>NC_074715.1:9276041-9921041 GCF_947242115.1 Biomphalaria glabrata
AAGCAATTTTTGTTACGGACTTTGAATAGGAGTGTGACCCTTTACTAAACAATTAAATCAATTACATACTCATTATAACACATCAGTTAGGCCAGGTTCACATCTAACTTCACATTCACTTTTACCTATCCCTTGGTCTGCTGGACTGTTGGGGCACCACAAAGGATCTGTCAAACTTCTTTCTCCATTCTTCGCTGTCATTTGAGTGTGATAGAATTTCAATATGATATTCTTTCTGAAAATTTTGAGACCTGCCTGTTTACCTACCTGGGTGGACCACTTCTGATAGAATTTAATTCTGATATTCTTCTGAAAATATTGAAACTGCCTTTTTACCTACCTGGGTGGACCACTTCGGGGTCCGGTTTTAAGTTTGTGTTTCTCACAAACAATCTTTGTAACCTTGTTTAACAATTGTTTTTGTTTTAGCGCAATTTCATGCTTTTAGCTTTCTCAATGCGCTATGATCCTTCACTTATCTGGGCCAGTTAGGAGAATTGGGGGGGGGGTAAAGGGATATCTAGGTGAGTTTTACAACAATCACTGTTTAAAAAAAAAAAATAAAAAGGGGGTAAGGCGTGGTAACCACTCTGTTGCTGTTGATGTTGCTATGGACATGGAAGATTGTATCTATTGTTGTTATTTTATGTTTCTGTTCACTAAGCCTTGGCAGCCTAATATAAAGGGGACTAATTCAGCTTATACCACCGCTTCAGTCAAGTACAATTTCTTTCCCTTGTTTGAGATACTTAACGAAGCAATTTACTAGCAATATTTAATTAACCAATTGTTGTTTTTTTTATTGACTCTTGTGTTTTCAGGTATAATAAATAGTTGTGCAAAATTTCAGCTTGATCCGAGATTGGGTGTCGGAAAAAATAACGTGTACAAACTTTTGTCCGGACAGACAGACACACAGACAGATTGAGTTGATATACGCTTTTAATAAAAACATGAGGAGGCACAAAACCTCAGTGCAAAGCCCTCAGCCTTCTGAATGACAAAAGTGGTCATCATCGAACCACGACGGACAAACTTTATATATATATATAATAAAAGTTTCTTAACTTAAAGATCAGTAGTACAGCATTTTTTTTGGACCTGAGACTTTCTCTTCAATCGCCTATCTTAACATTTACAGTGGAAAACATTGATTGCTTCCTAATGTCTCTGTTAATCAACAAACTAAACAAACCTTGAGTACATTCTGGCGGGTTACTAAATCCAGCACAAACAGTATTACACGCTCCGTCGTCTCTATGGCAACTGGTAGGACAGGAATCACTGCAATTTCTTGTACAAGGGAGGCTCCATTTTCCTGGTGGACATTCTAGGGACGAAGTAATAAGTACATATACATATACATTTTATACGTAATGAAAAAAGGAATGGTAAGTTGGGATAGATGCGATTTAACATAGTACATTACACTTAGACTTAAACCTGTGCAATCCCAGGTGAGCAAAGGGCCGCAACCACATTTTTTTTCAACGAACTCGGTTCTGAGCAGCTTTCTTATAATATGCTCCCATGTAATTCCAGTATTCTCAGCTTCACTGATGACTGACCTCTTTCAGGTTTACTTGAGTCTGCCCGCAGATTTCAATCTAGTGCCTGCCTTGTAGCATTGGTAGCTGGTTTTCACCCATGGTGTATTTCATCTAGCTCCACTTTGGCTATTTGATATCTTGGGCTATGGGCTTTTGTCTAGTAGTTATCTTTTCTGGCCATCTAATTCCTAATATCTGGCGTAGGCATCCGTTTAACAAAGGTCTGGAGCTTTTCCATATTTAGATAGATAGTACATTGGCTAAGGTATAAGATCCCACAGAAAAATCCTATGACCCAACCTCTCAACCCGCTAGTGCCGTCCCGGCATGAATGATGATGCAAGAAAGTTAAAATTCATGATGAATTATTATTTTTACTCCTATTCTTTCTTGGCGTCTTTTTTTTTAGTTCATTGTCAAAGGCTTGCAAAAAGTCTACAGCCTCTTGTCATTGCAAACGCCCACCTTGTGATCGTACAGTGGTATTACGTTACATGACTTTACTCATAGAATAAGCAAGGGGAAAGGATTTTCTCTTGGAATGTTTAATCCTACAGAAAGAAGGATATCAATTTTATACCTGGCATGAACTGTTACTTATTTTATTCTTAGCGAGGATGGGGGAGTGGTTTAGCTCTTACCTTCGGAAACTTGAGTCCTGAGTTCGAATCTCGTTGAAGACTGAGATTTTGATTTTCGGGATTTTTAGGGCTCCCCAGAGTCCACCCAATTGACACTCTGCTCGTTAACCGTTGGCCAAAACAAAACAGAAGTAGGAACTTTACTAAAAAACAACAGTCAGATAATATAATTCTCTACGTCGCCCAACCATGCGGAACACGACGCTCGTAAGCCGACTCTCTAGACCTCGATGAAAAAGTCATAGAAAGGTAACTTACTTATTTCTGCAAGTCGGATTAGAGTAACCCAACATAACTTTCGCCTCGACAGAAAGCGAAACTCAGAAAAAAACAGGGGTGGAGAAACACTCGCACCTCACTCGCTCTCCAGGCCTGCGCATACAGTCGTTGGCCTAAAGCCACCCTTTTTGGACAACTGTGTTTTTCAGGAAGTGTTCACACGTCAATAAATAGCGGCGTATGCTGCGCCGCTGGTTGGCTTGTGTAAGAAAGAGAGCAAATTATTATACCAAGGACGATAAAAAATGAAAGAAAATCTTCATTCAGCACATCAGGGAGTTGTGAAGAGAAGAGCAAAAGAAACGGTTCACTTGGATTATCAGCAAGGATTTTGAGTTATTATTTATTTAAAATAATATATATTATTAGACTAAAGTAATTTTTCATTCTCTGACACTGCCAGAGTTGAGTTTTGTTGAATTAATAGCAGTTCCCATAGCAATGTCTACTGAGGAATTTTCTGTTGATGTGGCATGGCAATGCTGCCCTCTGACAGGTAACGAAATTATCCTTCTTTGTGTCAACGTGGAGCTAGGGTGGGACCGAGTCCATTGCACTGGCGGGGATGGAAGAAAGCCCCAATAAACATGTCACTATTTACATATCTGCAAGGCTTTTGTGGTACTGTGAAAGGATATTGGGAAGTTTCTCCGGTGTACTTTCGCCTAACTTCTAACCCAATTGTCTTGAAATACTAGCCATGTTATCATCATCATCATCAAACTCCATTTGAGTGAGGACTTGACAGCTTCCGCCACGGGGAAATGCGGTCAGGGCGCCTCAAGCGCTCCCAGACTCCACTGGCTTTTTGGGACTTGTCCCACCACTCAAACCACTTTTCCATTTTTGTTTTTTGAATTATAGCCAGGGCTTGATGAAAGCTTACAGCCTGTTCAGTGGGTGGAATTTGCCCTCCCTGGTGGGCCAAAGAGTCTGCAATAGTGTTGCCAGTCACACCTATATGGCTCGGTACCCACTGCATTATTACAGGGGTGCCATAGCGTTGTTTAATGTTATGTGAAGCCATGATGAGAGTGTTGATATTGGGGGGGGCATGTTCCAGGGCTTTGCAAAGCATGTAGTACAGGTTTAGAATCACTGGCCACAACAATCTATGTTGCCCTCAAATGTCCCTCGCTGATTTGAGAGGCAATGATTTTTAAGGCTTTACAGACTGCCATGGTGCAAACACTACCACATGGTCCAAATTTTTTTAACTGAGTCAAAGCAAGAAAGTCAATGTAGGCTCCATATCCTGCTCTTCCAGAATCTATCGATGCCGACACATCATTGTAATCATGTAAACATTTACATCAGCTTGGATCTTTCCCAAATAGAAGTTTGTTCAGGCAAGCAGATGGAAGCAAGCTTTTATAGGCCTAGAATTCCACGAGTCTTAGATTCAACTCTTATTACAATTACGAAGCAGTATTCAGGGCCTCGAATAAGGCTGCTCATTATCTCCTCGGCTTATTAATAATAAACTTTGGATCACATGTTAAAATTAGTAAATTAGTGTCTACCATTACAAAACCATTTGTTTCAACTCATTTCAGAGACTATAAAGTTTCTACATCGTTAACAGTCATTAACAAAAAAAAAAAAAGGCTACACCCTACCACCATAGGCTTCTATTTCCATTAAAGTCACATATGGATTCGGTGCTGGATATATTTTTGAAGTTTCATTCACTGAAAGAGATGAGATCGGAACAGATGCATTTCCAATAACGACGTATACACTCTGTGATAGTGTTAAGATGTCCTTATGGTTGTCAACAACAATGCTGTTGGCATCAAATGACTGAAGTCGAAATCCTTGAAGTCGTTCTAAAAGACCAGCTGTAAAAATGAAAGTACATTTTACTTATAACAAATCATACATTTTAAAACAAATTTCCTTAAGGATAATTAAGATATTCTTCTTTTTTCTGATTATTCTTTTTATTATATTAAGTATGAAAGTGGCGAGATATGCCAATGGTATAGACCCTGGCTAACGAACCGACGGGTTCCGGACTTGAATCTATGTTAAGTAAATGAAATAAAAGTAAACCGGATGGTCGTTGTGCTGGCTACAGGACACACTCGTCAAATAGGTATGGTTGGATTTATAATGTGAAAGAGACTACTAGAGTTGAATATAGAATAGTAAAGACTAAAACAAACTACATTAGATTTTACAAGATTTTTTTAGATTGCATTAATAGATTATAGTCAGTGATGCTCAACCTTATTCGACCTGCGGGCCATTTTAACTTTCGAAACGCGTGTCGCGGGCCACGTCAACAAAAAAAGTACGAAAAATGAAATCCAAATTCACCTGAAGCTATCTGAAACTATTGGATCTAGATCTAGTACTTACATTAATTAATGGGAAAGTTAAAGTCTATCATTTTTTTACGCGTCTTAAAACTTTCATTTTCATTTCTCTACTTAAAATGTGAGCTTTTACCACCAACTTATTTTCTTGTCTCTTTTCGGTAAATAGTCTCATCGGTCCTCCAGTCTCTAGACGTAGTTTAACCAATTTTTTAGACGCGGCTCAAACCAAGAAGGCCTTCATATTTGTTTTATAATGCCGCTGTATATGTGTTTTTTTTTTGTTTTTTTTGTTTGAAACAGCCAGCCTTTTTCTTTACAAAGCAAATATGTCGGCTTATTATGTTCCACAAAAAAGAACCATTCCCTTTTTCTGGTAGTTTCTACATTGAGAGTTCCATTTCACAAGCTCATAATCGCACACTCGTTAAAGGTCATGGTACCAATCCATCAGAGAAACAAGTGAAGGTCCTAACGAAGGTAAAGATACATTTACAACTATTTTTAAAGGGGGAGGATTTTCTACTTTTTTGTGCCGACGTTTCGGCGTGCCGGATGGAACCCCATCGCGGGCCGGTTCTGGCCCGCGGGCCGTACTTTGGGCATCACTGGATTATACTAATATTGAGATATTGATTTTTAATTAAATTATTTTGATTCCTTAAAAAGCTTAAATAAAAACTCTCTAATTCAAAACTTATTTTAACTTCTTAAAACTAGAATCAAATTATTACAATAGTAAATGTTTTTTTTTTTTTATTTCGTTAGCATGAAGTTATTTACCAATATTTAAATGCAAACAAAAAACTTTCCTTAATGATCGACTTCCCGAAACCTACCTTTTAACCCCTATGAAGGAAAAACAATTTAATATAAAAACATGTTCTTAATCTTAAATTGTTGTTTTAACATCACTATGAAACACTATCCGGATATTAAACACGGCCCGCGCGCCTTAATTTGAACATCAATCATCTAGTGCAGTGTTTCCCTAACTATTGACTAATGTGTACCCTTTTATCATTTTTTGTAGTGCTGAATACCCTCTCACCCACCACCACCCTTGAATTTATTAACAGAACGTAATAAATGGGTATTTTTTTTAAAATCAGCATAGTTAATGAGGTGCAACACGTTCCCCTCCAAAGCCTTCCCTTACCCTTGGGGTACGCGTACTTCACTTTGGGATACACCGATCTAGTGCATTAGAAAAACTGAAACGAAACTAATCTTAAAATGTTCAAACAAATATTATTAGATGTAGGATGTATGCAATATTCGTTCCATACACGTTAATGACTTTGAACTCGCTTTGATATACATTGATTAGTAAATTGAGAGGTTAGCGCACGCTAATGATCTGAGAAGCTCTACATAGTAGTAGACATAGATTTTAAATTGTTTGAATTAATGTGAGCCAAATAAATCAGTAAACGCATATTTAAATTAGATTCATTTGTTTAATCTAGGTTAATAATAGCCTAAAACTATCAACATATATTGCTTTTAGCATGTAAGGGAGCGTACCATATACTTATGTGGACCATCCTTAGACAGCCCTTTCGAATTGGAATGGTGGTTATAGAGAACATATAGTTGTGATAAAAAAAATTCCAAAAAACACAATTTCTAGGTGAATAGCAGTGAATAATCAAATGAATAGACACTATTTTGTAAGTTCATGAGTAAAGGTAGAAAAAAAAATGTTTTACGAAGATAAGATCTTAAAATTAGATCTAGCTTTGGCGAATCTAAAGATTGCGGAATGTGCCCACTTGATTTGTATGACTGCATGCTCGATATTATGAATGGAGCTATTAAAATGAATTTTAGTATGTCTATTCGGCCTAAGTCAAATAAAGTATATTGAGTTCAAAGAGTTTAGCCACTTTTTTAATGGTATCTAGCTTGTAGAAGAGCTACTTAACATATGTTAGGTATATTATATTATATACAAAGTTTTATCAAGATTGATCAAACGGTTTTCATTTTTTTTCGGCAGATAAATACATACATGCATAGTCCTTACAATAAGATTTATACATTAGATTTATAAAGAAAATAATTTAAATCTTTATTAACAAATATTACTTATTAGAGCCTCAATATTATCCGTAAACTTCTGATACCTAAACCAAACGCTTCTAGCTAAGCATGGGTGGACGGCTGAGTGACCGTGTGTCTTGCACTCTGGACTTTCGTTTTCATGATCCCAGATTCGAATTCTGACCGTCACCCGTTTGGGTTTGGATGTAATAATATTAGACCCGAACATGCAAAACAAACAAACAACTAAAGAGGATGTTACATTTAGAACCTGTATATACAATAACTATAATACCTGCCGTAACACGAGACTTATTTTATAATTTACTTAAGTTAAGAATTTAAAACTTATTGTCGATTTTCAATAATTGAATAATAACCACAAAGTAATTTATCTTTAATCAAACACATTAATAAGTATTTTTAATATGTGTACCTTACCTCTGTTGTACAGAAGAAATCGAGTCACTAGATAGTTAGTGTTGAATGTTAAACTAAATCTTGGACGCTCTTCTGCTCCAGTATGGCTGAATGTAAGATAATCACCATCAACAGCTGAGTTCGCTAAATAAATGTTGTTGCTGAAGTTTGAAGTTTGTGATGCCCTTTGTCCATAGGCCACATTGCGACCTTTTATAAAGACAATACAGAATAAAATAATTTAAATTTTAGAATAGACAATACAAAAATAATATATATTTAGTTATGTCTTTGAATATATATGTGGCAGTCCTCCGTCTCCAATTAGAATGGATGCATGCAATCGAGCAAATTAGTTCACTTCGGCAGCAGCACCATTAGTAAGCCTCCATGCACTAAAGCTCAGTGCTAAGATTAATCTCTTATAGCAATATCAAAGTATGTGGCTGTGTTAGTCATGGTTTCCAAGTATTCGTTACAACGAAAGATCCCAGCATGCACCATTTCTTAAGATCAATCGTATTTTAAAGACTGTTTTGAGCACCCTGCTATCGTTAAGGATGTGTGTTACTTTTTCATTGTGTCTATGGTGTTGTCGACATCTATGATTGAAGTTACGTTGAATTATTGCAAAATAAGCTCCGAAATCCCATGATCTTTTGTATCTAACATTTCTTGTATATCCTGTTTGTGTGTTTCATATATTTCCAAAATTCTCGTCCAGTGCTACAATTGTTCCAGCTATCCTAGCTGAAAACTTGTTTCTATTCACTCTTGTATTATTTCGGTTCCTGTTGTGGGTCAAGAAGCGTTCCTAGCTTTGTCTAATAGTCGGTCGATCAATTCATCAACTTACGAACCATGTTCATGCTGGCGCTAAACGCAGACAATTGTCTTTTTCAATGGGTTTGCTATGTTTATGAGCATTTGAAGGCTTGTAGGCATAAAAATGAGTTTGTAAAGATTCAAATAAGCAAGCTTACTCTCGACGCCTTAGCGCGCATACCTGGAAGGTATTTAAAGTCGTCTGGGGTCGTTATTCTAAGCAATATAAAAGCTTGTCATTAACTGGGGCGCGGTGGTTAAGCGCTTGGCTTCCGAACCTGAGGTCCTGGGTTCGAATCTAGGTGAAGACATATTTTTTTTTAATTTCTGGATTTTTAGGGCGCCCCTGAGACCACCCAACTCTAATGGTCGTTGTGCTGGCCACATAACATCCTGCTCATTAACCGTTGGTCAAAGAAACATATGACATTAACATCATTTGCCCCCATAGATCGCAAGGTCTGAAAGGGGAAACTTTTTTAAAAATGACAAGTCAATTCTTTTCACAGCATGTAGTGGCCAGTGCCAGACTCTCTTACACTGAGAAGAGTTTATGGTGCCTAAACCACTTGTTTGGCCTTAAAAACAGCAAGTGGTACCCTGTTTCTGTTGGCAACAACTGTTGGCGTTTTTGTTGTTACTAGCGAATAAATCGAGTGCTATAAGCGTCTGTCCATAAGAGCAGTTATTATTGGGATCAGGGCCGGCCTAACAATTGCGGGTCTCTATGTGAAACGGATAACGCGGGCCCAGTCTGGGTAGGGATAAGCATAATATCAAAATTAAGATTTAGTATTAGAAAATACATTCGTCTTTGCAATAAAATTGTATTAAATGAAAGCTGAAAATGCCTTTTTTTAGCGCGAAGGATTTGCGTCCTAAAATTAAACATTTTGTCTATTGTTCAGGAGATTTTAATAATTACAGGAGATATCCAGGACCTTTTCGTATATTTTGCAATTTACAGGAGATATCCAGGACCGTTTCGTATATTTTGCAATTTGCATGAAATATCCAGGACCTTTTCGTACATTTTGCAATTTACAGGAGATATCCAGGACCTTTTCGTATATTTTTCAATTTACAGGAGATATCCAGGACCTTATTGTACATTTTGCAATTTACAGGAGATATCCTTGACATTTTCGTATTTTTTGCAATTTACAGGAGATATCCAGGACCTTTTCGTATATTTTGCAATTTACAGGAGATATCCAGGAGGTCAGGGGAAATCAGAAGGTCGCGTAAACACTGATATTACATATAGAGGTTATATTGGTTTAATTTAATAATTTACATCTAGAATTAGCGCGGGTCCTATAAAAGTGCGGGGCCCATTGCGACCGCATAGGCTGCAGTGGCCTAAGGCCGGCCCTGACTGGGATGGCCGCAGCAGCACCAGAATATTTTAGTGCACTTATTTCTTCTCGTATTCATGAAGGATCAGCAGGTTACGTTGTCCATACCAACGGAGAAACTTTCATTGATTGAAGGTATAACACTTTTCAGTCGCTACCGTATATTTCAGTATAGAAAGACTTATCTCCCCTTATCCAAGTATGTTTCAGTATAACACATAAATGGTAAATGTCGACTAATTGATTAACCAATTTATTATTATTTTTTAAATTTTCTTTTGACTGATTCGCAGGTCGTCATCGACTATGAATATTGCATACTTTTAACTTAAGACTTGAAAGAGGCAGAAAAATCGAAAAAAATATTCAACCAAGACAGACAAACAGACAGACGGAGTGAGCTAAAATTTGTAAATAAATAAAATTAAAAGGAAGTATAAGAAAATAAATAACAATAATGATAGATAATCCTACTGAAACTTGGTAACCTCAAAGATAACGTCATTTAAACAATTTGATAATATTATTTCTCCATTTCCTTATCATACATTCTATATTTACGGATTTTCCTTCGAAACAGAAAATGATTAAGACTTACGCGAATGCATGTGTTAATCTAGTCGTGAATGTTTATATATATATAGTTCGTCCATTGTGGTTCGATGATGGCCACTTTTGTCAGCAAGGAGGCTGAGGGATTTGCACTGAGATTTTGTGCCTCCTCGTGTGGCTGATGAGACCTATGTGAGCCCAGATTTCTCCAGCTGGAGCTAGTGTCGTGGTCTTTAAATGTTCTTCTCTGGCGCTTTTCTTCTGTCAGAATTGCCTCAGCAATTAGTGCGCCAGTTTTCTCAGCGCGACACCATGATGCTCTGTCATGTGCTTCTGTCTCCCAGGTGGCTGGGTTAATGCTGAACGCTTACAGGGAAGCTTTGAGGGTGTCCACCTTGCGAACACTTTCCTTCTCTTAATTGACCATACAGGAGTCATTTAGGGATCTGACGGTCTTCCATTCTGAAGACATGTTCTGCCCATCGCAGATGAGACTGCATCAGGATTGTTTGGATGTTTTGCAGCCCTTTGAAGGAGTTCAGTATCTGGTTGTTGTTTTTTTTGCCATTAGACAGGTCATGTGAAATGGGTTCGCTTTTTTTTTTGTGTGCATGTTTTTTTTTTATATAGGCCTACTGTCTACGTTTCTGAGGCATAGAGCAATGTAGGGAGGATGGCAGCTCGATAGACCCCTAGCTTTGTATTTGTGGTTTGTGTTAGTTAGATACTAGATACTTAATTAACTAAGTAATTAGTTTTCATGTTGATTCAGGTCACCACTACATAATCTAATGAGGCAACAAGAGGCACTTGCATGAATCTGTCCTAGTATATAGAATATCAATAGTGTCTTTAAATTTGACTTTTTTTGCTATGAATTAAATTAATTATTTTTTAGTTACTTTTTTTTGTCTAAAGAAAAGAAAATATAAATGGACTAGTCCATATTACCTCCATTTATATACAAAGAACACAAAGAGTCGAGGTTTCCAATTATTTTTAACGTTTTGATCAGGACAGATTTCTCACATCTTATGTCCATGGTCCTTTCATTCGGTCGTGACCAGATGGTTTTTGGACATTCCTCTATTTCGCTATAAAAGAGTTTTACAGTCGAAAACATGGCTGTAACAATGAAGAAGCAAAGGGTTAATAGTGTAAGCATCAAATACTTTATTAAGATAGAATTTTAAAGTTTGTATGTTGTGAAGTAAACTTATATGACTTTACACATTATAATACGCCCTAGTTTTCAAGTCGGGGGACTAGAGCTGACCTAGTTATTAAGTCATAGTGTGAGTATGAAAATGGGGGGAAAAACGTGTTTATTCGCTTAACAAAATAATCTTAAAGACCCTTATTATGTAAATGAATGCAATGTAGGAATATTTAGTACTAGATAGTAGTTCAATGTAGACCTTTTAAGAACGTTGAAGAAAATGATGTAAACAATTTCATAAAAGTCAATGCTTGGAACTATATAAGATAAACAGGCAAAATTCAAAAGGCCGACTCCGAACGCGATGGGTTGATGATGCTGAGGCAGATCTGCAACAGCTAGGGGTTTGGGCGTGGAGACGAAAGGCCCTGGAGAGATCTGATTGGGGGGGGGGATGTGTTGAAGCGCCACTGAGTTGGATGGATATAAGGGGTATAGAGCTAACTTTCAAGGTCATTGTTCAGTGGTCACTGTTCAGTATTCTTTAATAACAACTTTTAATTGTCAGTATCTTTACTGTAATTTAATTATTCAACTTTAATACGGCTTGCCAGTCAAGTTATTATTCTAATTGTATAACAGATTTATATTTTATAACTAGCTCATCAGTGTTTCATTGAACTGAGTTTAAAAACATAGGCATCTCCGAACCCGCGTTTGGGGAGACGATACTACTCTGCTATATAGAATTATGACAATATAAATTTCTGAGTATTTTATTAAAATTATTTTTTTAAACTGTTCAGTGATTTTCGTATTATTGTTGCTTAACTTTTTTTGTCTTTTGTCCTGAAGTGTCTATAATTATTGACTTTGCTAATGTTGTTATCATACCATAAAGCATCACTGGGCTCGCCAGGGCGCCTCTGAGTTTATGATTGACATAAACTCTCTTTGTAATTGCGTTAAATTTTATTAAATTGTAAATGTATATTTCCATAAGTACTAGTATTCCACAATAAAGTAAAAGTATTCTAATTGATAAAACATTATTTGACACTTTATTGTGGCAATTTCCGAAATCACCTCTTACCTGTATCATTTAAAACAATTCGTATCCACGTTAGTGGATAACTACCATTCAAAGTCATTGTCACAGAACTGATGGATGCTCCTTTGTTACATGTAGCGTCGTCGTTATCCATGAGCCACTGTGTTTTACTTTGTTGTGGTTCAATGTCAACTTTATCTGGTTTGAGATCCACTGTGATAGAAATGAATTCTTGAATCTCTTTCCTAATAAAAGCCATGTGTGATAACCGAGTTTCGACGGTAACTAATAAAATATTTCACAAACCAACCTTATGAAGTCAACGTGATTTACAAAGCTCAGATTTATCTTTGGGGGGTGTGAACACATTTTTTTCTATCAATTTGAAAAATGCTTGTTGCGTTAGATTGGAGGCCCAGTGGCTGAGTGGTAAGGCGTTTGGCTTCCGAACCGGGGATCCCGCGTTCGAATCCCTGTAAAGACAAGGATTTTAAATTTCGGGATATTTGAGTGCCTCTGAGTCCAACCAGCTCTAATGGGTACCTGATATTATGTGGGGAAAAGTAAAGGCAGTTAGTAGTTGTGCTGGCCACATGACACCCTCGTTAACCGTAGGCCACAGAAACAGATGACCTTTACATCATCTGCCCTATTGACCACAAGGTCTGAAAGGGGAACTTTACTCTTTTTTTGTAACTTGTTGGGTTAGGTTTCTTAAATAATTTCTCTTTTTTTGTGAGTTTATGAAACAAAATGTCTGTACAATAGTAAATTTAATGTTAATTATTACAGTTAGGATACACTTGGTTATTTAGTTTTCATTTATATCTGTTAAATATAAAATATATTGAATTTTTAAATCGAGTCGCCCAACTCCATATTCTGTAACTGCAAGTATTAGCTATAAATAGAAAATGGAGAGATGACTCTTACATGATTATTGTTTTTTCACTCTACCACCCCCTCCCCTTTTCCGACGAGAATCATCGTGTTAAACCACTTGATGACCACTGCCGTAACATTTAGTGCTTCGCTACTTGCCAAGAGACTGGTCGGTGGCGACTGACAGAAACGTCATCAGGGCTCGAAAAGACTTTTCTTCAGGGAACAGTACCAGGTAAAGGAAGAAGAGGCAGACAAAGTGATGAGAAGACAACATCAAAGAGTGGACGGGCATGTAACTGACAGAAATTTTGTTAAAGACAAATAAAAGAGAGAGAGAGAGGGAATGGAAGGAGACGGTCGACAGAGTATGCCTGGTGCCTCAGACGTTCCACAGACTAAAGCAGTATTTACCAAAGTGGGGTAAGCGTACCATCAGGGGTACGGGAAGAGTTTGAAGGGGTACACGTGGTTTACTATTGATATTTAAATAATATTTAGTTTGTAAATTAGAATAAAATATTATAAGTTTCAAATTCTTTTTATTATCTATTCTAACCTTTTACAAACTCAAATACGGCGCTATTTTACATGTTAAGACGAATTTCTACAAATATCAGGAAATGGATAGAGATGTTACAACTTCCGTCGACACGCCCACTTTTTCAATGTAAAAACTGTTTCCATTATTTAAAAAAAAATTTATTTGATGTGTCTGTGAAGCATGTAAAAAATAAACTGACTAATTGAATACTTCATTGTGATAGAGTAATTACTATTTTGTGTATGTTTGCCTACAAAAAAAAAGATTGTTATTAAAATAAATCCTTTTTTTTTTTTTTGGAGTGGGGGAGGGAGGCGAGGGGTACTCAGCGTTACGCATAAGTCAAAAGTTTGGGAAACACTGGATAAACGGAAAAGTGAAGGTGAATGCTGAACACATAACAGGTGCATTATAATAACTCAGACTTTGCATTGGCTCTCACGGTGCGCACCGTCGCACTATATTACACGGGAAGAAATATATAACAGTTTAGAGTCAGAGAGTAGCTTCCTTAGAGTCTGGTGTTATAGAAGAGAGAAAGAGAGTCTACATTTGTTCTGCCTGATAACTGGCGTGTGAACGTAAATAAAGCCGGGGGAGGGTGGGTCTGGGAAAAGGATGGGAAGAAAGGTGAGGTGAACTGCGCCTGTTAGCTGCGTTAGTTATTATAATAAAAAGGGGCCGACCCGCGGAGTAGCATACGCCGTTATTTAGTGAGAAGATTACTTGTTCTCCCCCCCCCCCTCTTTTTTTTTTCCTCTGTAGCCGCGAAAGTTAGGTGGGATAACTCTAATCCGACTTGCAGAAATAAAAGTTATCTTTCCATCACTTTATATATATATCTTTCTTAGCCTTATCTTTCATCCATTGATGATTTGCATCCCTTATTGTTAGTACAGCATTTTTCTAAGTTTCAAGGCTCTTAAACCAAATTGTAAAAGAATAACAAACATATTTACTTAGAATAAGTTAGATCTAGTAGATTTTAGATAAAGATTTAAAAGGTAGAAAGATGTAAAATGAATTGTTTTTTAGGCCTTGTATGATAATTTCAGATTACATTAGGATATATATTTTTTAACAAAAGAAAAAAAGCCAAAACCGTTGTGTGAAATTTTAACTTGATCCAAGAATGGGAAGTGCGAAAAATAATGCGAGTGAGTGAGATATTGATTTGATGCACGTTTTTATTCTGTCTGTCTGTTTGGTCAAAAAATTGTATGTTTTTTCTCCCACACTTAATCTCGGATCAAGCTGATTTTACACAATTATTTCTTTTACCTGACCACACAAGAATCAATAAAAAAAAATATCCTTCAAATTAATTATTGGTAATTAGTAATTTTGTTTGGTATCTCAAACAAGGGAAATGTTAGTACTTGACTTAAGTTAAGGTATAAGCTGAATTAGTCCCCTTTATACACCGTCGTCTGAGTCTAAGAGAACACAACATGAAAAATAGGACAATACTATAGAAACAATAAATAACTTTACATTCGTCCCTGTTCATAGACTCTCCACTAGCAGAGTGGTCACCGTATAGGCTTCAGAAGCAATAAAAGGCTTGAGCCATGAATTCGTATACAGGTCGTTCCCCCTTTTTTAAATTTTATAAATGCTTTTTTTATTGTAAGTCTTCATCTAGTACAAATTTAGTTACACGACTAATCTAAACTAATGAATACAAGTATGCTTATTACAAGGTTTGTTTTTTAAAAATTATGTTTTTATATTTAATTATAAATATAGTATTATATTTAATGTTTTTCCTGTTTGTAATAATACTTACGATACTGGCAGTTGTGACCAAACCATCCTTTATCGCAGGTTGCATCGACTGCACAAAGTCCGTTTTTTGGTCCACAGCTAGAGCAATGACACTTATATGAGCAGAAGTCATCAAGTCTGCAATATCTGTTGTCTTAGCACGTGTCGAATATAAAAATAAAAACATTAAGGAAAGTAATGGTATACATTTTAAAAATTGTTGATCACTTTTGTTACCTTGGCTCCATTATATCCAACAACACTCTACTAAATAAAGACATTAACAACAGGATAGCCAAGGCAATGGCCACCATGTCACGGTTGCAGAAAAGAGTCTGGGACAACATATTGCTGACTAGCAGTACTAAAGCCCTAGTCTACAGGACCTGTGTGTTGTGCACCTTGCTGTACGGAAGTGAAACATGGTCAACCTACTCATGGCAGGACAAAAAGCTGAATGTCTTCCACCTCCGATGCCTAGGGCGGATCTTTAAAATAAGGTGGCAAGATAAGATATCCAATGAGTAATTGCTACGAAGAGCAGGGTGCCAGGACATCCGCTCTGTTATCAGCAGCAGACGCCTTGGCTAGCTTGGCCACGTTCTTAGAATGCCAGTAGGTCGACTTCCACAAGACATTCTGTATGGCGATCTAATAGAAGGCAGGAGAGCCGCTGGTTGCCCACTTTTACGTTATATGGATGTATGCAAACGCGACATGAAGCTCTTCAAAATCGACCCTAGCTGCTGAGAAGAGGTGGCACTGGATAGATTCACATGGTGAGAGAGCATAAAGGAAGGGTCACAGATTGCAGATGTCTTACACAACAGAAGCAGAAAGAAGGGTGAAAATGCAACGGCGCCTGGTGATTACATATGCCTAACCTGCGATCGCAGCTGTGTATCAAGGATTGTATCAAGGAGCCATTATAAAGGAAGTCAAGCATATAGCAGGGGTCAAAGTATCGCAGATGGTAAGCACTCCAGTGGCTTCACTGCCTCTCAGATGTTAATTTGTAATAACTTCTAGATGTACAAAAAAAATTTATACTGTTGCCAAGGTTATGTTTCGAGCGTTTCCTTTAATGTGGTTACGACGCTCTATTAGCTTTGGGATAGCATGCTGACGCTTGGGACAGGTCTTTAACGCAAGTACAGAAACATGTTTGGCAACCTAATCAGCAACAAAATTAAATAAACATGTTTCATCCAAAGTTCCCAAGAAGATGTGTGTGCAGCCCTATAATGTATGTATCTCATCTCATACATCTGGTTACATAACGATAGAGGGTTGCACTGTAGTCTTTTGACTTAATAGCAGTGCCGGATCGTGTTCAATTGAAACGATCGAGTCCTCAGACCTGAGGCTTCACGTGGTTTCTATTGACCGGACACAATTAAACAAACAAAATATCTAAAAAATATATACATCATTTTTAAAATATATATATAAAAAAAAAACATATCTAAGGGAAAAACTCCAAGCTTAAAACTATATCTCAATAAAGTAGAAGAATGGACTGGCCTGTTTTTATTGTTTTTTTTAAAGAAACTCTGATCCTGGTAAAAGAGAGAGAGAAGGAGAAAGACGGTCGACGGATCATGTGTGATGCCCCAAAGGTTTAACAGAGAAAGGGACGTGTAAATGTGAAAGTGATTTTATAATCCATCTTAGCCGACAAATTTGCATAAAGTACATTTATTTAATAAAGATAAATTTAAGTCGCTTTTATTATTCGATTAGGACACCAGAAGACATCTCACTTCCTTAAATTAAATTTCAGACTATGATTATACTACTTTAAGATTCAGAGTACATTTTATATGATACTTACCTTGTGAAGCTACAAATGGCCAGGTAAAGGTTCCAACTAAAGCAAACAGGATCACAATTTTTCTCATTCTTCTTTTGGTTGTATAAAGGTATCCATCAAATTTCTTTTATTGCTCCTGAAAGACTTTAATCTACCCCTTTGGGGCTTAAATTGAATTTTATTTTTTTTTCTTTAGAACTGTTTCTAGTCTTCTCTCAAAATAAGAAACGAATGTCACCAAAATATAAGCATTCTGAGAATTCTACAAAGATGAATACCAGGATGTAAATAATAATTTTAATTTTTTTTTCCCTAAAGTATGCGCAAAGAAAACTCCAAATATTTTAACTTCCGTCTTGATTTAATGACAAAGCACATCTCTATCAAACTATCAAACTGATGCTATCTGAACTACTCCAAGATTCGATAATTAATATAATATTGTTTCATAACATTTTAACAATCATTTTAAAATTATCCACATATTTTAACATATTACAAGTATTTAATTACTCGATGCATGCATCTATCAGTGTCCCGCTGATGCCTATCTAACTACGCTATGATGTGATGGTTAATAATATCTTTATTTTCAGAAGATTTCAATAATCACTTTAATTCCCGTAGATACTACAATAGGACATTGACACTGATAAGACATTAACGTACAAACACTGCCAGATTTAGACTTGAAAGGCCCTAAGCTATTGGAGCTATGGGTCCATTTCGGTCCCCTTTATAAGTATAGTATGTTTAAGGTATTTTTTGTAGTTTATGTTGCTTATAAGTTACTACACTAAAAAAAAAGTAGAAATAAGTGAACAAAAATATTAATGTCAAATTGTTATAATACCTCTCTGATTTTAATTTCTTTTTTTTTTCTTTTCTAATTATATGGATTTTTTTTTTTAGTGTTTTGTTTATGCAAAATGGAAATATGTTTATCTTTTAGAAATACGTGCCAAGTTAAAGTAATAAGCGATTTGGATGCAGAAATCAGTCAACATAAACAAAAACCACAACATCTGAGCGATCTTTATATATACAAACTTTCCTTAAGATAAAGACGAAGCAGCAAGGTAAAATACAAAAAGAATAATTCAATAACTATTATGTAATAGACAACAAGTGAATTCATAAGACAGACAGACATAAAAAAAATAATGTCTATCATTATAATGTCAATGAGACAGAAGGTACAAAACAGACAGGAAGATAGACAGGAATACGACTGACATTAAAAGGCAGACAGACAGAAATAATGACGGTTACTCAGACAGAAAGGCAGATATGCAGACACCATGACAGACAGACAGACAAAAAGAACGACACGCAGGCAAAATGACAGACTGAAACACATACACAAAAAGGCTGACAGACAAAAACAAAGAACGACAGTTGAAAAGACAAAAAGAGAGACACGCAAGCAAAAAACAACAGACAGAAAGAAAGAATGACACAAAAATAAAGTGAAAGGCAGACACAGGGAGGGACGGACATAGATAGATAGATAGATAGATAGATAGATAGATAGATAGATAGATAGATAGATAGATAGATAGATAGATAGATAGATAGATAGATAGATAGATAGATAGATAGATAGATAGATAGATAGATAGATAGATAGATAGATAGATAGATAGATAGATAGATAGATAGATAGATAGATAGATAGATAGATAGATAGATAGATAGATAGATAGATAGATAGATAGATAGATAGATAGATAGATAGATAGATAGATAGATAGATAGATAGATAGATAGATAGATAGATAGATAGATAGATAGATAGATAGATAGATAGATAGATAGATAGATAGATAGATAGATAGATAGATAGATAGATAGATAGATAGATAGATAGATAGATAGATAGATAGATAGATAGATAGATAGATAGATAGATAGATAGATAGATAGATAGATAGATAGATAGATAGATAGATAGATAGATAGATAGATAGATAGATAGATAGATAGATAGATAGATAGATAGATAGATAGATAGATAGATAGATAGATAGATAGATAGATAGATAGATAGATAGATAGATAGATAGATAGATAGATAGATAGATAGATAGATAGATAGATAGATAGATAGATAGATAGATAGATAGATAGATAGATAGATAGATAGATAGATAGATAGATAGATAGATAGATAGATAGATAGATAGATAGATAGATAGATAGATAGATAGATAGATAGATAGATTCACTTGGTTCAGATCCAAAGTTGGAAAGGCTGATCCTTTGTAGGTTTTGAAAGCGACGTTTTACGACATTATTCATACACAAAGGAAGTCCATCATATTTTATGGGTGTTACAAATCACCTCGACTCATGTTTAAGGTAGAAGTTGCACAACGTAAAAAACAGGCAGTAATCGTTTGTGTGTATGTATATGTATAATATCTATGGTGAGATGAAAGCGACTGGCACAAGAAAAACTGGTCGCCCCCACTTCCGTTACATAGATGTAATAAAACGTGACCTCAAATCAGTGAACATCAATCCTGACCATTGGGAAGACATAGCTCTAGACCGCAACAGATGGAGAGAGACAGTGACCAAGAAAGCTATGGACAGTGAAAGTACATAGGTCTCAGCTCAGGAAGAAAAACGTACAATCCGAAAAACGGCCAGCTCCTCTACCACCGAAGCAAAAGCCACATTAACCTGCGCTATTTGTGTCACTCCAAAATAGGGCTCCACAGCCACATGAGGAAGATTGCTCTGAGATTAACCATAGTCGTTCTACGACTGAAGGAGGCCAATGATAATATCTATGGTAAAAAAAAATAATTAATTCAAATGTTTGTAGCCGGTACTAGAACAGTAAAGCAACAAAATCAACACAAATTTTTCTCATTTTCCCAACTGGTCGACATATGTGAAGGCGTATTGAAACGTTATAAGCATGAAATAACGTTAAACAAAAACAATTAGTAAAAATACTATTAATTGTACAGTTTTATTGTTGTTAGTCTAGATCTATTACAAATTTAATTACATGACTGAAAGTCTCTGGTCATCCACTCCACCCAAACTCGACCCCGGACGTCTTGACCAAATCTTGCTTTCGAAAAAATGATGGCTTTAGGGAGAGAGAGTGAGGTCGACGTGTTGCACGAATCCAAATTCCAGGTCAAGTCACTAGTCATTCCCCCCCCCCCAAAAAAAAAAATACCAGCCACATGAGGAGACATAAAACCCTAGTGAAAAGCCCTCAGCCCCCTGGATGACAAAGTGGTCATCATCGAACCACAGTGGACGAACTAGTATAGTACATGACTGATCCAAACTCAAGTGATACAATTACATTTCGTATAAGTTTTGTTATTTTTTTTTTTTGTATGTGTTCAATTAAAAGTATTTTTGTATGTTTTTCTTTAAAAAAACAACAACAACACTTTACAGAACTCATAAAACATATTTCAACATTAGGTACCGCACAGCCAACAACATATAGCTAAATTTCTAATCATCGTAGGAAACACAGTTTATAACACTGAACAGTTATTCCATACATACCAACTACCTAGTAATTTAATTTAGTCCACAGTGTCAGCACATACAAACCTCGTGATTATACCATACAATGCGTCTATTACCCTGACGAAATAATATGAAAGAAAGAATTAGAATAAATTAATAATAGCGAAATACAGCCCAGAAATGGTTTTGCCTTTTTATACAGACGAATTCTTTCACTCGGAGAGAACAGTCCTTTACACAGATACAATATAACAAAAAGGAGGGGGGGGGAGTGTAGCGTACTTTCGTTGAGGACTATAAAAGCACATTACGACCCGTAGTAACTATCACTGAACTGGAACAAAAACTTTGCCCCATTTCCTGACCATTTGCCGTCTGCACCCATGTCTGCCATCGAAAATATTTACAACATTACATCTGGATGTTAAACACGCCAAGTCATAAGGACGCAGTGTTTTATCTTTATTGTGTAACCAGGGGAAAACATGAATAACTTGATTGAAACAGGTGAAAACAGACTAACGATAAACAGACTAAAGCAGTCGAGTTAGAAAGAACACCTTTTTTTTTTTAGTTCATTCATGTAAAATTTGGAAAAATAACAATTTTCACCTATGGTTGTTTACTATCAAAACATTTTGGTCTATCCGAAGTACAGAATTTAAGGAGTTAGTCATATATGTAAAATAAAGTTCCCCTTTTAGACCTTTTGAGCTAAGGGCAGATGATGTAAAGGTCATCTAATATGTGGCCTACGTTTAACGAGGGTGTCATGTGGCCAGCACAACGACCAACCGCCTTTACTTTTGCCCAAATAATGTCAGGTACCCATTAAAGCTGGGTGGACTCAGAGGCTCCCAAAGATTAAATTAAATTAAAAATCCCAGTCTTCACCAGGATTTGAATCATGGATCTCCGGTTTAGAAGCCAAGCGCTTTACCGCTCAACCACTGCGCCTCATATATGTGGAGTAATATTCAAATATTTATGATAATTTTTTGAGCAAGTTTTAGCATTTTAAATAATTTTTTTTTAAGCTTTTTCGTTTGTAGAACAAGCGAGTATTTTTTTTTATAAGGCAACAGTTATCTTCCAATTCAGTGTCTTTGACATTGTTACGTCTGTCTATCTATATCAAAAACTCTTCCAATCTTCCTGTTTTCATTTTCTTTCTTTTTTTGTTCTCTTGGTCTCCTTATATCGCCTCCACATTTCTCCAAATCGTTTCTCTTTCATGTTACTGTGTTTTAATGTTTCAAGAGTCTAAACCGGATCTTACAAATCGAAACGCAAATAAAGGGGAGGTTACTGTGTTGCAAATGCATGGTGGAAATACCCAATAAATATGAAGGTCAGCCCAGTTGAATGGTGTCCCGTGGAACAAGAGATTCGTTTGTGAACTGTTGAAAAGATTTCATTGAATAGTAAGTGAATTGGGTAAAGATCTCAACATGATATGTAGCTATTTATATCCTATTGAATAGCGGTTGTTTTCGCGTTCTTCCTTGCTTGTTATACATATTCTTGCCCTACTGGGGATGCGGTGGCTGAGGGATAATTGCTTGGCCTACTTGGGGTGTTGAGTTCAAATCTCGATGAAGACTGGAATTTTGAATTTCAAAATTTTTTAGGGCGCCCCCTGAGTTCTCACAACTCTAATGGGTACCTGACTTTAGTTGGGAAAAGAAAGGCGGTTGGTCGTTGTTCCGGCCACATGACACCATGTTCTTTAACCGTTGCCTAAAGAAGATCGCAAGGTCTGACAGGGGAATTTTATTTTTACTTGCCTAGCAGTTTAAAGGCACATATATTAACATTCTGTTTGAAGTCAAAACATGAAAGTGTCTGTTCGTCTGTCTGGTAAACAAAAATGTGTATACGTTATATTGTACATGTCCCATTTCGGATCAAGTTGAAACGTTAGCAATGTCGCAAACAACACACAAATCAAATTAAAAAAAATAAACATATAACTTATTTAAATATATGTGTCAGTTTTAGAATAAGGGAAATATTACAATATTGAGAAACTTGGCTGTAAATGTGACGTTTTTCCCCTTAAAGGCGTACTATTGCATTGTTCTTGTTTTTTAACTGTTAACAAAAAGTACATATAACGACTTTGTTAAACTTGTTTAACATAATTTAATGGGCATTGAAATTATAAGAAAAGCATAACATTAGTTTCTTTGTTTTTATTATACATTTAAGTCATTGTTCAGTTCACAAACCATGCACGCCCTAGTTCTGATATTTTAAAATAATGAGTAGCTAGACTTACTAACAATTTCTAATGTATAATTTAGCTTCTGACATAATCATGCAATGTACGAAAAAAAAAAGTAATATCTATTAATATGTCGATAATTTTGACATTTATTATCCAAACGTTTGAAATTGAAATATATTCACGCAAACACATACATTAACTGATCAACTGTATTTTAAAAGGTATCCGGGGTTAATAAACTCCTTTTAAGATAGATTCTTATTGATGTTTTTTATTAATATCTAGAAAAATATTTACAAAATCGTCCACCTTTATAAAGTTTCTTTTTGCTGGAAGACAACCATGGACTTTACTTCTCAAAATGTACGTAAGTGTATATTTGTAATCGTGTGGAAATGTATTTCTCAGCGCTTAATGTAAGATAAAGCAAGCTTTGGCTTTGTACTACACCTAGACATAAACTAAAGTGTTAAGGCAAGTACACATTAAATGTCCAAGTACATCTTCCTTAAATATAAACCACATATCCCATGAGGCCAGCACGCCACGGTGTTTTCCCAATGCCTCATAATAGGATTGTGTTGTCATGATTTGACATTTACGACTCATTTTCATCCGGTTTACAAATCCTCAAAGGTACTTCTATCCGAAAGGTTTACTAAGATTAGAGGCAAGCATATGTCTAACTTCTGTTATCAAATATTTAATCTTAAATCTGCCTGAATATATAAAAACACCGACTTTTAGTGTTTTCAGTTAATAATATGTTTTAAATATCTATAAATCTTTCTTCTTCATGAAAAAAGATTTCTATCTCATTATTATTTTGTAGCTACTTATATAAATGTGATGTGTAAGTACTTAGAACAATAAGACTTATTTTATAATAACTATCACAGACTTTGCTTTATGCTTTTCAAGTTTTGACATACACTGTCCATTAATATTCAGACTTTTGTAATATAAAAAAATAATGATAAATAATAAGATATTATATTCAGTAGTCAATTTTGTTGTTTTAAATGGGTGCCCTGCTCTCGCTAGGTTACTAACACTAAATAAGTGATATCAAATAGGTAACCTTTGGCCACTTACACAAAAATATGTAATCCTAATTTTTTTTAATCATAAATATGACACTATTATTTATAGATGTTGCATACAATGTATTTAATATTTTATAACTTATAAAATAACACTTTCAAAAATTGTAATACATAAAATTTGCTTATAAATAGAATGATTTGTGTCAATCTCTTAAAAGTACTTTAACATTAAAAAATACAAAACATGACTTTTAACAGAATTGTCTCTAAGGTTATGTTTTATTTATAGACTGAATAGCCATGCAGCAGAAGATTGCAAATATTTATTTATAGTTAGACAACATTGGCATAAAGAAACGTTTCATTGTTCTGTGGGTCTGTTGTTGTTTCTGCTGTGGTTATATCGCTGATTGGCTGGACCAGGGACCTCTTCTTCTCATCGTTCGCCTGGACTGTGTTCTGTTTCATGCTGGAATTGTTCTGGTAGTAAGTGTTCGTGTATTGAGTACTGGTGTCGATGTAGCGACTGACTGCACGGTAAATAGCTTGATACTGTTCCTGTAATATACAAATATATTTGATCTTACTTATTATAGTATTTAAGTATGTAGTCGTAAGAAAGTATTCTCGAGGGACTTTGAAATAGCCCTAACTACATTGCACAAATCTTGCATGGTGCCCAAAGGGTCAAACAGACTAAGAGATGGTAAAGGTACTCTCTGGTAAAGTAAAGTTCTCCTTTAAGACCTAGTGGTCTATAGAGCAGATGATGTAAATGTTTACGAGGGTGTCATGTGGCCAGCACAACTCATGTCAGGTACCCATTAGAGCTGGGTGAACTCAGAGGCGCACAAAGATCCCGAAATTAAAAATCTGGTAAGTCTTCACCAGGATTCAAACACGGGAGCCACCGCACCTACACTCTGACCTGAAAAAAACAAGACATTTCACATTAGGATGCTTTCACACTACTCAGTGGGGCCTTACGAGAAAAAAAAATGTTGAAGGCGTGAAGAAAGTCAAGGGAGATTGACTATAAAAATAGCCGTGCGGTGCTTTGAAACATAAATGTCATGTCACTAAAGTAAAGTGCAGCGACTTGGACTTGCCTTCGTAACGAAATGCATGATTTAACAATGTACCCTTTTTTATCCATACAGTTACGGGAAATGAATCCAAGACAAGAGTTAGTTTACAATCCTTCTTACATAACAAACACAATTAATGGAAAATAATAATGTGTACTATCTAGACATGTCACCGGAAAATCCTGATCAATGTGAAAACTATAACGACTATGCAAAACACTATTGGTTTTAAGACGTTGGGTCAGAATCGTGTAATGCGTAACGAGACTACGATATAGATACCCACTCTAAATATTGGTAAGAAATTTCAAATTTAAATTCAATAAGATATACATCTATCTTGTGTAGGCACATTATGGACTTATCCTTGATCGAAGCGTTGGGGGAGACTTTCGCACTATACATAGGGCACCTGGCTCTTAGAACCATACAAAAGTGTAGTGAGAACCACTTCTTGGGTATGACAACCTTACTAATAACCAGGTTCTGTTGGAGGCTGGTGTGGACAGTGCAGAAGCACAGCAGACAATTCGACAGCTGCGCACTTATCCCGCGGAGACCACCGCATGCCAAAAGTGTTCCTTTTTTTTTTGGCGCACTTAAAGAATGATGGCGTAAGATAGATGCTCCCCCCCCCCCCCAAGCGCAATAAAGATAAACTCGGACACCATTTTGTCATCACTGGCATACAGTAAAGTAGCTGGCAGCAGATGGTCTCTCAAGAGCTCTCACGAAGAACACGGGAAAGACATTTGATTCCCAGAGGTAAGTCCTTATAGCAAACAGGATTTAAAAAAAATATGCAGGTTACAACAGGGTATACATAGTGAGTTGAAACACTGCACTCAGCCTTAATCCTCGGAAACAAAGACATCGCCATTACAATATCTGGTCAATCTAGCTAGAATGTATGTTCATCATTCTAGATGTAGTAAAATTGAAAGTTATGCCTCCTATGCTTTGCATAATCGCTTTTTTGATTGTTTCATGATAAAGAAACGGTATAAGAATAAGAAAGAAAACCCACTCTATACTG
This sequence comes from Biomphalaria glabrata, assembly GCF_947242115.1. NCBI lineage: Eukaryota > Metazoa > Mollusca > Gastropoda > Planorbidae > Biomphalaria > Biomphalaria glabrata. The sequence continues at coordinate 9,302,157 of NC_074715.1, forward strand.
TTATCTATATTGGTTTAAAAAACAAGGTCTCGGAAAGCTGTGCAATAGTTTTGAAAGTACATTTATTTGTTTCTTTGAAATAAACAATCATTCTTTTTAAGTCTTTTTTTTTTTTGGTTCAATGTACAACTATCAAATATATTCTATGGAGTTAACCACTTTGCCATAAACCTTAATATATCATGTAGGCCTATAATAGAAAGCAAACGTCACATTTACCTACTATCCAATAGTCTTCCAAAGTTTACGTAAAAAAAAAAAGTATTTACAAAAATAAAGAAGACAAAATAAATAAAAAGAAAAAAGAAAAAAAAATACTTACAAAATTGGGTACGATTTTCGGTTGTAGAGATTTGATTGTTCCTACTATTAAAGGAACTGATATGCAAGCTTCGTTATCTACTCTGTCCAGCAGATGTAGGAGTACTGCCATTAAACCACTTTGTAATATACCATCACTGAAATAAGAAGTTAATACCATCACTTAAATAGAAAGATTATACCACCTTTGAAATGGGAAATACCATTGTTAAGATTTTTTTTTTACTGTAAGATGGCACGAATATTAAACGTTAGAAGTTGAAAAAGAAATAAAATATAAAAAAAAATCATTGAAACGTTAATTTTTACAAAATGTAACTGTATACAAAATTACTCTCCCCCTCTCGATAAAAAGATCAAAACTGGTTAACGTGGGCTGAAGCAGCTGTGGCCATTGGTGAGGGAAACCACTCAGAGTTGTCCAATACGGCTTAAGAGTTTCAGGTGTCAGCATTCTGATCAGTCGCATAGCGCTTGCAAACGTCCTCCGAGTAAACAACACTAGGAAGAATGGTTATCTCCCTTATACAAATCAGTTTATGGCCCTGGGCGTTTTCATAGGACATTTTCAACAAGATAGGACTCATTGGGCATATTCAACAAAGTAGGACTCATTGGGAATATTCAACAAAATAGGACTCATTGGACATATTCAACAAGATATGACTCATTGAACATATTCAACAAGATAGGACTCATTGGACATATTCAACAAGATAGGACTCATTGGACATATTCAACAAGATAGGACTCATTGGACATTTTCAACAAGATAGGACTCATTGGACATTTTCAACAAGATAGGACTCATTGGACATATTCAACAAGATAGGACTCATTGGACATTTTCAACAAGATAGGAATCATTGGACATTTTCAACAAAATAGGACTCATTGGACATATTCAACAAGATAGGACTCATTGGACATATTCAACAAGATAGGACTCATTGGACATATTCAACAAGATAGGACTAATTGGACATTTTCAACAAGCTAGAACTCGTGACTGACTTGTAGATATAATAAAGATGTATCTTTCAAAGTTATGGTTGAAAGGAACATATTACTTCTTTTTTATTACATCATATAAAGACAGAGATGCCTTTGGTCAACTTGCTAGGACCAGCCCTTGTTGTCGAATTCTAACACAGATCAATAACAGAATTTCAAATAATCAATAACTATAATGCATCTATCTATTCCCCAAATAATTATCGACTCCATTTTCTTTGACGTGTTTTCCATATATTAGAATATTTTAATGTATTGCAATTTTACATCCTGAGAAATCATTTCCCTAACAACTTAATTAATTACTACTCATGGTAATTCTTTATACACATATATTGTTACAAGATGTACATTTAAACCATGTAATGTTATGACAGTCTATGATATTTACCTGCATAAATAAAGAATTTTTCCACCTGTCTTGGAGTAACACTGTCTTGATTTTTTGGCTATCTCCAGTAAGGTCTTTGGGTGAAGGTCAAATGTTAAACATGCTAAATGTGTGACGGTGTCAGCATGACCTCTCTACAAAAAAAAAATGTTTCGATGAAAAATTGTTAAAAAGAATAAGTTAATTTATATATATGTCAAATTTTTGTGTCCAACTTTTTTCACATATATAAGTTTTATTTATTTATTTATTGATATGCTTTTCAATCTTGTTGTTCGCTAACATTGGACGAAACACCACAACACCTTAGAACTCGATTCTATGCAATGCTAAACTTTTTAAATTGTTTAATTGTTTAATAACCCTTAACTGTACAATTGGCAGGATAAAACACTAACTGGACAATCACTTTGTTGTAAGGAACCGCTATGTACAGTATTGTTGTATTCCGTTGAACTGACCTATGTCTTGTGCTCTACGTGAATCTCTACATATAGGATCCACAAAAGCCGTAGGGAAAATGATAGAGACGGACAATGTCGTTTTTCCCGCCTCGGACACTGGCCCTTTGCAGGCCTCTAATGGAAGATCACATGACAGGTCTGCTTTTTAGTAGCAACGTTTATTTGGCGCTATTTAGCGCCTGCAGTTCGCTGGAATCGGTCAAATTAGTCGACTGGTCACACACGGCTACCCCTGTCCACGCCGAGAGTTCATTTATAACAAGCTTATTTACATAATTGATTTAAAGTTTAAAACGTCACTTGATTTTTCTTTCTTTTCATTTATTTATATCTTAAACAATGCTTTTTTTTTGTGACTGTACGCACCGGCACAGCATAGCGGCACCTTTTTTAATGCGGGAAAAAAAATACTTTTTTTTGTATTTTAACGTTAATTATTAATAATTAGTAGTTAAAAGTTAGGCAATCCATCACTGAGTACCGGCTCCTATTTTTTGTACAAAAAAAAAAGCACTGATCTCAACCATGACTTATTGCGCAGTATAAAAGGATGAGGCCATCATTAATATAAACTAGAGATGCCAGATAATAGGCATAAGTATAAAAGAGCAAAAGTGCTGATTAATAGTAAACGGAAGGTGAGTAACTCATTTTAACACTTTAGCATAGCATGCACAAAACAAAGGCATTGTCTGCTTCACATTACTGAGGGATTGGTCAGTATGGTCACAAACAACTAAAACTATAAGTGTCAATATCATAATTGGACACATCCAATGTTTCTCCCCTAGAAGTAGTAGATATACTACCAACTACCAACAGCTTGTTGCCACGTCACAGGTCTGTATGACGTGGCAACGAGCTATTGGTCTTAACTGCCCACATGTTATGAGGTTTCCGGTCACTGTTGAGGCCTTCTATGACTAATAGTCTCGCTATTTGCTTTGCTTACACTGGATGGCAAGAAATTAGCAGAATTTTTTGATTGCACAATTAGCTTTCGTTCACACCAGACTTTTGTCTGTTTTATGTCTGTCAACTTCAGTTCAGTTGATGAGAACATAAGATCTTGATCTACGGTATTTGGCAAGTACTGGACAAGTTTCTGTAGGGAACAAAGAAAGTAAATAGGTCACAATTATAATCTAGAAGAGTTTACCTATATTTGTTGCACATAGTTTTCAATAAGAGAAAATTAAGAATAAAATATGGAGCAAAAAAATATATTTGATCACGAGTCTTAACTAGTCCTGCAGTTTCCACCCAGAACAGTTAACCCTCACCCTATTTTATGTCTAAACTACGACATACAAGCCGCCACAAACAAAGCCAGAGCAAATATAATCTCGCTAGGTTTTTCTAGGTATTTTATAAATAAAGAACCTAACTTAAATTTTGTGTTTACAGAAAAACAGAATGTGTTCCTTCATTCAGTAGTAGAACTTCTATGGCTCATCTCTTAAATGCATTTTTATATGACTGTATAGACTTATTCTGGAGAGACGCTGCCAATGTTAGATTTACCTATAGGCAACAGTAGCTCTAGCTCGGCGCCCTCCATTACTTAGGGGACCAAAAAAAAAACGGCTAGAGAGATATGTTCATTCATTTCGAAGAAAAAAATGTCTATATTGATTACAAGGGGCCACATAGTTAAATTAGTTCTAAATACTGCATGGACATTGCCAATATTCCTATGGCGTAGCTACGGAAGTGGAGGAGGGGGGAGAACCTTAAAATCCCCCTGTGCCCCCACTTGGAAGGTCCCAAATGAGTGTTTTTTTTAAATTAAAATTATATATTACGCAAAATGCAGGGGCCCCCAAAGAGGTCAAGCCCCCCCCCCCCTCCCGGTCCGGAAAATGCCTAGCTACGCCCTTGCAATGTTCAATGCTATCAAGCTCATGCTGCTTTGTTTTACAATGGTAAAAAAATTAATAATTATACTGGCCGGATTGCACCGCGTTATTGGCAGTCGTAACTGCCAGGTTATAGCCCGCTGGCTGTCTGCAGAAAGGGGTAGGTTCATCATCACAATGTTATGTTAGGGTATCATCCTAGAACATAGTGGCAGCGGAAAAGTTAGTCTTGTCTTGATACTGTTTTGCAAATTATTCATCTAAATGTTTCAAGTCATTCCAAACTGCAAAGCTGTGGTTTGCTGTTCTATTATAATACTCTACTAAATAATCAAGAAATTAATACTTATCACACCAATGCTGCAAATAGTAACAATTCTTTAAAACTTTAAAACTCTATAAAGTAAAATCTTGTACTGGCCTCTTTGTCATTGTCAGCATCAAAAGCGACTAGATGTGACACCAAATACTTCGAGACGTATTTCCACAGCTCTGCAGCGTCTTCGGAAGTTTTGGGAATTTTGGCAAGAACATGTTGGTCTCTTTGTTTGTAACCCTAAAGGGAAAGCAAAGTAAGTTATTAAGTCTGTTCAGTGTACAGTGTTTCAACACATGTATTTCAAATCTTTGAATTGAGGTTTTATTAAAAAATTAACATAATCAATTTGTTCATGACAATACAATGATGTCAAAATAAAGATTATTTACATAGGGCGATCTCTTTTCACCCTAGGATTTACTTGTCATATATCATTTAAATATACCTTACTAAACATGTTTTTCAATTGTGGGAAGCGTGGTCGAGAGGCCAAGTGAACTTGGCTTAGCTTGGCTACCTAGAAGGGGTCTCAAGGTTCGACACCCGACTTGGGCAGAGTTGTGTTTACTGAGCGCCTAAAGGCAGCACGGAAAACGAACTCCTAGATACCCCCCTCCACCCACTGTTCCACAAATGAGATTGGTCCCAAAACGCTTTGACCATGCTATAAGCATGAAAGTAGCGCTATATATATATATATACCTTTACCTTTACTTTACCTATCCCTTAGTCTGTTGGACCGTTGGGGCACCAGGCAAGATTTGTCGACCGTCTTTCTCCATATATATATATATATATATAAGCCATAGTAATAATAATTGCCAGATAAGCAATTGTCACATGTAAATTATGGTTTCTTATAGTTATAATGTTTTATTATTAATATTATTATTATATATATATATATATATATAATATATATATATATATATATAGAGAGAGAGAGAGAGAGAGAATATTTTTGAAACATATTTCTTATGTTATTCAGCTCGTTGCAATTAACTTGCGACATGTACGTATGACCCCCCTGGAATAATTAATGTACATTCACAACACCAACTTCATTTGTTTCCCCTTTTTCTTAAATACTTTTGATACGCTTTGTTCCACCCACACATTATGCAATTAAAAATAATCTTCGTTTGGAAAAAAATTAATTAGAACATTGTTTACATAGCTTGTCATGTCATGTCTGTCTGGCTGTCTGTCGGTCTGGTACAAATTTGATCGTAGTATCGCTTCCACACCCAATCTTGGATCAAGCTGAAAATTTGCACAAATATTTATTTTACCTGACAACACAAGAGTTAATTTAAATTGAATCTAACCAATAAATTATTCTGTTTGGTATATAGAATAACAGAAAGAAATTGTAATTGTGTGGAGTGGTATAGGCTGAATCCCCTATATGGGTCGTCGGCTGAGTCTTAGGTAACACAAACCTACTATAGAACCAATAGATAACTAATGGGTCTTACAAGTTCATTAGCTCTCTATTAGCAGAGTTGTTACCGTGTTGGCTTGAGAAACCATGGAGCCATGATTTCAAGTTGTTTCCCCTTTTTTCATTTTTATAAATTCTTTTTTATAGTTAGTCTAGATCCAATAAAATTAAATTACATGTCTGTTCCAAACTAATTTAAACAAGTACACTTAATATAAGCTTTTATTTTAAAATATTTTAAACAATATTTTTATGTTTATAAGCTCGACTAAATTCGATCTGTATAAATATGTTTACTAAAGCCTAAATGCCATCCACATAATCTTGTTCTGATAACTTCATCTCATTACTTACTGGAAGAAGGAGAAAACTATTTGTGTCCGCAACATTCTCGTCTTGTTCCAACTCATAAACACCTTTTATCTGATCTAAGGAATACAAAAACATTTATGACAAATTAACCCAATCAGTGGAGGCATGGTGGCTGAGCGGTAAAGCGCATGGCTTCCTAACAGGGGTCCGGGGTTTGAATCCTGGTATTTTAATTTTGGGATCTTTGGGAGCCTCTGAGTCCACTTAGCTCTAATGGGTACCTGAAATTAGTTGGGGAAAAGTAAAGTCGATTGGTCATTGTGCTGGCCACATGACACCCTCGTTAACTGTAGACCCCAGAAACAGATGATCTTTACATCCTCTGCCGTATAGACCACAAGGTCAGAAAGGGGAACTTTACTCTTTATTTATCCCCTTCATTGCCCTGTGGCTTACGCTTGGATCTGACGTCGCTATGTTTACTAAGCTAAGCTTTGTAAAATGTTTTACATGTTTCGGATGTTCCTTCAGAGTTGAAGATAGTTTACTTCCTAGTCCAAACCTCCCGCAGGAAGACGGGGGATGGGAGCGGGCAAGGTTTGAACCCTCGACCGTCGATAAATCCGAACGACAGTCCAGCGCGCAAACCGCACGACCAGGCAGCCATCCAGGCAGCCAGCTATCATTTCAGGTTCAAATCTTTCTCACTGTAATCCCCTGCAGGAGATTTGATCTATGAAAAATATGATTTAAAAAATAATATTGTACATAATTTATGTACTATCCACTTAACCTATATTATTGATAAAATAATTTCTAATGGTTTATTCATTCGTTATAATTAACATGATATCGATAACCCACATTTCCTTAAAGTATTATTGTAAAACTTACTTTTTTGTGCGTTCTCATACACATTGGTGTCATCTTGGACATTATCCACATGTTTCTCTAGTATAGCACATAAACCCTAAAAATAAAAAATACAGAAAAATGTAATGAAAAATAAAAGTACAATAAAATACTTATCACTAGAACAAAAGTGCTCAAACTAACTATATCGGTACTATACGGCTCTTCAAAATTTCTGACGCCCGTGCTAACTGGGCAGTACAAAATTCCGTTTGATGGTGGGGGAAGGGTAAAGGCGTAGGGAGGAGGGGGGCAAAGGAGCAAAATGTCCCGGACGACACCCTCAGTTAAGACCACACAAAGAGAGGCGCCAAAAATTTATTTTCATAGATATGTTAGTTAGTTACACATACGTTCTAAGGGTATTTGTATTATTATATTATTATTAAAAAGTTTTAATTTTTAAGCTTATATCTCTATGTAATATTCATGGAAAATTGGAGTGGGGCGCCAATAAAGTTTCCTGCCCCAGGCGCACGTTTCGCTCGCTACGCCTCTGGGGAAGGGGGTCGAGCAATGACACAATCTTTTATATCTGTCTCTACAGCTCCCAAAGAGCTCTGACCTGTTTTAACACGTCTTTCCACTCATACTATTCCAGAGATTTATTTTTACTGCTAGAATCAAAGTGATCATTAAAAATTTAAGGCAATGTCTTCGATTCTGAAGAATAAGAATATGAAAGTGTTTTACGTGGCTGCTTAAACCCATTTACGACAACTGAAAGTATGTAACGCTCCATAAGGCCATCAGTTTTTGAGGCATGCAAGTAAACATGGTAAACAAAAAAAAACATGCCGTTGTTTTGATTTTTATTTTCTAGTTCTCTCCCTTAGTTCTCTCTCTCTCTCTCTCTCTCTCTATGTCTCTCTCTTTCTTTCTCTCTCTCTCTAAATAAGGTAACTTGTATTTAGTTTTCTACCAGGTCCGTGAATTCTGTTGATTTGCTGTTTCTGTAGCTAGTGGTTTTTCTACAGGGTAGGGTAGCTAGCCCTACGCCCAACCCTCCTCCTTTCTCAACCGGTCTTGGGATCGTCCTATTGCGGAGATCTTGAATGAGGAACTGTGGCAAAGAATAAAGCAGCAGCCCAATGAAGTAGATATCCTTTAGAGAAGCTGGAGATGGATAGGTCACACCCTTCGTAAGCCTGCATTTAACATAACAAGGCAAGCCCTAACCTGGAACCCCCAAGGAAAGAGAAAGAGGGGACGGCCCAGGAATACATGGCGCCGCGATTTGGAAGCAGATGCCAAGCAGATGGGCAAGACGTGGGGACAGTTGGAGAGACTCGCTCAGAACCGAGATGCCTGGATGAAGCTGGTTAGTGGCCTATGCCCCAGAAGGGACCAGAGTCAGATATGAGATGAGATCATTTCTCAGTTTAGTTTTCTTACCTCAAACTCAGCTTCAAGTTTTGATTTTCCAAAAACATTTTTTTCTTCCAAAATTTTTAGCTTATCACTCAAATCTTGCACGATGTGCGTGGTCCTCATGCAGGCAATGGCGACTTGAGCAGCCTTGTGCAGAAACTCATACTGGGACTGTTAAAAGAAAGCAGTTATTTTTTTTAAAGCTATAATCAACTCATTATGTTTGTCTGTCTGTTGTAAAGTTTTAACATTTTTATTTTTACTACACCCATTCTCGGATCAAGTTGAAAATTTGCATGATTATTCATTGGCATAGACAAGACACGAATCAATAAAAAAAAAATAAAAACTTTTAGTCAATTAACTACTTGTTATTATTTATTATGTTTCTATAAAGAAAGTATGTTGTTGTTATTGCTGTTGTAAACTAAATTGCAACTGTAAGTAATGATTACACAAAAAGATTAAAAAAGTATTAATAATTTAGGAATTTTTCCTTCATTAATAATGATTTAATTAATGTCTGCCGTCATCTATCCCAGTATCTGAACTCCCTGATTCCTTCAATAGATTCTTCATTTGCAAGATTGAACAGATTAGAAATGACCTAACCCTGCCATCCCTCTCATCACAGCTTGACCACTCTCCAATGTTTCAAAATTCTCCTTTTTGCGAGTTTCAGCGTGTATCTGAAGATTATGTCAAAAGTACTATTTTAAAGATGCCAAATAAGTCATGTGACCTTGATCCCATTCCAACCTCCTTGCTCCTTGAATGTTTAGATGAGCTTGTACCCACAATTACTAACATTGTGAACTCTTCACTGACTTCAGGCATTGTACCACAGCAATTTAAGCATGCACTTGTCAGGCCCTTATTAAAAAAATCCAGTCCTGACCCGGAATGTCTAAAAAAAACTATCGCCCGGTATCAATTCTTCCCTTCCTGTCAAAGCTTCTGGAGCGCATCGTGTTAGCGCAAATTCTTTCTCATCTTGAACAGTACTGTCTCTTGGAAGAATTTCAATCTGCATATAGGAAGTGCCGTAGCACAGAGACAGCAGTGGTCAGGGTACTAAAGGACTTACTTCACAATTCCGACATAGGCCACATCTCAATTCTTTCCATGCTGGACTTGGCCGCTTTGACGAAATACGTCCTCTCAATACAGAACTGACCAGTGCGGAACTACCCCCCTCTTAATCACCAGTTTAGCATTGTATATTAGTCCTCAACACTAAACTGACCAGTGAACACAAATATCCTATTACACCAAGGTTAGATCAAGCCACCAAATTAAAGACTATAAACACACATCCCAAGTTACACCCAAACGCCGAAACAAACGTATGCAGCCATTAAGTTCAGGAACATTAAAATTGAAAGTTACGCCCCAAACGCCGAAACAAAAGCACGCAACCGTAAAGTCCAGGAACATTAAAATTTGGTGTCCACGTACATAACTTTGAGTCGACACTCCTAACGCCCATGGCTATTCAAATCGCTCCTGTCCGCTGTGCCATCGAGCGATCGTCCAGCCTGATAATTGTTGCATGGTTCCGCTTTCATCATCCTTCGTCCCCCCCCCCCCCCAGGTCGCGGGTTAAAAAAGTCAGGTGAGCCCCAAATGAAAAGATTGGTCCAATTTAACAATTCTAAACTCAAAAGACTCGATGGCCATTGAATCGTCACTACTTTAACATACCGCTCGGGAACCTATAAAAGCCGGAGACGAAAGTTTCAGGTTAAAGCCATTCTAGATCAGAATCACTGAGAAGTCAGAAGACTCTCAAGTCAACGATTCAGTTGGGAACTTGTGTGAGGCAAAGTGGGTGAGTTGGAAAAACTTTATCATTATTATTTAGTGTGTCTTCGCCTGTAACATTTACGTTCATGTATCATTACCATGTTAACACTTGTTTGCTTCCAAATATTACATTTATAAATCTCTATGAATATGTGTTCCCCATTTACTTGTCAATGTTAACTGTACTCCCCACGGGGGACATCCACCCTGCAATTTAGTTAACACTATTGTTTATGCATTTGTTATTCATTCATATCCATATTCATCTGGACCTACTCACGTCTAGGTTATTTCCTTACCTCTGCATATGTACCTGTATATGTGCACATATATATACATTATAATTATGCTTGTTTTTGCTATGCACATACTGTGCTGTTACCATGCATCCTTAGGCCTGAGAATCAGTCTCGCGTGTCTACCCCACTATTTTCGGCTTGTCGGCCTGCATGGTTATGTGCCCTTTTCTACCCCCCCCCCCTTTTTCCCTTCTTCTTGTCACGGTCCTCTGGTCACGAGAGACCGTGGACTTGTTTACCTGTTGGTCAATGAGGTCACAGGGGCTACAACCCTGTAATATGGTCCCCCTGTTTCCCTCCTCATTTATGCCCCTGCCTTGTACATTTATAAATGTATTTGTGTTATTATTACTATATTATTTGTAGAACAATTATTAATAGACCTAATGAAATGCTGATTAGCAAGTATCTTAGTTAGCCTGAGGGAGACGCTCCTATCAAGGATGCGCCCCTCGCCAACCAGCCTGTATGGTTTAATAATTTAGGCTCCTCTCATGCTTCATCTCATAGCCTCCTACATCAGGGCTGTCGTGTTTTGTTGCCTGAAGGCAGTCCTCAGAAGCTCTCCACACATTCCCGTTGAGGGTGAGTCACTCATCACCCTCGACCAGAACTGAAGGCATTCCAGACTGAAGTCCCAGGACCGGATAATACTACGGTAGTAAGCCCACGCGTGGCATCCCCATATTCATCACACTAGTGCCTGCCTTTCCGCAAGGCACCAGTAACTGGCTGCCAGCACAACGGAGCTTCAACTTACCCCACCCCGAAAGTGAACCTTGAATACAGATAAGTGAGAGACAGCCGAATAAGCAAACCATACACGAGTTTTTATGAAGCAACATCCCAGTGATGATATTATCTTAAAACGTTATCATAAAATCCTAAATCATTCTGTACATACCCCCTTACTCGCTGATTGTATTTCTTCTTAATTAATCTTTATTAAATATATTTGTTTCTTCCACAAAATCCCTAAGCTTTGGTTCTTGCTTGCACCCGTCAACGTGCCTATACAACACCAACAAAATATTTACCACGTTGTGGCTCTAAGACTTTACCCCTAGGAGTCGCAGGCCATCGTCCCCATCGGAAAGTGCAAACGGACCGATCGGCAGACTTATTCCACCACATCCGCAGCCTTTGATACGCTAGACCAGTGGTTCCCAAACATTTTTTGTCGCGTAGACCCATTGCCATGTTTCCTGGTTTTTGGGTAGACCCCCTGCTTAGATTATACCGGTACTGCATTTTTGCAAATTCACAAACTCCATTGTTTAAAGTAATTTCTTACTGTAGTGAGTCGAAGAGTAAATAGGAAATTTAAAGCTTATTTGTAATATATTTATTGATAAAATTCAAAACAATTGATATTCTCTACTGGAACCACCAAAAGACAGTGAATATGTGTGTCGTTTTTTTTTTTTTTTTTTTTTGCAGGTTCATCATCCATTCCTACGGATATTATGTTTCACATAGGAATTTGTCGTTCTATGAAGTAGTTCTTACTTCAAACAATATATATATTAATTAATTTGCTTTACGTGTCACTGTTTTTAAATTTCTTTATCTTTCGCGTCTGGTTCAAAACAGGAGAAGAGGAGAAGTAACTGGCGCCTAAACCAGTAAGCTTTTGTGCAGGAGGGAATCATTTACCTAGGCTAGCAATCCACTTAGCAGGGGGGAAAACTGAATTCAAGCCTCTGCTGTCTTTCAGATCTACCCAAACATAGGAACAGTTTCCTGGGTCAACCCCAAAGAAATAAGGAGCAGATGACCCTTAGGCAGTATGCAGCACACATCCGCTACACCCAGTCAGAGCCTGCGAGGCCACTAATCCCAAACTGTATATGTTGTTTGCAAAGAATTACACAATAAGCTTTTGTTATAACTCATACCACCGATGTGTCTACTGTATTGTTGGTTAAAGAAAGTTGTTTAAAATAATATCAGATGTACGTTTGTGTAAAACAGTTTTTAAAACTACATTAACAACTGGTAAAATCAATGTTTTATCTAGACAGTTTTCCGTATTTGGCTATTATTGAAGAGATTTTTAAAGAAGTTCACAAACCACCATCTTCTCTATATGATGTTGAAGAGAGATTTTGCGGGTCTATTCTGTACTTTAGCTTTGAGAGTTCAAAAGTTTTTGAAACCTTTATCTTTTTATCAGGGTGGCATCGTCTCAATTGATTTTTCAGATAAAAAGTTTCATATCGTCATAAAAAGGGCACTTGGCAACCGCTTGTTTGACAAGGAAGAAATGTATCCCAATTTTAAAGTACCAACTCTGTATAATCTACATTTCTTTTTGTTAGATGCAGAAAAAAATGAAGCTATTTTTATAAGTATTGAAATTAAATATAACAATTTTTCTTTTGAATAACATGATAAATAGAAAGGATTAACTAAGGTACAAATCATATATTAGTGTATGAAATAATTACAATGATGAAATATGAAAATTAAGTCACGACCTGCTTAAATGAAATCAATTTTCGTAGACCCCCATGGAAATCTCATAGATCCCCAATTTTTTTTCTCACTTTCGTAGACCCCTGGGGGGGTCTATATAGACCATTTTGGGAATTACTGCGCTAGACCATGAAATTATGATGGCCAGATTCTCTGCCACTTTTGGTTTAGCAGGAATTGTCCTAAAGTGTTCGGATCCTACCTGACTGAAAGCACCCAAAGTGTCGTCGTTAACGGGACAGAATCAACAAACTTACTCTTGAAGTACGGAGTAACCTAAGCATCAGTTCTAGGCCCAGTACTGTTCACTATGTACACATATCCACTCAGAGGTGTCATACGGCCAACAGGCATCTTAAACCATTTCTTTCCCGATGACTCACAGTTATATCATTCCTCAGTACCCTCAGAGGTGTCGCATCTGGCACAGAAAATCAGTGGTACCGTTGCAAGGGTGAGCAATTGAATGGTTGAGAATAAACTCAAGATTCTGCTACTACGCTCTTGCCACGCTCCATAGGCTTCCCGTGAAAGCGAGAATCGATTACAAGGTCGCCACACTTTGTCATAAGTGTATAAATAACAATGAGATGCCCTTGTACCTTAGCGAACTTATTACTCCATAAGTCCCCCAGAGAACCCTACGCTCAATGGACTCAACGCTTTTAGTGGTGCCACGTTTCTCCCTCAAAAGCTAAGGTCTGAGGGCTTTTTGATTGCACGGACCAAAGGTTTGGAACTCACTCCCCATTGATCTCAGACAGACAACATGCTACACCACTTTTAAGAAGAACATTAAGATCTATCTGTTTAAACATTTTTTTAGATTAACTGTCATTCTAACTGTCGTGTTTGTGTTTGTAATGTTATTACAGCGCCTTGAGCCTACATTTTGTTTATTAACAGCGCTTTATAAATACAATTAAAATTATTATTATTAATAATCTCAAAATAAAAAAAAAACTTACTATAAATTGTAAAATTATGACTAGACATTAGATATATTTCGCCCTCTTCTCTAAATTTGCCAATGCAGCCACACCGCAAGAAATATTCTTCTATGGGTGAGTCCCTCTGTCTTATCCTGCACCTACCCCTCCGACAAAGAAATGTTTAAATAGGTATGCTTGTGACATAGATGACGCATCAAAAGGCATATAGTTCCCTTCTTCTGCTAGAATCTGTTACTTGGTTCCCATCTTGCCCTCCCACCCCTCACCACAACCAATGGCGGTGGGCCTGCTCAATAAAGAAAAGAAACGTTTCAAAATAACACTATCACTCACCAATGTTTGAACCATGAAGATCCTGTCTTCTCTTAACTTGGAAACAGTTTTGAAAAAATCTACAAGTCCAGTCTCTTCTGCTTGTCTCATGATGTTGTAGAGAGCTATAAATGTACCAGTTCTACCAACTCCAGCGCTGTCAGACAAAATGATATAAACAAGTTCAATGTAAAAAAATACAATAGTCAATTTAAAAAACAACAACAACAAAATACATCGCTTATATTGAGTGAAATGTGCATGAGTATTCTCACTGTTTGCAGGCCGTGCTGGTTGCTATAGTTGTGTCTCAGTGTGGAGCACCCTATCAGTCGTTATTACAAGGAATATCTCTCTTAATCTTAGTGCATTTTCCATTTAAAACAAAATTAATTTATGACGACTAAGTGATTATCTAATATTTTTTTATATTTCTTTATAAGTTGTCATCCACAACAATTTTGTGGGGAGAAATAACGTTTAAAGGATTTAGATCAGACAGACACACAGACGGAGTAAGTGGATATAACCTTGGTAAAATCACAAAAAGGGTCAACATACGTTTAAAATATGATATCCCAAATACCAACAACTACACCATCATCTTAAAAAAAATCTGATTTTTTTTCTGGGTTGGGGAGAGGAAGGTTCTGGAAGAGCTAAAATCATTATTATTATTATGTTAGAAACGAAAGACTATTCGTTCTCTGGTACTGCCAGGATCGAGTTTCGTTAAAGAGATACAAAATTTAATGTACTTTCTTTATCTGTCTCCACTGAGGAGCTTTCTGGTGATGTGGCAGCACTGCAGTAGTACGCTCTCTCACAGGCGAGAATGTTCCTGTTAAGGTTCTTGAAGGTATTATTATTAATAATTTTTTTGCAAAAATTTACTAAAGGTCCTCATACAAATTGGGTTCGAACACAAGGCATCATGTCAATGACATTCAATCTGCATATTATATAATTATGCTATTAATCATTGATCTAAAAAATTCTAAATCAAAGATAGTACAAGAGATTATAGCTCAGCAGCAAAAAAAAAAACAACAACAAAACTTGCTGGATGAAGAAGAAAATATGTAGATGTTTTTGTCAGTCTCTTTTGGATAATTTAAATTTCATTACCAGTTCTAATATTTCAACTCACCTACAATGAACAACGATTGGTTTGTTTGTAGGTATAGAAGTCACCCTCTGTTCAACGTCTACAAGACTCCACTGAGTTGATGGGACTCCTTTATCTGGCCATGATGTGAAATGAAACTGGGTAAAAATATGACCAACTTCCCCTTTCTGTAAAAAGAACAAGATAGTTTGCATATTTTATTTAAACATGAATAAATGTTTTTAAAAAAATTGACTTTATATTTTCAATTTACTATTAGCTTGAAATTGATTACCTTTGATAGCTCAAGTTTTCTAATGGTGTAGTCAGCAAACACTTGTGTTGATCCTAGCTTGACTTTAATGTATCCAAACTGGATTTTGTCTGTGTCTGGCCAATACTTTTCACATTTAACCTGACAAAATTTAATACACGTAATTTAAATAAACATTACACAATTTCGAGAGACTACAAAAGTTAGGGTCACTAATAGATTTTAGATTATCTACCACCATACGAAAAGGTATAACAATAATTTATTAAATGATCTTAATAAAAATCAATCTCCAGTTTAAAAGAGATAAAATAAGGTTTAAGCTTGGCATCAGATGCTATGACCAAACTGAAAGATTAACATCAGCTTCCCAGTAACTTTAAAATTGAATTCTTCGTTAATGGTTTCTATACCCCTATATAGTTGTGAAAGCTGGACACACGAATGCTGAGGCTGAAAGAGGAATCAAAAGATTTGAAAGTCAATGCTACAGAAGAATGGTAGGTATCAGATACCAATAAAAAAAGAAAGTTTACTTTTACAAGTCAACACTATTGTTGGCAAAGTGAATAACACCAGAACACAGTGAAGAGACGAAACCTGAGCTGGTCTGGTAATATTGTATGACATGACTCACTATCAAAGGTCATTCTTTAAGGTACAGTGGAGGGAGCACAAAAAAAGGGTCGTTAAAAGAAAGGCTGGCTTGCCTTTGTCTTGAAATCCTGCTAAGAACAGCTGCAGACTGTGAAAAGTGAAGGATTTTCCTTACGCGAACTGTCACAGCACCCATAAGGTGAAAGTCAAGAGGCAGATTTGTGTGTGGGAGAGAGAGAGAGAGAGAGAGAGAGAGAGAGAGATGGAGAGAGAAAGAGAGAAAATTGTTTAAAAAGAAAGAGCAAGCTTTCGCTAAACCATTAAAGGTTTTGTACGTATTTGGAATACGATCACTATTTAATCACAACTCTTTTACATCCATGTCTCCCTCTCCCTTTCACTCTGCTGTGCTATTGGCCAATAGATTGTGTATAGTTCGAAAAGAATAAATAGAAAAATTTACACGTATAAATTTAACTGTGCAAGACTCTGAATAGAAACAAACCTTAGTGCCCTCAACTAAGTCTGTCAACATCACCACCACATCGACCTTCTGCTCCCACAACATTCGGATAAAATCATTTATTGTAGCTTTCTGGGGACCTGAAATAAAGTGCATTCATTTAAAATTGAAAAGATCAAACACTATTATTAACAGGGAACTACATGTTTACTTGTTCTCACCGAAAAACAATTTAGAAAGCGCTGGTTGTGGGTGTTAGTGTGTATATGGTGTCCGAGTTTGCATCGATAGTGCGACTGTTCTAATAGTTATGCTGAGGGGGACTATCGTAGTGAACGTGAATATACTGTAGTATAACTGAAGGGAGGCAAACTCAACGAGACATCGATGTTTATTTACAGGACATCACAAATACATGTAGAACAACACGTCTTGAGCCCAGCATCTTTACATCATTAGCTCTAGACTTGGGAGGAAATCGTTCCCTCTCTCTAATAATGTCAACATCCTTCCTGTCTAGTCACTGATAGTGCGCACCTTCTTTCTGCACTATCCTTTATGGTTGTGTGCATGGCAAGGTTATAACATAACTTTTGTTTGGTCAAAATAAAGTTATAATTTTTTAGAAATCGGAGCAGAGTACAAAACGAATAAAAAGAGCTTACAACACAAACAAAATGTTAAGAATTTATATTCTCGTGAAGACAGCTATTGTGGGTATCAGGTTAGAGACGTGTAATGTTCTGCTTCAAGTCTGAGCAAGGCACAACGAGAAAGAAGAACGAAAAATTATAACCAGCGCAAACACGATAAAGAGCAGTATTAACGCTCTTGGAAACTTAATATGTTATCATGATAACAAATAGAGCTATTGACCGTTAGATTCCCCTTTAAATGACACTCTGGCTACTTGATCGTATGCTATGTGCTCAGGAGTGTGGTCACGTATTTGAACCCTGCCCTTCCGTTATCTCCCCCACATTGCAGAAGGTTTGAATAATTTGAGTTTTGAGATATTCAGGACATATTCAGCTCTAGTTGGTAGATAATATGGTCGCAAAAAAAAAGTGAAGGTTGATCGTTGTGTTGGCCACCTGACTTCCTCGTTAACCGTCAGCCATAGAAACAGATTGTCTTCACATTGTCTGCTTCATGGATAGCAAGGTCTGAAATGGGGACTTTACTTACTTATTGACCGAACACAAAGGAAATAGAAAAAGTGGCTAAATATAAGAAAAAAAAATACAGCAAGTTATATCTTAGTTGAGTCTAGGGAATTTTTTAAAAAGCTATAACAAGAAATTTAATTTACCTTGTGCTGCAATAAACTTGACTTCACTGTTAAAACCCTAAAACAAAAATATGACTTTATGTATCTATAAATCATGTACTCTTGCTAATTTAGCTATAAACATATCAGCATCTATATTATTTTTGTTTGTTTAATTAACACTTTCAAAAAATAAAACTATTTGTAACAGTTACACTCTTAAGTAATACGATATGCAATGCAAAGCAGGACTAGTGTACAATATGACACATGTATTCACATAAGTATGTGTCTCCTAGATCTATATAAAAATGTGGCTCCCTTATATTTATTTCTTTATTTATGAATATTAAATTTTAAAAAAATATGACACAATTTATATCCCTTCCCCTTTTCTCCTTAAGAAAATATCATGGTTAAGCGAACGTATAAATTGACTAGACCAGGGGTGGGCAAATTACGGACAACGGGCCACATGCGGCCCGCCGAAGAGTTTTATGCGGCCCACTGACACCTATAGAAATGTTATATATATATATATCATTGAAACATCTGATTCCTATCACTTATGATGAAAAGGTTAAAGAAACATTGTCTGTACATGTCATTCTAAGATATTTGAAGTAAACGAAGATGATGCTAATTGTCAATATTTTGAAATATCTAGTTAAAAATACAAACTCAGGCCAGTTTTTATTCAATGCGATGAAGAACAGTGTTGAAGGTGTTTGGTTCGATTGGAACAAGATGGCAAGTGAAACAACTGATGGAGCCCAATCTTTGACTGAGAAAAACAGTTTTTATGAATAAATGAAAGAACACTATCCCAATCATAAGTTCTAAACGGCTGCAGTGAATGTCAAACATATTACTGAACCATATTCTCAGTGATGAAACTTATCAGAGAAAGGGGTCTTAACAACAGGCAATTCCGAGAAGTATTGGAGGATTTGGATACAAAACATTCCAATCGACAGTAGTATTCGTTTTACCCACTGGCTTAGCATGGAAGAAATTATTATGTTTCTTGAAAGACATTGAATGGGACTTTCTTACAAATATTTCTAATGAAGAGTGGAAGAGAAACTTACAGTATTTCATAGGTAGTATTGCAATGTTGTTGTTTTTTCATATGTATGTGCATGTTAAATTTCAAACAAAGCTTTCCCAATTCTCCTGACAAGCTAGTGAAAACAGGTAAAACTATTTCTAGCGAAATGGTTGAAAAGTACAAGAATTCTTTGGATTCCTTGATTGAGGAATTTGAAAGCAAATGTTAAAACTTCAAGAACTTGGAACTAGTTTTCTATGTCCTTAGCTCACCATTTCATGTAGAAGGGATGCAGCTCCAGAGGACATACCTGAACACAAATTATGGCCTGATACTGAAGTGTTTCAGTCAGTTCTTCCTCGGGTGTTTTATGGTTGCCAGAAGCTGTAGTTCCACACTTAGACATACTTTGACGCTAAACTTTCACATTATTTGGGTCACACATATATCTCTCAGCAAGCTTTTATTTCTTTTGGAAAATAAAGAATTGTAAGAACAAGTCGATGCTGACTGACTGTTATTTGACAGCAGTCACAAGGAAAACAACTTGTAAGCTAGTTCAGTTCCACATTAAGCTCAAGTGTAAGCACTTAAATACTTCACAATATGTACAACAGTTTCAGAAACTGCTAACTCTTGTTGTAATTCCTCAATTGGGAGTGAAAAGGATGAAATATAAATGTATATACAGTATAAATGTGAATTCAAAGGCACTATAGACATTCAGCTAGCGTTATTTTCTATATTTATATGTGTGTGTGTGCGGCCCCCGCTTCCCAAATCTTTGTTAATGCGGCCCTCGATATAAAAAGGTTGCCCGACCATGGACTAGACCTTTATGAAATTCTAATCTATTACACCGAGACTTAGAAGACGATGCGCTAAATGTTCATCAACATTAATTTAATGAAGCCTTGAATGAATATCGCTTGCATGCGGAAATACGCAAAGACGTATAGTCTGAACAAGAGAAAGCTTTTCTAGTCCTCTAGCCAAATTTAAATTTGTTTCTTTTTATACTTTGAAAAATTATAAAGGTCAAACTAGAGTTTTCCTTGTGTGGCTAACGAGCTACAAATTTGGAGGAAAATTGAGCTGTTTTCGAGAACCGTGTCCACCCAGGTTTTAGGTTTCGCCCTGATGAAATGCAGCAGAGTACATTGAAGAACGACTAAACGAGAAAACAGCACAACCCAGTCCTATTGTGCTATTCACAGACTCTCTGTCGTGTCTACAGGCCATTGAAAACTCTGCTGGAACACTCCCGTAACCACTGGCAAAAACACTGGCGTGCGTGGGATGCCTCCAAGAAACACACGAAATTCGGACGACATTCCAATACGTACCTGGACATGCGGGGGTAGAAGGTAACACGAAGGCTGACTTATTAGCCAAGCTCGGCACAAAGCTGGACCCTGTGGACAAGCCACATACTTTTGAGCAGGCGCGTGCGATTGTAGACGAGTGGGCAAGAGATAAATGGTGTAAGAGCTGGGAAAACGGTACCACGGGCAGGGAAGTCTGTCAAAACTTAAAAGGGCCCTCCAAATCGGACGAGTGGTGGCAGCTGAACAGGGGAGACCAGGTTACAAACGCTAGGTACAGAACGTGACACTGTCCAATCGATTCACGCTGCATGCATTGTCAGGATGACGTCGAGACGGTAAACCACATCCTCTACGAGTGCGCAACACTACACCCCAAGAATGGCCATTTGAGTGAAATAAAAACTGGTTCGCATGAGGAGTTGGCTCTGTACGGAGACAGAGAAACTCTGAGAAGAACTGCCGCTTTCCTTGTCCGTGTTATCAGAGGATAGAGTTCTCAACACGGTGCCCTAGTGCGATGAGACTCACACGGTTTCGCCCTGAAGGTTGTGCCCACTACGAATATGCGACCTAAAAGTTATTTTTTAAAAAAGTCAAGAAATCAATACGAAAAGGATAAAATATTTACCCTGATATAGGAAGCATTGATATAATCCATTTCATTTCTCTCGGTGTTAATTTTAAGATGAACTCTTGAATGATCATCTATAGAAAAGAAAAAAAAACAGGTCTTTGGTGACTAATTAACAAATTAAAAATATCTTTGCACTTAATATTGAACTCTTTTAGTAAAATAACTTTTCTAATTGACATTTAAATTATTATGTTTAAATTCTGGCTTTCGCCAAAAGCGTAATTTGCCAATATCTTCATGGAGTCTTCGTTTTCTTTTCATTATGACCACATACCAGGAAAAAAAGTGTTAGATGAGCCTTTAAAATCAAAATACGAATACAGTGATCCTTCATTCATCGCAGAAGTTACGTTTTAAAATCAACCACAATAACCAAAATCCGGAGAGTAGAAACGGTATATTTATTTAAAGCATTTATACACTTTACTAAAGATTTACCCCCCCCTCTTTTTTTTTCGCTATTTCGTTACATGAACCTACACAACACAATCTGCTGTACATATGTACAGTTGATAAGACACAGTACGTTAATAATAGAAACAAAATAGCAACGAATCTCGCTCTCTCGCCAATGTATTAAGCCAATCAGGAATTGGATACATCATTAGCAACCAGTAATGTGTAGTTAACCATTTGGCGTAGGTGCCTTGCGTCTTCTGCTAGAATCCATATTTTTAATCTGCTTATATACATCTTTATGAATTGTCAGATTTTTTTCGTGCAAATATTCAATAAATATTTAGATATATTTCCCCCGACTGAATGTTGCCAAAAAAAAATACGAAAAAGAAAAGATACAAGAACTTTTTTCATTATTCTCTATTAAAAAACAAACAAACACTCAAAAACAAAGCCTCAAAAGCTGAAGTGCGAAGTGGCGAGAAATAATTGTGCAATATAATGTTTAGCAAATCCACCCCCCCCCCCAAAAAAAAAAAAAAAAAAAAAACAACAAACAAAAAAACTAACACAAAAAACAACAACAAAAAAATCAATAAAGAAACAGCTAAGAAGATTTTGTTGCCAAATAAAAAAAAACTTTGGTAATGATTATGATGCTTTCCTAATGCACATGTACAAAGTATGTTGTTTTGTAAGACATTACTATTTCATACTCTTACTTACATGGACAAATGTTTTTATATCTATTTTTCTGTTTGTTTTCTTTGTTTAATCCTATTTCTTGAGTCACATTCGTCACTGCAGGAATTCTCTGAAAGCATATAATAATAATAAAATAGTGGACTGAATCTCGCGTACACACAAGGTACCACGTAAAGATTATGTAAAAGCAAACTTCGGCACAAACTCAATTTTATTTTAGAATAATGATTATTGATAGACGGCACAGAACAAGTGTAATTGTATGGAAGATTGAAATACATCATGATCAAATTTTCAAGAATGTTCATAAATAAATGTTGGGGAAAGAAGACGTAAGTATTTAAACCAACCGTCAAGCCACTTCTTTTATCATAGCATTGACTTTCCATTTTTTTTTGTGTGCAAATGGCCGCTGTAACAAGATTGACTCAAAAAGCTCTTTTCAATTAGACGTCTTCGACAATGCGATTTTAGAGTTTATCTTTCTCCAGAATTTTTATTAATCCCAGAACCATCGTTCTGTTAAGGTCTTTGACGTATAGAAAACAGACTTCAAGACATCTTGCTGGGCACGAGGATGATCTTACTCTCGTCAAACCAATCAGGTACCTACGACGAAATATTGAGGAGAACGGCCTATCATAGTATCGATCTGTGCCACATACTTCTTAGTTAAACTTCATTTGACCTTTGATTTACTTACTTGATGAAAAGTGCATTGCATACCCAAGGAGATAAAGGATCCTATTGTGCTATATGGGGAGAGGGTGGGGACTGATCATGTAAATTAGCATTGTCTTTTTATCAGTTTGTAGGGAGATTTATTACTAAAAATGGTATTGCTATTGAATCACTATATAATCAAGTTTGATACCAGAGAAATTTAACTCTGTCCCTGAAGAAGTACTTGATACTTAACTATAAAAATTGAATTTTAATTTAAAAAAAGCACTATAAATGTTATTGTGTCAGTTTTAGTAAAATATAAAAGAAACAAAAGATATATCGACAGTAGTATCCCTTGCATACACTGCAGATGGAGAGTAATAGCTGAGTCGAAAAGCGTTTGGATTCCGGGTTAGAATCTCATTGAAGACTGGAAATTTTAATTTTGAGATTTCAAGGACGCCCCTGAGTCCACCTAACTAAACAGAGCACAAGATATTAGTTTTGAAAAATATGAAAGCAGAAAAAAAAAATCTGTTTCCTTTTGGACGATTGACATAACGATAGTATTACGAACATTAACCTCAAAGGATATTATTTGCTTAACATGTAGTTATAATTTCACCACATTATCTCATTTATTTTAAATCTTGTTGTACTCGTAGAGACATACAGTCCCAGCTTACCTCAAACTGTGTTCTATAAAAATCGTTGTTTTTAGACTTTATAAAGGAGTTTAAGCTTTCAATGGCGATCAGAGAGTCCATTTTATCATCTTTAATCATACTGTAGTGATGATTAAGTTCCGTGAATTCTTTTTCACTTTTACTGACATCATCTAGTGAAGACTTATAGAGGTCTGGTTTTAATAGACAAAATAAAAGACATAAATTAATTTTGTTGTATTAGGAATTGTTGAACTGTAATAAATATATAAAAACAAAAATCTCAATATACATATATTGTTTGTTTGTTTGTTTGTTTGTTTAAAGGCTTTAGATATGTCTGTAGTCTTGGGACATATTTTCCATTATATCATCGTTTAATAAAAGCTAAGGTGGTTTTACAAAGGTGGTTCAGATACATAAAGGAGGGATTGTCTTTAGAAAAAAAAACTTGTTTTGAATATGATAGATTATCTTACTTCTATTAGAAGCAGGGCGTCAAATGGTAGATGACTTAAAAAAAAAAAATCATTTGTTGTTTAAAGCTGCTGTGATTTTAACCACCCAGTTAATAAAATTAATCAAAATATTTTTGATCTCAGACAAAATCTTTGTCTACTAGACAATAGTTCTTAAAAAACTTCTAAACGTGTACATCTAAAAACATAATTTCATTTACAGTGTCTGCTATCCTTAATTACTCTAAAAATGACTTTAAAAATACATTAACATTTTTCAGTAAATTTCTATATTAACAGTATAAGAGGCTATGGTCTACACTCTTTAACAGCTTCTATGTTGGTGTACCTATTCCGTTATACAAATTACATGCAGGCTAAAAACCATTTTGATTTGCTGAAATACATATTGTCTTAAATATTTATTATAACAATGAGCGTAATGTTACTAAAATGGCTTACCATTATTACTTTTGTTTAATACTGCAAGATTTATATGACCGTTGGTCTCTCTTGTTGATTTCGCAGTTCTTTTTCTTCTAAAATATGAGGCATTATTTATATTTGAATTTTATTTAAACAAAAAAATTCAATTGAATCTATTCACTGTCTCAAACATATAAGAAAGTAAAAATTTAAACACCTTCAAGAAGTTCGAAAGCATCTGAATATTTTAAAAATTGTTAAATTTGTTTGAGCACAACAGATTATAATTCAGTGACATTGCTGCTAGTAAACGCATAACCAGTAGCGTCGCAACCATGACGCGAACGGAGTTCAATTAACCTGGGCCCACGACCATTAGGGGCCCACTGCCTGTGGCGTAGCAACAAAGGCGCAACGGGGTTCATTACGCTTGGGCCTCAGACACATAATCAGTTAGGGTCCACATGAAAACTTATAATGACATCAAACTGAAAAAATAACACTTTTGTAATAACCGATTAAACATAGAATTTAAAAAGCTCTCTCAAAATATTCTAAACTTTATACCAAAACGTAATATCTATACATATAATTATCTTCATGGCTCAAGAGTTTGGACGAGAAGAAGTAAGAAGAAGTAAAGGAAAGATCACTCTCTTATTTCTTCCGATAGTCACCCCACGAAAAAACAAGAAGGGGGAGAACAAGTATTCAACGGTCACTACGGATGGCTGCCTAGTCGTGCGGTTTGCGCAATGGACTGTCGTTTGGATTTATCAAACCCTGCCCGCTCCCATCCCACTTCGTCCTTCAACTCTGAAGGAACATCCGAAACATGTAAAACATTTTACAAACAAACATTTTACAAACACTAAATAGCAGCGCCGGACTTAACCATTGTGACCAGGAAGTCATGGAAAGGAACAACTAATCTAATATGTATATTCACCGGTCACAAAATAATAGTGCCGGACTTAGTCATTGTGGGGCACTATGCGAAATGGATTTCGCGGGGCCAAGTTTGGGTATGGAAGCGGATAATAAGTGAAAATTAAAAGTTAGTATTAGAAAATAAATTCGTCTTTGCATTTTATTCATTCTTTACTACGTACAGAATTACTTTACGAGCCTTGCATGTAGCAAAGTCATACATTGTATCATAATAATTCTGTTTCCAACATAGATCACGCTCAATAGGAAGAATTACCAAATGTTTCAATTACTTTCAATCTATCTTTGAGAATTGTTGACCTCAAGTAATTCTTCATTAGTTTGAGGCGCGAGAAGCTTCTTTCACCAGATTACACAATTATGCTAATGCATAATGCCGTTTTTATTTATTGCGAGTATGATTGGCATGTTCCATATTGAATGACACCCCAAAATGACAATTTTGTCTATATATTCCGTATATTTTACGGAAATTTTCGTATCTTTTGCAATTTCGGGAGATTTCCAGGAGCTCCCGGTAAATCGTCAGAAGGGCGCGGGAAATCTGTTTTAAGTTATAAAATGATTTAATTTAATAATTTATACACCTTGAATTAGCGCGTGTTATATAAAAGTGTGGGTCGTATAAATGTGAGAGCCCACTGCAGTCGCATAGGTTGCAGTGGCCTAAGGCCGGCCTTGCAAAATAGCGCGTATGTTACGCCGCCGGTCGACTAGTTCCTTTTAAAACATAAATACTTGTTTTAAGCTAGATTCAGTATACCAGCTGCTTGGATTATCTAAATGTAAGAAGCTGCTTTCCATTAGGTTTATTGCAGTGGTGTCTAGCCCTGATCGTGCATTTGAGGTGACAATTGTTGCCAAATTGTTCCATTTTTGTAATTGCCTTGTATATTCATAAAACCATTAATAGCGTTACAGAAATGGAGGTGGGAAAGGAAGAGAGAGAGTTTGGTTAAGTAAAAAAAATTATTGTATGTGTTGAACAGTCAAAAAAAGGAAAGGGGAGGGGTGACAATAACAATTAGGTCTATAAGGATCGTCCAGATAGTCACAAATCAAAATCTCGAAACAGCTGTTAATTATTGTTTTTTTAATAGCTCAATTTGTTTCTTTTTTCTGTCACTAAAATAAATTTAAAATAACACTTTCCAGGTACATCCTAGTAAAGAAATTCAGCTTTTTATTGTCATAACTTAATTGACTTTCTGCTGTGCTTAAAAAATATCGAACCGAAAATAACTAGCAGCAATTCTTTGAGAACCCTTCGCTAATATGGTTTTGCTTTTTGTAAAGTACAAAGTTGTTGTGTTAAAAATGTTGGAAAGTGAGCAGCGAGATCTACATGAAGCAGAAAGTCAAACTGAAGAACTAGAATGAAGTTAATCATTGGACAATGAGTATCAAATAGAGGCTGCTGAAGTAGCTGAATCTTGGGCTGTTGATAGACTTTTTTTTTTGCTCCTCACGATTTCAGAAAGTTAAAAAGTAATTTGATGAGCCAACTAAGAAGAGAGAATTCAAAATTCAAGAGAAGACTTTCAAAATCAACGTATTTTACTTAACCATTCATGTCATTGTTTCTCAATTACATGACCGATTTCATAGGCATAAACAAATTGTCAAATTATTTTAGTAGTAAAAGTCCAGTCTCAAGTGCAAACGGCAAAGTGTTGGATGATGTCAACATGCTTCTAGTCAAAAAAGATAATTCTAGTCTCATCAGGCCCAGATGATATTACTACAGAACATTGTTCAGAGATGCAATTCTTTAAAGAAGTCTTTCATAAAGACATATCAAATCTGTGCTCAACACGAGATTTTGGCTGTTTTTTTTATCATAGACAACATTTTGTCATCAATTTTTCTAAACATTTTACAGCATGCATCTTAATTCTCACTTTAAGTCAGCTTGTTCAGCACAGCCTCAGTTTCGAAATTTCGATTGATCAAAAATTATTTAAGAATTTCTATAACACGAGTAGGTTGGCTTCACTTGGTGCTCTTTCCATTGAGAAACAGACCAAAGCTTACAAACAGATGCACTGTTTACGACTTTTCTGCTTAGAAGGCCAGAAAAATGTTACCAACTAAATGCTACATCTAAGTATGAACTGTTAAATAATGGACGTAGATACTAGTTTGTATCAATGTTTCAAAGTTTGCTACCAAGAACTGTAAAGTAAAGTAAATGTGTAGAATGAGAATAGAACTCATAAAACATTTTTTTTTCTAATTTGAAACAAACACATTTAAATCATTTCACTCTGTTAAGAAATTTTACAAACATTGACTTTTAAGACTATATTACTTGTTGGAGTCCTAACTGAACCAAAAGTAGTTACATAATTAGGTCTAATTTTTTTAAAAAGCTACATTAATTGCATTTGGCTGTCTTTTGGTAAATGTACCAATACATTAAGATTACTCAAGTGTGTTGTCACACACTACATTTATCTTATTGGGGAGGGGGTCCCACCAAGATATTCTTGAACCCGGGTCCACTAGTACCTTGCTCCGCCACTGCTCATAGCATATACAAATAATTCAAAGACGTTGCTTCTAAAGATTGCAACACATAAATAAATAATCCAGCGACGTTTCTAGAGAAGGCAACATCTTAGTACCACATAAGATGACCCATGGCTAGTTACGCCTCTGATTTAATCCAATGTGCCCTGTTGAATGAGTTAAATACGTATCTTAGTATCTACGTCAACATCGTCACACCTTTGTAAGACTAATTCACTTGACTTGAAAATGTTTATAATGTATAACGATTTAACATACGTATTTAATTAGACCTACTAACATTATTGGTTGATGTATGTCACTTTAGTGAGTTATTATTCGAAAAACTTTAACTAGGAAGATATCTCTACCACTATGTTACTATATTTGTCAAACCTCCATAATATGACAATTGCTATGATGATTATTATCACAACTATCCCAGCCACAATGGGTCCAACAATGACACCAACGGATTCCAATGGACCCTGAGATTCTGAAAAACAATTAATTTCATTAGACAAGTCTTCTCTCTATCCTCTATTTCGAGATAGCATTAAGAAACGTAAAAGAAACACTTAGAGACAAAGAGGAGAGAGATAGAAAGATATTAATTGAAGATAAAGTAATCGGGTTTTTCCTAAGTGACGTAACGAGTAATTAAAAAGAAGGATTACGAACTACAGAGAGTAACGGACAAGACGCCTTAGAGGACGACGCTAGGCTAGCGACGACAGAGGACTGTGCCCTTGTTATTGCTCATTAAATTGTTTGAAGTTATCAGCCTGCGTTATTGAATCTATTCAGTATTTATTCTGTTGTTGTGTCTTCAACGAACTCGCGTGTAACATCACCATCTAGAATCAACATACCGACCATCAACAAGATGCAATTTTTTTTTTTTGATATTATAAATAATAAAGATTATTATTATTATTATAATTATTATTAACTACAACCTATACTGCTATTATCTTGGAATAAAGTAATTTCTTTTGTATGAGTGTTTGTTGTTAGAAAGGCTCATGTAGCACTCCCCCCTTTTTTTTTTTTTTGCTAGGGTATTTAGACGTGCTAACAAGTATAATTTCATTGTGGGTTATCTTCACCTTTAGCGAAAGTATTTTAAATAAGTATCTATTTTTTTTTTTTATCAGTGTGGTATATGGTTTCCCTCTCTTCCAATTTAGATACTTTCATAGTGTTTGTGGTGACACAAGTTCTTGTAATTGTAAAGAATTTAATACTAACATATGTACAAGGCTAACATTTATATCCAAGCCACTCCACGCGATGTTTTTTTTTTCTCTTCTCTTTGTTTACAACACACACTTCACGGTCTCCAGCCCACTACTGACCAGGTCCACTCTCTTGACCGTGTGTCACGGTTGGCAGAGATTTTAATGTAATAGCCTAGCTGTGTCACAACAGTGTTATAGCACTAAACTTTTTTTGTAAACGGTCATAGGCAATTGTTTGATTGACAAAAGAAAATTGAGCAAAAATAATTAACAATTAACTTTCTACATATCTTAATAGATTTGACTATGGGTAATATTAGTTACCAGTAAGCTAAATTATGTATTTTTAAAAAAGATATTAAAATTAAAAATGATCATCTCTCGTTCAAGATCACTTTGGTTCTAATCATAATTGTGTGATTGCAGTAACTCCATTAGTTGGAACTCCCTAACCCACTTTTGTTTCTCACAGACCCTATTCATTTTTTTTTTGTTTCAGCCTCGTTTGGACCTTTGGAAATAATTGTAGACCCCTGGGGGGTCGACAATACTCTAAGTACCACTTTGAGAACCACTGCTTCATGGTCTTTGAAGAGACTACTGTGTGTGTCTTTTTTTAACCAAGATGATCGTCACAATAAACAATAGCCGAATAATAGAAGGATAGACAAGTATTTATTTACGATATGGAGGAGCGATTATCATTTGACTTTACCACGTTTTGGGAGTTGATACGTATAATGTAAAACAAACAAGCTATTGAAATTCTAACAGTTAGTTCCATGTTTGTGTGGTATGCACTTTGGACGGTAATGGTTGTTGTTGTTGGTTCGAGCCCTGCCTCCGCAATCCCATTCTTACGTGACATTTAAGCTAGAATGTAACATTCCTCTATTCTGACATGACAAACGAAACCTGTGAAACACATAAACAGTTGAAAACGCACTCTTACCTTGAATACAAGCGGCTCCTTCAGAACCAGCTACACAATTGCACGAACCATCTACATTATTACATGTTCCATTGAGGCAGTTTGATAGGCACATAAATGAACAGTTTTGTCCATACATGCTTTGATTGCAGGCTTTAAAAAATACAACAACAAAAAAATAATATTCAAAAAACAAAGCTTATATTAATTGTGTCACAACGTCTTGAGCCTAAATTTTGTCTGGTAACAGCGCTTTATAAATAAAATTATTATTATTATTATTTGTATTATTATTAGCTGGATCCGAGATTGGGCGTCGGAGAAATATCGTGTTTAGAATTTTGGCCAGACAGACAGATAGACACACAAACAGACGGAAAGAGTGAGTTGATATAAGCTTTGTAAAAAAAACAGAAACCAAGTTATCATTTGAAGTTATTTCTTGGGCGTTTTGAAACACTAAATACTTTGAATGCCCCTAGGTACAACAAAACTTGTTTTATTCATCTTTCAGTCTAGCAAAGAGACTATATTTACTTTAATTAAAGCTTTCTCCTGGTAGAAAAAAAAAATGATTGGTTCCTCATAGACTTTTATGTCTCAATGTTTATTATCTTAGAGCAGTTCATGGTCGCTGTTTGCATGTAAGGTAAAGAAAATAACGGATCCTCATAGGTCGTTGTCAACGATTTATTTCTGCAAGACAAAAAATGCTGGGCCGTTTCACCCGTCTTGTTTACTTTTTGTTTGTTTTGTAGTTGTGATAGTATAGAAAGGTTTAACTCTTTCTCTCCGTAATTATTTACCACATTCTGGTGTAATCTACGCTAGTATCGTCAGTTAAGAGAGAAACAGTTAATAAAAAGTTGTGATAGTATAGAAATGTTTAATAAAAAGCTTTGCGTTTTTCGAGAATATCGTCGTTTAGGATGAGAATCTGTAAAAATCGTGTCTTATCGAAAACCTAAGAGTTAAAAATGAGCCTGTATAGGAATTATTACAGATCTTTACTGCAGTAAAGTAGATTTCTTTATTCAAGACAGAGTCAGTGAGTCAGTGGTATTTTGACATATATTATCGTTCTTTTATTGATACTTTCCCTTTTACAAATATTTTATAAATACTGTAAACCGCTTCGATTGTTTAAATGTATAGATCTACAACGTCTTTACGAATTTATTAGTTTAAAAAAGACAAACTTTATTATGTAAGATGTATGTTTTGGAAATTTATAGTGTCTGTGTGTTTGTTTCCAATGTGACGGCGCGGAGGGGTTGGCGATTTCTTTTGGTAGGGTAGGGTGATTTAATCACGAGCTGGTCTGTCATAATTCATACTAATTTAAAAGACAAATTAGATTGTTAAAAGAAACACAAATCAAGGACACAAAATAGTACATTCGTATATTTTCTAGTGAATTAGATTTTTTTTTAAAAAGCAGTTCACTTATTTAAATCCGTCGATTTCAAGATTGTACCTATCTAAACTGTTCAGTCATTGACAAATTATTAAATTAAATTAATTCATTTGCTAGTGTTCAATATTGTTTAAAATGAACAAATAAGATTATAAGTGTATGTGTTTCTCTTATCCTTTATAAAACGTAATAATAATTATACAAATGTTTTAGTCTCTATGTTATAGAGTTTTAGATTACTTCATCAGCAATTTTAAGTGTATCGTTACAATAATACTCTTACTACATGTATTGTATGAATTTACAGCAGTGATTCCCAAAGTGGTCTATATAGACCCCCAGGGGTCTACGAAGACTTTCAAGGGGTCTACGAAAGTGAAAAAACAAATTGGGGGTCCATGTGATGTCCAAGGGGGTCTATGATAATAAATTTCATATAAGCAGGTCGTGACTTTAATTTTTACATCCCATTAATGTAATTCTTCACACTATATATAATTTGTAACTTAGTTAATCATTTAAATATTTATCCTGCTATTCAAACGAAAAATTGTTGTATTTAATTTCAATACTTATTAAAATAACTTAATTTTGTCTTCATGTAAATAATGTTTAACAAAAAGAAATGTAGATTGTATAGCGTTGATTATATAAATTGTTTATTCTTTCCTTGTCAACCAAGCGGTTACCGATTGCCTTTTTTATGACGATATGAAACTAATTACGCTTGAGGATCATCTGCGACAATATCACCCAGATAAAAAGATATGGATTTGAAAAACTTTTGAACATTCAAAGATAAAGTTCAGAATAGACCCACAAAATCTCTATTCAACATCATGTAGAAAAGATGGTGGTTTATGAGTCTTACAATATCTGTTCACTTATAGCAAAATAAGGGTGTGGTGGTAGTGGTTAAGCGCTTGGCTTCCGTAATTGGGGTCCTGGGTTCGAATCTCTGTGAATTTTGAATTTCAGGATTTTCAGGGCTCCCCTGAGTCCACCCATCTCGAATGGGTACCTGAATTATGTTAGTAAAAGTAAAGGCGGTTGGTCTTTGTTCTGCCCACATGACACCCTGCTCGTTAACCGTTGGCCAAAGAAACAGATGACCATAACATCATCACAATGTCTGAAAGGGGAAATTAACTTATTTATGGCAAATTGCGGAAAACACCTTAAGTAAAACATTGATTTTTACCAGCCGTTGTAGTTTTAAAACCTGTTTTACACAAACCCACATCTGATATTATTAAAAGAATTTCTTTAAGCAACAATACTGTTCAAGGTTGCTTCGGTGCCATGAGTTATAAAATTAAAAGCTTCATATGTAATTCTTTGCAAACGTCATATATAAGTTTGGGCTCAGCAGCGTCACAGGTTCTGACAGGATGTAGTGGTGTGTGCTGCAAACTGCATTATAGTCGCCGGCTCCTTATTTTTCCTCAGGTTAACCCACAAAAACTTTCCCATGTTTGAGTTGCAAGACAGGAGAGTTTTGAATTCAGTTTTACTTCTGCTAGGTGGGTAGCCAAGAGTAATGAGCGCTTCCTGCTCGAAGCTTACTGGTTGAGGCGACAGTCACTCGCCTTCTCTCTTTCTCCCGATAGTGATAACATCTTCGCAGACTCAATATTCGAGCAACACGTGAAACATCAAGATAGACACGAGAAACTGCTCTTTGCGAAAACTCTTATAATGATACTTAAGGCCATTGTGTTTGGAGATTCCAGCAATAGGCCTACATATTGCTATTTTAATTGGTTTTGAATTTTATCAATAAAAAAGAGAGATCTCTAAAATCTCTAATATGTAGCTTTAAATTACTTTTTCACTTTTCAACTCTCTACAGATAGAAATTAGGAGGCGTTTTGGCTGAGCGGTAAAGTGTTTGGCTTCTGAACCGGGGGTCCCGAGTTTGAATCCTGTTGAAAACGTGGATTTTTAATTTCGGGATCTTTTGGGCGCCTCTGAGGCCACCCAGCTCTAATGGGTACCTGACATTAGTTGGGGAAAGTAAAGGCTGTTGGTCGTTGTGCTGGCCACATGACACCCTCGATAATCGTAGGCCACAGAAACAGTTGACCTTTACATCATCTGCTCTACAGACCACAAGGTCTGAAAGGGGAACTTTACTTTACTTTTTGTACAGATAGAAATAAGTTTTTAAAATGTTGAATTTGCAAAAATTTGAAAGTTAAGCAGGGGGTCTACCGATAACCAGAAAACATGACAAGGGGTCTACGAGACAAAAAAGTTTGGGAACCACTGATTTACAGGCTTAAAATAATAATAATAATAAGGCGTGTTTTCGAGTCCGAAGATTAGTGAGGAATACAGTATTTCCCGTGGCTGCGCAGCTTAAAATAAACTATACATTAATTTAATACTAAAATATCTGTTTAAACACTTCTTTAAATCGCTTGCTTTTGTGATGAAGATTGTATAATCAAACCGAAAAAAAATGCCAATAATATAAAATATACTCACGTTTAGTACAATCAGGTAGCTGGTACCCAGCTTCACATCCACCATAACAAGTACCGTTTGTAGTCATGCAGATGTTGTTGACGCAATGACTGCTACAACTTTGACTGCAATTGATGCCCCAGGTCGATTTTAAACATTCTTTATTTAAAAAGAAAGTCAATTCATTAAATTTGGATTACTTTTATTTCATATAGACAAAAAGGATTGATAAACATTTCAGACAATAACATTACGTGCAGCAACACCACTGACCAATATCCCAGTCTAATGGAAGTTTTGGAACTCGTTATGGAATATGTTTGCGTGTCCCTGATCTAACAACGAGTAAATCTAAGGAGGATAATTAGTATTAGAATAGATTCCTATGCAGCCATGAGCTAAGTCTGTCATATTTGATGATGTAAATATTAGATAATTGGAGGCCCTAGGCGAAGTAAATTTGGTGGTCCCAAATGAAATGAATATAAAAATAAAAAAATAAAAAATTAACATCGAAAAAATAAAATTACACAAATTGATCCAAAATCTAGTATACTATAACAGTGACATTTGTTGCTATTTCATCTAAAAATATAAGGTACGAGTCCTGTTCGAGGCCCCCACCAATCGGAAGCTGCCTAGTTTGCCTATGCCTAAGGCCTGCTTTGATGCCAGTAAAGCTTGAAGTGGGGAGAGCAAGCTGGGAACGAGAGACACAAAGATGTGTACTTTAAAATGAGCATTATGTTGTGTCTCAATTGTTGGAGATACTAGAATATTACATATTATTTCATTTTTGTTTTTGAATACATCTATATTGACATTTAGTGTAGGCTGGGTGTTTCCTCAGGCCTTTTTAAAATATATAGTCCCAGCATTTTAAGGGAGTTTTCAGTCTTGTCAATTTTCTCCAATACTGACATAAAAGGAAACATCTAGGTCTGAAGACTGTAACCGGAATATCCATGGGACAAGGTGGGGTTGGCCAATGGTCCATTCTCCGCCATCCATAGAGCTCTCCAAAAGGAACTTTTCTGCAGTAGAAAGCTTAAAGTGGACTGTGCCCTGGGTATGCCCTGTGGAATCGTCACATCCTGGATCCAGGCCCCTTCATGATATCACATTTACCAGATCCAGAAAAAAACAACACTTCATGATGGGTTTATATCTAGTATTAGAATGTAGTGAGACAAGGACCTCCGTCTGGTGTAGTGCAATCCAGACCTCCGTCAAAAAGCACCTAGAGGGGGGAAGGTGGACATCTATATTAAGTCAAAAGCTGTGTATGTAGACTATTCAGTTAATAAAGACTTACGAAAATTTTGTTTAAAAAGAAAAGAAATGTGTTTAAGTTTTATTAAAGTTTTTGCATAAACAATATAATACACTTACAACAGTATAGTTGGTTGGCTCTCCAGAGCTACAACCAGAAAAATGTTTATTGACACCAATACGGCTTCTGTATAGAGGCGCGGTGGCAGTGTGGTAAAACGCTTGGCTTCTGAACCGGGGGCTCCCGGCTTCGAATCCTGGTGAAGACTGGAATTTTTAATCTCGGGATCTTTGGGCGCCTCTGAGTCCACCTAACTGTAATGGGTACCTGATATAAGTTAGGAAAAGTAAAGGCGGTTGGTCGTTGTGCTGGCCACATGACGCCCTCTTTAACCGTAGGCCACAGGAATAGATGACCTTTACATCATCTGCCCCATAGATCTAAAGATCTGAAAGGACTTTTTACTTTTTTTTTTATTTGCGGCTTCTGTATGGGCAGAAGATTCACGCGCGTATTGCGTCTAGAGCACCTTATTGCATCACTGATCTATTTAATGTAATTTGAACGGTGTAAATAAATGATAACTACATACCTTCAGTACAGTCAGGTAGTTGGTAGCCAGCTTCACAACCACCATAACAAGTACCATTTGTAGACATGCAGGTGTTGTTGACACAATGACTACTACAACTTTGACTGCAATTGACTCCCCAAGTTGATTTTGAACATTCTGTATTTATTTTTAATCAGATGAAGACAAATGGGATGAATAATTATGTTCCTTTTTCTCTTTTTTACAATCGCCAGTAATACTATATCTAATTTATGAAATTGTTAAATCTATTTTATTATTATTATTATTATTGTGTTTTTAATTGCTTTAATATAGCGTATATTTCATGCTTACAACATGCTCAGCGGGCTATAGTCCTATTTATTTTTTGGACCAGTACATAGACGTGTTATCTGGGACGATCTTTCCGTGCTGTGCTCAGCAAACAAAATTTTGTTCGAGTCGAGATTCAAACTCGAGCCCCCTGGTTAGGTAGTCAATTCTTAGCCAAACGTTTTTTTCTATTTATCGAGATTCACTTGTCTGTGGGTGATGTGTAGGATGAAAGGCATGCTGGTTAGCGGAAATCTTTAATATGTTTTCTACATTTGATATCGAATTTAAAAGTTGTTTTTTTCTAAATTTAAGCACTTTAATGACATGATGTCATTTTATTTAAAGAAAAGGACGTTTTATTTATTTTTTTAAAATCACTTTTGTATTGCGCAACTTTCAAAGAAGCTAAGTGAACATTTCCATTGGTGAAAAAGTGATTCGAACTCGAGCAACTGTGATTGCTTCCCTTGATATGCATGCACATACCCCGTTCATTTTAAAATGATAATGCATAAAACCTTCATTGACGTTAATCGCCTCATCATTTGAAGATCTAAAATATACAATGCCATGGAAATTACTAACATTGTTTAAAATATATGTTCCTGGACTAATATAAACTTTGGTGCCTGTATAATACAAACATC
The DNA here is from genome assembly GCF_947242115.1 of Biomphalaria glabrata. Taxonomy (NCBI): domain Eukaryota; kingdom Metazoa; phylum Mollusca; class Gastropoda; family Planorbidae; genus Biomphalaria; species Biomphalaria glabrata. Next base: position 9,338,785 of record NC_074715.1, read on the forward strand.
ATATATTTTTTCTTTCGCTTTAAATATAGTTTACCTGTATTACATTGAGGTGGGTCGCTGTAGCCAAGACATCCTTGAGTACATTCTCCAGTCTTAGGGTGACAAGAAAGATAAACGCACTTGGTACCGCACGTATTTGTACAGTTAATGCCCCATTTTCCTATTGTACAATCTTTAAAAAAAAAAAGTGAGAGAGAGAGAGCAATATTTAAAAAAAAACAACTTTTGAAGTTTATCAATGTTTAATAAAATTGAAATTATGTCATATATACTAATGTATACTATGTATACTAACACAAAAGTATAAATAAGCCTACTTTCAGTGCAAGCTGGTGGATTAATGGCACCGGCGCAAACAATATTACATTGTCCAGTATCTCTGTCACAACTGGTAGGACAGGAAGTTGAACAATTTTGTGTGCAAGGAAGACTCCATTTACCAGGAGGGCATTCTGAAATATATTTTTTAACTATATCTATGAAAAGTAGTAATGTTTTAATTAATAAATTATCGACATTTAAATGAAGGATTTTAGTAAAATATCAATTATAATTTAGCGGCACAATGCAAAAAGAAAAAAATATTAAAAAATACAAATCTATACACTTACAATATTAAAACTAACCATTGTTTACGTTGTTTTTATACAGCTAGATCAGGCATGTTAGACATAGTGTTTGCGGGCCGCTTTGCATGCAACCCGTTTGGCCACCTCAAGAATTATCAAAATAATGTTACATTATTAAGTGTTTAACAGCCAACACTAATTTTCAGATAAACATTTACTGGAAATAAAAATTAAAACGTAACGATTCAACTTCTCTGAATTTATTTAGTATAATTTTAATTTATCAGATTTTTTAAAACAATTTTCCAAATTTAATTTTCAAATTAAATTAGATGTGGTAATTTCGTGGTTTTTTTTTTATTAACTTCAAATTATCTTGTAAGTAATCTTTTAGGTTTAGTGTTGATTTGTAATTTTTTAAAAATTATTATTAATTGTTAATAATCACATCATAAACAATCCAATATATTAGACTTACAGAAAAATTAACAGAGGTTAATATTGTCATTCTATTTTGTTTCATTGACTACTAGGCCCAATTTAAATTCAGTTTTTTCAGAACTGTCGGCATTCACAAGACAATTTACACTAGTTTACTGACAATTTAATTTCCAAGAACAATAAATTTAAATACTGGTTAAGAATCAGAAACTACAGCAGCAACGGTTACTAAAAGAAAAATTAAGGACGAAAGTAGAATCTAGATCGTTTCATGAGAGATTGGAGTTATTTCTGCCATCTGTACCAAATATGATTCACTATTGTGATTTATTTTGGGTAACCTCTACTGGAAATAAATACCGTTCATCTATGATTTGGAAAAACAAGCAACCCTTTAACACAATTTAACTATTTACATCCAGTAGAGATCAGGGGGGGAACTAGGGATTTGGGGGCCCGGGGGATCGGCCACTTTGGGGGCCCCTTGCATTTTATTATACGACATCATGACATGAGATCATGTACTTATTAAATATATAAACCTACATTCTAATTGGTACAGCATAACAGTAAAATTAACAAGAAAAGGTCATGAAGAATCTTTTAATGAATAATACCGTTGTTTATTGGCGAAATAATGCACAAGGGAAAATTTCATTTTATATCGCTTCACGTCGTGCTTTCAGTGCAGCGAAGACATCTATATCATCTGCATCGATATAGTCTATTTTTTGTGACTCCACTGACATCAAAGCCATGCTAAGTCTTTTTTTGCGTTATTGTGCTTTTGAGATAGTTTTTGATAAACTTGAGCTTTGAGAATGATCTCTCACATGACACAATGGAAGTGGCCTGAGTTAGCAGCATTGCAAGGCTTGAGCACACATCATTACCTTATGAAGCCAGCTTCCTCAATACGAAACTAATTTTGTTCAAAAACTATTTTTTTCTCCATAAAAATAGGACCGCCCCCCTCCTCAGAGGGCTAGAGTGGGGAGGGCAGTGGAAGCAATCACCCCCCCCCCCCCACACATCACCGAATCGGCCAAGATACCAGAAGGGTTGTGACATAATATAAAGCTGCTATAGTAATTCAACTAGTTTTGTTTACAAACTATGATTTCTCCATAAAAGTAGGACTGCCCCCCCCCCCCTCAAAGGGCTTAGGTGGGAAGGGCAGTAGATCTATTTGCCCCCACCCCATCCAATCGGCTATTAGGGGAACGACATAATATAAAGATCGGTTTTAATATCAATAACAGATCCGACCATATTTACTAACGAAATTAACAAAAACGCTAGCTGTGGCATTCATACTCTCCCGCCTTGACTACTGCAACGCCTTGGTATACCTGCTTTTCCGTACGATAATCAAGTATCATTTCTTTGTTGTTGTTGTTATTGTTTTTGACATTTAATAATAAAAGATTATCCTTAAAGTATTTCTATTTCTCTTAAATACTCATTTACGTCTGAGCTCTCTGTAACATTATTATATTCACCCATTCGTTTTATTTATAACATTATTATTTTATTTAATTGTTTCTAATACACTATATCAGAGACTACAGCATTGATACGCAAATTAAGACAAGCGGGTAATATATAGTCTTCTATATTATACTGAATATAAGGTCTCAATTTTTTTCCCTTAAGATAAATTTTGGAAAGAAAAAAACATGCTTACCACCATAAGCTTCCAATTCACAAATAGTAATAAATGGGCCTTTGCCATTGCTGTCTAACTTTGATACTTCATTAATGGATAATGACTTAATTGGCTTAGAGGTGTTGACACTAATGTAATAGATATCTTTCGCTTGTTCATCAACATCTTTGAAATTATCCACAACATTATTGTTATCATCCACTGATATAAGACGAAATCCATTTAGACGTTTCTGAAGATTGCTATCAACTAGAAAAAGAAAAAAAAATGTTTTTATTTTTTGTCGTACAATAAGATTGACGGTGGGTCCTGTACTTACAATGTACCCACACGAAAATGTCAATTCGTAAAAACGAGAAATTGAAAAGCAGGACTTAAGTTAGAAAATATAGTTTTGTTTTTATTGGTGTATCATATTTTCCTGCCCAAGATAGTCAATTTACAATTTTGCTAAAATTGTAGCTCACTTAAGGTATCATTCAGGTCCAAGCATTTAATTATTTTATTTCACATTTTAATCATCAATTTTCCTAATTTAGCCCATCGAGCGCTAAAATACCACCATCACCCCTCCAATCCAACCATCCCCTTGGCACCGACGTCACATGTTACCTTCCCTATCTTGACACGTGCCAGGTAAAATTTTCCCATTCTGACCCTTCTCGGGAACGGCTGGTCACTTATAAGCGGAGCCGGATTAAATTTAGGGCACGTAATGCTACAGCCCGGGCACTCCATTAAAAAATGGGACTCCACAAACAAAGAAAAATATATTAAAATTTCAACTCCGCATTATTAATTTTAGCTCCATATCTACGACACTTCGTCTAGAAAGTGTCTTACCCTCCATAAACTCAAAAAAATATGCTTTTTAAATATTTTTTAAAGGAAATTGAAATTAATTTACAAGCACTATATTTCTTTCTTATAAAATAAAGCATGCTATTAGATATACGTATCTTTATTCATAAATGGATCTTTATTAACGCTTCCACAAAATCCTACCTCGGGCCTCCACATACGTAAATCGGGCCCAGCAGATGCACCAAGGAGAGCCATTTAAAAATATTAAACCTTCCACAAGTGCACACAAACACACATAAAATGCAAAATTACATCAGAAGAACAAGCGACACGGAGTGAGGCAAGGCTTTCTTGTTTCACCAACATCTTATATCATCAATATCTTCATTGAAAGAATAATGGAGGACGCACTTGAAGTTCAAAAGGGAACTATATCCATTGGCTTGGCTTGGCTACCTATGAAGGGGGCTCGAGGTTCGACACCCGACTCGGACAGAGTTGTGTTTACTAAGCGCCTGAAGGCAGCACGAAAAAAACTTCTTCAAGATACCCCCCTTCCCCCCCCCCCCTCCCACTGGCCCACAACTGAGATTGGACCAAAGCGCTCTGAGCATGCTATAAGCATGAAAGTAGCGCTATATGACAGCCATAATTTATTTTTTTTGCTGAAGACATACATTGTCTTGCCTGAACTTTGTTTTCGTGATGAGCATAGACCAAACCTCGGCAACAGATAGCATGCAAACCAATGCCGAAATAAAACGCACACGAAATAGGATTAATGTTGAAAATGACTTTGACAGCATCAAAGACAAAAATACTGTTACAAATGAACAGTGATAGGTAGAGGTCAACGTATGACCCCGGCGAGATGACACAGCAGCGAGTGTCCTCTGGAATCTACATGTACAAACAAAGACAGGATGTGACGTGCCCTCACGTGTTGTTCCAGGGGACGAACAGATCTAAGTAGGGGGACAGTTACTAATGAACAGTGACAGATAGAGGTCACTACGTGTGACCCCAACTTGATGACACTGCAGCCGATGTTTTCTGGAATCTACATGTATAAAGAAAGACAGGATGTGACGTTTCCTCACGTGTTATTTCAGAGGATACTAGCCGTGTTTGTGCAACTTTGGACAAGCGATTAGGGACTCTATATAAGCCAGAGAGTTAATGTTAAAGTCAGTCGTATGGAGTCGTGAGTGAGCCGTTACAGTCGATACAGACGATGTAAGACGTGTGCGGCTCTGTGGAAGAGAAATGTGTACGACTCGATGCAAGTTAACTAGAGTAGAGTTAATTGGAGTGGACTACTGTCGTTAAAGTCTATACAGCGAACTACAGTGGATTTGAGCCGATACAGTCGATACAGTCGATGTAAGACGTGTACGGCTCTGATTCGGTAGACTTGAGTACGACTTGGTTCAGCTTAGGGAGACCTGGAGCGACACTGGGAAGTGTGTCGTTGGTCTGTTCTGTGGAATACGGCTCGATGCAAGTTGAGAAGAGAGGAATTGCAACGAAGTGAAGAGATGCAGTGCAACGAAGTATAGCTAACTGTAAACTGACAGATATTGTACAGTCTTCTACGCTACATGTTACAGTAATGTTAGAGTTAATAGTCATTAAAGTTATATGAAACTGAAAGTTTAGTCGTCAAGTTCTTTACAGTGTTTTTATTTGTGTGCCAACTAATACATCTAGCCAGAAGATTCAGAAATACGTAACAATACATATCTTTGGACTACTTTAATGGCAAAGCGACTATTTATTATCTCATAGAAATGTTGCCCACTCATCTGTTCCCTTTTCTTCATGCAGCTGATGTGTCCAAAAAAATGCATGATTCCTAATGTCTCGGAAGACAATGGATGCGCCCAGCTTTGGTTTCATCTTGTGACGTGGCAGAATATGGTGTGACTGATCAAGCCAATTCCGGAGCGGCTGAGTTTGCCACTGTTTGTGCTTGTATATGCTCCTGACTTAGGGCTAGTTGACAGGGCAGCTTTCTTCTTCTTTATTATGACCTATGCACCTTCGTTTCTTTTGCACTCGGCAAAGTTCGTACCAGCACGTACAGTTTGTCTCCATGCTGTCCGATCTTGAACTATCTCCTCCCACATACTTTGTGCGATGCCCGTGGTTCTCATGTCTCACTTGCAGACATCTATGTAGGTTAGTCTTGGACACCCTTGGGTCTGACTGCATCTGCAATCTACTATTTTTAATTTATATAAATGATTTACCAAATTGCATTAGTTCAGGAACAAAAGTCAGATTGTTTGCAGACGATTGCATAATATATAGAACAATAAAAACAACACAAGATGCAGACATTTTACTAAGAGAATTAGATGAATTACAGAAATTGAAATCAAATTGGAGCATGTCTTTCCACCCAGAAAAATGACAATTATTAAGAGTAACAAAAAAGCTAACACAAATTAATTCCACTTATTCATGGTAAACCAGTAACACAAACTAAAAACGCAAAATACCTAGGTGTTATAATAAATGAAAAACTGTCATGGAATCCCCATATTAATGAAACTATTAAAAAATCAAACAAAGCAATAGGGTTTACAAAAAGAAATTTAGAATAAATTTAATAAGAACATGAAACTAAAATGCTATTTTAACCTTGGTTAGGCCAATAATAGAATATGCATCCTCCGTTTAGGACCCCTCAACTCAAGATAACATTAAGAAACTGGAACAGACACAAAATAAGAGCAGTGAGATTCATAACAAACGAATATTCAAATTTGACTAGAGTAACGCCTTTGGTAAAATCACTAAATTTAGAAAGCCTTCAGGAAAGAAGACTTAAAAGTAAAGTAGCAATTATACATGAAACACTGAACCATAATCTTCAAATACAAAACAACTTCATAAAATATTTATAAAGACACAAAGATAAAGGCACCTTCCTTATCCCATATGCTAAGACAAATTTGTACAAATGCTTTTTCTTCCCTAGTGCTATTAGAGCATGGAATGGGTTGCCTGAGCTAGCCAGGAAAACCAGTGACTGGGCAGAATTTAAGTAATTGGTTAATATGCATGACTAAATGCATGACGCGTAGGACGTAATTATCTACTATTTTGAAGTAACCTCTGTATCATAGAAGATAAGCTCAGCTTATATCATGTTTTGGGGGATTCTTCTATTTGGCATGCAAGTGCCATGACTGAGCCTTCAATGAAGTCCTGTAAGGAATCATCGCTTGTTGCGCCATTATCCCGTTGATTGTTAGAAAGGCTTTTATCCATCAACCAGGCCTGGACTCTGGCTCTTAGCCCCATGTCCTGTCTGAGGGCTCCCAGCGGTGACGGCCATAATGACTGGGCTATAAGTGGTCAAGAACTGCGCTAACCATGGGGAGTTACCTCATACTCCTATACTATTCCGTGTAAGGACCGCCCCTCCAGCCTAACGGCTAACTGATGGCGGCTCCCTGCGTAGAACGATGTGAAGGGTTTTTTTGGACTGGGTTGCTGGCTTTTGTTCAATACCCACCCCGAGTGAGATAAAAAAACAACAACAACAGGGTATCCTGCTGGGGCCGGGTTCGCTACTCGAACTTAGCCTATGTAGTTCTACTACTAGACGTTTGTACGGAGGCGCCACGCTGAGGTTACGGTAGCTGGAATCCCCCGCATAACTAAGCCAGCGTAGTCTTCTCTATGTAAGAAGAGCATAGATGCTGTGCATATTGGCCCATTTATGAACGTCCTGGTTGGACACATGATCCGTCGCAAGCAGCGTAAGTGGAAACTATTTAATCTGTGTTCTTGACGCATGTAAGTTGCCCAGCTCTCACTGCCGTAAAGAAGTGTGCTCAGAACGCAGGCATTGTAGAATAGGATTTTTGGTTGCCGTACATAATTTGGTATTTTCCCAGATGTACTTGGAGAGTTTTGCCATTGCTGCAGAAGCCTTTCCTATTCGTTTTTTCAGCTCAGTGTCTAAATCTTCTAGGTTATTGTAGTTCCCAAATATGCGAATTCCTGCACCACTGTAAATTTGTGATTCAAAATAAGTATCGATAGTATTTCTGCGACATCTTGTGCCAGGATTCGGGTCTTGGAAAGGCTTATTGTAAAGCTACACTCTTGACCATTTACAAGCTTCTGCACTACTTTTTGTGAGTAACCAATGAGTGTCCATCATCGGCAAACAGCAGTACCCTAATCAAGATACGCCGCCTCTTTGTTTTGGCTTTAAGGCGTGCCAGGTTTTAATAGCTGTCTATAACTGTTACAATCGGAGCATGTCAATGGCTGTGCTCAGTTCCTTTACGGAAGGTGTTTCATCTAATTCGCTCAAAACTGGAAGTGATGGGAAGTTAAACAAAGCGGTTGGCGGGATGGCATTATCAATCTGGTTAAGTTCTGCATAGTGCTCTACCCATCGCTCCATATGCAGTGCCCGATAACTGATGATTGAGCCATCTTTTGACTGAAGCGGGGCACACTTGCTGGTGTGAGGTCAAAAAGCTTTTTTGTATGCCGTCGTATAGTCCTCTGATGTTACCATAGTCGGCGAAAGATTAGATGTTTTCAAATTGGTCCTGTCGCACTGTCTCGCTATTCTTTGGAGCATTGTTTCGTGTAGATCTGATTTGCTTGGCTACTCTCTTGTTTCTAGTGGCAATTTCCATTTCTGGTAGACTTGCTTCAAACCAGTTTACTTTTTTCTGTGTTTTATTCCCAAAGACCAGCGATGATGTTTGGCACGTATGAACGTCCACGTTTTTTTCTACCTCAGTCACTGAGATGTTTTTAAAATTTTCCTTTAATTTCTTTGTAAATTCGATGTGAAGATCAGGATTTTTTGAACTTGCAGTAGTCAGGCGTGGTTTTCTTTTTCCCTGTGATGTGTGGATCTTGGTATGCAGCAGTTTTGTCAGGCAGGACACTAAAGTGTGATCGGTATCACAGTCTGCCCTTTGAATGCTACGTGTCAGCAGTATGTTTCCAATTTCACTTTTCCGTGTCAGTATCATATCCAGCTGGTGCCAGTGCCCAGACTTAGAATGCCTCTATGAGACACAATGCTGTGGTTTTTTCCTGAAGTATGTGTTTGGTAACGCTAAGCTTATGGTATGTGCAGAATTTCAGAAGTCTTTGTCCGTTCTCATTCATCCTGCCGATTTCAAAAAGGCCAAGGCAGTCTGGCCAGATAGAGTAGTCTGATCCTATTCTTGCATTGAAATCACCTAGGTCCTAGAATGACCATGTGCTGCTTTTGAGGAATGATCTCAATGACTTCCTTAAAGTGTTTGTAGAACTTGTCTTTGTCCTCTTGAAGTGAGCATAGTGTGGGGGCATAGGCACTAATTAGAGTGACTTTTCCAGATGCTGTCATCATACTTATGCATAGTAGGCTTTCCAAGCCACCAAAGAAAATATGAATTAAGTAATCCATATACTACTATGAACAAATTAATAACGTTATAAACATCCATTGTTTGTTTAACTACTTTTAAAATGAAAAAAGTCTAAAATGTGTCAAGGTTAGTCGAATTTAAATTATGTTTTCATGTTATCGCCCTTTCTTTCATTAAAATAAGAACAGAAAGTTTTTTAAAAATTATTATACTATTATAAATATACACAATTTTGTATATGTCAAATTATTTAAATGTTTTAATACATTTTTGAAAACCTACAAACACAAGTCTTTAAACATAAATCGTTTTAATACCTTACAAGAAAACAACTGTAAAATATCATTTCTTGAAATCATTTAACATGTAATCTATTTATGTTGAATAACAAAAGGTTACAGTGTTTCTTTCTACCAGCCATTGAAATGTTATTATGCGGAAAAATACCAATACATTAGGCTTACCTCTATTGTATAAGGTATACTGATTTACAATATATGGACTATTTAAGGTTAAGGTGAAGCGAGGAGTACTGTCAGTGGTATGTGTGCAGGAACCTTTATAAAACTCATTAATTGTATTTCCGTCTACTGCTAAATCAGCTGTAAATACTATTAGAACGCCCTGGATTGTTTCGCTGTAGTTGGAAGATTGTGTAGCTGTCTGTTTATATGCCACATTTCGACCTGTTAATAAAACATGAATATGAAGACAAGAACCAAAAAAAAAACAACAACTTTAAAACAAAGCATATGTGTGAGCTTGCGCTCCCAGAGCTATATTTTTATGTATTCTATTTTTTATAGGCTAGTGCCAAATTTATTATTTATACTTCCGTTTTTTGTGTAGGTTAGGGTGGGGTGTATAAAAAGTGACGTCACGCTGTTTTAAAACAGTTGAGTGGACAGTTGACCAGTATACGGTCAGTGTCGCGTAGTATAGACAAGTGTCTTTTTCTTTCTCCTAACTCTGTTTTTTTTAAATTTCCTCTACTGGTAGTACGTGTACGGGGCGAGAGTGTCTTGTATTTTTTTGTTGTGAATTGTTTTGCTACGTCAGAAAGTCCGGTGACATCTATGGGTCTTTTTTTTGTCATGAGGCAGTTCACCCTCTAGTTTGGTTGTAGCGGACGGTGTGTTGGCTCGTAAAACGTTATTTGTCTGTACCAGTTTCTCGAACTTATTATTCAGTTGGATTTTTGGGACCCCTGTTTAGGGTGAGTTATTCGTTTGTGATATCTATTATTGTATGTTGTATGAGGTTGTCACTATTTCTATTTTTTGTGTAGAAGTTGAGAGTATTGTGTTTATTTCGTTATAGGGTGCCAGTGTTGGAGTTGTGGGCGTCGCTTGCCGTCTCAGAAAATACATATTGCAGTTTTTTTCATTGTCATTATCAGACTTTACTATTACCGAGGTTGGCAGTGTTGTGACGCCAGTCGGTCAGAGACTGGTGGACCATAAAGCCAGGGTGACAAGTTAATAGCCGTAGCAAAGGTGCTTAAATTAATTATTGTATAATATCTTTATATCTACCTATTATATATATATATATATATATATATCTAATATATATACTGTCTATTTGTCATCCTCATTGTATATACACATATATCCTTAACTAAAGTTTCGTTATCTTGCTTTCCTTTAGTTTAGGTTAGTATAGTTAATTGTCTGGTTACTTAGGCGACTCTAGCCCCTTGGTAACCATACCGAGGTGCACAGATTGAGCCCACCCAGTAGCGCAAACATCTGCCTACTGTTGTTAAATAATTTAATGTTGAGCAGAGAATAGGTCTCTCCCACTCGCGCCTGCCTTACCTGCTCACATATGTAAATTAATTTTATCGATGAGTTTGTTAGAGTAATGTAATAAAGTTTGTATCAATAATTTAATAGTAGACATGTAATTAAGTTTGTAATGCATCTAGACCAACAACAATAAATCTGTGCGATTAGAAATATTTTTACCCATTGTTTTTGTATAGCGCTATTTCACACTTTTCTGGGAGCCACATGTGCGAGTTGGGTACCGAGTGAAGACCAAGAGTGATCCAAGCTACCCTCAAAAAGATGGAACGACTGTCTGTGCACTAGAGGTGTTACCCCTCTTAGATACCCCATGCTGAATGTCAAATGGCAAGACAACATACCAGATACTGAAGTTCTTCGAAGAGCAGGTCTGCAAAGCATCCATATAATCTGATGCAGTCCCAGCTGCGATGGGCAGGACACGTTTACAGAATGGAAGACCACCGCATCCCTAAACGACTCTTTTATGGCCAACTAAGCGAAGGAAAGAGGACGCAAGGTTGTCAAAGAAAGCGCTTCAGGGACACCCTCAAAGCTTCTCTGAAGGCGTTCATCATAGACCCAGGCACCTGGGAGACAGAGGCACATGACAGAGCATCATGGCGTCACGTTGTGAAAACTGGCGCACAGGTTGCTGAGGAAAAGAGAACAACGCTGGCACAAGAAAAACGCCAGAGAAGAAAAGCAAGGCAAACGACACTAGCTCCAGCTGGAATAACCTGCCCAGTGTGCATTCGGACATTCCGGGCTCACATAGGTCTCACCAGCCACATGAGGAGGCATACAACCCCAGTGCAAAGGCCTCAGCCCCCTGGATGACAAAGTGGTCATCATCGAACCACGATGTACGAACTATATATATATTTCACACTTTTAGCCTTCACAATATGCTATGATCCTAACCCTTGTCTCGTTGCGATAATGGGAAGGAGGAAGAAAGAAAGGGATTTCTGGGTTAATTTTACCGTATTCGTTTTTAAAAGCTAATTTAGCTTATTCCACCACTTTAGTCAAGTAGAATTTCTTTCTCAAGATCGACATACAGAACAAAATAATTAATTAACAATAGTTATGTCACGGATGAATTCGTGTATGTATGTATAATCTATTTTTACATAGAGTGTTAATTGTTTTATTCATATTTACAGCTGAACCTCGGACACCTGGACGCATCGATAAGGTAGTTTGCTAGCGAGTTATAAGTAAATATATAAATTGATTCTTGTGTTGTCGCGTAAAAGAAAAGATTGTGCTAAATTTCAGTAGGTGAGTTAATACAAGCTTTGTAATAAAGACAATGTTCTTTAGAAGCTCAAATGAAATATTTAGACTATATCGCTAAAAAGGAACAGACATAACTTCATACATAATTTCATACTTAACTTCATACATAACTTCATACTTAAAGACAGGTTCTGTTGCAAGGAGAAGAGAGAATAGAGAGCCAGAGACATACTAAGAGATAGATAAAACATTTGTAAGGACTAGGCTCAAATATCAATGGACCTCATTCACCAATCGTAAACAAACAACATTTTCCGTTGTTTTATCAATAAGATCATGTGACTAAATGTTGTTTGTTTACGATTGGTGAATGAGGTCCATTAGCCAAGAGGAAAAGTCTGTTGTTTTCTACTATATATTATATAATAATATAGTTGCAATAGTTAAATAGAAACTAAGCGACAAAAAACATGTCTAATTTGTTCCAAAGGAAAATTCAGAACACTTATCAAATAATAAACTCACCTCCACTAATATAAAGAGAGCACAAGGAGCCTATGTTCCCAAGTATTTTTAATGAAGTTGTCATCACATTATCTTCACATCTTATATCCATTGTGTTCTCATTAAGTTGTGACCATTTCTGACTTCTACATTCTTGGTATTCAGAAGTTGTATTGTACAATACTTTAACCGTTGAGAACTTATCTGCAGAAAGAAAATGAATTTTACAAATTGAAACAACAATACATTATTCATGAACTGGAATGTCTAAAGTCTAAAATCTGAAATAAAATAAGCAAATTAATTATATATCTGTCATTTGAAGTTGAAATTTAGACATTAAAATTAAATGTATCTAATAAATCTGTATCCATTACAGTTAAGTTAAAAAGTGTGTCTAAATACATTAAACGAATGTACACAAATACTTTAATTTAGAACAGTAATGAGTTTATTCTCAGAGTGTTATGTTAAGGACAGTAAACATCCATGACAGAGTTTTGTGACTTAGACTCATAATAATTTTTTTTTTAACTTTCCTCCAAAACTATGGACTTCTATTTCCAGGTTTAACACTCCCTGGCAGTTGAAAACTGAGAAACTCATATCTCAAGACCATCCAATCTAATATATAATTCACGATGTAAGGAGTATGTATGTATTTATGTTTGTATATAGGTTTGTATATATGTATGTATATATGTATGTATGTATGTATGTATGTATGTATGTATGTATGTCCAGAATAGAAATTAAAACCGTTTGACAAATCTTGATAAAATTAGGTATAAATGTTTCTTAGATCATGACGAAGACCATAGTGTATGTTTAATATCTAACATCGAGAAGGCCTTAGAAATAAATTTTTATAATTCCTAAATTTATCTCTTTTAAAGAAATTTTTTTTTTTAAATCTGGTACACCCATTTTCACAGTATTTTATATTAGCAATGTAAGGGAACATGACGATAGGTCAGTGATACACAAACTAAGGCAACCTGGCCGCGGGTTATATCCGGCTAGTATTAAGATAAGGAAATGTTAACACCTGTGCGTTTATTAAATAATTTTTTTTCTGACTTTATAGTGCCAAAGAATGCTGATTTTTATAGCACGGCTGTAATATTAATTTCCTAAAAAGAAAGTTAACCTAATACAATAATATACTCTAATTCGAAGGGGCCATTGTACAAAACAACACAAAAACTTTTTTTTTACAATTGTTTAAACAAAAACAAATAACAACTACATTGTTCTTACATGTGTCATTCAAAACCATCCTCAACCAAGTCAAAGTATAGTTTTTATCCCAAGACACAGTGAGTTCTTGAAAGTTTGGATCATTGTTACATGTACTGTCATCTCCGTCTGTTAACCAAGACTTTGTTTCTGATTTTGTAGCTCCTTGTATTGTTAGAAGATCTCCTAAAATGTAAACATTTTTTTATTAATGTATACTTGAAATATTATGGTCTAATTAAATAGGCCTTTCAAATTGCGAGGCCAATTTTAATGGATGCTTTCGAGGCCACTGTTTAAATTTATTGCCAATAATAACTTTTACTATTAATGAGATCATTATATTAACATTTATTAGACAGCATGCAAAGGAAGCAACTCAAAGGCGATAGGCGCTAGTGGGTTAATTAAAGTTTCGTCAATCATAAAATACAATAAATATGTTAACCCTTTACGTTCTACACATTTACAAGACTGTCACAAAAGTTATGACTGATAGTGATATGCTTAATGTAAATTGCGGGAATCCGCCAGACGAGGGGTGCTAATTGGAGTAATCGGCCAGCCCTGGCTACACATATCCATTTTTTCTTAATCGTTGCATACATTTTTAGATATAACATATAATTCATTATTGCTATGTAATTTTTTCAACGCATATATCTATCCTTGCTAGTGTCTACTTAAGAGATAGGAAAATCGAAAACGTCCGCAGTTATAAAGTATATCTTTTTCAGGCAGCAAAATAACTTATACAAAAAGTGTTCTACATATGAAAGACAATATGATAACCGCAACGGACGATATCAAGGAAACAGACAGGAAAGAAAGGACTGGGAGAAAGGTGGAATAGAACAAGGTTTGAACTACCCACCTTCTACCGACACATCTAATGTCCAACAAGAGAGAACAGAACTCTGGACTTATGTTAACTGTAACATCAAAGGAGCATTCACATCTCGTGAAAAGCCACCACTAGGATAATCGGACCACAAAACAATACAACTGCTGCCTACTTACCGCACGAAACTTAAAGAGGGCAAAGTCATTCAAAAAACCGTACAAGAATGGACTCAAGACAACATTCTCAAACTACAGGGTTGTCTAGACTGCACCGACTGGAATTTGTTTAAAGAGACAACTTTAAATCTGGAAGAATGGGTCGACGCAGTGACGAATTACATCAAATTCTGTGAAAACATGTGTGTCAGTACTAAGAGTATCAAGATATACCCCAACAATAAACCAAGGGTCACTGCAAAAATAAAACGGGAAATCATCAAAAAGAGAAGAGCATATATGAGTGGCGACAGACAGGAAAGGAAAATAGGACAACGAAATCTCAACGTCGTTCTTGAGGAACGGAGGAGAAACTACCGCACCAAGCTGGAAGACTCGATTAAGACAAGTGACATGAGACAGGCGTGGGGCGTCTTGAACAAAATGTCAGGAGCACAAGTCAAAAGTAAAAATAATCTTGCTACAAGAAAGGACTAAACATTATCCAACGAGTTAAATGATTTCTATTGTCATTTCGACACTAACGATTTTAATTATCTAAAACTTAAAGCCCTGGAAGGTGTCAAAGTTAACAACTGTTTAGAATTAGCAATTACTAACGACCAAGTCTGCAACATTTTCAAAAACTTCAACCCAATGAAAGCTGATGGGCCTGATGTTATACAAGGGCGAATCTTAAAAGAATGTGCTGAATAACTAGCTGAACCTTTCCTAGAGATTTTCTTTACTTCATTATTAAAACACAAGATACCACCTGTGTGGAAGTCGTCCATAATTGTACCTGTGCCAAAGGTTTTCAAACCAAAGGAAATGAATGACCCTTTACAATTTGCTTACCAAAAAGGGTAAAGGTGTAGACCAGTGATTCCCAAAGTGGTCTATATAGACCCCCAGGGGTCTACGAAGACTTCCAAGGGGTCTACGAAAGGGAAAACATAAATTGGGGGTCTATGAGATGTCCACGGGGGTCTACGATAATAAATTTCTTTTAAACAGGTCGTGACTTTAATTTAACATCAAATTAATTTAATTCTTTTATAAACTAATATATGATTTGTTGATTTTTACCCGAGTTAATCCTTTAAACATTTATCCTGCTATTCAAACGAAAAATTGTTATATTTAATTTCAATACTTATTTAACAAGCTTAATTTTGTCTACATGTAACTAATGTGGAACAAAAAGAATGTAGACTGTACAGCGTTGATTATTTAAAATTGGTATTTATTCTTTCCTCGTCATACTAGCGGTTGCGTACTTGCCTTTTTATAACGATATGAAATCAATGGTGCTGGAAGATCATTTAAGACAATTCCACCCTAACAAAATAGATGAAGATTTGATAAACTTTAGAACACTCAAAGATAAAGAATAGGCCCACAAAATCTCTAAACGAGAAGATGATGGTTTGCGAGAGTCTTACAATATCTCTTTACTTATATCAAAATACGGAAAACACTAAAGGTTTTTACTAACCGTTGTAGTTTTAAAAACTGTTTTACAAAAACCTGCATCTGATATTATTAAACGAATTTCTTTAAGCAACAATACTGTTCAAGGTCAAATCTGTGGCATGAGTTATAAAATTAAAAGCTTCTTATGTAATTCTTTGTTTGCAAACGACATATATACAGTATGGGGTCATCGGCGTCGCAGACTCTGGAAGGGTGTAAAGCTGTGTGCTGCAAACTGCCTAAGGGCGAAGGTGCCGCTAAGGGTGGCCGGCTCCTTATTTTAAAAGGGTTGACCCACGAAACCTTTCCAATGTTCGGGTATAGCTGCGAGGCAGCACAGTTTGAATTCAGTTTTCCTTCTGCTAAGTAGGCTGCAAGCCATGTCTAATGAGCCTTTCCTGCCCAAAGCTGACTGGTTTAGGTGCTCACTAGGTACTCACCTTCACGCCTTCACCCCTTCTCCTGTTAGTGAAAACAGTTCTCCGCAATACTACTTGAGCCACACGTGAATGATTAAGAAATACACGAGAAACTGCTCTTTGCGAAAACTTTTACAATGATACATAAGCAGTGGCGTAGCAAGGTACCTGTGGGCCCGGGTTCAAGAACATCTTGGTGGACTCCCCTCCAGCCAATAAGACAAATTTAGTGTGTGACAAAAATGAGTAATCTAAATGCAAAGACATTCCAATGTAAAGATCGTACCTTTTAAAAAAAAATAAGTTATTCGAATGGATGGTTTTAAGGTCATACGATGTGAATGAGTGGGCATTGCACCGTATTGGTTTCAAAATCAACCACCGCAAGAAAACAAAGAAACAAACAAACTTCGAATGGATGGTTTTGAGGTCATACGATGAGAATGTATGGGCATTGGCAACGTATTGGTTTCAAAATCAACCACCGCAAGAAAACAAAGAAACAAACAAACTTCGAATGGATGGTTTTGAGGTCATACGATGAGAATGTATGGGCATTGGCAACGTATTGGTTTCAAAATCAACCACCGCAAGAAAACAAAGAATCAAACAAACTTCGAATGGATGGTTTTGAGGTCATACGATGAGAATGTATGGGCATTGGCAACGTATTGGTTTCAAAATCAACCACCGCAAGAAAACAAAGAAACAAACAAACTTCGAATGGATGGTTTTGAGGTCATACGATGAGAATGTATGGGCATTGGCAACGTATTGGTTTCAAAATCAACCACCGCAAGAAAACAAAGAAACAAACAAACTTCGAATGGATGGTTTTGAGGTCATACGATGAGAATGTATGGGCATTGGCAACGTATTGGTTTCAAAATCAACCACCGCAAGAAAACAAAAAAACAAACAAACTTCGAATGGATGGTTTTGAGGTCATACGATGAGAATGTATGGGCATTGGCATCGTATTGGTTTCAAAATCAACCACCGCTGGAATCCGCTATCGGAATAATTTAAATAGGCACTCGCTGAACCTCCAAGAAAACATTTAACATGTATATTTCATTGAGTATGGGGATCCAACCCAGGACTTGTGTGACAGGCTCGAGCTAAATGGGAGTTGGCATAAACACGGCTTGGTGTTGGGCCGAATTGATGTTGGAAATCAAGTGCCAGTGCTTCTTGTGACTGAATTAGAGACAGTATTATAAGCGCACATTCTTAAAAGCACGGGATAAAACGATATTATTAATTAATATGAATTCGTTTAAAGACACATTAGGAAGTAATATGTAAGCATGTAGTTTTGTTAAGTTAAATTTTAATTTAGGTGATGGCCAGAGACTAGATGTATACGACGTAACCACTGACTGCTACTTGTCACAAGTAAATATCACACCATTACTGCGATGACAATAGACGTAACCACTGCCTGCTACACAAGTAAATATCACTCCAGTACTGCGAGGACTATAGGACGTAACCAATGCCTGCTACACAAGTAAATATTACACTAGTACTCCGGGTTCAAGAACATCTTGATGGGCTCCTCTCCAGCCAATAAGACAAATTTAGTGTGTGACAAAAAATGAGTAAACTAAATGTAAAGACATTCCAGTGTAAAGATCATACATTTTTCTTAAAAAAAGTTATTATGTCATAACGTTTGATTCAGTTAGGACTGACTATAAATAATAGTGTCTTAAAAGTCAATGTTTTTACAACTTTTTTACAGAGTTAAACTACTTAAAAGTGTTTCAAATAAACAAACAAATGTTCTTCCTAAGTTCTACTGTGGGCTCCAACTGGCCTTGAGGCATGGGCCCAAGCGTAATGAGCTCCTTCGCGCCATGGTTGCTTCGCCACAGCTGTGAGCCTCTATTGCTTATGGGCTCGGGTTCATTGAACCTCTTCGCGCCATGGATGCTACGCCACTGTACATAAGGAAAATTAATTAATTGATTGAATAATACTTAATGTTTGAAGGACTACTTCATAGAACAACAAAATCCTATATGAAACATTTATACGTAGCAACGGATAATAGATGTGCAAAAAAAAAAACATTTCCAGTGTGTTTGGTGATTCCAGTAAAAATATTTATTGTTATTTGAATTAGTTTAAATTTGAAATTTGTCAATAAAAAATAGATCTCTATAACTTCATGTGTAGTTTTAAATTACTTTTTCACTCTTTAACTCACTACAGTTAGAAATTTGCTTTAAAATTTTTTTGATGAATTTGCAAAAATCCAATACAAGTTAAGTAGGGGGTCTACCGAAAACCAGAAAACATGGCAAGGGGTCTACCAGACAAAAACGTTTGGGAACCACTGGTGTAGACGATGCCATCCTAAATATTTTAAATTGTGTCTACAAACAACTGGATTTACCTAACACTTATGTAAGATTGTTCTTTGATGATTTCTCATCAGCTTTTAATACCATAAAACTTCATTTACTTATTGAAAAGATGAAAGCGTTGAAGATTAGTCCATACATAATACTATGGGCTAATGAATTTTTAACCCAGAGATCTCAGAGGGTTAGGGTAAACAAATTAATATCAAATGCACGCATAGTTAGCACAGGGCGCCTCAGGGGGCTGTGACATCGCCATTGTGGTTCATTTTGTACACCAATGATTTTTAGTCCGATAGTCCTTTTTGCTCCTTCACAAAATTTGCTGATGATGCGGCTCTTCTTGCCCTGCTCTCAGAGAGCTCAGACGTAAATGAGTATTTCAGAGAAATAGAACACATTGAAAAGTACTGTAAAGATATTTTTTTTATTATTAAATGTCAAAAAAAAAAAAAAGAAATGACAATTGATTTTCGTAGGGAAAAGAAGGAAAATGATTTTGTTTCTGTAGCTGGAGAAACTATTGAAATAGTGCAAACTTTTAAATACCTTGGCACTATCTTAGACAATAAACTAAATTTTACTGCAAATACTGATTATATCAGCAAAAAAGGGCAGCAAAGATTACGATTGCTGAGAAGACTGTTCTCATTCAATGTTAGTGAAAAGGCTTTGGCTATGTTTTATCACGCTCACATCTGCAATATTTTAAGTTTTAATATGACTGCCTGGTATGGCAATCTGAGCATTAAAAAAAAATAAACTCCATAGAATCCTAAATGCTGCTGGCAAAGTCATTGGTAAAAAACAAAACCCATTTGGGCAGCTGTTTGAGACAAACATCCATAAAAAAGCAAAAAAAGATTCTAGAAATAAAGAATCACCTTTTGGGTGAGGATTTTGTGATTTTACCATCACAAAAGAGACACAAGACACCAATAGCAAAGACACACAGACACAAACACTCTTTTGTACCCCTGGCAATCAAATCATTAAATTGACACAATTTGATATTAACTTTTTTCGTATGTAAATTATGACTGAGTCCAGATATGAATGTGCAAAAAAAGATTCTAGAAATAAAGAATCACCTTTTGGGTGAGGATTTTGTGATTTTACCATCACAAAAGAGACACAAGACACCAATAGCAAAGACACACAGACACAAACACTCTTTTGTACCCCTGGCAATCAAATCATTAAATTGACACAATTTGATATTAACTTTTTTCGTATGTAAATTATGACTGAGTCCAGATATGAATGTACATATTTTTTTCATAGTTACTATGTTTTGTTTGGTGTAATGCACACATTGTAAGACAAATTTCCTCACGGACAATAAAGGTTATTATTATTATTTTTATTATTATCATTTTTCACATAGTATCAAGTAATACTTGAAACTATAACACACTTCTAAACATGCTCTCCTAAACTTTTATCTTATAGGTTACTGGCGTTACTTCAAAATAAAAATCTAAGCTAATGATTACGTCCTTCGCATTTAATGTTTCAATCTATTTGTGCATGTTAATCAATGTCTTAACCTACTAACTACATACCAACTAACCTACATATGTAAAATAAAGATAATTCTTTCACACTCACTTTTAACCGTGACAACAGATACCTTAAAATAAGTATTCTGTAAACTGAAAGGAACTCGTGTGTTAGTGTCTACTAAATTACTTAGAAGTGAAAGAACATGTTTTAAGATTAATTTTTATTTCTTCACTTAAATAGAAATGTTATTTATAACAGACACACATAAACGTGTGCTTTTGTGTATTTATAGATCGGGACTACTGAGGTTGTTCCTTAATATATATACATTATTATACATGTAT
Organism: Biomphalaria glabrata; assembly: GCF_947242115.1. Lineage (NCBI taxonomy): Eukaryota > Metazoa > Mollusca > Gastropoda > Planorbidae > Biomphalaria > Biomphalaria glabrata. The sequence continues at coordinate 9,359,561 of NC_074715.1, forward strand.
ATATATATCCTCCTTAGCGATAGAAGATGAGCACTTTTCTCATTTCCTATGGACTCGAAGAGGTCCAATTCTTGCTTTAAAAACCCGGTCGCATACATGGCATTGGTAGGCTTGGTCAGTTGCAGAAAGGCATGCTTCTTCTCTCAGCTTTTGTTGGTTCGACTCTTTTTCACGCTGGCCACTCTTTTTTGCTTAGTAACTCGTGACTCGGACACTTACGACTTCAAGCCACGATGAGCGATCGAGAGCTATTGCTTGCCAGCCGTGAATGTCAATATCTCACTCCTTTAACTCTGTCACTGCGGCGTTACGCTCATCGAATAACTTCGCTAGCACTGGTTAGTTACTTTTTTATTTCTCTCTTTTTTTTTCATTTTCCGGATGTGGGAGTGATTGTTCTTTGTTTTGGTAGTAAATTCGATGCAGTACCAACACGTTTTGTTTTAAAAAGACAACATTATGTTAATGGTTTATCTTTTTTAGTTTAGTTTTCGCTCTCAAGGGTGTTTCTATAACGCTTATATTGACCCCACCCCCTTCCGAAAGCGCTTTCCTACACATACAGAAGTCCTTTGGGAAGGCGATTATTTGGCATGCGGACTACATGTCCCGCCCATCGAAATTGCCACCTTTTTACTGTGGCATTGATACTGTTCATGTTTGACAGCTCTAAGATTTCTGTGTCTGGTATGTGGGTCCGGCGATTGCACCTTGTGAATTGTTCTTAGACATTATAGGTGGAAGGAGTTTAACTTTTTGATGTGGTCCAGGACTCTGATGCATATAAGAGTAGCGGGAGAACTACAGCACTGTAGACTTTCAGTTTCGTGGATAAGCTGAGTCCTCTCCGTTGCCACACTTGTTCTTGAAGTCTGCCAAAAGCAGCACTGGCACGAGCAATATGGAAGTCAACCTCATCATCTAGAATGGCGTTTGCTGATATGTTGCTTCCCAGATTGACAAACTTTTTGACGTTTGCTAATTTTTGGCCATCTATAAGACTGTCTGGATCTGAGACAGATTTATTTGGAGGAGGTTGGTGCAGCACTTCTGTCTTTTTTTTTACATTTATGGTGAGGCTCGCGGCTCAAAGATTTCTTGTTGGTGGTCTAGATCAGTGATGCCTAAAATGCGGGCCAGATTCGGCCCTCGACGTGGTTCTATCAGATACAAGCCGTGCTAGCCGCTCTTCTAGTTAAGTTCTTAGGACGAGAAAAGATTGTATAGTTATATATTGTTCATTATATTTTAGAATTCTTTTGCGGCCGATTAGTCAAATGACCATACAGATCTGTAACTGGAACTGATTGGCTTACAATGAAACCTGTTTAACAAAATTCGAGCGATGCAGATACTTGATTTTACTCCGTATTGCCTTTTCTCAATCTCCGAAAACAATCGTAACTGATAATACAATGTTTACAAGCACTGAGTTGTGTGAACAAACTTTCTTAGTGATTAAACATGCGAAACCCATATTACGTCATCGTTTCACGAAGGAGAATCTAGATTCGGTGCTTCGATTTGGTGGCTCATCAATGCAGCCAAATACACAGAAGTTTGTTTTCTGGATAAACTGCAAATATCCCATTAATAATTGTAAGATATAGATCCACGGGTTAATGTTAACATGGTTAAAAAGTCAATTTCATTGAATTTTCGTATCTTTTCGTTGATCTGCACGCGTCAAGAGTATCGAAAATTAAAATAGCACTCAGACAGAATTAAGTAGGGCATCAGTGGTCTAGATCTATTACAAATTTAATTAAGGCCTACGCGGGTGATCCAAACTAATTGATACAATCACAGCTTTTTTGTTTAAGTATTTTTTTTTTATGTGATAGGTTGATAGCATGAAATAGCGCTGAACAAACAAACAAACAAAAAACAATTTGTAAAAGTATTATTAATTTCAAACATTTCTTGTCGGTGGTCTGGATCAGTGATGCATAAAATGCGGGCCAGATTCGGCCCTCGACTTCGTTCTATCCGGCCCGCTGAAACGTCGGCACAAAGTTTACAATACGTTCTTACGTGTTAAAAAAAAAGTTTAAAATGTGTCTTTTTGCCTTTGAAATTATGAATAAATCATAATTCATTTAGCATTTAGATTTAAAAGGATAAATTTAAGAAAAAAAAGATACATAATGAGCCAACATGTCTGTAAATGAATATCGTTTCCTCGCTCTATGTGGTGCATCTTATAAATATGTAAAGCTTTGGTTATATCTTCAATAGTTATGTAAAATGGTGTATGCCTCAAGGTTGCCAGAGAAATTCGAGCAAAAAGGTTTTTACACATTAGTTTATGGTAGTTTTGAGTTTCTAAACAGAATGGAAGTAATGTATAGAATATGATTAAAAATTGAAATTAATATTTTGTTTCGTTACAAGAGAATTAAGCATTTTTTCGAATTTTAACTGGATTGTGATAACTATATATAGAAGTTAGAATTTGTTTAAAGACTCCAATCAGTTCATTAAGTCTGTAAGTTTGAAGCTTCTTGTGAAATCCATTACAGTGAATCTAGGCCATTTATTGAATTAGAATTATAGTGTATGTTAAACATGAAGTTCAGAGTATCTTTTCTTGATTATAATTTAAACCTGAAAATTAAATTATTCTTTTTCGAAAAGAGCAGTTCTGTTTTTGTTTTTTTTGTTTAACCAATGCTACAATCTCATGGAAAAACAATTAAATATTGGGTCATCAGATTTTACTTACGAAGACATCAAAAAGTATAGACTTCCCTAAAAAAAATTAATAACTTACTATACTGACATCTAGCCCCAAACCACCCTGATTGGCATTTGTCAGGACAAGTCCCGTTTGATCCAGTGCAATTCCTGACACAATGACATTGATACATACAGAAATCATCGTTACTGCAGAAACTGTTAACTGAAAAATAAATAAGTAAGTAAGTAATATCATAACTAAATAACCTGAGATAAAACTATGTACTTGGTCTATGGTCTGAGAATCCAGTTCTATGTCTCCGTTTTGTTTATTGTTTACTTTCAGTACTTTTATTTATGATAGTTTATTTTTAGCGGCCCCCAAAAGGGGAAAAGACGCTATTAGTTTTGTGCGAAATGTCTGTCCGTCTGTCCGTCTGTCCGTCCGTCTTGTTTAGATCTCGTAAACTAGAAAAGATATTGAAAATCGGACATTACAATATTTCGGACCATTCAAAGTTCTGGTGCAACGGCCGCGAGCACGTTGCCCTGCCTCATCGTGGCGCTCGTGTGGAAACGACCATTAGAGGAAGTGGTTAGGCTAAATGGGTAGCAACACAAGACTACCGTGGGGATGCCCACGGGTAGACGAGAGTCAACTCATTGCACGGGCGGGGTTGTAAAAAAGTCCCCACGAACACGTCCCACATCCATACGCTGTTCCTCAAAGGTACCGTTACATTATTGGCGGGTCCCGCACAGCTAGCATGGTACAACGAAGGGAAATGGCGGAGGCTCCCGGTGCACTCGGCCTTCGGCCATGTGCAGCCAAGCATGTGCCGGGGGCTAAAGGCATTGGAAACAGCAATGTTTTACATAGGCATTGACTCGGGTGACCCACTGGCGGATCCAGAACTTTGGAGTGGGGGGGGGGGCGATTTTCCAAACCCTAACCCTAACGCCCAGTAAACCCTAACCCTATGCATAAACGTGCGTACAGCATATTTATATATATGAGAATAAAATAAGACAGTGTTTCTCAATCTTCGGCGAAAAAAAACAGACATGTTGAGGCCTTTCTCTTGCAAGCTTGGGGGTCTGGAGAGCGCTATAAGCTTCCTCAGTGGAATTCGCCAAAAGCGTTTTCTTGCATTCTTCAAAGCAGAAACGCATTCTCCTGTCATCTACAGCTTATTATTCATCAGTGAGGTTCGGGGCGAAGCCCCGACGCTAAAAGCGTTTTCTTGCATTTTTCACGGCTGAAACGCAATCTCCTGACATCTAAAGCTCATTACTTATTAGATTAGTGGTGTACGGGGCGAAGCCCCGACGCCAAAAGCGTTTTCTTGTATTCTTCAGTACAGAAACGCATTCTCCTGACATCTACAGCTTATTATTCATCAGTGAGGTTCGGGGCGAAGACCCGACGCTAAAAGCGTTTTCTGGCATTCTTCACAGCAGTAACGCTTTCTCCTTACATCTACTGCTTATCTTTAATCAGTGAGGTTCGGGCGAAGCCCCGACGCCAAAAGCGTTTTCTTCCATTCTTCACTGAAGAAACGCATTCTCCTGACCTACAGCTCATTATTCATCCTATTATAAAGGACCTTTTGAAAAATGTTGAAAAATATTCTAATATGAATTTATAGTTGCAAATAAAACCGATTTGTTTTTTGAAAAGATAAGATACCCTACATATTTAGATTAAGGTTTTGAAAATCGCCGCCGAAAAAAAAAATTATTCGATAAATAATATGCAATAAAATTCAAATTGTGAGTTATAGTCCTAAATTTATTTAACAAGAAAAATATGAGATAGAGTAAAGGTTGGAAAAAGGCGACTACGAATAGATTGTCTGGCTTTTGAACTCATCTCAACCGTGACTTTTATATTGAAAAATTTCGGTTGAATTATAACTTTTCCAAAGCAAAGTCTTTCTTAAAATAGTTATGATAAATTCATGTGCAATTACACAAACTCTGTCTGGAAAGGGGAAGGGCGGTAGAATGATTGCATTTTGCATTAAAGAATATGGGTTGGGCGACTCGATATAAGAATTTACTTTATAGCATATATTTAAATTATATTAGTGACAGATTTTTTAAATTTTGTAATTTCTTACTATAATACAAAAAGAAAAAGTATTGGTTTGTCCGATAGGGGAAGGTGAATTCCACCTGTTTATATTATATAGATATTCGACTAATTTTGTTCACATACTATGATTTCTCCATAAAAGTAGGACCGCCCTCCCCACTCAAAGGGTTTAGATGGGAAGGGCAGTAGAGGTATTCGCTCCCCCCCCCACCAATCGGCCAACAGGTGAACGACATAATATAAAGACCGGTTAAAATACCAATAACAAGTTTTAATCATATAGATATTTAACTGATTCTGTTAGCAAGCTGTGATTACAACATATAAATAGGACCGCCCCCCCCCCTCGAAAGTTTATGGTGGGGGGGGGGGCGGATTGATGCCATCGCCCCCTCCCGACCCTACCAAATCGGCCAACATACTAGAAGGGGGGGGGCGAAATAATCTAAAAATATGTTGAAATATAAATAATTAGTATATATTATTAACATTAGTAATTAATTCGTATACAAATTGTGTGAATTCTATACTAAAATTCGTCCGCCCCCCCCCAGTCGGCTGAGTGGGGGGGGGGGGGCGATCGCCCCTACCGTCCTCCCCCCCCCTGGATCCGCCAGTGCTCGGGTCTCTCTCAAACAGAACTGTGTTCTCACAGGTTTTTTTTTTTTACTGTTTGGCGTCCAAACAGGTTTTTTTTCAAACTTAGGGTTCGAAGAGCCTTCGGCTCAGCTCTTGGAAATCAACAAGGTGCAACGGCTACTTTTTTTTTCTGAAAGCGAAAAATCTAATTTTTAAAATCAGTTATGCAAGTTTTTTTTTTTAAAGAGAAAAAGCTAATTAGTATGCATTATAAGTCAGACCTAATTTAAAACGAATAGTAATCTTTTAAATTTCATTTTTCTGATCAATTCTAGCGCAATATATATACCACAGTAAAAGGTTGAGCCTTTTAAAAACAATTAGATCAATTATAAGACATCAGTTAGGCCAGGGGAGTCGCGGTAGCTGAGCGGCAAAGCGCCTGCTTCCGAACTAGGGGTCCCGGGCTCGAATCCTGGTGAAGACTGGGATTTTCAACTTTGGAATCCTTGGGAACCCCCGAGTCCACTCAGCTCTAATGGGTACTTGACATTAGTTGGGGAAAAGCAAAGGCGGTTGGTCGTTGTGCTGGCTACATGACACCCTCGTTAACCGTAGGCCACAAAAAACAGATGAACCTTTCATCATCTGCCACAAGGTCTGAAAGGGAAATAGTTAGGCCAGGTTCACATCTAAATTTATATTCAAGTTCACCTATTCTTTGATCCGCGGAACCGTTGGGGCACTACACAAGATCTGTTAACCCTCTTTCTCCATTCTTATCTCTCATTTGTCTTTGAAATAATTTCATTTGGATGTTCTTTTTGAAAATATTAAAGCCTGCCTGGGTGGACCACTTCGGGGGTCGACTTGAGTTTGTGTTTCCACACAAACTGTCTTTTGTAACCTTGTTTTTTTCTACTTCACTTAAAGCTGTGACCTTTACTTGCATATCCTGTAGTCTGTGTGATAATAAGCCTATATTCTCTGCTAATTCCATAACTTCCAGCTTTTATGTGAAAGTCTATTGGATTCAAATTCCTGATGTAGAGCAAGCTTCTTTTGTGACCCAATCCAATGATAGAAGGAACAGGAGTGGTGAAAGAATTTCCCTGTTTGAATGTTGTTTTGACTAAAAATTCATCTGACAGTTTTTAAAGTTAAGGAATAAATTTACTACATTTTGTGTATAAATAAAAAAGACGGGCTGCCTGGTCATATGATATGCGCTTTGGACTGTCGTCACGAGCTTCAACCATGATTGCAGTCATCTTCAACTCTTCAGGAATTTTAATCTAGGGCGTAATTGTCTTTTATTATTTTTAAAGAAACCTTTAAAACGACAAAAACTCAAAACAAAAAAAGAATAAAAGAAAAGAATAAAGAAAACGAAGAAAATAAAAAAGAAAGAAAGAAAATAAGGAAAAAAAAAGGAAATTAAAAAAGCATAAAGAAAATTTAAAAATAAAAAAATTAAAAAGTAAGAAAATAAAGGAAACAAAATAATAATAAAAAATAATAATAAAAAAAAAGAACAGAAAAAAAAAAAAAAGAAATAAAAGACAACTGTGCTCACTTCAATCACCAGAACTTGACTTTATATATCCATATAAAAAGTTTTACACACGAAATTGGCGTTTACCATCTCCTTACCTTGCATAGAGACTAAGATCCAGGTGCAGGCTCCAATCAGTGATGCGAAAATTAATTGTAGCCTCATGTTTTTCAAGTGATTAATTACTGGATTTTCTCAATTCTTTTTTTTTGTTAAATAAGAATACTTCTCTTTTTAAATCCCATGTACAGAATCTTTTAGTAACACTCATTTTAATGTATTTTTCATCGGACAGTCGTTGTCCTGTGAAGAGACAATCATACACGATTACTCTACACGTTGAAGAGGAAGTAAAATGAAATATTAAACTTATGAATGCCCTTAAAAAAAACAACACATCATTTCCAAAGACATCCTTATTTCTAGAATGTTATATGAAATTACAATAAAGCACATTGTCAATAATGTTGAATATAGTGATTGCAAGTTACAATACAATAGATTATCACACACACGCACACACACACACACACACATACCCTCAAGCACACACAGACTACACATTGAGTTACTATGTTTCGTGTTGAGTCAGGGCATGCTGTTTCGAGTAACTATAGTTGGCCATTTACTGTTTGTGTATTAAAATATTTTGTCTCTATGCTGTCCGGTCTTAGGCTATCTTTACCCACATACTTTGTGCGATGCTCGTGGTTCTTATGTCTCGCTTACAGACACGTCTGTAGGTTAGTCTTGGGCGGCCCTTGGGTTTACGTCCTCTGCAAGCTCAGCGTATTTAATGTCTTCAGGTATTCTTCCATCTGACATGCGAGTGACATGACCGAGCCAGCGTAGTCTTCTCTGTGTAAGATGAGAATAGATGCTGTGTATATTGGCCCGTTTCAGAACGTCCTGGTTGGAGATATGATTCCTCCAGGAGATGCAGAAAGCATAAGTGAAAGCTTTTTAATCTGTGTTCTTCGCCGAGTGCAAAAGAAACGAAGCTGCATCTGTCAAGACAAAGTAGAAGAAAACTGCCCTGTCAGCTAGCCCTAGGACAGATACATGCACGTACTGTGGCAAACTCTGCCGCTGCGGAATTGGCTTGATCAGTCACACCAGTTTCTGCTCCGTAATAAGACTAAACTAAAACCAGTGACTCACCTGGGCGCATTCATTGTCTTACGATACATGAAGAGCCATGCATTAAAATATTACTTATCTTAATTATATAGTATTAATAAAGGATATATGCAATGTATGAAACAGATTGGACTTTATTATTTTATAAACTGCCAAAATTAATTTGCAAACTGAGTTTTTGACACAGCTAGTCATTAAATGTTAGCTTTTATTAGACTACCTAAATTAAAACGTGGTATGAAATTTTGTTATTTGATTTTATACCTGTTTAATTGTTGATAATAGTAATTTAAAGAAATAACCCAGACGAAAAGTTTAGAATTTTGATAGTCTAATTTACTGAATCAGGTCAAATGGCTGAATTAGTTGTTGTTTTTTTTTTATTATTAATGAATAAGTTCCAAACGATAAAGTCAAGAAAGTGATAGAAAAGTTTTGAACCCACGAAGGCCTCCTAACTCTGGCAAAACGCTAACTAAATATCTATCTGCAAGGTCTTCGGGGATCATAAAGACTCTCCTTCAGGGAACAATACAAGGACAAAGAAGAAGAGGCAGATAGAGAAAGCCATTGGAAGTTAACATAAAGGATTGGACGGGTGTGTCATGGATGGGATTTAGTCCAAAGGCAAAAGACAGAGAGGAATAGAGAAAGACAGTCAGGGGCGGACTGGCTATATGGACAAACGGGCAAATGCTCGGTGCCTGGCACCAAAATGGGCCAGTCTGGTTGCGACCAAAGACAATTTTTTTTAATGCAGACAACTTAAAAAAAATAATTTTAAAAAGGTATCAGCAGCAAGTCACAGATGTCGGACAAGTTTTCTTGTTTTGTTTTGTTATATTTTTTTTTAATTTTTACATTTTTGTTTAAATTTAACAAGAATAATAAAAGCGAAACAAAACCACTATACGCACTGTACGTATTATCATTTTCAAAACGTTAGACCGTACTTTTTGTTGTGTACGAGCGGCGTAGACTTCAACACGGTTTTGATGTCTTCCGAGGTTGTGTTTGGCATAATCATTCTGCTGCTCTTTCCCTCCCCCAGTTTTTGAGTGTTCCATTGACAATGCTACCGGAAACGAGGGATGACAGATGTTAAGTTAGAAAACATTGATATTGTCATAACACAGGAACCAAAAATAGGGGCGACAATTAACTCTTTAACAATATTTAATTGAAATTAACTTTAACACAGCCGCGAAATTGTAAACCTCCCAACTTATTCACAGCTCAATATTACGTTCTGTGATTTGTAAAGAAAAGTAAAAAAAAAAAGTAAGCTTTCGTTTTGTTTATTTTTAACAACATAGATCTAAAAATACGCTTAATACACTTGAGGCTTACAATAAAAATACAATATATATTTCAAAGAGAATTAGTCGTACATATATTCCTAAACACATTGGCATAACCGGGTGTTGTGGGGTTGTGGGGGGGATTCAAACCATCACTTGCTCAACACCTCACTGCCTCCATGCAGTCGAAGGGGGGAGGAACAACACGCATGCCGACTTTCTAACCCTCGATGAAAAAGTCATGGAAAAATAATTCTTTAATTTCTGCAAGTTGGACTATAGTACCCCATATAACTTTCGCGGTGACAGAGAGCGCGGCTTAGAAAAAAAAAGCGGGGGGGGGGAGGGGAGAAAAGTAATATTTTCTGTGGGACACCACGCACGCTCACCGACTCTCTAACCCACCTCCCGACTCCTCTCATTCGCACCCTCGTCTTTCTTGCTCTCCAGGCATGCGCACACAGTCGTTTGCCCAAACCCACCCCATTTGGACAACTGAGTCTTTCAGGAAGTGTTTACCCATCACACTAAATAGCGGCGTATGCTACGCAGCGGGTCGGCTCGTATTATATAGTCTAGTAAATCTGTACATTTGCTTAAACAGGACTCCGTCTTGAGGGAAAGGGAGGAATGTTACGGGGTAAAAAAATCTTCTATTGTTTTTAATCTAATATTAATAGTTATTTAGAAAGATAGAAAAAAAAAATCTCTTTCTTCCTCCCATAACATTGTATCCACTTCTTTTTTTTTTTTTAATATGTTTTCCTCTTTTTGATGAGTTTCATAGTCAAAAGACTTGAGCCTAAAGCACTTCGAACTCTAGGCATGTTATGCCTGATTAAACAAACCACGCTGACTGAAGATCCAAGTCATTGTTCATAGGAAATACTGTAATTTCCAAATGTGTCCATACGCAATGGAATACGTGGACTAAGGGGCAGCACACCAGGAACCCCAGCTATTTTACTTTAGTTTACAAAGGCACAGTGTAGGTTCATTGAGGAACGGTGCCTGGACTATCGACAAAGGCGTGGAAGCTCTCTTACAACTCCGCACTGTGCAATGGGAAACCTCTCGCACTCCCTTAGACACATCCTCAGGAGTCTTGTGTTGCTACCTATAAAGCCTAATCGCTTCCTCTAACGATTGTTTCCACTCGATGCCGCCTTGAGGCAGAGTAGCTTACCCAACTCTTCTCGATCCAAAAACCTGGTCAAGACCACTGATGCCCAAACTGCGACCCCAGGGCCATATCCGCTGTCATGAAAATTATATGCTGTATCGGTTGTCGTTCTTATGTTTACATGTGCTTGTAGCTCGTCCGTAAGAATGTGTTCACGAAATGTGTGTTGTGTAGTCATTCAGTGTATTGAAGTCATTCTAAGCGGACATGGTTTTCGACTCAGTTATCATTATGTTCATAACATTCGCAACAGGACTTGGCGATATCCCGTAGTGTTTAATGAAGCCAGCCAGGGGCGTGCATTTTTCGGTGATGCAATAACTTTACGAACGACTAGAGCAGTAGAGAGAGAGATATAGAACAAAAGAGAGAGCAGTAAGAGAGATATATAGAAAGAAAGAGAGAGCAATAAAGAGAGAGATATAGAAAGAAAGAGAGAGCAATAAAGAGAGAGAGATAGAAAGAAAGAGCAGTAAAGACAGAGATATAGAAAAAAAGAGAGAGCAGTAAAGAGAAAGATATAGAAAAAAAGAGAGAGCAGTAAAGAGAAAGATATAGAAAGAAAGAGAGAGCAGTAAAGAGAAAGATATAGAAAGAAAGAGAGAGCAGTAAAGAGAGTAATATAGAAAGAAAGAGAGAGCAGTAAAGAGAGAGAGAGATAGAATGAGAGTGCAGTAAAGACAGAGATATAGAATGAAAGAGGGAGCGGTAATGAGAGAGAGAGAGATAGAAAGAAAGAGAGAGAGAGAGAGAGATAGGGAAAGAGAGAGAGTTAGGACGGCCTATTGTACTTTTTTTCTTTCATTGTAACATATACAATATTTCATATGCTAAAATGTATGCCATAAGGATCGTTAAAATGTGGCCTGTTTATTACAAAAAAAAAACAATGTAAAGCTTACGAACAAATCATCGGGCTTAGCCAGTGATTAATGCTAATTTTAACATATTCTTTAAGGTTTGAAATAAGAATCATTGTACGTTGTCTGGGGCTTTAAAACTATCTGTGCATTTCTAAACGACAATTAAGAATAATAATCAGAATCCACCTTTTACCATAAACATATCGCCTTTTACACTTTATTTTCTTTATATAGTCTTTATACAAAATACAGTAACAACTTAAGAATATATTTCACATAAACTGGGCAAATAAAAATCGTTAAATGATTGATAGTTAGACTTTTTCAATACAGACTTTGCGTCTAAATCAAACCTAACATAACCGTTAAAAAAAGTAAAGTTTCCATTTCAGACCTTACGATCTATGGGGAAGATGATGTTAAGATCATCTGTTTCTATGGCCAACGGATAACGAGCAGGGCGTCATGTGGCCGGCACAACGACCAACCGCCTTTACCTTCCCCAACTAAAGTCAGGTACCTATTAGAGTTGGGTGAACTCAGGGGCGCCCTAAAAATCCCGAAAATAAAAATCCCAGCTTTAACCGAGATTCAAACCCAGGACCTCAGGTTCAGAAGCAGAGCGCTTAACCACTCAGCCACCGCGTCCCCAGCATGACAGTTAGAGAGTCCTATAAATAAAATTGAATAAATATGTTCACTTAGATGCAATCTCAAAATAGAAAAGAAACAGTATGATAGTAAGAAGAAAAAATAGTATTAAAAAGTAGCTTGTAAAAAAAAATGAAAGTTCGATGATTTAGATTCATTTAGAACAAGGTTACGAAGACAGTTTGTGTGGAAGCACAAACTCAAAATCGGCCCGCGATGGGGTCCACCCAGCCAGGTAAAAAGGCAGAAAGAAAGAACATCAGAATTAAATTCTATCAAAGAAAAATGACAGAGAAGAATGGAAAAAGAAGGTTCACATATCTTGTGTGGTGCCCCAGCAGTTCAGCAGACCAAAGGATAGGTGAAAGTGAATGTGAAGTTAGATGTGAACCTGGCCTAACTGATGTCTTATAATGAATATCAAATTGATCCTATTGTTTAGTAAAGGGTCAATCTCTTATTCAAATCCTCAAGAAAAAAATATTTCCGTAAAAAAAAAACAACATATTAGTGTGCTATTTCCCAAGTTGAGCACTGCAGTTCACGCTACAATTTGAAAAACTAATTATTAATTTATTTTTTTTTAATTTTGTCCAATTTATATGCATACTAAATATATTTTTTCTCTTTAAAAAAAGAAGACTTTTTTTGCGTAAATGTAGTAGTTAGTATTACAAAACTTACATAACTTAGCAATACAAATGTAATAAAAAAAAATTGTGTCCAAAAAATCAAATCTAAAAACCATTTTAAAAGATGTACAAAAAGAAATATCCTTTTCAGAAAACGAAAACAACTAATAGAAAAACATTATGTAATACACATGAAACACAATTTAAGCAGGCTAGACAAATATGGATAGAGAAAAGAAAGATTTGAATGGAATGTACAGACAGACAGACCAAAATATAGATAGATAGATAGATAGATAGATAGATTAGATAGATAGATAGATAGATAGATAGATAGATAGATAGATAGATAGATAGATAGATAGATAGATAGATAGATAGATAGATAGATAGATAGATAGATAGATAGATAGATAGATAGATAGATAGATAGATAGATAGATAGATAGATAGATAGATAGATAGATAGATAGATAGATAGATAGATAGATAGATAGATAGATAGATAGATAGATAGATAGATAGATAGATAGATAGATAGATAGATAGATAGATAGATAGATAGATAGATAGATAGATAGATAGATAGATAGATAGATAGATAGATAGATAGATAGATAGATAGATAGATAGATAGATAGATAGATAGATAGATAGATAGATAGATAGATAGATAGATAGATAGATAGATAGATAGATAGATAGATAGATAGATAGATAGATAGATAGATAGATAGATAGATAGATAGATAGATAGATAGATAGATAGATAGATAGATAGATAGATAGATAGATAGATAGATAGATAGATAGATAGATAGATAGATAGATAGATAGATAGATAGATAGATAGATAGATAGATAGATAGATAGATAGATAGATAGATAGATAGATAGATAGATAGATAGATAGATAGATAGATAGATAGATAGATAGATAGATAGATAGATAGATAGATAGATAGATAGATAGATAGATAGATAGATAGATAGATAGATAGATAGATAGATAGATAGATAGATAGATAGATAGATAGATAGATAGATAGATAGATAGATAGATAGATAGATAGATAGATAGATAGATAGATAGATAGATAGATAGATAGATAGATAGATAGATAGATAGATAGATAGATAGATAGATAGATAGATAGATAGATAGATAGATAGATAGATAGATAGATAGATAGATAGATAGATAGATAGATAGATAGATAGATAGATAGATAGATAGATAGATAGATAGATAGATAGATAGATAGATAGATAGATAGATAGATAGATAGATAGATTGATAGATTGATAGATACATTTATTATAAATATGTCTTAGTTTTAAATTGTAGATAATAAATCTGCTTATCTCTTATTTCAGACATTGATTTCGGCAATACATACAGATAGAGTGCTACTTCATATCAAATTAATCAAGTAAAATACAATTACCACATTACACAGTAAGCCAAGCAAGTCAATAAGAACAGCGGATCGACCAGGAAGTTATCTATTTATTTTTTTGAATAGTGCAAAAAATACAATAGAGTCATGACTAACAAAGACTTGAGATCATTTATGAAAATGAAGTGCTCACATCCAAGTGTTTACAATAGTGAAACAATGGGGAGGACACTTATTATTGAAAGACCTGCAAATGACAGTATGGAGTGGCGCCTGCTAACGTACAGAAATTGATACCAAAAAAAAAAAAAAAGAAGTGGTAGAAGAACAGCGGATAGAGACCACATGAAAAGTAAAGTAAGAGATGAGGAGTAGAAAAAGTTAGAGAGAGAGAGAGAGAGAGACAAAGAGAGATAGTAAAACAATAAAAAGAGAGAGACAAGAGAATGAGAGAGAGAAAGAAGTAGAGATTGGTAGAAATGAGAACGCAAGATAAAGTTATGTATAAATACTGAATGTATGTATAAGTGAAAGAGGAAGAGTGATTCCGTAAAAACAAAAGAGTCGAAGAAAGATAGAAAGAGAGAAAGAGAGAGCTAGAGATACGACAATAGTGAAGAAAAATACAGTAAGACGATTGTTTATAGTGAAAGTGAAATATAGAAATAGAGATAAAGAGAGAGAATGATAAAGATAGAGATAGTGATAAAGAGAGAGAGAGATAGTGATAAAGCGATAGAGATATAAATAGAGTCAGAGATCAATAGAGAGATAGAAATAGAGAATGGATTTTAGATAAAGATAAAGAGAGAGATAAAGATATAAGAGATAGAGAGAAAAGAAGAAAGAGAAAGAGGAAAAAAAGAGAAAATTAATGAAAGAAAGTACTTAAGAATGTTAATATCATACGCATTTGAACACAAACATGACTAGATTGATGAATAAAACAAGACAGAGAGAGAGAGAGAGAAAGATAGAAGGGTGAGAGAGAGAAAGAGAGAGAGAGAGACACAAGGGAAATTGAAAATATGTGAATTTATGCATTGACAGAAAAATTGATAATTTATGTGTGTATTTATCCTGTTCTAAGAATCAATCATCTAGATCTACTCGATCATCATATAACATAAAAACAATAAAGAATCGGTAAAAAAATAAATGTGAAAGTAAAAAATGCATCTATGTGAGCGTGTGTCTGTGTGTTTGTAAGTAATTCTAAGCCAAACCAAAACCATTTAAGTAGATAATTCCAGTTCTAGAACACACGAAAACACAATCTCTAGAACATACACCACAGAAACCACACACCGTAGTCCATTGCTAACACAGTCAATCTAAACAGGGGGGGAACATTTACTAGCACACTTGTCCCGTACTGAGCCACTTCTCCTTCCTTCGCCCCCCCCCCCTCTCTCTCCCCATTTTCTGTGTATCAATGTTGTCATATATCTTACCTGTCTATAAAGGACTCAAAATGTAGGTCACACACTTCAGGTAAGCTTTAGACTAGCGTATAACAGAGTTTATCGTGTCCTAATAGGAAGTTCCTATTTCGTATGCAGTTCTTACTTCTCCATACAATATATCTGGTCAACATTTTGCATTGAACTGTCAACACAATACCCCCGTGCTCAAACTCTTGTCTTATATCTTCCTTAAATATTTGGGTAAATATATATATATATATATATATATATATATATATATATATATATATATATATATATATATATATATATTTGTGAATGAATGCCAACATATTGAGAGCTAGCTTAATTTATTACTGTCGAATCAGAAATAAAACAAAACAAGAAAATTCAGAACTTCTCAGGTATTTTGTCTCTTAAAGACAGATCTTGACATGATTTTAAAGAAAAAAACTTATACAAGGATATGTGGAACAAACAAATAGATTGAAAATTTAAAAACAAAAATTTATCTGTAGACAAAGAATTGAACTGCTAAAGCTCACAATGCTATTATAGTCGCTCAAATAGCAGAGAAATACATGACTTCATCGAAAAGCCAGAAAAGAGATGATATACCATATGAGTTATTGCATGTGAAATGCATAGATCTTATTAGATGCTAGAATAATCATCGAAATCTTGCGCCACTATTTCATTCAGTAGGAAAGTAAAAAATGAGTCTCATTTTTACAAGGCTTATATCAACTCATAATGCCTGTCTGTCTGTCTGTCCGTCATAGGCAGGGCCGGTCCTACAGGTTGTGGGGCCCTATGCGAAACGGATTGCGCGGGGCCTAATTTGGGTTGTGATAAGGATAATAAGGGAAAATTAAGATTTTGTATTAGAAAATAAATTCGTCTTTACATTTTATTTATACTTTACTAAGTACAAAATCACTGTCATCAGTAGATAGTAGTTTTCCAACAAAAAGCCGATAAACATTCAGATTTCACTTTTAGATTTAAAATCGACTAGCTAAATATCGCTTTTTTTTTTTCTAAGAGGTCAAAATAGATTTATGTTTATATTTGTATATAACTATTAAAGAAAATGAAATATTTGAACTTCTTGTTTTGGTTAAGATTTGCCAATCATTACATTTTTATTAAATGAAAGCTGACAATGCCGTAAGATTGGCGTTTTCCATATTGAATGACACCCCGAAATGACAATTTTATATGTTTTATGGAGATTCGCATAAGTTTTCAGAAGATTTTAATAATTTCAGGAGATTTTCATGACTTTTTCTTCAATTTTTTTTAATTTTGGGAGATTTCCTGGAACCTTTAAATAATAAATTTAAGTGGTTTAATTTAATAATTTACACCTAGAATTCGCATCGCGCGGAGCCTATGAAAGTGCGGGGCCCACTGCGGCCGCATAGGTTGCAGTGGCCTAAGACCGGCTCTGGTCATAGGTAACTTTGTCGTACTCTGGCAGTTCATGAAATGTCAGTAAATACGCCTCTCTATAGTCTCTTTTCCTGTAATGTGATCTTCGTAAATATGTTTTCTAAAGTGTGTGATGCGCTGTATCCTGCTATTGTTATTTAAAAAAAAAAGGATTAGGCATAGATCAAATATCAATTCTGCTATTTACTTCACTTTGTAGCTCAGCGAAAGGGAGGTAAACAGATTAATGAAGTGGTTAGTGGTATCTGTCGATACTAGTGCAAGGTAACGAGACTTCCTACGACTTTCTACCACTAGATCTGACAATGGTTTCGGTGCACTAAAGATATTTGAATCTAAGAATTACATTTTCGAGTTTTTAAACTGCTCGACGTAAAAGATGATACCTAGATAAGCGCTGACTTTACTGAACTTGTGTTTCGTAAGAGCTTGAGCCATGTCACGTAACAGACACTTGTGTTTCCTACAATTGACAGACTAGCTCTGCTTATGTCACAATGACATTGTGGGTTCATGTTTGCTTTGGAATATAAAACCTTCCATGTAAATATTTTCAACCAGGCGAAAGACAATGCCGACCTCTTGCTCTAGAGTCTACACTTTTGTACTTCATGGCATCCGGTTACATTAAAAGTTGTAGTTATCAAGATGTAATTGCCAGATTGGTTCTTATGCGTTAGGACATTTACCAGACGGTTGCGATGTTACATACTTCATTGTGGCATCTTCGTTTATATAATTCTAGTTAGTATTAGCGGAGTGGTACACAATCTTTTACGAATATATTTTATGGAATGAACTTAAATGTCTTCTCTATATGTACAAATATGAATGTATTTAACTCCTTTAAATGCTGGTGTTTTTTGTTATAAGAAGTAGTCTGTCATGCTTGTCCAATTTTTTTGTATCTATTTTTTTTTTGGGGGGGGGGGGATTTTTCATTTTTATTATTGATTGTCCATTTTTAAAGGCCAAAGTACGAGAATGCCCACAAGATACATTAGATCGGAGTTTCCCCGGGCACAAGACGCAGGGTAAGACGGTCATGCTCTAAGACAACATGCCAACAACAGATCTAGACAAGATGCTGAAAAATACCCAAAGAAAAAGGAAGAGCATGGTGACGTTGTGAACAATAAAAGCTATGAGGAAAGACATACAAACTTCCTAACTGACGATACCAGCGTTAATTCCACCAGAATGTGGTAAATAATTACGGGGAGAAAGATTTAAAAGACTAGCAAGAGACCGTCTGGTGAGTCGAGTGTTATTTCGAAAAGTATGTTGATTATTTTCAATGTTTTTTTTTAACGTAGTTGCAATAACTGAAGCAAGTAGCGCAGTTTAGCGCTGAGCATATCAACTACATAAGACAGAAACTACATAAGTAACTACACAAGACAGAAACTACATAAGTAACTACACAAGACAGAAACTACATAAGTAACTACACAAGACAGAAACTACATAAGTAACTACACAAGACAGAAACTACATAAGTAACTACACAAGACAGAAACTACATAAGTAACTACACAAGACGTTCAGCCAAGAACCAACCAAACTCCTGTAGAACAGTGACGGCCAACCTCTTTTAAACTGGGTTCTATATACGTTTTTGGGGCCGGACTGCACTGCTTCACGGGCCGACGATGTCCCGCTGCTCGTAGTTTGGATATCCTTGCTATAGAAAAACAAAAAAAACAACAAAAAAAAACCCAGAAAATTCAGTTGTAAAGCGTTATGGTCCAAACTTTTTTATTTTGGTAAGGGGGGGGGGATAGTGTTTCCAAGGATAAGCTAACACAAATCTACTTGAATCGAGATTCGAACTGGAGCCCCCTTAATAGACAACCAAGCGGATTGGGCACATCTCACACTGTCCGCAAAAAAAGCCAATATTGCAAGGTAGAGTTTGAATTTGAAAACACAAAGCAAGAGAGAGAGGGCGTATTACGGTCCTAAGCATACCAGGGAACGCGAAGTTCTTGAACAAGATGGAAAAAAATGGTCCAGGACAGATTACTAAGAATACCAATCGTTTGCAAACCTGGACCTGGGCGGGGGACGATGGATATATTTCGTTGTGGGCCAGTGGCGTATCCGGAGGGGGGGGGGGGCGAGATGGGGGGAGGTCTAAATTAAAAAATTCCTCCACTTGAGCGGAGCCTTCAAATGTGTGTCCGAATTTTTTTTAACTTAACTATTACCCCATTATCTCATGTCATAATGGCGAATGTCATGTGATTGATTAATACCCAATTCTCAATGCTTCAACCTAAAGTCGTACCTCCATCTAAAACTATATTTACCGTAGTACCAACCTGACAACCTGATAAGGTATCGAATATCTTGTATACAGCCTACTTCAGTGCTAACATAAATATAGTAATAAACTTCCTTGTTTGGTTTGAAAGAGTTTATGCTGAATGCATTCAAAGTCATGTGTGTGTGTGTGTGTGTGTGTGCATGCCTTTGTGTGTCTGTAACATTGGCAATACTGACAATCCCTTAATATGATGTCTATTTTATTAGACAGTGTGTGTTAAATCAAATGAAAAAAAAAATACAAAAAAAAATAAAAAATAAAGAGGTTGGTTTTATTTTTTTACATGAAAAGACTACTTTAGTGATGTAGTCTATCGTCTCTGTTGCTTGCTATTCTTTTATAGTAACACATCATATAGAAACGCGTTGAACAGATCTAAGAAAGGAATCTCTTGTATAGATTTAATGCAAGCCACACAAAACTATAATGAATGGGTAACGGTTTGTACACGACAAGCGGTTATTCAACTGTCATATTGTGTTTTTTTTTATTTCTAAATACAACAATTGATTTTTATAATGGTACCGTGTAATTACCCCCCTTAGTACCCCCCCCCCCTCTCCTCCCTAGATTTAGGGTTAACACACTTCACGCAGTGTCAAGGTTTTGCTCTGGGTGAATCTTAAATACGATGTGATAAGGGAAGTTTAAACAAACATGGTGGGGGCTGGGGGGGGGGGGGTGGGGGGGAGGTCGATAGTATGAAACGCTTGACAGACCAACCGAGCTCTAGGCCCACGAACGTCTGGGAATTTTACAAACGGGGTTAGCCTTGATTCCGTCATGCTCTATCAGTATCAAAAGTCAATGGAGGATGTTTCCTTTTATTGCTTCTTGATTCACTCACTAAGAAAACAAACTAGTCAGATAAAACAATTATCTTGAACCCCATCCTTTTTTTATTCCAAAGATATAGTCTCTATAATATTGACATTTCTAAAAACATCAACCGGTCGATACATTGTATAAAAAAAAATATGAAATAATTATTTAAACATGGGGAATTACCAAAAAAAAAAAAAAAAAGCTTTTCAGCATTCCAGGAACATTCAAATCCACCATTTTGTCAGTCACAATAGGCCTATTAATATTATTATTATAACCAGAGTATTAAATCCCGTGCACTGCCAGGATATAGAATCATTAAATAAAAACAGATTAGATTGTAGTCTCCCCTTATGAGTGTACACTACGTAATTTCTTTGTATTGTGAAGCAGATTATATATGATTAGAATTATTCTCTAAAAGTTAAATTCAG
Organism: Biomphalaria glabrata; assembly: GCF_947242115.1. Taxonomy (NCBI): domain Eukaryota; kingdom Metazoa; phylum Mollusca; class Gastropoda; family Planorbidae; genus Biomphalaria; species Biomphalaria glabrata. The sequence goes on from NC_074715.1 coordinate 9,380,112, forward strand.
CTACGGTAGTGCGTCAACCAAGGAGTTTACTCTTCATAAATGGAAACAAATATTATTTTCTTTTGCTAATATATATATATATATTAATTTTGTTTGAAAGAATGAAAAGAGATTACATTTACATATAATCCATTTCGTTTTTCTAAAATATGGCTGGCTTTTTAGATATAATGTTATTTTTCGATAAAAATGTAGGGGCCTCCACAAAAATCCTACCCCGAGGCCTCCGCATACTTAAATCCGGCCCTTCTGTTAGCTCAAATCGTTAGTTTGATGTGACCAATGTTCCCATTCTTTTTTTTTTTCCTTGATAATATTTCAGGAATGGGAGGGGGCGCGTGTTTGGTTAAGAAAATATTGATGTGTGTTTTACAGAAAAAAAAAAGGGGGATTGGGGGCACACTAACAATTAGGTTCATAGGGATACAGCTGATTATCACGAAAATATCGACACAGCTGCTAATTATTCAATTTTCTTAAAGCTCATCTGTTTTCTCCATAAATTATAATTAAATATTTAAAGCTCATCTGTTTTCTCCATAAATTATAATGAAATATTTATTTTTTTTTTCTTAAAATATATATATTAATTTTGTTTGAAAGAATGAAAAGAGATTAGATTTACATATAATCCATTCCGTTTTTCTAAAATTGGCAGGCTTTTTAGATATAATGTTATTTTTCGATAAAAATGTAGGGGCCTCCACAAAAATCCTACCCCGAGGCCTCCGCATACTTAAATCCGGCCCTTCGGTTAGCTCAAATCGTTAGTTTGATGTGACCAATGTTCCCATTCTTTTTTTTTTCCTTGATAATATTACAGGAATGGGAGGGGGCGCGTGTTTGGTTAAGAAAATATTGATGTGTGTTTTACAGAAAAAAATGGGGGATTGGGGGCACACTAAGAATTAGGTCCATAGGGAACGGCTGATTATCACGAAAATATCGACACAGCTGCTAATTATTCAATTTTCTTAAAGCTTATTTGTTTTCTATTGTTTTCGGTATTTAAATCAAACAAAAAATATAAATTATAGCCACAGAGATGATATAAAAAATAAGAGATCCTAAATGACTATTATTTGGGTCTTCAGGCTTAATAGTTTCAATGATTTTCCAAGCAAAAGAAACATCACAGGAATCGTTGCTTCAGCGGTACACAACCATTTTGGCTCGGCCACCCTTTTTTACACTTGTCCACCATGCGGTGACCCCCAGCCCAACCGTAAAATTATTTTCGTTCATAAGCATAAGAAATTGTTATCCTGGTGTATATATCTGAGATGTATTATCTAATCCTATGGCTAATCTATAATCGACCCCGAAGGGGTCGCGACCCACAGGTTGAGAACCCCCTGCGTTAGTTAAATATGCTTGTGCTATTGCAATGAATGGTGAAACCGAATTGGGCAGCAGTTTTATAACAAATGTCTAAAGATCTAAAAGGTCTAAAAGATAGAGAGATCACCAAATTGATCATGGAATAGTTTCTTTCTCTGACCAATGATTACTCTTTAGTTGAAATTGGGGTTCGTAGTTCCAAAAAAAGTTAACATTATATTAATACAAAGACCTTAGACCAACTTTATTTAAAATTGCTACGAATATTGAAATTCGACAGTAAAACAAAGGCCATAGAAGATTAAAAACAAGATAATAGACAACGCAGTTCTGGCAAAAATACTGATACTATAGAAGATCCTATCTGAACTCATGCTGACTCAGGACATACAAAAAGTTGATCTAATTAGCATTTATTTACTGTTAATATGGTCGAAGAACAATATTCTAGTTGTGATCGATGTCTAATAGTTTTACACCTAGAAAAGTCTTAGGATGTAAATGTGTAGAATGGGAAGTGGAACTCATAAAACATTTATTTTTTTATTTGAAACACCAAAAAATGGTTTGATTAATTCATTTAAGGAGTTGTGCAACCATTGACTCTTAAGACAATATTACATGAGCCCTAGCTGAATCAAAAGTAATGAGATCATTTATTATATAATATTAGCTCTTCTTTATGCATTGGAATGTCTTTTGGTTAATGTACCGATACAGTCAGATTGCCCAATTATTTTGTCACACATTACATTCATTTTATTGGAAGAGAAGAATCCACTAAGATATTCTTGAACCCTAGCCCACAGATACCTTGCTACGCCATTGCGTCCAGCTGGAGGTTAGGACAAGGAAGTAGATTATCTTCTACTTTAAAGTCACATCAGAAACAAGTCAAATATTTTTTTAAAAAAATTACAACGCTAAATGAACTTTTGAAATACTATTACTTTGGACAATCAAAACAAATTCATGCCTTGAATATTCCTTGCAAATGGGCAGATTGGACAGTGTGTCGACGGGCCGGCCTTGTAATCTTGTTATTGTTAATCTAGATCTGTTACAAATTTAATTACATGACTGACCCAAACCAATTGACACAAGTACGTTGGAATAAAGCTTTGATTTTTGTTTAAGTATTTTGTTTTTATTTTCTTGTTAATATTCAGATTGACCTACCAGGCAGTGATATTGAAACTTAAAATACTACAGATGTGAGCTTGGTAAAACATTGACCTTTTCGCTAACACTGAAGGAGGACATTTTTTTTGTTAAGTTATCGTGATCTTTGTTACCCATTTTTGCTGATATAATCAGTATTATCAGTGTAATGTAGTGTATCGTCAACGACAGTACCAAGATACTTTGATATGGTATAATTACAATTTTTTCTATTTACAGAAGCAATGTCATTCCTTATATTTCCATGTCAAAATCGGTTATCATTTCTTTGTTTATTTTTTCACATTTAATATTTTAAAAATTTCTCCCAAATAATCATTTGTCTGATCTCTTTGTGAGAGGGGCAGGAAAGGCGTATCATCAGGGAACATTTTGTCAAGGAGCAAAATGGACTACCTTATAGAATATCATAGGATCTGAACGAAGTGGTCGTCTCCTTTCCATTAGGACTAAAACTGAAAGATTTAAAAACTCCTTCATTCCACTATCGGTCAGAGTGTTACAAGATCAGCTGGCGTCATCGAGAAGTTCATAGAAGTCGAATTCATAAAGCGCTGGTTGTGAATGTGTATGTGTTTCGTGTGTGAATGTTGTTCGAATTTTTCATCTATACTGTTATTGTACAGTAGTTACGCTGATGTTGTCAATTGTAGTCAAACTGAATTTCCATTTGATTGGACCAATAGAATTATCTTATCTTATCATTAGTTTTATAAAATGTACCACTGCGGCAGAACGACTATAGCTCACTCATAGATATCCCCCAGCTCTCAGATTTATCTACTCTGTTAAGGGCTTTAAGGCTATTAATTAGTTTCCTTGGCCCCTTTCGTCCATGAGGCGCTGCAATAGCACTATTACCCCACCCCCTATTTTTTTTTACGTCCCCTTCCGCAATGCACTTATTGCCAGCGCCAGTCTATTTTTTTTTTGACACCTGTCGAAATTCAACTTTGATAAAAGTTAGCTCCCATGGGTCAAGTTAATTGAACACCTAGCTGACATACCCTACCTCTCCTTCGCCGGACTAACACAGAGGCACAAAATGACGGGACCTTTACCCTCCTCTTACGTGATGACATTCAGAAAGTTAGAGGGCTACGGGCTTTTCTAAGACAACCTTGAGACAACCCTGAGACTGCATACTGCGACATCTCTGGTTGTTTATCCCTGGGCCCTGTTCGGTGTCATGACGCAACTCTCTTTACTGCGATCGAACTCCAGTTGTTCCCCTTGTCTTCTAGATCTAGATCTTCGAACTGCTCAGAGAGACAGTGATTTCTTCCTTGTTCTCATTTTTTTATGTTGGAGTGTTCAGGTGATTAGACCAATAGATGAGATGAACTGCTAGTGGTTTCCAAATCAGGGAGCTCTCCATATAGTATTCTTTCTATTGGGGTGATTTGGGGCCAGTGTCTTGTACGGGCCTCTTGGTAAAGAGAGCAGTTTTGGAGGACGTGGTCGGCATTCTCTGGTGATACTCCACAAGGGCAGATTTCACTGGTTCCAATTTTGAGCCTCCGGTACATATGTTGTCGCATTCTGTTGTGTCTGGTTCTGAGTTGAAAGATAATACGTTGATCTTGTCGGGATAGCTTATAATAGGCATTATCTTTCTTGTGGTTTAGATGAGAGCTTGACCATTTCTTATTTATTTTATTCACTATTAGTTTCTTCATTTCTTCTGGATAGAGTGCAATGTTTCATTGTGAGACGAAGTTGATTCTTCCATGATTCGTCGTTTCATGAGTGGATGTAATGTCCTGCGCTGGCCCTTGTTCTCCCCGGTCATAGCAACATTTCGCCTTGGAGTGTACCCTTTGATTCTCCTCTCTCTCCGCCCTCTCTAGTCAGCGCGTTTCCATCTTTTCCTCTAGACCCGAAACTGAGCGGAGGGAGTCTCTAGTCTTTCTTTTTTCTATTTAGATTTGTGGTAGGTAAACAAGTAAAGTACTAAGGAACTATTATAGTTAGAATTTATTTTATGCAGTTCTTTCCAATTTTTATCTGTGAAAAAATAAATCATAGTTATGTTTTGTTTTGTTTTGTTTCTTTGTTGTTGTATTTTGCTTTTCTTTTTCTACATTTTTGTATCAGTTTTTTTAATGCTTGGTTATATTTTTCAAGTTGACATAATGTGCTTGATTTTACTCAATGACAGGTTCCTGACATAAATATCCTGAAAAATTATCTAAAAATTTAAATCTAGATCTGAGCTCAGAATAATCACCGAGCATCCTGATCCAATATTTATAGGTCTCATCATCATCGTCATCTTTCCTTTGAGTTTCTCATAGAACATAGGGCCTCAGTAAAAAACTCGACACTCTCCTCGGTCTCTTGCTAGTTTATTTATTGGTCTAAATCTAGTTAAAAACAAGCGTACTTCTTCAAGTCTTCTTGTCTTAAAATATGTTTCTTCAGTCTATACTAATTTAATTTGTACCCTACGTATCCCTTAGTCTGTTGGAGCATTGGGGCACATCTTAAGATTTGTCAACCTTCTTTGTCTATTACTCTCTGTCTTTTGCCTAGGATAGAGCCTCTTTCAATGGAGGGTCCGTCCATTCTATTACGTTGTCTTCCAATCGCTTTTTCTGTCTGCATCTTTTTCTTTTTCCTGGCCCTGTTCCATGAAGGAAGGTCTTTGCATGCCCCGAAGACCTTGTAATAAGGCCATAGAGTTTTAGTTTCCTTTTTTTTCAACAATCTTGGGTACGAAGTAATTTATAGAAATATGCTTAATATAAGCTTTATTTTTTTTAATGATTTCTTAATATTTTATTGTTCCTTTTTCTTTTATATTTATTATATGCGATCCAATGTCACATGTGGATCTATCCTGTTTTCTATCAAATATTGGTGTTGCTCAAATAGTTTCTTGTAGTGCTTACATAGGTCAGGGTGTCTTAAGATTGGACGCCTTGTAGCTCTTCTGTTTATCATACAATATGTGAACGTCATCAATGCAATTATTTGATTATAATATATCCGATGGACAAATCTATATGCTACTACTATCGGCTAAATATTAGACTCCCATGATGCATTTATTGGTCGTTTTCGTTAGTTAATTTAATTAGGTTTATTTTTTTTTTTTTTAAGATTGTCTAAAATTAAAAAGAAACAAAAACAAATAATAAATAAAAACATGCCAACATTTGATTTTATAACTTTATTAGAAAATGAGTATGGCTTGTAAAAAAAATAAATAAGAGATTATTTTCCCATTTCTCTTTGTCACAATTGAATGTTTGTTATAAAACGTTAAAACATATTTCTCGGACATGGCATCCCTTTCATCTGTTCCTTAGAATGTTGAACCGTTGAGGTACTGGGCATGACCTATCGATCTTTTCTCTGCATTTATCTCTGTCATTTACCAGAATTAAACTTAAATACTAATAATAATATAATGTAAAGACAAAACAGCAAAATCAACAACATTCATTAACAAACGCTCTGTTTTTTATCAGCAGAGGGAATAATGACAACCGGCCTCGTAAATACTTTCAAAGACCTAAGCATTCCTAAGAATATCCTCTTTACCTTTCAGAGGGCAGTACTGCTGCAGATGATCTGCAGATCTGACACACCATCAGATAATTTCACTGAGACTACAATGAAGTTAGTTTCATTATAATTAAGGCGAAGTGCCAGAATGGCTAGAGAATGAAAAATCATTTTTTTAGTAATAATTATAAACTTAATAGTACTTTTTATTATAATATTGTTTGATTTCTTTTTCTTTGTGTTGTCTATCTGACTAGGAGTTTGGCTTTTCAAAAATTTGCGCTATTTGGATATCCAATCTTAATCAAATACATTTTATTCTTTAGATATCTCTTTAAAATGCTACTTTCGGTTTTGGAGAGCAAACCCTAAAGTTTTTTTTCTTTTTATTTTAAATTTAGTCATATATTCAAATTTTTTATTAATGAAGAAAATTCTGAACCGAACGATGCAACAAAATGAATAGTTCAGAATTCGTTATTGTGTTAGTCACTGTTAGTTAAAATAGGTAACGTAAGTTTGTTATTGCCGGAAGAGGTAAATACTTCACTACCTATAAAATGCTTCCAATTGTATGGGTCTTAAATAGCCTCTGACAGCCAGTCCAACTCCTGGCCAACGTGCCCGGACAAGCTACGGTGCCTCAAGGTAGCTGATAGATAGGGTCGTAAGAGGAAATGGCCAGGCCAAATGGTAGAAAATAATGCTCCCTTGAAAGTCTCAAAGAGCGCGCGAGAATGTTTCCATTGCACTGCGCGCGATAATAAGAGAGCTCCACAAAACATGACAATAATCCGTGTGAGGTTCCTCAAAGGACCGTTTAAAAAATGGCGAGCCCCGCTATGTAAGTATAAGAAAATAGTAAAGTTGAGAATGTAGCCACTTAACTTCGACCTTCGTGAAACAAACATATTTTGTTCATTCAGAGGAAGAGGAAGCTCTTGCTAGCCTAGAGTGTCATGAGTCTCCACTCTGAATGACAGATCCAACTGGCCTTTACCTGTAGTTCAGATATTAGGCCCGGTAAAACAGTTTACACTTACAAGAGAAGGGGCAAAGGCGATAAGTTGGCGATTAAACCAGTCAGCAGCTTACAAGTGTAGCTCGTTAGCCTTGGTTTGTTACCCACACATGAGAAGTGAAACTCTAAATTCAAACCTCTGCTGATTTTACAGTTACACCAAAACTAGGGAACAGCTTCAGAAAATTGTGAAAAAAACAACAACAGCATTTGAATTATTTCATAAACGTAGTCAATTTTTTGTATTATTATTATATATATATATATCAATAAGGAGGCGCAGTGACTGAGCGGTAAAGCGCTTGGCTTCTCCACTGGGGGTCCCGGGTTCGAAACCCGGTGAAGACTGGGACATTTTTTGGGGATCATTAGTTGGGAAAAAGTAAAGGCGATTGGTCGTTGTGCTGGCCACATGACACCCTCGTTAACCGTAGGCCACAGAATCAGATGACTTTTACATCATCTGCCCTACAGACCACAAGGTCTGAAAGGGGGAACTTTACTTACTTTTTTTTTTATAAATAAGTTACTGAACTAATTTTCATTTTGTATTTATTTGTCCAAACAAGTTGTAATAGACTAAAACAACACGAGCTTCAATAAACACAATGATTTTATTAGTCTATATTTATGTTCTTTACTCCAGCCACTTGTTCTCTAAACTGACTTCCTTTTACACACAGTCCTGACACACAGCTGTTCACTCAACCATGTACACTCAAGGTCCACTGGTCATTTCATACACAGGCACACACACTGCACTACCAGCCACGCAAAACACATACACTTACTATCACACAAGTATATTCAATATTTTACCTAGAAGTTACCTAGAAGTGAATGGCTTTCTTTGTCTGAACTGCTTCATACGGGTGAGAATCGAATAGTTGAATGTCAAAGTTGCTATAATCTAAATAGGGGTAAAACAAACAGAAAAATTTTATGTTTCTTACTATTTGCTATTTTTGTTATCGTTTCGTAGTTTTAGCTTTCTTACACGTCTTTTTCTATTTGAACGATTTTGTCTCTAAAAAATGTTTGTTTTACATGTTTCGGATGTTCCTTCAGAGTTGAAGATAATTACTTCCTAGTCCAAACCTCCCGCAGGACGACGGGGGATGAGAGCGGGCAGGGTTTGAACCCTTGACCGTCGATAAATCTGAACGACAGTCCAGCGCGCAAACCGCACGACCAGGCAGCCATCCTCTATGTTTGTGTTTCTATCTTTTGTTTCTTTTTCTTTGTGTGTTTGTGTTTGTGTTTATATTTATTCAATGCCTAGATTGTTTAAACAAAAACATTATGCAAGACCAATATTATCACTTCCAGACGTAAAAGAAGAGAAAAAAATGTGATACTTTTGTGACTTTTCTCCTTACGGGAGCAGCTATTAGGTTTGTGTAAGATATGTATCTGTCACACTCAGATATTAAAAACTCGAAGAGACATGAAAAATTGTATAATTTTGCTTGCAAAGTTTAGGTGCAAAGGCTACTTTTTGTTTTCTAAAAGCAAACCGATTTGTTTTTAAAATGTATTATGCAAGCGATTTTTTTTTCATAAAAATACACCACTTCTAACACAATGCATATATGTTAGGGAGATGTTGACTATAGGTTAACAAAGAATTATTTTTATTAATTATTTCGTTATTCCTCAGTATCACTTATTTATATATATTTGTAAAGTACACACAAATATTAAAACAAAAATATATATTAACAATTTGGTTAAATAGATTCCAAAATTGTAAACAAGAGATTTATATTTGTTTATAAAGGCACTTTGTAAGTAAATTTCATTCACATTTAACTCTTACAGTGCGGCGTTACTCTCAGCTAGTAAATCCCGGAAAGCTTCATTTTTTTCTATCAAAATGATTCGCACCGAAAGAGTTAAAAAATAATATTAACCTAATATGCAGCGACTGTCGTTTAGTGACTTGCCGTCCGAGGCCATAAATAATAATTTAGTTTCGTCAAAAAGTTTAAGATAATTAAAATTAGTGTGTTCTGTGTGTTGTTGGGTGGACACTATAGAGGTCTGACGTCAAGTCTCAAAAACTGGTTAAACATAAAATAGGTTTGCACTGGACTGCATATAAAATGTATGATTTAGAAATGTTTGCACTTTACTCGCATTTAAAACACTTGTTACCTATTTTAACATTTAATTATCTATTCAAGTTTAATCGAAAAGTATGATGCTAGTTTAACTAGTTTAACGAAGGACCAGTAGCATTTTTTGCTAATAGCGTCTATTCCTTTTTTGGGGGCCGCTAGCAATGAGAAAAGTCAACAGGTCATATGAGGTGTACCATACGATTATGTGTTATGTGCTTTCAAATGCTTTCAATAGGCCCTGGTTCGCCCGCCAAACGATTTGGGCTGGAATGCAATAATTACAAAGCTTATATCAACTCAATCTGTTCATCTGTCAGTCTGTCTGTCTAGTTAAAAGTTTCTACACGTTATTTCTCCCACACCCTATCTTGGATGAAACTAAAATTTTGCACAATTATTTCTTTTACCTGACAATACAGGAATCAATAGAAAAATAACATATTAGTTAATTAACTATTGGTAATTACTAATTTTGTTGGGTATCTCGAACAAAGGGAAAAAAATTACTTCACAAAAGTAGGGGTATAGACTGAGTAAGTCCCCTTTAATGTTGCCGTTCTAAATTTTAATAAGCAATATAATCATACAAACTTCTCTAGTCGAAAGTACCTCAGTAGCAGAGAGGTTATCACGTCGGCCCGAGTAGGAGTGAGCCACGAAATAGAATTCAAGTCGATCCCCCTTTTTTTCTAAACCTTTTAAAACCAACTTCGGTTAAAATTCACCCAGAAATCCCTTTCTTTCTCCCCCTCCCCCATTTTCCCAACTGGTCCAGGCAAGTGATAGGATAATAGAGTATTGAGAAAGCTAAAAGCATGAAATAGCGCTAAACAAAAACAAATTGCTAAAAATAATTATAACCTAACAGATTTATTGTTGTTTATCTAGATCTATTAGAAATTTAATCACATGACTGATTCAAACTAATTAATAAAATTACACTTTGTATAAGCGCTTTAAAAAAAAAATATTTTAGGTTTATATTGCTTTTAATTATCAATTTCAAACACTTGAAAACAAAAATACTAATAATATTATGATTAAAGACAAGATAATATTTTGTTTTATTATACATCTACCTGACCAAGAAAGGTGTAAAACAAAATAGAGTTTTGTCAGAAGATAACTGACAAATAGGGAATAGAAGGCCTATTGGTATGTGAATGAGTAAGATCAGCTACTTGGGGACATACAGCTTAGGTAGCTACATTTGGAATCGGAATAGAGACCATCAAATGATTGTATTTTAAGATTCAATTATTTCAACTCGACCTTTCAACTGATTTGGATAAATTTCGGATTCTAATTTTTGATAGCTATAATTATTATTATTGTTTAGATTGTTGTATCTGACACTGAACTATATTTTTCTAATATAATATAAACTATTTATTTTAAAGTCAAAATGAATACCTTTTTCTGTGATAATGACAGGTAACTGATAAGCATGTTCATCTTGTAAAAGCACTGCAGGCATGCTATAAGCTTTTAAAAAAAGTTAATAATATAGAAACTCAAATTACTCAAAGTAATAGGGTATAAACAGTAACATATATATCATGTATGACTAGTTTTCATTAGAATCAACCTAAATAATCAATTTTATTGCTTTTGGTTTTACTATAGACATCTGAAAAAAAAAAAGGAAGTCATGTACATGCACCTAAAAAGGTCACCTAATAAAATTTACTCATCCCGAAATATCACAGTGACACACCTTAACGTGGTAGACAACTTCACAAATGTAAGAGGCATAGTATCTATAACGCATTGCTTTTAAGGGAATTTAATAAGCGTCTGATCATGGCCAGTAATGCTTTTGGACGATTCTAAGCGAGAGTGTGGCGAAATAGATCAGTACATCTGCCAACAAAAATCAGTGGCAATCAAGCTGTGTTTCTCTAAACGCCTCTCTGTTGATCTGAAACATGAGTACCTTAGAGAAAGCAACTAAGATTTCTTAAACGCTTTCATTTAAGATGTTTGCACACCATCATGTTGATATAAAATGTAAAGTCCCCCTTTCAGACCTTGCGGTCTATAGGGCAGATGATGTAATCTGTTTCTGTGACCTACGGTTAACAAGGGTGTCATGCGGCCAGCACAACGACCAACCGCCTTTACTTTTCCCCAACTAATGTCAGATACCCTTTAGAGCTGTGTGGACTCAGGCGCCTAAAGATCCCGAAATTAAAAATCCCAGTCTTCACCAGGATTCGAACCCCGGTCCCCGGTTCGGAAGCCAAGCGCTTTACCGCTCAGCCACCGCGCCTCATAGACATAAGGTGGCAAGAATGCACTACAAACAGCGATGTTCTTACGAAAGCCGGTATGAACTTCTTATAGTCCGACTGTTACGCTTTGCCGTATGGAGAATGTACATATGCTATTTTTTAGTCAGCTGAAAGGTTGTTAGCATAACTGAGATGCCCCACGGAAACGCTTCTTTTTTTTAGAATACTGACTCAATGTTTTTAAGTTTCTTAGGAAAAAATGCGTCCTTTTCCTTTACTTTAGCAAGTGCATGTTTTACTCTATAACGTAACAATTTTACATTATTTGATGCTTCGTACTAAAATAATAATGAATACTTTAATTGCAATATTAAAAGTCTGAACATAACCATTTGATAAGTTCCACTGCAAAGACTTTCCTCCAATCCAATAATAGGCCAATAGTTTTAATCAAAAGCTGCTATGTAAAACGACACGATGTAGGGGGACCTAAGAGACAATCTATTCTAATTGCCTTGTACAATTCCATTTAGAACTAACAGAACACAAAAGAAATTCTTCATTCATTTTCGTAATTACACAAATATTTTCAAAATGATTTCGGGTACATAGATCTATCCTTCCTTAAGAAATTATTCAACCGAGCAAGGCTTGGTCACCTGGTACTAAAATAAAAAAAAGCAGTTGCTGTTGCTTTCGGGAATTTCAAAGTGTAAGGCATTATTGATTCAGTAGTTAAATGCATAAATGTTCCGAAATAGTCCGCGTGTCGTCTTCTAAATCTAAAGGCCTAATATTGGAATATTAATAAGTGTAGTATTTCTATGCACCCGTTTAACCAGGGACCTTTCTTGGTAGAGTGGTGAGCGGATGGGTAAAAAATGTTCCATTGATGTTTTTTTTTTCAAGAAAACATTTGTAATTGAGAGAAAACAATCCTCTAAGAGTTGTATAAATGAGGTATTGTTTTTAAATATATGTTACTATTATACTTGTTAAAGTTATGTTTCAAAATATTGTATATGTTAATTCAAATATATTTTATTAATGTATACAATGTGTGTACTTCATATATAAAAAAATAAACGATTAGAACGTGAGATACAGCTTCTGAAGTGTTGAAATATGATTTTTTTTTTTAAACATTTAATTTTGTAAAGATTATATAGGCATAAAGTAAAAAGGCATTATGACATTTCTCCAAGTTACCTTACCGTTAGAATTGCTTAAACTTTCATCTTGACTAATGTTGTTGTACTCTATGTTCTCATGTTTATCGATATTATGAAATGCATCTTCATCTGTTTAAAAATATATAAATATATATATAAAATTAAACAATTTAAATATAAATATAAACATAAAAATATATATATTATATATTATATATATATATATATATATATATATATATATATATTATATATTATATTATATATATATATATATATATTATATTATATATATATATATATATATATATATATATATATATATATATATATATATATATATATATATATATATATATATATATATATATATATATTATATATATATATTATATTATATATATATATATATATATATATATATATATATATATATATATTATATTATATTATATTATATTATATATATATATATATATATATAATATATATATATATATAATATGAATAAAAAATAAATAAATATAGAATAATGTAAATATAAAATGTAAATATGAATCTAAAAAAAATCTTCATATGCATACACAATTTTATTTAAAGTTATCTACCAATTTTTTATTACCTTTTGGTATTACTGGAGGGTTTGTAATTTTTCGTTTTCGTCTGTAAGTAAATGTATTATTGGATAGTGGTATGATTACTAATAAATTACTATTCTTTGGTTATGGAAACAAGTGAATAAAATATTTAAAATATAATTTTTATAAAACATCAAATCGCTTTAGTGAAGCACATATTCCATACTTGTAGCATATTTAATCTCAGTTGTAGGTATAGGGTGTAAAGGTAACTGGGAATGGGATTCAATGTTTACTGATACCAGACACATCTTAGCTAGAGACGAGATAGAAATTATAATAACATTGTTACAGGGACTGTGGCCACATATTCCGTTTAGCTAAATGTGATGTAAAAATAATGGTCGAGAGCCTCCTGCATATTTGGATAAAGAAATTGTTCTATATCAACTAATAACCTTCTATTGATTATATGCACATCACTATTCATAACAAGTGTAATGTATACAAATATATATTTGTTAAAAAAAAGGAGAAATTGTCCAATTTCTGCTCCCGAAAAGAAAATTATGCTTTCGCTTATGAAACTGATTGCGAAATATTAACAAAAAAATAAAACACACAAAAACAAAAAAAAAAACAACGTTTAAGTTAATGTCGTAAGAGGTAACGGAGGCTTACTTATTCAACCATACAATTAGAGTAGTTTTTTTTTTTTCATAAATGAAATTTCACTATAGATTCTTTTAATGATATACAATGACCAATATAAAAACTAAAAGTTAAGAGTGTAAGTTTTACTTGTATTTGCATCGTTAGTTAAAAGTCGCGAGTCCCATGAAACAAACTCTAAATATTTACAATCCTAACTATATAGTCATCTATTAATGCAAAAATTACTTACGTGTTTACCTTACTTTCAAAGCAAAATTTACCTGAAGAAAGATAATAAAGAATACGTGACTGTGAAAGTCCCCATTTTAGACCTTGCGATCGATGTAATGGTCACTTGTTTCTATTGCTAACGTTTACGAGGGTATCGAGGGTATAATGTGGCCAGCACAACGACCAAACGCTTTAATTTTCCCAACTATTGTCAGACACCCATTTTATATAGGCGCCATTAAGATACGAAATTGAAATCTAGTCTTCACCTAGCCACAAACCTGGGACCTTTCGGTTCGGAGACCTAGTGCCTTACTGCACAGCCAACTCACCTCAATTGGAGTCTTCTAAATCTAGATCTATAAGCCTATCATTAGAATGTTATATAGTCCAGTAGATTTATACATTCGCTTACCCAGGATCTTAGTTCGGTGTGGGTAATAGTAGAAATAATTATATCTCCTTGTATATGTAACATTTATCAAAGGAAAAACATTGGATTTAAAAGTTGTATAAAAGAGGTATAGTCCTTTTTTTTATTTTTGAAGTATGTTTATATTTCTCTTGTTTTAGCGATGTAATATTATATACTTGGTGTTAGTAATTACCCAACTGTGAACATTGTCGTAATTTTTTTAAAGTGTTAGTACTTTTACATTATGAAGGTCTACCTTTGACTTTGAAGACTATAAGGCAAATTATAATAGCTAACAGTGCCCCTGATGCTAAAGATGCTGCAATGACAATAATTGTCTGTTGAGGTAGACTTTCACTATTCTCGTTCACTGTGATATAGCAAGGGAAAAAATCGTTGTCAGGTTTATGAATGTAATATATAAAACAAAAATATATTGTTAGCAGATTTTCATATTCTTACACATTACCAGTTATTAAGGGAAATAAAAAGAAAAGAACATAGGACTAATAATTCATGTTAAGCCTGTAACAAAGATTAAAGACTTCAAATATCCAATACAATAATTGAAAAGTAACAATCTATTCTTCAATTTGGGTTTATTTTTTTTTTTAGAAATAAAACAAAACATTGGGGTTTATTAAAATTAGTTCTTTAACAAATAAAAAAAGACACGTAAAAAGTTATTTCCCTTGGTTAGACCAATTTTAGAAGATGCATTCTAGTGAGATACTGAAATCAAGAACACAAAGAAACTAGACCCAACACAATATAGAACAGGGAGATTTTATAATAAAGAATCATCACATTTGGTTAGAGTAACACCTTTAGTAAAACGACTGAATTTTCAGACTTTCAAGACAGAAGAACAAAAAGTAAAATAGCGAAAATACACAAAACACTTCATCAAAATTTACAAATACTTGTTCTTAACAGTATTGGTTTTCTTGCTTGAGATCTCACGGAGACAAACAAACAGAGAAAACCAATATAGGCTGTACGTAATAAAAAATCACTTATACTTATAAGGAAGACATTCATCAAGATGAGAAGTGTTTACACTAAACAAATTGCTTTGTTAAATTGATCAACCATAAACTAACATGTTCCATAAGTGATGAAAAAATTGTTAAAAAACAGGAGCTTTATCAGACCATCCACTTATACTGTCACACGATAAATCAACACAATCAAGGCTGCTACTTTAAACTAATTATGTTAATACAGTTGTGTCCTCTTGATAATAAGCGTTATGCTAAACATCGTACATACTTTGTTGACAAGTGCTTCCCTCGTAACCAGCCAGGCATGAACAGGAACCTTCCGTTGTGTTGCACTCCTGAGTGATACAGTGGACGGAACAATTGAGAGAACAGTTTCTTCCGTAATTCACTTTGTCACAGGCTTAAAAAGAGATTCAGAAGTGCATTACTTTTAACATCTAATATATGAAGCAGAAGGTAAGGCGCATGTATATGTGTATGTATGTGTGTGTGTGTATGTGTGTGTGTATGTATGTATGTGTGTATGTGTGTGTGTGAGTGTGTGTGTATGTATGTGTGTGTGTGTGTATGTGTGTGTGTATGTGTGTGTATGTGTGTGTGTGTATGTGTGTGTGTATGTGTGTGTGTGTGTGTGTATGTATGTGTGTGTGTATGCATGTATGCGTGTATGCATGTATGCATGTATGCATGTATGCATGTGTGTGTATGTGTGTGTGCATGTATGCGTGTGTGTGCATGTATGCATGTATGCATGTGTGTGTATGTGTGTGTGCATGTATGCGTGTGTGTGCATGTATGCATGTGTGTGTGTGTATGTGTGTGTGTGTGTGTATGTATGCATGTATGTATGTATGCATGTATGCATGTATGCATGTATGTATGCATGTATGCATGTATGTATGTATGTATGTATGTATGTATGTATGTATGTCCCGCATAGAAATCAAAACCGTTTGACTAATCTTGATAAAACTTGGCATAAATGTTGATTATATTATGACGGAGACCGTAGTAGTGTACGTTTAATGCCCTTACCACAACCGGAAGACCCTAAAGTAGACAAAAGGTACCTAATTTTTTATCTCTATTAAAAAACAAAACTTGTTAACAAATCGGGTAAACCCTTTGGACCTCATTCACCAATCGTAAATAAACACATTTAGCCACGTCATAATATTGATAAAACAATGAAAAATACGTTTACATTAAAAAACTAGGATTATAAATTCGATTCTGCGAAATTAATCGGAAAAGTATAAAAACATTTGCATGTGCTTAGATTCGGTGATTAGCAAAACCTTAAAGACGTTTTGGCCACAAAAAAAAAAAAGGAAGATTCTGTATTTAAACATAAGAAAGATCTACGGATGTAAATTTATTCTTCCTTGGACGGGTCAGTTCACATGAAATAATATCCCGATATGAACAATATCATAATGTGCTAGATCAATATGAATTTTAGTCGCTGTCGCAACTATTTAATCTTCAGGCCGAAATCAATATAGATAGTGCTCAGAGCGATATTGACAAAAACGAATTTTGCCAGAAGCGAAAGAGGCTACCTCGGTTTGTAACAGTTCATTCAGAAGCATTTGAACTTCTGCAACAAAGACCTATTTGAGATCTTGAGTTTAAAAAAAATATTTCGGCTAGATGATTCAGTTATAAATATTGTCTTTTTTTTTTTTTTTTTAAATATTTCTGACGATTGCGGTAAGTTTAATTATATGCGAGTGAAGTTTTTTCAGACTTGAGTTGATCATTTATTGATGGCGATCAATGAGGACAAATGTGCGACTCTTTAATTTGGCAATAGATGAAAAAATAAATTTCAATTGTTCCAGCAAGAAAGCACCAAAGATTTTTGTAATATCTTTTCGTTATTTTTTTTTTTCAAATCAGCAATACCTCAAAAATAAATACACATAAGGTCGAAATAAAAATCTTTTAGCTGTTTTACTTCGTTTTTATTTTGGAAAGGGGGGCATCACGAGGAGCTGCCGCACTGGGCATTATATATCCTAGCTACGCCACTGTCGAAACGTTTAATTTTGCAAATTAACGAAACACTTCTTTTGTTTCCGTAAAAATAATAAATAAATATAATATAAATAAAATAATAAAAATTAATTCACATTAATAGTAAAATTGATTAGTGACAATGGAGAAAATATTTATATAGGATGTAATTTTCATATATATTTAAAAATAAAATATCTTGATCATTTTTAGAAACAAAGATTCCCTATCAGCTAGCCCTAAAACAGATGCACATGCACGAACTGTGTCAAACTCTTGGCAAACGCTCCAGAGTAGGCTTGATCAGTCACTCCAGATTCTGTCCCATCTCAAGACGAAACCAAAACGAGTGACTCATCTGGGCGCATCCATTGTCTTCCGAGAAAGAAGGAGCCAATATTTTGGCTGACAAATCAGCCTGTGTCTGGGTCCGCTACTCTCGAATGGCCTGTAAAGGGGTCCTCAAACTTAAAAAGTTTGAGAACCTCTGCTTTACGTCATCGAATGTCTAAAATTCTTCATTTTTGGTCTTTAAAATAATAATTCAAATGTATACGACAGTGCTCTTTTTAACATGATAAAAAGTAATTGGTAAACGAGAGCTTAACTAAATATGAAGCTCAGAAATTAGATAAACGTGTGTTAATAAATTTAGCGGGGTGTGCGAACGACTTATTATTGGTTATTATTGGTCGGGGAGATTTAATGGTAAAGTTTCAAAAAGACTGGTTAAAAAAAACATTACATATTAGCAGATCTAAGAACAAGACATTTTGTTTGAGGTCATTTAGCTTACCCAGTGTACAATCGGGAAGTTGGTATCCCTCAATACAGCCGAGGCTGCAGCTTCCTGTTACTGGATGACAGCTATTGCTATAACAATTAGTGTTACATGGTAAACTGCAGTTGATTCCCCACTGACCATCGAGACAAACTGAAGTATAAATGAATGGAATAAAGTTATTCTACAATGCTAATACAATTATTGACTTGATTATTTTAACACAATAATCTTTATGTTTCTTTTTTTTTATTTTGTTTCAATATCTAACTGCTGTATTCGGTTTCATGTTTTAAATGTGTTATATTGTTACGAAACTATCAATTTTAACATTAATTTTTTGTAAGTCCTAATAATTTTATATTTTATGACAATGTTACCTATTCATATTTTTGCTGTGTGTGGTGAACTGATGTGTACTGGTGTGTCAGCCTGTCTTCGTGTCCAGATTGGAAAAGTGGTCTAACACTGTACCACATTGACGGGGTGTTCTTTCAAAGAGATAGATATAATTTGAGGACAACAATAAAAGAATAGAAGGACCTGCCATTGAATAAAAATTCTAATGAAGGAAAAAGAAGGAGAAAAATGGAGGTAGATGATCGGTCCATAGATCTTATGTGGTGCCCAAACGGTTCAACAGTCTCAGCAATGAGTGAAAAATAAAGGTGAAATACATTTATTTAGGAGAAAAATTACCTTGAGTGCAGTCGGGTAGCTGGTAACCAGCTTTACATCCTCCAAAGCATGCGCCATTTGTAGCCATACATGTCTTATTCAGACAGCCATCACTACAGTTGCGACTACAATTGATTCCCCAGTTCTCTGTTAAACAATCTATGTACAAAACATGCATTTCATCAGCTTAAAAAAAGAGACGATATTATACTTTTTTTTTCTGTTAATTTTTTAAGTTAATTTAACTCTTTATTATTTTTTCCACTTTCTGACAGAATTGTTCATTTTTTAGATATGTACATTCTACCCTAGTATGATTAACTTTAATAACATTTTTGTTTGTTGTAAGAAAGCGTTACTTTTTGGTATATAATTATAAGAAAATACATGCTCGTTTTATATAAACATAGAGTTGAAGCTAGGTGCTGAAACAAATGTGATACATACATATATTAAACATAAATGAATAACAACACCAGGGACCACGTTTTTAAGAGAGAAAGTAGTGAATTAAAATGCTACGAAAATAAGGGACTGCACCGACCAAGGATCGAACCAGTGACCCTGGAAACGACAACACCGCCTAGCGATAACGCACTAAGCGAACTTAACCTCTAGACCATCGGAATGTCCAAAAAAAAAAACATTCTTTTGGTCCATAATCATTTCGCCCGTATGTAAATTACCACTCCAGTGGTCAATGGTCACAAGCCCTAAGTAGCCCCTCCTCCACCTCGCAGCATCCATTCACTAACAACTTCAATAGAGCCGTCACAGACAGCCGTTAGGTATGTATTAGACAAACAATGGCCTATCTAATTGTGTACTCTCATAATGACAAGTGGACAACATAAACACTTTACATATAGAAAGTTCAGTGGGTATGAGCAATTAAACTGTGAACGTAAATATAGAAACTTATAAACTTGTTCCCTGGTGCTGGTATTCATTTATGTTTAATATATGTATGTATCGTTTTATATAACACAAATAAAAGTTTATAAAACAAAAAAAATTAATGTAATTAAATGGGTTCAAATCAACGATGTTATCGTTAATTAGGAGAGAAAGTTAATTTTTTTTTTTCAATTTTTTTCAAGTACATACCTATAGTACATAAGGGTGAGTCACTATACCCAAGGCACCCTTGGTCGCACTGTCCAGTTCTACTGTCACACGATAGATTAAAACATTTTGGACTGCAATCGTTGTTACAGTTAATTCCCCAGTTCTCTCTTTTACAATCTAAACAAAAAATGTAGTGGATAAATTTGTTTCCCAGACTTAGTTGAGAAATGTAAAATTAAAATATATAACAATTGCTTTATCTTTATCTATAAGCACCCTGAATGTTTCATGTACTGACTTGCATATCACTAATTATCCCACTTAGCGAGGGCGAAAAATTCCGAAAATTTAACCAATTATTATTATCGTGTGCCAAGAACAACTTAGCACCTTTCACGATCGAAAGCGCAGCGGATAAATTTACCAAAAAGCGCTTTGTTTAAATTCGCAATTTAGACCATGTATGATTTTTAAAGCGTTCGTATCAAAAAGTACAAGATTAAACTGTTATCGGTTTTTAATCACTATTTAAACTTTTTGTTGTCTTTTTGTCCGTACATTTCTCCTTGTTGCAAAACTTGCTTTTGTAGATATTGTATAAAAGAGACATAGACTGAATACGTGTTTTCATTTGTAAAAATGCATAACAACAAAATAAAATATAGATATAAGGTTATTATTGTATTTGTTGAGAGTGGAAGTAAAAAAAAGATAATAAAAGTTATTGAGCGGTAACAACAACAACAAAAAAAAAGGAGGGGTCCTACCAAAAGCTATGAAATAATCAAATATTGAATTACGAAACCGTAGAAACGTTATAGATAGTAAGTACAATTCTTTTTCAGGGGTGGTGACGAGGAAAATTCGAAAAGAGAGCCTATCCTTCTCAGTTCAGAAGCAAGTGTTTGTGTGTGTGTGGGAGGTCGATATTAGCGTATCGTTGTAATTAAAGTAACAAACTATAAATTACTGGCCAAAAAATATGTTACAGGATAGTTAAAAGGGAGGGGGGAGGGGTGCTTCGGCCAAAAGATTATGTTAGCTATCTAGGCTCAAGACGAAAAGCATCAGAATTCAATACAGAACCGAAAAGTCAATGAATACTCACAGATTGTATGCAGGGCTTGTCCCTAAGATACAGGGTGGAGGGGGAAGTGTATAAGTGATACCGGTAATCGCATTCACGGGTAAAAATATATGGTTGGGAGGCGTAGCTTTATAAAGCTGGCCGTGTCAATTAGATGAAAAATTAGAAAATGAAAATTTTTAAGCGGAGGGGTGTAGCAGGATGTAAAAAGTAAAAAAAAAAAAAAGGACCAGCCCAAAAAATATCACAGAGCCGATCAAATATTTCAAAATAACTGACAAGCAGAAGTATGGTCAGATAGTCATAGATAGTTTTACTATATGCGTGTCCTGAGTCGTATCACCCAAATCTGAAAAACAGAGGTCGTCCCGGAAATGGAGCGATATTCTTTGGCTTGAAAGGAAGATTTGATTAGTCAGATAGCACCGTATCAGATAGACGTACATTT
Source organism: Biomphalaria glabrata (assembly GCF_947242115.1). NCBI lineage: Eukaryota > Metazoa > Mollusca > Gastropoda > Planorbidae > Biomphalaria > Biomphalaria glabrata. The sequence goes on from NC_074715.1 coordinate 9,401,661, forward strand.
GCCATCAAAGATATGGCTGATGTGAACTGAAGATCGAAAAGCAGTCAACGACATGTCGGTTCCATCCTTAAGGCTAATAGCTATACAAAGTAAAAATTAAATCTTAACTTGCGTTACATACAAAATGATGATTCATACAATATTACAAATATATTGTTATATGATTTCCAACAAAAAAACAACAACAAAAAACTCGAGTTTCCACTAAGGAAGGCAGAATCATTAGCCACTGAGATTTCCAAGTACTTGAAGTCGCCTCATAGCAATTCTTTTAGGAAAAAAAAAATCCAAGACATGAATCAAATCTCAAACATTTCAGAACTCCATGGCTCTATGTCTACTAGCATAAGTCTGTCTCTATAATGAAAGGTAAAGTCAAGAATGGTTAGATCTACATATTTGACAACACATGTTAGAAAGCCATTGTTTCTTCCTTTTGGGGAATTTGTTGTTAGTTGTTTTTGTTGTTTTTGTTTTGTCGATCATTATAAGGAATATTGAAATGTGAAGAAAACGTTGTTAATGTAAATGTACCATTGACAAGCCAAACCAACCTTGAGTACATTCTGGTGGGTTACTAAATCCAGCACAAACAGCATTGCACGCTCCGTCGTCTCTATGGCAACTGGTAGGACAGGAATCACTGCAATTTCTAGTACAAGGGAGGCTCCATTTTCCTGGTGGGCATTCTGAGGAACCAAGATGTGCACGATATATAAACATAAATAGTATATTTCATCTTTTCTTTTTCAAAGCATAGGGAATGGTGAATAGGGTAGGTTTCCTCTTATAATAATACATTTTAGGGTATAACATGTAAACAACATTACGATCCCGAGAAGGATATACCACTCACTGAGCGACCTGTTTATGTCTAACAGCTCGCCCAGATTCATGAATTAATCTATTATAGAAATACTAGTCGACCGGCGGCGTAGCATACGACGCTTATTTGCAGGGCCGACCTGTTGGAAATAGAATTTGTATGATGTACTGTATGACTTCGCTACACGCAAGGCTCGTAAAGTAATTCTGTACGTAGTAAAGAATGAATAAAATGCATAGATGAATTTATTTTCGAATACAAACTCTTAAATTACACTTATTATCCGCTTCCCTACCCAAACTTGGCCCCGCGAAATCCGTTTCGCATAGGGTCCCACAATGGTTAAGTACGGCCCTGCTATTTAGTGTTTGTAAAATGTTTTACATGTTTCGGATTGTACTTCAGAGTTGACGATAGTTTACTTCCTAGTCCAAACCTCCTGCAGAACGAAGGGGGATGGGAGCTGGCAGGGATTGACAGTCCAGCGCGCAGCCATTCGTAGCGAACTGTGAAAACGTGTTCTCCCCCCCCCCCCCCACCCTGCCACCCACCCTTGCTTTTCGTGGGATGACTATCCGCAAAATAAGAGAGTGATCTTTCCTTTTACTTCTCGTTTAAACTGTTAAGGAAAGAAGAGAATTATATATATAGATATATATATATATATAAATGATCATTACTCCTTTTCTACAATTCCTCTTTTCAGGTCGCACATTCATGGAAACTAATGGGTGGACACTGTTCTCGATATTTCTAGAAATTTAACTGTTGATATATAAATATATATATATATAGTAGGATTATGGAAGATGCTCTCGAGGGCTATGAAGGTACTGTTAGCATTGGAGGAAGAAGAATTACTAACTTGCGCTTCGCAGATGACATTGACGGCCTAGCAGGAACAGAAGAAGAACTAACTGACCTGGTGATGCGCATTGACAAGACTTCAGCAGCATATGGCATGTAAATAAATGCCGAAAAAACTCAAATTATGACCAATAGCCATCAGGGCTTCAAAAGAGGCATCAGTATTGGAGGTGAAAAGCTGACTAGCGTTAGCAGCTTCAAATACCTCAGAGCTGTTGTTTCAGATGAGGGAACGAAACCGGAACTACTGGCCAGAATACCACAATCCACACAGCCCTTTCGAAAATTAAAATACTTTGGAAAGACATGGGCTTAGCCAACGGCACCAAAATCAGACTGATGCGCTCCCTGGTCATGGCCACATTTTTATATGTTTGCGAGTCTTGGACGCTGACTCCAGAGCTAGAGAGGAAGATTCTAGCAATGGAACTGAGATGCTACAGAAGGATTCTAGGTATCACATTCAAAGACCACATCACTAACCAAGAGATTAGAGACAGGGTTACTGCAGCAATCAAACCCTATGATGACCTGCTAACTATTGTAAAAAAAAAAACGCAAACTTATAATCTATGCCATATTACAAGATCTACAGGGAACAGTACCAGGAAAAAGAAAAAGGGGCAGGTAGAGAAAGTGATGGGAGGACAACATAAAAGAATGGACGGGCCTGCCATTGAAAGAGGTTTCAAACAAGGCAAAAGACAGTGAGGAATGGAGAAAGACGGTCGACAAAACTTGCTTGGTGCCCAGACGGTCCAACAGACTAAGGCAGGGGTGGGCAACCTTTTTGGATCGAGGGCCGCATTTCTTTAAATTTGGGAATGGCGGGCCGCATATATATATACAACTTAGAAAGATACTCTAGCTAACTTTTAAATTATATTTACACTGTATTATATTCACCTTTCTTTTCTTTCCATGTTAAGGAATTACAAGAAGAGTTAGCAATTTTTTAAATCAATTAATTTTTTTTTTAAGATTGCTGTTGTCTTTTTATATGACACTAACCCCACTAATATACAGTTGTGCTTGATGTGCAGTATTTTACTTTTAACACTCGTGCATAATGTTCCGGAATTTGGAACAAGCTTACTAGTTGTTACCTTTGTGACTGCTGTCAAATTACAGTCAGTCAAAATCGACCAGTAATTATACTTGTTTAGTTTCCCCCCCACCCAAAATATAATGCTTGTTCACTGGATGAGATAATATATGTTCCGGAAGTTAAATGTCGGGACGAGCGAAACTTGCCCTTCTAGAGCATCACCTGAGAATGCTGAGCATGTTCTTCAATGGTGCATACTAAATCAGAGACCCGAACAGGACTCTGGTCCTAAAGCCCTCCTATAGAACCAAAACTATTCGGAGAACTGCCTGATCTGGAAACCATTGCGCGGTTCATCTTAGATATAGGATTACTGATCTGAACCCTCCAACATGTAAAATGAGTACAAAGAAGAAGAAGAAGAACAGATGTTTGTGTACACAAATTTACCCACCCCTGGACTAATGGATAGGTAAAGGTAAAGGCAACGACATGAAGTCAAAACAATTAGAATATAAAAGATGAACTTTATCATTGACTCTCACTAATGACATAAACAAATCTACTGAGGTTATCTACCTCCATAAGCTTCTATTTCCATTAAAGCTAAATATGGGTTTGGCGCTGGAGGTATTTTTGAAGTTTCATTCACTGAAAGAGATGAGATCGGAATAGATGCATTTCCAATAACGACGTATACACTCTGTGGTTGTACTAAGATGTCCTTGTGGTTGTCAACGATAATACTGTTAGTATCGAATGACTGAAGTCGAAATCCTCGAAGCATATCTAAAAGATTAGCTGCAATTAAAAATAAAAGTATATCATTCTATAATGTAAAGTAGAAAGTAAGGCGTATGTATGTATGTATGTATTTATATATATATGTATGTATGATGTATGTATGTAAGTATTTATATATATATATATGTATGTATGATGTATGTATGTAAGTATTTATTTGATATTTATATATTTATGTATGTATGATGTATGTATATATGTAAGTTTTTATTTATATATGTATGCATATTTGTAGGTATGTATGTATGTCCGGAGCAGAAATCACAACCGTTTGATAAATATTGAAAAAAACTAAATTAATAAATGTTCCTTGTATACTAACAGGAAAAATAACATATGTAAAGTAACTTTAAAACAAACTTTTAGGACCATCAAAAAAAGTTGCACAACTCTATGAAAGTATTGTTATTTTATGGATATAGGTCATTTAGCAATGTTTATATAAGACCAGACTGAAAGGGATGCAGGTGTGTTGCCAAGTTATACGAGGACGTCCCTGTTTGCGCTTTCCTTGTATTGGCTTCCATGTTATTGCAACTCTTGGTGTGCGTAATTCATTTTGTCGTAATATTTATTGCCGACTGTCGATAATTGAATAATTACCCCAATGTATTTTGTTATTAATCATACTTATTAATAAGTGTCACGCAGTTCGGACAAGTGTTTTTTGATTTAACCAAACTCTTTTAATTTTTTTTCTCTAGTCGTAATCCTTGTACAGGGCGAAAGTGCCTTGTATTTTTATTTTGAACTAGTCGACCGGCGGCGTAACATACGCCGCTATTTTGCAGGCCACTACATCCTTATACGACCTAAGTAAGCCACGCCCGTTCAAAGGACCCGCGCTAATTCTAGGTGTAAATTATTAAATTAAACCATTTTATAACATAAGACAGATTTCCAGCGGCCTCCTGATTTACCAGGGGCTCCTGGAAATCTTCTGAAATTTCAAAATATACTAAAAAAAAGTCCTGGAAATATTCCAAAAATTACTAAAATATTTAGAAAAGTCATACAAATTTGTTTAAATGTATACACAAATTGTCATTTTGGGGTGTCATTAAAAATAAAATGGAAAACACCAATCCTACGCGCGATAAAAAAAAACGGCATTATGCAATACCTGCTATTGTGTAATCTGGTGAAAGAAGCTTCTCGCACCTCAAAGTAATGAAGAATTACTCAAAGTCAATAAATCTCGTAGATAGATTGAAACGTTTTAAATACGGGTGAATACTACTTGTTCTTCCCCCGCCACTCTTTTTTTTTCGCCTCTAAAATTATGATGGGTAACACTAGTCCGTCCGACTTGCAGAAATAAAAGAGAGATCTTTCCATTACTTGGTGTACAAACTCTTGAGCCATGAAGAGAATTATATACATAGATATTTAATCTGCGTACCTTACCTCTGTTGTACAGAAGAAATCGAGTCACTAGATAGTTAGTGTTGAATGTTAAACTAAATCTTGGACGCTCTTCACTTCCAGTATGGCTGAACGTATTATAATCACCATCAACAGCTAAGTTCGCTAAATAATAGGTGTTGCTTAAGTTTGAACTTTGTGAAGCCCTTTGTCCATAGGCGACATTGCGACCTATAAAAAGACATGACAGCTGAAACAATATGAAAATTATTACATGATGTTACAAATTTATTTTAGGATATCTGATGTTCCCTCTGTCTGAAGATGCAGTGGATGCACCCATCAGAACCTAATTGGCCACCTATTTCTGAAGCAGCAGTAAATTTTTTGTTTGTTTGTTTATAGGACGAAATAAAGGGCTCTTGGGTTGCACCTTATTCAATGTCTTTCTGTTAAATCTTAAGTGTGTGATGCAATAATTTGTTTTATATAATAGTAAAGAAAGACGAAACAATTAGCAGATTAATTTTTAAAATAAACTTCCTCATTATAGAGATGGCTATGGTCTGATCATCTCATTCGATCCATTTTTATTTTTTTTTACAAATATTGCAAGGATTCTTTCCAATGAGCTTGCCCAAAAAGTTCTTCTAATACAGTCCAGATGATTTCTACCTAAGACGATGCGCACAATGATCATAAACTTCTATTTATGTATTACTCTTTATTGAATACAAAAATACATTTGAGTCAAAAGCGATAATACCAAATAAAAAAAGACTATAACTTACAAACCAGAGATTTCACTGTGTGTCTATTTAGCTAGTTTTTTTTTCCCGAACGATATACATAAACTAGTAAATTTCTATGAAGATCTTTAGAGATGTTCTCGATATTTATGTCCATCACCCACAAACATAAAGAGCTTTCTAACTCGTATGATAAATAGTAAACAAAATAAGGATAAGGGTAAATGTGATAGACCAGTGATACCCAGCCAAATTCGACCTGCGGGCCATTTTAATTTCCGACACTCGTGTTGCGGCCACATGACCGAAAATGTACACAACAAAACCAAATTGACCCTACGCAAGTGAATTAGAAACTTTTGGATCTGGTACTTACATTAATTAATAGTATATCAGAAGTGTATCTTTTTATTTTTTACGCGTCGGAAACTGGCTTCATTTCTCTACTTAAAATTTAATCAACATTGTAGATGGCTTTACCAACGACTCATTTTCTTGTCTCATGTTGGTAAATATTCCCATCGATCCTTCAGGTGTAGTTAAATAATCTTTAATTATCAAACTAAGAATGTTTTATTATGCGTTTATTGCTGTTGCGCTCTATAACAGCCCCACTATACAAAACAACTATGTTGGTTTGTTATCATGTTCTATAAAAAAAGTAAAGATCAATTATTTTTTCCTGGTAGATTCTAAATTCAGAGTCAACATTTAATTTCTTCGGCTCTCCAATTTCATAATTCTACAAATTTTAAATGTCGTGGTACCGATCCATTAGAGATAAAGTAAAGGCCGTAAGACCCCCAACTTATGTTAAGATACATTTTCATATTTTTTTTGTTTGTAAAAAAAGGAGGGCTTTTCTACACTTTGTACCGACGTTACGTCGAGCCGGATGAAACCACATCACGGGCCGGATGTGGCCCGCGGGCCGTATTTTGGGCATCACTGTGATAGACCTTACACAAGTAATTGTTGATGGCTGTCTGACTTTGGAAATGTCTGGGTTTCTTGTACGGGTGTATTCGATGTGCTTTAACTAAAGCAGAACAAGGTACATGTAACAAGTAGAAACACTATAGAAACACTAAGTCCAAACCGTTATACAGGCTTGTATGCAGTTTAATACTGAACAGGTCACAGTGGAGTCTTTGTCCGTAATACGAAGTTATCCCATTGAAGTCCTAAAAACAACTGACTAATAATAACATCGATAGAGTATATCCCACTAAGTCATGACTTCACAAAATGTCGCGTCAACTATGGTACGTCTCTATACTAGCTAAATGTTTATCTTATCTTTATATACTACAGCCTTTATTTCAAATAAGAAGATAATTGCTGTCGCGAGTCGATTCTGTGACCTATTTCGACCAGTTTCTACAAGCTCGAGGTCAAGCCAATGCTGTCCAGCGTAAACAAGTTAATTTTAGGTATCCAATCAAAGAAAGAGGTTAAAGGAAAAAAAATAGCATACGTCAGCTTCTAGAAGGTCAAAGTTACTAAAATAATTATCTGAGAAGGTCCCATGATTCTGTCCTCGCATAGTAACGGTTTTGTAATGTAATAAGTCTTGTGTTGGTATGAGTTTAAGTATTTGCAGGTCTATTAGTTGAAGTTTTAGTTGAAGTTTTATTAGTTGAAGCTATACTAAGTGAAGTTTTGTTATATCTTAAAGTGTCATTTTATGAAGAAGTTGTTACTGAATTGAGAAGTTAATTGTATGTGAAAGTTAAAGAAATATTATTAAAGAAGTTTTGGAGAGAATACAGATGTTTCTTCATTGAATTATCAAGTTGTTAATACAATCTCTGGCATGTGATGATTCTGTTTGATCAACCACTAATATAAGAATAATTTACCAAGAAATAAATAAATAGAAATCGTCATAATTACGTCCTATTCAAAAGATGTGTTAATCAATGACTTAAACTCTGCTAAGAAAATTGTTAATTTTCCTGTCTGATTCAGACTACCCATTCCATTCTCTAATGGCACTAGGGAAGAAAGAGCACTTGTATGAATTAGTTCTAGCGTTTGGAATCTTCTTCTTCTAGCTATCTTTTTGCTGTTGAGCTGTAAGCTCTTTTGCAAACTGTGCCAAGGATAAAAAGTGTGCTGTTTTCTTCAATTCCTCAGCACTGCTGTATAGGGTGTTGGTTATGTTGGGCTGTAGTGTTCGTAGGATCTGCCTAAGGTGGATTAGGAAAGGGCATTCAAGAGGATATTGTTTACGTTTTATAAGGGCGGCGCAGTGACTACAAAGAAGGAATTGTGTGGAATTTATTTTGTTAAGATGGTAATTTAACAAAGGTGTTGTAACGTATGGACTAAGAAATGTGTCTCTATCTTTATGTCCATCTGAGTATTTCTTCAGGTTTTGTTTTTCTGTTTATAAGTTATGGATTTTTGTTTTATGTATTATAGCAACTTTACTTTTTATTGTTCTGCCCTGAATTGTCTCTAATTTTAAAGAAACTAGAACAAATACAAATACAGTGAGACTTTTAACAAACGAATATTCTAGTTTGATTAGAGTAACACCATTAGTTAAATCACTGATGTTTTCTTGTGTTGAGGGATAAAGTAAGGATAGGAAACTAAGATTAAAATTTAGAATAAGAGGATGAATGAGGTTAAGAATAAAAATGAGAAAAAATAAATGACTTCAAATGTCACTTTGACGAAATGATGCTATTCTATTTTGTATCTTGTGTGTTACATATCTCTTATAAAAGAAGGTTGTCATTTCCTACGTGCGTGCATCCGTGTGTCGTGTATGTTTATTAGAGACTTTAAATATTTTTAGTCATTAGTTTTCTTGACTGAATATGGCGACACGACCCATGCGCTAATGGCAATGTAGAAAAGAACTTGCCAAGCATATGTATTTGCGTAAGTATTTACTTATGCTGTTTGTTTTTAAAATTGTATGGTTTGTATGGTTATATGAATTAAAATATATTTTAAAGAAAGTATATTACCTCCATTTATATACACAGAACACAAAGAGTCGAGGTTTCCAATTATTGATAACGTTTTGATCGGGACAGATTTCTCACATCCTATGTCCATGGTCCTTTCATTCGGTCGAGACCAAACCGGTTTTTGGCATTCATTTGTAGTGCCGTATAAAAGTCTCACAGTAGAGAACTTGTCTGAAACATCACACAAAAAAAAAAAAAAAAGCCTTAAGTGTGCAAACAGCAAATACGATGACTCAAAAAAAATATATATTTACTGCTGGGATAAACGACTGTATAGGAAATACGAGAAACATGCATATATGTAACTCTGCCGAACCAAATTAAACAAAGGACGTTTGGGCCACGAGGCCTTCATCAGCTACAAAACAAACAAAAAATAACAAACAATTAACACACAAAAAAAAGTTAACTTATTATACACCTAGCCGATGAACATACTCGGGACGTCTTTTCATCCCCACCTCTTGTGGTATTCAGGCGAGACCAAAACCTACAAGACATATTAGTACACACTAAACTCTACAACATTTCGAGTGAACCTGGCACTTGGCCATGTAAGCGACGTAACTGTCAGACCTGCAAACACACACTCGCCACCCCCACCATCACCTGTCCTAAAATGACCATCAAGATCAGTGGCAAATTTAACTGTAATAGTAGAGGAGTCATATATGCTATAATATGCTCAAGGTGTCAGATGGTTTATATTGGAAACATAGGCAGGACCTTAAAAACACGACTCCAAGAACACCTTAGAGACATTCGTAATTTTGCAACTAAGTCCGTCTCTATCCATTTTAATAACCCACATCATAGGGGTACCACCGACCTCCTCGTCACTGCCATACAACAATGCAACGACAAAAACACCCGTCTGCAGATCGAAAACAAACTTATTTACATGTCAGGCACCCTCCAACCTAACGGGATCAACAACCAGCACACTTTTATTTAATATGCGATGGGCACTAACACTAACCCCCTTTTCCCATTCATCTTTGCCTGACATCACCGCCCCCTTCCGTTTTCCCGCGCTTTTACACCAGCGTAGCTCATTTCTTTTCTGCCTCGATAGAGAACAACATCGGACAGATAAGTTAACTTAAGACTATTTTGTATTAATTGTTTGTTTTTTTCTGTTTGATTTGTAGCTGATGAAGGCCTCGTGGCCCAAACGTCCTTTGTTTAACTTGTTCCGGCTGGGTTACATATATGCATGTTTTACGCATTTCCTAGCAAATACAATATGGTAGAAAATGTAAACTAAAAATAGACTATAAAACTTTATTTTTTTTATAGGTACTTGAAAAACTCATGGGCGAAATGTCGGCTTTCTATCGGGTTCTTACCCCAGCACAATTCTTCATCTCTTTACGTTTGTGCTCGCTACCGCCTTTAAATCCTTTAAAGATAGTGTATATAATATATATATACACAGTAGATTCGATGAACGCTTTTAAATATGGCTCGTTCTAAAGCCAGAATGAAGAGTCAGCGTATCCTACAGTTGGCTCATATATGCAGCAAACAACTCCCACTAGAAAGAAGGTTTATAAAGGCTATCAAATGAGTTGGCAGGAGCACGTCAATAGTTCGATCTTATAATAAGCCTCACCAAAGATTGAAATTATGGCACATTTCAGAAATAAAGAATTTACAGCTCTGTTCTAGGTGCTCAAGAGAAGTCATCTCTGGTCCTTCGAATGCTTACTTCAAAGATAATCTCCATAATGGGCATAGGACGAGACAACTATCTGAAAATATTAACGTTATGTTTAAGGCCGGTGTGACAAGTACAGAAGTAGTATTGGCCATTCGACATCTGCGCTAGGTCAAATTATTATTTATTTATTCCCCGTGAGGGTTTAACTCATATCAAAGAGATGAAAGAGGACGGCGAAAAAAGACTTTCCCCCCAAAAAAGCTCTAAAAAGACCGTTTTTAAAGATAAAAAGTGAAGCCCTTGCATAAGACGAACGCACAAAACGCAAAACAAACTTAAATTGATCCCCTTCGAACATTGGCTTTTTCTAGGATGTGGCATCTTGATTAGCGAAATCATGTAGAATACTACAGTGGGCATTACTCTTCGGAATCGAAAGGATCACATTATTTATCAATGTATTTAGTCATTTATTTAAGACTTTAAGAAACCCTTACTTGTGTCATTGAGAACAATTCGTATCCACGTTAATGGGTAAATGTCATTCAAAGTGATCACCAGAGAGGTGATGTAGAGTCCTTCGTTACAGGTACTGTCTTCGTTGTCCATGAGCCATTGCGTATTAATTTGTTGTGGTTCAATTACAACTTTATCTGGTTTGAGATCTTCTGTTAATTAAATTAAACTATTATATAAATATCAATTGGATAAATGTCCCCTTTAACATTCTTAATTTATTAAAAAGCTTGATTTTTTAGGTGCCTGTCTGTCTGTTCATTTGTCCCGTTTAGATCTCGTAAACTAGAAAAGATAGTGAAAATCCGACATTACAATATTTTAGTTCATTCAAAGTTCTGATGCAAAGGTTACTTTTTTTCTTTTTTTTCTTAAATCGAAAAATCTAATGTTTAAAATCAACTACGCATGCAGTTTTTCAATAAAAATAAAAACACCACTTTAAAATGAAAACATTCAGGGAAGCTACGTTTTTTTTTTAAAAAGGTCATTAATTACTCAAGCTTCTTTTATTGATTCGCCCATTGGTACAAAAAAAAATTGCATCTAAAGTCACAATGGAAAAAGTATCGAAGGATCATTATAAAATACATTTACCATTTATTAACCAACTCATGGAATGGAATACTGCTTCAAATGTTGTTTTAAAAAAATAATTTTGATAGGAATTTTGCTTTGAATGTAAGCTTAAAAAGAAAAAAAAAATTAGTTCTAAAACACGCAGTTTAGACATATCCTCATCATACTATTGACAACAATCTAAATTAGACTCAATAGAGGCCATATGTAGATATAGATTAAAATTTAATTGTATTAAACAATTTGAACAAAATTTACATCTATAAATTCTAAAGGAAATAGTTTATTTTCTTACAGCTTAGGCGTGCACCTTAGAAATGATCTCATGGGGATTTATTATAGTTAATTGGTGAATTTTTTTGTTTAAAATTATATTAAATTATATTATACATTAACTCTCTTTTCACTTGTAAAATTCCATAAAAACATAGTGAGATAAGTAGAAAGGAAAACATCGTATTTTAATGGGCCTCACTAGATCTATCTCTTCTTCCACAAATGTCCATCCTCATACGCCCTATTTTAGTACTATCATATACAGCTCCTTATTGTCCTTTATTTCTCATAACATCTTAGTATTTCTTCATTCACTCTGCATTTGATCCATATTTTTTAGTCTACACATAAGTAAATCTATAGTACAAACTGGGTGCTATGGTGTTAAATTCTTACACGAAAAAGAAAAAAGCCTTTCTTTATTCCAATTAAAGTACCAGCGGTTCTCAGCCTTTTAAGCTTGGCGACCCCTTTTTACAATCTCCCACTCTGATGCGACTCCCCACACACACACACATACAGCAATAGAAAAGTAGACAATAACAATGCATATTTTCGATGGTCTTAGGCGACCCCTAGCAAATCATCAATCGACCCCCAAGGGTGTCTCGATCCACAGGTTTAGAACCCCTGAATTAAACGAAACTATTTCTTTGACGCTTCAGCAATAAACGGAATGAATAAGTTCTAGCTGCATCGAAATGATTTAAAAAACATTGAATACATAAACTCAGTTAGTAGCATTTAGCCGCGCGTAGTATATATTGTGTACACTGTTTTCTTTTTCATTGGTTTGGCTATATTTCACATAAAAATGGTCTGAATTTTTTTTTATACCAACAAAAGTAACACTTACGATATTGACAGTTGTGACCAAACCATCCTTTGTTACATGTGGCATTGACTGCACAAAGTCCGCTATTTGGTTCACATGAAGAGCAGCGACACTTATACGAGCAGAAGTCACTATTACTGCAATACCTATTGTCTTAGCATGTGTCAAAGTGAAATCAAAAAAAGGATTAAGACAGTGATTGCATGTACACATACCTAATTAAAATATTTGTGTCAACTCTTAGTTATGACCTATTAAGTAAAACCCCCATATATCACTAATATTCTAGTGAATAACTCACAACATAAAATCTGCTTACCTTGTCTTGACAATGATAAGTACCGGTTAGTCAGTATGCATGCTTTAGCAGTCTTAGTATTGAGTCAAGCTTAATAAGTTTTGAGTAAGAATTGGAGTAATGAACACTTACTTTTATATTATATTACTATATTGCTAGTCAGTTAGCAGTACTATTTATTGTACTTAAATTATATATATAAAACTGCTTAAAGGTCGCCATATCCTGATTTTTCATCAAGGTTGACTCCCGAAGCCTTTCCAGTTATAGCTGGTGATTACACAGATTGGGGTAATTGTGTGTGTATCCAGCTGACACAAATTACACAGACCAGAGCTAGAAGATCGGTCTACCGTGACGATTTGTTGATTCGGCGATGTTTCATGAAGAAACTGCGTTGTGAAAAGTACTCAGGCCAGTCACGACTGATATAATCATGTAAACCACCAGAAGGGTCGACAGCCGTTATGTAGAGTTCTAGAAGGTCTTTAGGGACCTTATGTATAGAGTCGAGCTAGTCACAATTTTACAATATACGATATAATACGTTACGACAGATTTCAACAAGATAATAGCTTTTAAGGCGGTAGAGATTACCACGGCTAAACGTGTATACAGTCAGTGTTACATGTTGTCGATTGTACAGTATTTTGGCTGTGATTTATTGGACTGTAACGTGTTACGTTACTTTGGAGTGTTCTATTTTGTTTGTAGAGAGCCTGGTTAGTGAGAGTCGTTAATACAAGACAGTAGAGAACTTACTTATGGTTCATATATATATATATATATATATATATATATATATATATATATATATATATATATATATATATATCGCATTATTCTTGGAATGTACGTAATTGTCCTATAATTCATATGGAGAATATTGTAATGATGTGATTTACTTTCATCGTAAAAATAAATATTTTTTTTGTCTTTGCTGTACAATTTATAGTAACCTGTCTTAATCTTTGTTTAAAGTAAGTTCTAGGTAAACGGTAATTATCCATCGTAGCATAATACATTGAATGCTTTTTTTTTTGAAACGCCTACGTTTAATGTCACTCAAAACAAAGCAGTGACAGTTGTTTGAAATACAAGCTTTATTCTTAGTGATCATTGGCATTTTTTTCTACGTCTCGAAGAGAAACAATCTTTTCCCTTTGCAACATAGTCAACATAACGACCAACCGCCTTTTCTTTCCCCACCTAAAATCAGGTACCCATTAGAGTTTGGTGAACTCAGAGGCACTCTTTAAATCCCGAAATTCAAAATACCAGTTTTCACTGAGATTTGAACCCAGGAACTCATGATCGGAAGCTAAGCACTTAACCCCCTCAGCCATCGCACTTCTATGATTATACAAAAGATATGAATAAGATTTTTAAAAAGTAAAGTTTCTATTCGTTCTTACCTTGTGTAGCAACAAAACGCCATTCATAAGTTCCAATCAAAGTAAAAAGAATGTAGTGAATTGTCATTTTGTTTTCGTTACATCAAATTTAAATATTATTATTTTTTTTTAGAAAAGATCGCTTTTGTATAAATCAGAAATGTCAAAATAATTTTATCGCTTAATAATTTTTTATTTCCTCTCTTTAGACTCACAAATTGTTGAGAAAGCTTGCTGCCCAATGAGCCGAACGGCGCGGAAGGTTCTGGGTCTAAGTATGTCTGTTTTGTCTCTTCTCTCAAAATATAGAGCGAATGTTACTATGATTTGAACATTGTAACAATCTTACAAAGCCAACTACCAGGATGTAAATTATGCGAATCATTTGACATCCGTAAATGAACGAATTTATTACGTGATGTTGTATCAAACAGTCCCTTTCTAGCTCTGCTTATATTCAACCAATTATATAATATTTTTCTAACTTTTTTGAACAATTACTTTTATTTCACAATAATAATCATCTGAGATATTCAAATTGATTGGGCATTTAAGTCATCATACGGAAATAAAACAGAAATAAACAACAACAAAAAAATAATTTTAACACAGTAGGTGACTCAGTTTCTAATGCTCACAAAAGCGCATCTAGCCCACAAAAAATCATTTTAGATGTTCAGATATTTTATAATACACATTTATTTATCGTCGAAATAGGAGTTTATACACAATAGAAATATCTCGTAATTAACTCACATTGCACAGAAAATGTAAAAGTAAATCTCTTTAGTTTAGAGTAAAATGCCGCATGAAGAGTAAAATACTTATTTATATATTTTTTCAAAGGCCCTACGTTTATGTAATAGACCTTATGGTAATTTTCAAAACAGATCAAAATAAAATTAAAAAACATTAGCACATTGGCCTATTAGACAAACAGAAAGACAAACATATAAAAATAGCTTGATAGATAGATAGATAGATATTGAGCTAGTTTGTATGACAATTGGAAAAGGAGATAATTTTTTTTTATTTGCCAGGAGAAAAGATACCAAGTCATTTCATCTAGCTCACTACATTAAGTAGGTCTGACAGTGGCGTAGCTAGGGTCGGGGGAGGAGGGGGGAGAATTTGAAAATCTAAATGAGTGTTTTTTACATTGAAAATTTGGTATTAAGCAAAAGCAGGGGACCCCAAAGAGGTCGAGCCCCCCGGGCCCCTGAACGATGGAAAATTCCTAGCTACGCCCATGGTAGGTCAGGAATATTTTTGTTTTATCTTTTGCCAATGTATCTATTTTTGTAACGAGAAGAAACCTTTTTTTAGTTTCTCTTTATTACACATAACATTTTATTAATTAAAAATGTATGTTTAAAGTTAATAACTATTATTAACAAATATAAGACTGCCCTAAATGAATATATAAAGCGCGTTGGCTGAGTGGTAAAGCGCTTGGCTTCCGAACTGGGGGTTCTGGGTTTGAATACAGGTGAAGTTTAGGATTTTTACATTGGGGATCTTCTGGAAGCCTCTGAGTACACCCAGATCTAACGGGTACCTGACATTAGTTGGGGAAAAGATAAGGTGGTTGGTCGTTATGCTGGCCAGTTTACATCCTCGTTAACCGTGGGTCTTAGAAACAGATGACCTTTACATCATCTGCCCCATAGATCACTAGGTCTTAAAGTGGATCTTTACTTAATGAATGTTACCATTTGAAGTCTAAAAAGATAAATCTATTGTGCTAAAACGTACACATGATGTAATTCGCTTAACTGTCGACCGATCGACAAAATTTCTACTTGACCCACTCCTTAGGTCCATTGTATCATAACCCACCCACAAAATAATTTTTGAAACAGAATTGTGACTTCTTGTACAAAGGGGATGAAAAAACAACTACTTGTTCTTGAAAAAGTACTTATGTTTGTTAAAATTTCATTTTGAAGGGTTTAACATTTAAAAGAGAAAAATCATCTTTTTAAAAAAAAATTATTATTATTATTAATTTAGTGCCCAATGATTTGTAAATTGTATTACCTTCAACGATGAAAACAAGACTATGGCTTGAATATTCCTGGGTCTGTTGGTGAATTTGATGGTATCCGCCTCTGTGTTGTGCTATTACAAAAACTCTATTTGTAATCCTGTTTTTTATTGATTCATGTTTTATGAAGTATAATAAATGTTTATGATTCGAAAATGGGTGCGGGAGAAATAACGTGTACACAATTGGTGCAGGCAGAGAAACAGTTGATAAAAGCTTTGTAAAAAAACTCAGTCTATTTGTCCATAACTGCACCAGTTACCTTACCTTTTTTTTTCTTTTCACAGTGTAGTAGTATTTCTCACCCGCAAATACAGGACTCTAAATATAGGCCACGTTATTTTCAGGGCAACTTAAAATAGACTTTACACTGGCTGAATATATACTTATTATTTCTTGTGAAATATTTAGGCACCTTACTCTATCAGTTTCAAAATAAATTTTTTAAAAAAAGCTTCGTATGGACTGTAATATTCAGAGTCTGCTGTATGTACATACACACATTTCTAGTCGTTTTGAGTACATTTTGTTTCTTAAAACATATTTATGTATTACTGTGTATGCTCGTAGTAATATCAAATGTGAATAATAATGCATTTTTCGGTTCGCTAAATATGGAAAAATCGACAGATGTTTGCAACAAAATAAAAATTATCTATATATATATAATTCTCTTCATGGCTAAACACTCAAGTAGTCATGTAAAGATCATTCTTTTATTTCTACAAGCTACTCCACGTAATTTTAGCGTCCAAAAAAAAAAGGGAAAAGAACAAGTAATCTACTCTGTATTCACCCGTCACTAAATAGCAGGGCAGGACTTAACCATTGTGGGGCCCTATGCAAAACGGATTTCGCGGGACCAAGTTTGGGTAGGGATACGAATACTAAGTGAAAAACAAGCATATTAGAAAATAAAGCATTCTAACATATTGCTTCAAGCCCGAATATGAAACAAAATAAATAAAATATACACAAAAAAGTAGCTTGCCAATTTTTTTACTGTTATTAAAATTAAGCTTTTTAATTAATTAAAAAAATGAAAAAAAAAAGTTCACTTTTTAGTTATAACTTTATTAGAACACGAGCACAACTCATTAAAATGTGAATGAAAGAATATCTCGCCTTTCCTTTGTTTAATTCTATTATGTTTCTTTGAGAATGTTAATATTGAGAAACATTTGACGGCCTAGTTTTCAAGCCCAGCTGTCCCATTCACAGTTGTGCACCACATTTGATCTGTCGATTGTCCCTCTCCATTCAATGTTTAAATCTCATGTGTTTACATTAATGATACAATAGAGCAATGAAAACTCTTTTAAATCTTTATTTAAATATGGTCTGTATGTTTATGCATACTATTTGACTAGAGTAACACCTTTAAAAAAATCACTAAATTTAGAAATCCTTCAGGAGAAAAGACTCTAAAGTAGAGTAACAATTATACATAAAACACTAAACTATAATCTTTAAATACAAAAACAAAATAATAAAATACTCAGAAAGGCACAAAGATAAAGGCACATTCCTCGTTCCATATGCTAGGACAAATTTGTCCCAGTACTCCATTTTCCTTAGTGCTATAAGAGCATGGAATGTGTTGCCTGAGCTAGCCAGGAAAACCAGTGACTTGGCAGAATTTAAGTCATTGGTTAACATCCATGACTAGATGCATGACGCGTATGACGTAATCATCTTCTTTTTTGAAGTGACGTCTGTATTATATAAGATAAGATAAAAATAAGATTTACTTTTAAAAACAAATGTGCTCTTAATTGAAATTATTTACTCAACTGTTTATGATACCAGGTTATTTAAATTAAAAAAAACAAACAAAAACAACATCTAGTCGATAATACAAACAGTTTAAAATAATAATAATGCACAAAGAAATAGAGTTACAACCGTAAATCAAGTAGATTTTCAAAAACATTTTTAAGAAAAGAAGAAAACAAAAAAAAAAAAATATATATTTAATGCACACAAGAAAAAACAATACGATGGCATACAAAACGACGAGCATTATAAATATATAATATATATAGAATTAGTTTCGATTTTATCATAAGCTCTTTTGAAAGGGATCGCGTTCAAATCGCACAGAAGTACTAGTATATTAGGTATTCGTGTAAGTTAAATACAGGAAATTAATACATTCATTAATATAAGCCCAGTGACGTAAGCGGTGTATTTTTTCTTTCAAGTCATGGAAAACTTTCATTGATAAAACATTCTAACCAAAATATTTTTTCTATAATGAATCATTTTCAAATCGATATAACGGTCAACCTTGAGTTTTTCCGATGTGGCCAATGAGTTGATTTAAATATATATACATACAAGAATTGCTCGCTTAAGAGAATAGGATATATCAGATGTACATTTAAACCTAGAAATAGAAATATTTTATAGTTCATATGATTTGAAAAAAAAAAAAAAAAGGTTTGACTATGAGATACATTTGTATGTCCAATCACTGCTAGTTATTTGACATAATTTTTGTATAATAGTTGTAAAATTAACTATCTGTTAGTGACAACATAAAAGGCTACTTAAGGCTACGTAATAAGTGATTAATTCTTAGTTATTTCGACTCAATCAATGATTTGTTCTTACTTAGGGCTGCACAAGGCCAGCGGCGAGGTATCAGCTGGTGTTGCTTGGTGGATGAGAAACTGAGTCTATGCAAAAGGGCAGGTTGCCTACAAAAGATATAGTTTGCAACGATACAAAATAAATATGCTAGCCATAATGACACTT
Organism: Biomphalaria glabrata; assembly: GCF_947242115.1. NCBI lineage: Eukaryota > Metazoa > Mollusca > Gastropoda > Planorbidae > Biomphalaria > Biomphalaria glabrata. The sequence continues at coordinate 9,420,675 of NC_074715.1, forward strand.
CGGGGAATGACTTCTGTGATGGACATTTTCAGAATAAATCTGATGAGCCTTTGCTCAATCACAAAAAGTAAATACATTTTTTCTGCAATGTGTGATATTTAAATGTGGCTAATGGAGCTAACAAGTTAATAATAAAATTACGCTATCACGGTAAATAACAAAATCTTATTAGGGGAGATAACAGAATAATAAAAAAGGATGCTATAAGGGGAGACAACAAGATAATTTTTAAAAAATTACAAAAAGTATATGTTCACTTGTCACAATGAATAATAATTATTATCAATACATAAACTAGTAGTGAAAAGACAAAAAGGAAGGGGAGATCAATGAATCATGCTTCTAGCTTAACATAAACATATATTCATCTGGCTTGGATATGTCTTACCTTCTTATTTTCCAAAATACAGAAGTTACTTCCAAAAAGAAGACGATCACGTCATAAAGCTAGTCATGCATGTGAACCAATGGCTCGCACCCTACAAGCAAAATATACATTTGTTCAATATATCTACTCAAAAATCTATAAACGTAGCCAAGCCAAGGGGAGGTTTTGAGTTTAAACCCCTCTCTTCCAGAGTTTCGAGTTTAAATATCCCCATACAGAGAGTTTTAAGGTTGAAAACTTCTCTCAATTTTATTCTAAAGCAAACTACAATCACAAACTCCTCAGAGTGTAGCATAGCGGGTTTTGAAAAGACTTTTTTAGTTTAATTAAAACACCCCAACAAATGTTTTGACGACAAAACTTCCCTTTTCGATATCAAATCTAAAGCAAACTACAGTCACCCAATTTCAAGAGCGTATTCAAGAGAGGTTACACATTTCTAACAGTGGCGGGGCTCCATTAATAAAGTACAGTGAATCTAATGAATTTGAAAAAGACTAATTGTGGCTCAACAAAGATGGCTAAGACAGATTTTAGGAGTCAGTTATAGAGATCGAGTCTCAATCAAGGAAATCCTTTGCCGAACTGAGAGTCGACCCCTTAGTAAGGTTGTGACAGAGCGTCGCATGAGGTTTGCGGGACATGTTCTCCGACAAAATGAATTACGCATAAGAGTTGCGATGACATGGTGGCCATAACGAAAAAAAAAAGGGCAAACAGGAAAATCCTAGAACAACTTGTGTCGCACTTTCATGGAGGTCCTCCTCATAGCAGGTGGGGAAAGCCTCCAGACATTGCCAGTAACAGCTTGTCGCCCAAATGCGCCGAACGACCGGGAAGATCTAAGTAATAAAGAATAGCACATTAGGTTTATGAAATACAACTTTTTAATAGCAGGAAAATGCACTGTAGATACCTCATAATATGCATTTTGTTGGCTTTCAATACCGGAAGTAGTGCTTTGCCGCTTTCCCCGCGTTAGAGGAACTCACAGCGCTCCCCTAGAGGGCACAATAAACGTCTTCCAAAATAATGAAGATAATAATAAAGATTAATTATGTACACACACACATATATATATATTCGGGAGGATAAAAAATTTAACCCAACCCTTCCCCTCCCCCCAGAAAAAAATACTAGATACGACCATGTTAGTTTGTTATGAGTCTCACTGCTCTATTTTGTGTGCATCTAGTTTCTTGTTCTCTTGAGTTGAGGGGTCCCAAAAAGAGGAAGCGTGTACTATTATTGGTCTAGCCAAGGCTAAATAACATTTTAGTTTTATTTTCGTATTTAATTTATAGAAATTTCTTTTAATAAACTCTGTCTAAGATATGGAAAATGGTATATTTGCTAGAGTAACATTACGCGGTCAAAATGGTCGATATAAATCTGGGTACATTATGAACACATTTAAACGCAGTGAAACATTTTATGTCATATAGAAATTCTTTGCAGAGGAATTAGATATTTACATACAAATATATTTGTAGTGAAATGAAATTGTGTGAACATAGTGCAAATAAAAAAATCTAAAGAACGATGAACTAAATGCTATAATAATATCCATGCCAATGGAATATATAAATATCAATGTGTGTAAGGTTTTTGTGTGTAAGGGTAATTTATCAAATATACATGATCACTACCTAAAAGCAAAATGAATAATTAATTAACCCACTATTTAGTCTAGATTTAATTCGTTTAAATATACTGGATTTAATTTGTACAAATACAGTAGCTACTGAGTCATATACTTTATACTAGATCTAGATAAAAAAATGACTAGGACTTTTTTGTGTTTTACAAATATCAAGTCATTAACTACAAGTTTCATCAAGTCAATGTTTTGTGCAAGATGATACAATTGTTACCTGCTCATACAAACAAAGCTATAAATAAATTAATAAAGATCAATATAATGACATAAATAAAACATACTTACATTGGTCCTTGCCATTTAGAAATGCATAATGTTTACAAAATGCACATTTATTTAAATTACATATAATTAATTACAACTAAGTAAAGTGGTTCTCAAGCACTCTACTAAGCTGCATACCATCAATCCAAGAGAAAGGACAATGGTCAAGAAATCTGAGACAGGATACTGGTCCGCCCTCTGCGCCACGTCTTGGGAGGGAATACATCAGAATAACCACGTTGACGAATGTAAACAGATAATGGCAGAGACAGAGAGAGAGAGAGGGAGGGAGTGGGGAAATAATGGTAGGGTGTTAAGCAGACAATGTGTCGCCATCAAGAGGTCCAGGGATAGGCTTTTTGCACCGACTTGTGAATCGAGAGACCATGGAATTTCGTTCGATTCTTTGTTTCCTCGGAAAGTTGGTCATCGAGAGAAGGGGAGATAACACCGGATTGACCACAGCGAGGGACGCGCGTGCCACGACCAGGGCAACTTCGCCTCGTGCTGTATTCAAAGTGGGTCTTTTGCACATACCAATAGCTCCCGAGAACAGGAGGTTAAGATGGTAAATTGTTACCTGTCCATCAATTAGGGAAAGGGAAAAGCTCCGTCCAGAGTTTGTCCACGTTGGTCCAGTGAACGGGAGGAGGGCATTACTTGGCCATTCGCCTTACCAAGCTTGGTTTCGGGGAGACAACTCCTTAGTCTATTTTGACAGATGCTAAATACGGGAAGTGAAAATGTAAGATAAGAGCGATTTAATGGATGGGTTGGAGAAAGGACGGGGGGTATTTTATTGTTTCATGGACTACGTTTAGGAAAATAAACGATTAATATGGATCTAAAAAATAATTAAACGCTGGGACCTGAGTGGTATCCTAAGTGAGCTTAAGACGTATTGTCACAGGGACAATTATTGGCACACACACAAAAAAAAAAGATAGAAAACAATATTTGAATGTAAGGGATGAAGTTATTCTAAGGCTTTTTTTTTGTTTAGGAAAGAAATCGCTCAGCTTCGCAATTGCTCGTGTGACTAAAGAAGCCAATCATGAAGCCAATCCTAGATACACAGCTGTGGGTCATAGACACGTTTAAAGGAATTTTTAAATAAAAGAGATATACATTTAAATTTCAAAAAGTAAGAGATAGAGAGAGAGAGAGACGGTCACTTAAAATCTCATCACACGGTATGTTAGTGCTGAAAAAATATTCGGACCAAAGGCTGCTTTTAGAATACTTTACCAAACAAATACGTTTCGACAGATGGCCAGAAATAAAAAAAAATCGTTTCTTTGTTGACCCCGTTATCAGTGGGTCCTCCATCAACTATAACTTCTTTAATATAATAATGTAAACAAGTATGAGAATATCAAGAGGCACACATGAAGCCACAAAAGTGACTGATTTAAAATTGATTAGTAGTTTAACAAAACACCATTTAATATAAACATGTAAAATTGTAAATAAAATTTGCTTATAGACCTACATTTTTAATTATAATTAAATATAAACAACTAGATAATTTACAAAATAATAATAACACACATAATTAACAAAAAAGACTATATGGTAAAAATAGGATGTTTAGTGTATTTCATAAAAGTAATTTTTAATTAATTGCTTCCATAAATATCAAATTCATATTTCATAACATTTCAACTATTGAATAGCGAGTATTAACCAATGTTTACTACAGCCGTAGAGCACTGTTGGTCAAGTACTTTCAGAAGTAGGCCAATTAACATGAAGACAGGGAAGAAAAGAGAGGGTAATTAAGAATAGCTTTTAAGGCTTCGGGGCTGATTGACATGTGCTATTTTTGCCTGACCTCAAAGACAGAATAAAAAGTAGCCAAAGAGATACGGAGAAACAAATATTAAAGTACTAAATGAAGAAGTGCATTTGTTTAAAGTTAAGAATGGAATGATTGACCTTACCACTTCGAAGCAGCCGTTACTATTGTAAACAGGTAAGAGAAGTTACAAAAAGGTGGCCACATGGTCGTGTGGTATACGTTGGGACTGGAAGCATTTCCTTTGTCGTCCTGAGAGGGATTAGGGTTGGGATGTTATCATCTTCTTTTCTGAAGGGACAACAGAAGAATGTTACAACTGATAGCAAGTTAGCACATACCTTCATCACAAGCGTCTCCTATATAACCAGCGACACAAACACAGGAACCATCTACATTGTTACATGTTCCATTGAGACAATGCGCATGACAGGGGAAGGAACAATTTTGTCCATACATGCCTTGATCACACGCTTTAAGAAAACCGTTTAAGAAAACATGTACTAACATGTACTAGTGATGTGACCTCTTTGAGAGTTTTATGACAATACATTTTAAGGATACGCCAAGGCTCATCATAGCTTGCTTTACATATGTCTTAATTTCTTAAAGCATCTAGCAAACAGTTTAAAAACATATTGACCTCAAGTAATAATTTCTACCAAAGATAGTTTGGCCCTTTGTTGATTTCTCTAACTCAAGGTATCACTTTTGACTAATCTTTGGTAAATGTTTGTATGTAGCGTAATGAGGTTAACGGACCCTCAGTGGCTAGGGTGTCAATGAGTTTTTCTGTTAAAAAGTGGTGTTAATTTTATATTCTTACTAATCGTAATTGGTGTTCTAGCTCAACTTTAAAACGTCTTTATATACGTATGCACGAGCTGACTGCATGTCAATATCGATGGAGTAATAACTAAATCCTTTCATAGTATTAAAGTTGGTTAATAGATTTATAAAATGCATTATAATTGTTATCACTATAAAATTGAATCCTACTTGCTGCATGTTTCTAAAGAAATCTTACCTGTAGTACATTGAGGTGGATTGCTGTAGCCAAGACATCCTTGAGTACATTCTCCAGTTATACGGTGGCAGGATAGATTTGTGCAAGTGGCACTGCAATTGTTAATGCAGTTAATGCCCCATAGTTCTGCCATGCAAACTTAAAAAAAACAAAACAAATAATATTCATATATATGAGTGTGTATGTGTTAAATCAACATTTAATGTCAACAGATTTTTAATAGCAATAAAGCAAACATACCATCACTACAAGTTGGTGGATTGCTGAAACCAAAACAAACAGTATTACAAAGTCCTGTATCTCTATCGCAACTGGTAGGACAGGAAGTAGGACAATTTAGTGTGCAAGGAAGACTCCATTTACCAGGAGGGCATTCTGAAATATATTTCGATTTCAAATACATTTATAAATAGTGAAAAAATATTTTTTTAGCGGCCCCCGAAAGGGGAAAAGAAGCTATTAGTTTTGTGTGAAATGTCATATTTCTACATAAAATTAAAACAAAAAATGTAATTTAACATTTAGATCAAAACCAAGTCATTCTTTGTTTTGGTAAACAATTACGTCTTATAGTAACCTATATTGATAGAAGTTATAAGAGAGTGAAAAAGAAAGATAAAAAGAAAAGAAAAGAGAGCGGGGCCATAAAATTTCATTGTAACAAATATACTAATTCAAGGGCTGAAAATGTGGCCGTTTATTAATATTAAAGAGAAATGCAGAAAAGTATGGGTTGTTTCGGTTATAATATAACTATAAAAGTATAGGAACAAATCGACGGGCGTAGCCGGTGTACCGCTAGTTTATATCTATACTATAAAGCAGAAAGTAAGGCGTAAGTGTGAATGTATGTATGTATGTATGTATCTATGTATGCGAGTTTGTGTGTGCGTCCCTAGTAAAAATCAAAACCGATTGACCAATCTAGATAATACTTGGCATAAATGTTCCTTGGATAGCATACAAACTAGAACAGTAGTAGCCCTAAAACAAACGTAAAACCCTCAACTCTATAAAAATTTACTATTTCAATGATCTAGTTCATATAGCATTGTTTACATGATACAAGATCAAAATGATTTAGATCTAGATCTAGTTTAAAAAACTACACATTTTCATAGATAGTTTTTTACTTCGACACTGTGACGGGCCTCGTGTATGACGTGTATGAATAGGCAGTTGAATAGTGTCAAGTAGGCAGGTAATTCGTAATTCATAGCATATACTTTGATAAGAAGAAATCATACTTACCGCCATAAGCTTCCACTTCACAAAGTGTAAGAATTGGGATAGTTTCGAAAATTTGTTTTTTGGTTTCATTAATAGATAACGACATAATTGGCTTAGAAGTATTCACACTTATGTAATAGATAGGGTCAGCATTTTCCTCAACATCTTTAATATTATCGACAACACTATTATTACAATCCACTGAAATGAGACGAAATCCTCTAAGTCGTATCTCCTGAATGCCATCAACTAGAAACAAAAATAATAAAGATTTTATTTTATCGTACAATACGATTGACGGTAGGTCCTGTTTTTTTAAATCACCCCAACTGAAACATGGCAATTTGGTAAAATGAAAAATATAAAAGCCAGATTTTAGTTAGCAACACGGCGAACACAAAAAAGGGGACTCGCAAAACAGATAAACATATACTTGAATTCCGACGGATCAGAAACTTTTTTTATTAACAATTTTTTTTCAGTGCATTTTTACAGCAAAAATATCGTTTTGTAACATGATCGAAATATGTAAATACAGCTTTATATTTGCGACTCTTCTACAATCCACCTAAACCTCCATAAACTAAAAAAGCATATTAAATATTTTTTTAAAGATTGTGAGATTTAATTTAAAAGTACTATATTTCCCTTGTTGAGAGTAGCATGCTTTTTAGATATAAGCATTTTCATTTATAAGTGGGTCTTTATTAACACTCTAATAGTGGTAACCCCAGGAAAGTCATTTATAAAAAGTCTTAAACTGTCTAAAAATACACACACACAAGACAAATTACATAAAAAAAAAAACAAGAGACGCGACAAAGCAGATCCTCGACCACAGAATCTTCCATTTAAAGTACCTCCAACACTTGCATACATTCTTTCATGTTTTTAATATTTCAAGAAGCCTTTTGACCAGTCCAAAATGGAGCACTATCGGCAACAATGAGCAGTGTATATATAGTATGTGTATGTATATATATATATATATACTAACATAACCAGGCCACTAGTGTATTGTACTTACACAATTGCATTGTTGACTGGCTTAAAACCACAGTAAGCCTAAGTTCATCAACATCATATGAAATCAATGTCTTCATTGAAGGATAATGGAGGACACACTAAAGCGGGTACTTCAACTAGTTGTGGCAGAAATAATACTACTTTGTGTTTTTCTGAAGACATACATTGTCTGGCTTGAACGAAGGGAGACCTGTTAACCATCTTTTCTTGATGACCAAATCTCGGCAAAACATAAAACTTACAAAACATTCTCGAAAACAAAATACACGCAATTGTCGGGTTCTTTTATTACTTGGCTCATTAGGAGTTTATCATTTACAATTAATACTATAAAAACTCCAACTCCAGATAACCATGAACAACGATTATACTTTAATATTTAATTAAGCACTCAGATAATATTAATACCCAAACACCAGTCCAGGAAGCAACCGTCCAACCTTCCTGAACAGGGAACAAGACCTCATTGACCACTAACACATTCTCTCTCTAATATTCTATGAGAACTAATACCTTCTTGCAGACTGTTCATATTCAGGAGTACTTAAAAAAATGTATATAAGTATCATACCAAAATATTAACACCCTCGCCATACCTCCCCCTAACTGCAATATGACCAAAAGTGAAAAAGGCTTTAACAGCGTCAAAGCTAAACGACTATTTATTATCTCATAGAAATTTGATCAATGCCATGGATATTAGGTATGTTTGGAATGTTGTCGCCCATACATCAGTTTCCTTCTTTGTATGCAACAGATGTGTCCAAAAATTATGCAAATTCAGATTCTAATAGACGCTGTGTAAAAATAATATTATAAAATCCATTATATGTTTAACTATTTTTTGAAAAATAAAATAGGTCTACAATTTGAAAATGTTAATTGACTTATAAAAATTATGTCTTTATGTAATTGATTTTTAGCTCTGCTTTGATTAAAATAACAATATATATATATATATATATATATATATATAATTATTATATTGTATTAGATATACACACTAATGTGTACATTTTAATTATAGATTTTGTACATGTTAAATTAATAAAACATTGAAATGTTCTTAAAGGTAAAAAAAAATTCCAATAGGCTTACCTCTATTGTATAAGATAAACTGGTTTACAATGTAGGGACTATTTAAGGTCAAGGTGAAGTGAGGATTATCGTCAAAAGTATGTGTGCAGGATTGTAAAGCAAAATCACCATTTGTATTTCCGTCAACTGCTAAATCAGCTGAAAATTCTTTTAGAACGTTATTTTGTAAAGTCTCGTTGTAGTTAGAACTTTGTGTAGCTGTCTGTTTATATGCGACATTTCGGCCTGTTAATAAAGCATACATCCTTTAGCTTGCAATGTGAAGTCAATGTTCTTTAGAAATTATAACATTAATACTTGACTCTATAACACTAAAAAGAGACAAGCATAACGTAATGCATAAAGACATGTTAAGGAGTAAGTTACAAACACATCGAAAAATATTTTTAAGGATAAAACTCGAATATCAGTTGCTCCAAAAGAAAAATTACATTTCTGTTTACTGTTTGCCACTATATAATGATATGACCAGTGTGTCATCAGGCCTTAGTTGGGATATTACTAATTTAGTGGATTTGATTGGATCTAAATTTATGACAAACAGAGCGAATGTTTCCTTCACATTTGCATAAGTGCCAAGAAAATAAAGTTAGAGTGAAAAAATATTTTTTGTGTGTGCATGATTAGTCTTTATTACATTCCGACCATTCATTCTTTCGGAAGATTTTAATTGTAACGTAGAAAAGATTCTTCCTGGAGTAAAAGGAAAAGCTGTAAATACCCTGTCCTTGCCAGCAAGGGGTCTGGATTAGCGCTGTGAGCTCCCCATCGGAATTCTGGGCGCAGCTCCGAAGCCAAGCACTATTTCGGTGTTTAAAACAAACAAAAAATGCATATTATGTAGTATCTACAATGCATTATACTGCTTTAGAAAAATATAGTTCAACCTAATCTGCTATTCTTACTTACTTAGGACTTAGATCCTAATGCGCCGCTCGGCGCATTGGGCAGCAAGCTGTCTCCTTAAAAATATGTCACTGTCAATGTCTGAAGCCTCTTCCCACCTGGTGTCCACTAATCTGAGGACCTCCGTAAAAGTGTGGCGCCAAGTTTACCTAGGATTTCTCTGTTTCCTCTTTCCACGTAATGGCCTCTTGCACCTCTTAAAATGCGAAATTCATTTGGTCATGGAATATGTCTTGCAAACCTCAAGCGACGCATTGTCACAACCACATTAAGTGTTCGACTACCATTTTGGCATAGGATTTCCTTGATTGAATCCTGATTTCTATAACTGATTCCTAAAATCCGTCTAGGCTTTGTATGTTGAGCCACATTCAGTCTTTTTCAATTGAAGCCATGCTTTTCACTACTCTTCATTAATGAAGCCCAGCGAATGATAGAAATGTGTAACATCTCTTGGCTACGCTCTTGGAATTAAGGTGACTACTTTTGGCTTTAGATTTGATATAGAAAAAAGAAAGTTTTATCGTCAAACCCTCCTGTTATTGTTTTTTTTAAACTACGCTTACAGAATTCGGTGACATTTGTTTTTTAAGAATAATATTGAAGATAGAGGTTTTCTACCTCAAACTCTCTCTAGGGGGATTTTAAACTCAAACCCATCTGGAGGGTTTTTAAAACTTTATGCCCTCTGGAGGAGGGGAGTTTAAACTTTTGAGTGTGTACTTAGCTTTTTTATATAGTTTTCAAACCACGCTGGAGGAGGGGGTTTAAACTTAAAACCCTTTTGATGGGGCTTAAACTTAAAGACCTCTTCAAAATGGTTTAAGACACAAAACTCATATTGGCTACGCTCATAGAATTAACTGACTGATGTATGCTTTAGTCTTATATAGAAAAGGGGCTTTTATCGTTTAAAAAACTTCGGACTAGTGACTTAACGCGCGAAAGAATTCGTATTTCTCAGTCCAATGTGTCTTACACAAAACAGGTAAGTTTAGCATCAACGCTCTTGCTTGGTACTGTTACGGAAGAAATAGATAATCTTTTGGATGACACCAACAAAAGTACGCACAATTTTAAATTATACCCATCACGACGCAGTTATTGTAGCCTTGGCTTCGTAGTTTATTCATGTGAACAATATGCTTTATGTATTCGCTGACAATGACTTAAAACACAGGCAGTTCGTCTCTCTTAACAACAAAGACAAAACCAATAAATTTTTATCGAGTACAGTTGCCATCAACAAATCCAACGCTCAAACACATCTGTTCAATACATGCGATATCTGCATTCTTTTAAGACAATACCGAGAATACGCAGTTAATTCTTGCTGCTCGTATAGTTTAATATCTTGCTGCTGCCAGTGCTCCGTCGGTACAAATCAACGTTTGGACTCGGGTGTTATGGGAAGAACTTTTTTTTTTTTATATCTTTTCTATCATAAACTGGATGGACGTGTTTAACTTGCTATTTTATTTTATTGAGCGCTAACACTGACTGAAACTGCGCAAGACATAAAAACTATTACCAAGATGACTGAACTCTTCTGTTAAGGCTTCCGCGCGGTGTTGATTCTTGGAAATATATCTAGTGTAGATCTACGTCAGACTGGAAGTAATGCTGAACTCGAACTACTTCAGTAACACCGGCGAAAGGCCGAAACAATCAAAATATGTAGTCGACGCTGATGTTGTTTTACAAATATATTTAATCATCAAGAAGGGAATCGTCCGATGTCAGCTATGTCCGTAAATCCGTATCTATTCTACTGCTCTACACGAAGCGTCTTCTTTTAGCGTAACTTAGAGCGTTCTTGTTTTTTAACCCACTTAACGTCATCGTCGCAAAGTAAAACTTTAGCATATTCCCGAAACAAATAACTAATTCCTAATCATGTCATAACATTCAATCTTGTTGAAAGAAACTTTCAGATATATCAGTAGTCTTCAACCTTTTTTGGCCTACCGCCCCCTTTTCGTATTATCTCTTTAAAAAAAATCAGCCAGCGTCCCCTCTAAGAAAAACACTTATAAAGAAGCGTGAGAAAGCAAGTTTAAACAAAATATCATATATTCATCAATTATTATGCTGTCAATAACACTTACCCCGCATGCGAGACGACCGCGTGCCAAAGGCGATCTTCTTTGGCGGACTTAGAAGATGACCGAGTTACAGAGGTGCTCCCCGTAAGCGCTATAAAGATCCAATAAGGCGCCATTTCGCCCTCACTGGCATAGAGGAAAGTAGGCTACCTGGCATCATATGGCCCCTGAGAGAGACAGTTGAAGAGCTCTCACAAAAGCTGAGTAACAAACATATAAGACTTAAAGAGAAGCAATTATTGAAGACATGCGCAAAAGACGGAAAGAAAACTTAAATAGATCGCCAGCAGACAACGGCTTTATCTGCAGAAAATTCATTCTGGAAAATATGCATGTCGCACCTGGGTTTTCGTAATTATGTGAAACACTGCACTCAGCCGTAATGTTCGGAATCGAAGGCAAAAGCAGCCAATATTTTCAATATACAAAAATTTTGTCAATAAATAATAATAATAATAATAATAATAATAATTTATTATCCGTAAGGAAATTTGTGTTACAATTTGTGTATTACACCAAACAAAAAACATTATCACTTTAAGAAACCAAAGTGTACATTCACACCACACTCACTCATAATTTACATTGATTATACACAAAAATTAATCTCATTGTCATGACTTTCTTTCAAATCCTAAGAATAGTCTCCCTTTTATTTTTTTTTTTTATTTTAGGGCCTACTGTTTTAGATTTAATAGTAAATTTAGTGTTTTTTTTTTTTTTAAATATAAACATTATTATTTCTGAATTCGCAATAAAAAGAACCTTGTGCCTCCTGCAGTACGTCTGACAATATTAAAAATTTCAAGCTTTAAATTAGCCCAAGCAAGGCGAAGGTCTCCTGTGGTCGCTACATCCAGTCTATTTCTCTATTTATTCTGTTACGCACTAAATCTAGGTTAACCATGTATGTTGATGGATAAGCTTAAACATAATTCCAGTTTCGACTATAGTTTTGGAATTTTACTGAAACATTTAAATATAGCCACATCTCTGTTGTGTCTCCAGGGGCGTAGCTAGGAAGTTTCCATCGTTTGTGGGCCAGGGAGCTTGACCTCTTCGGGGTCCCTGCATTTTGCATAATATTTAATTTCATTAATTAAAAATCACTCATTTGGGCCCCCATCAAGTGGGGGCGGGGGGGGGGGAGTTTCAAATTCTCCCCCCTCCTACCCCTCACCCTAGCCACGCCATTGTGCGCCTCCTATGTTTACATTCTTTTTTACTGAATCTAATTTTGTAAATCTATTTTTTCATGCAACTCAATTTGAACATTAGTAACACATTTTTTATAATTGTCATTTATATGTAATATTTTTTTAAATATTTTAAAGCGAATCGTAATTACTTTCATAGAGCATACTTATGTGAATTACATAGATAATCGGTGTCCTTAGGCTGTAATTCATTTGTCAGCGAACAAGTTATGTGAAATTATAAAACTCTTTAAAATTGAGTTAATATCTCGAAAGTCGATTTCTTTCCTAGCAGTTGGAGGTTCCTTTCATCATTGGCGTTAGTTGCCTTAGGCTGCTTTAAGTCATCGCCAATCGTTGAATCTTCCTGTTTGTCAATCAAAATTGTATTTAAGAGCTGAACAAAACGAGCAATAACAAACCCCTTTCGAAATCCAGATGACTTAGGTTTACAACAAAAGTCAAACATCTTTTTTATTATTTGTTTCACAAAAAGATGAGATTATTTTCGGCATGGGTTTCTATTTTATTTACAATTTTATAATTAAATTAAAATAGGGCTAAACGTTTTTTGTGTATCATAACTAACAAGATGACTAGTGGATAGATATGTTCTTTATTCTATATCTCTTACGAAGTTATTGTAGCGTCCAACCACTGATGGTTCTCTATATGGAGTCATAAGCATAAGAAATAATATCTTATCACTATCCAAAAAAAAATGTGTAAAATATGTTTTAAAAAATAATTGTAGTTTTAATTAATTTTTAAACAATATCATTAGACTTTTTAAAATAGGTATGCATTTTTCTAAGATGCCTCTAAAACATATCCTGTATGCCGTTTTTTTTTTTATTTTAATAGTGTTTTAATAGTATATTTTTAATTGTTCATGAATATTCTTAAATAATTTTTGGGATACTGCTATATGTTCGTGAAGCCGACTTGGTTTCATAACCTCATCTGAAAATGCAGTCATTCAAATTAGAACATGGGAATACTTTTTATCTAGTGGCAATTCACTAAAACTCTTAGTAATATTCCATTACATACCAGTGAGTTTTCGTAACAACACTTTATCAATAATTTTGTTTTTTTTAAAAGTTAATTTTTTTTCTATTTGAATGTTAGCTTTAACGCTTTTTTCAACATTTACATATCAATATATTAACATATGTAGATAACAAAAACTAAAAACTATAATCTAAAAGGCGCATTACCAACTTTGTTTATCAAATCCTAAATGTTTATGCGCGCAAGATCTAAGGGCACTAGGTAACCCTTCGATTATAAAATAATAAATTAATAATAAAAAGAGTAAGAATTTAAACATAGAAAATGGGATTCCCGAACTCAATTTCTAACGCTGTTTCTGTTCTTAAATTAGAAGCAATCTAACTATAATTTGTCTATATTTAGTTTGCCAGCTTTACTTTTGAAGAATTTTTAAATTTGTTTTGTTTCAGTGCACCTTTAGTTTTTTCTTTCCCCCTTTATACTCAGTGCCGCCTTACCGCTTCCTATTTGTGTCCAGCGCCCCCAGTACTACCCCTTTGGCTCCCAGTGCCCCCCAAAAATTCGAAAACGCTCCCAAGGGGGCGAGAGCGCCCCCATTGAAGATCACTGACATATATCAAATCGAAAGTATTTTTTTAATCCAAGAGAAAAAAAAATACTTTTATCATACTAATAATGATAACTATTAATTAGTTGCTAGTGAAAACAAACAGTTACGACTAACGTGCTATAGAATATAGAATATTGAATTGCAAGCGTACTTGGTCGGACATTAACTACAGATGAGCTTGTTACAGTTTATAACAATAGCTTATCTTTATTAACTTTATTTTAATGGAAGCACTACATGTCAAGTTGCTCCCTATCAGAAGTTAATTGATTTGAAGGTGTAAAAAACTGGCTAAAATTTAACTACCCAGAATTCAGAGGGGTGCGCGTGAATAACCAACCATCCATGCCTGATAAGCATAAACTAGTCTACTACAACTGTACTTCAGTCATTTGTTCAGTTGCTTAGATTATAATCGATCTGATGTTGCAAAAAGTGGCTAGAAATTGGCTTCTTATAATCCAGGAGTGCATCACCTTCCACCACCTAGCGGGTGTCCTTAGCTACAATAGTTAAGTAGAAAGTAAGTGACAAAAACTTCTGTTTCAATTGATCATAAAACATACAGAACACTTATCAAATAATGAACTCACCTCCACTAATATAAAGAGAGCACAAGGAGCTTATGTCCCCAAGTAGTTTTAACGAAGTTGTGATCACATTATCTTCACATCTTATATCCATTGTGTTCTCATTAAGTTGTGACCATTTCTGACTTCCACATTCTTGGTATTCACTACTTGTCTTGTACAATAATTTAACCTTTGAAAACTTATCTGTAAAAAAATCATTTAAAATTTAGACATATTTATTAAATCAATCAATCAATCAATCAATCAAATAACCAACCAATCAACAAATACATAAATTACACGAATATGTACACATGTATGTATACATGTGAGTGTTCATGTGTGTATTTGTGTATGTGTGTGTGCTTGTATGTATGTATGTATGTATGTATGTATATATGTACTTATGTATGCATTAGTGTATGCATGTATTTATGTATGCTTTAGTGTATGTGTGTATATGTGTGTATGTATGTATGTATGTCCCGAATAAAAATACAATTCCAAAACCGTCTGAACTATCTTAATAAAATGTTGGCCTGAAGGTTCCTTAGAATATTGTGGAGACCGTAGAATACGTTAAGTTTATCTGCCACAACATGAAAGCCCTAAAAACAAAACAAACAAAAATGCCTACATTTATATTTATTGGATAACGAGACTTTTTAACAAATCTGGCAAACGCATTTTCACATTTTATATTAGCAATGTATGGGACATGGCGCAAGATCAGCGATGCACAAACGAAGGCCCACTGTATGCGCGTCATATCCGGCAAGTACTAAGATCAAGTAATTTAAATATTTTTGCTTTTTTAACATTCCTTTATGACCCTATAGTGCCAAGAAAAGCTAATATCTTTGGCACATTTTTATCATCAATGTCCAAAGAAAAAAGTTAAGCTTATATTATTATATACACAAGTTTGACGTGGCCAATGTATTAAACTGAAAAACTTTGTACAAATATTTAGCAATAACTATGTTCTTACATGTGTGATTCAAAACCATTCTCAGCCACGTTAAAGTATATGATATATCCCAAGACACAATGAGTTCTTGAAAGCTTGGATCATTGTTGCACGTTCTGTCATCTCCGTCAGTTAACCAAGAATTTGTTTGTGATTTTGTAGCACCTTGTATTGTTAGAAGATCCCCTAAAATATATAGCTATTATTTTAAAATAAATACTTTAAATGTTAAGTTCTAAATAATTAAGCTACACATGTCCATTCAAACAAAAATATATCGGTAAATAAAATAAAAAAAAAAGTTTTAGCTTTTAAATAGCGCTACTTTTATACTTATTGAATGCTTAGAGCGCTATGGTCCATTTTTTGTTAATTGGGATGGTGAGGAAAGGGGGTGCCCTGCTCGATTCGGAATTAAAACTCGAGCCCATTTGATAAGCAGCAAAGCGACTCTTGTCACTCAGCCACATATTCTTCTTCTTCTAGCTAGATTTTTGCTGCTGAGTTGTCAGCTCTTTTGCAGACTGTGCCAAGAAAAAATATTGTGGTGTTCTCTTCAGTTGTTTAGCACTGCCGTACATGGTGTTGGTTATGTTGGGCTGTAGTGTTAGTAGGATCTGCCTAAGGTGGATTAGACAGGCATTAAAAAAGGATATGGTTTAACGGTTTCATAAGGGTGGGAGCAGTGTCTAAAAGGGGGGGGGGTTGTGGGATTTATTTTATTTAGGTGGTAATTTAACGGAGGTGTGTGTCCTGTCCTTAGCTGAAATATTTTACATTGCTATTAATTTTTTTGTAGTTAATACTGTCCAGTTTGTTAGGCATGTTCATTTCTTTGTGCATGGCTCTGCCTGTGTTTCCTGTTGCCCATTGGTTAAGCCAATCCTCTTTGTGGTTGTTGATTAAAAGTGACTTAGGGTGAGGTAGTTTAAAGGTCTAACTAGTTGTTCCATAGATTGATCATGCCTTTGAAAGCTTATCTGCCCTTTCATTTCCAATGACGCCAATGTGTCCAGGGATCCACTGTAATGTGATGTTAATGTTTAGTTTTGTCATCATCAACTCACTTGGGCCTTTTAGGTGTTGCTAGTAAGTGTTTGAAGAGTAGATTGGGAGTCTGTAAAGACAACAATATCTGATGGTGATTGTATCCTTTCATATAATTTGTTTTCGACTGTCTGCAAAGCTATGGTAATTGCTTCAGTTTTGGTTTGGAAGTTTGAGCAGTAGTTGCCAAAGGGTACACTAATTTCAAAGTGTTTATTTTTGGGAAAGACCAGGAAGGCACCAAAGCCAGCATTGATAATGGCTTTGAAGGCTGATCGTCGTTGTATATATGAATGGCTGTTTTTGGATAACTTTCAATTGGTTTGAGTGTGCCAACTTTAAGCTCCAGTAGATTTGATTCTTTTGTTAGAGTATTATTTATGAAATGTGTTTTAATGTTGTTTTTTTTTTGTAGTTAAGTCCAGGAGATATGTTTGAGAATCTGGTGGTATTTTTTTTTCTCTGTTATTGGGTAGATGGTTTTTATGTCTAGTTCGTCAGTAAGTTGGATCAGAATTCTTTGCTTTTTTTGCTTGTTTTTCTTATTTCTCTGTGTTAGTAGTTTATTAGGATGATCGTCCTCCAACCTTCTGTATCTCTCAATAACTTCTAATGCTGCCCTGTTGCGTCTTAACTTAAGAGGTTCAATGTTGGAGTCTATTTCACAGGCTGCTGTGGGAGTTGTTCTCATACCTCCACTGAATAGATGCAAGGCTTGGTTTTTGGAGTTTGTCTAAAGATGTTTGGTATGTTTTGTTGGCGGCTACATGTATGGGAAAATAATTATTTATAACAGATCTGACGTATCCGGTGTATTACTGTCTTACGTTTTTTTTATCCGATTCCCAGAATGTTCCTGCTAGGTGTTTTATAATGCTTAATTAATCTTTGTAATGCATTTTCTTTTAAATCTGCCATAAAGTCTTTTGATACAGTTTTTGGTTTACACCAAGATATAGAGGATTTTCTTCGTCATTGTTTGGCTGTGAGTCTATTTTTAAGATGTAGTTTTTTTTTTGCTATTTTGTTGCTGTGGCTAAAGATTGAATAAACTGACTTTTCTTTGTTGATTTCCTTTTTTCATAATGTTGAATACGTGCAGATAGTTGTAAGGGCTCAGTTTAATTTAGATCTAGTCAGCACTGGCTATTTCTCTGTTGTCCAAATTAAAAAAAAATCATCATCTTATTGACCGAAATGAGGTCTGGGAGGTCATTCATGAAGATTCGAAACTATGCAGCTAAAAGCTGAACCTTGTGGTAGGCCTTTTTTCAATTTTTTTTTTTACTAGAGATGGCTCCTTTAAATCGGGTTTAGATGGTTCTGTTTTTTTTTTTTAAGAAAGCCCTGATCCAGCTATACATTCTTCAATGGATGCCTTTTTTTTTCATCTTCAAAAAATATACCTTTTCTCTACACTCTATCATAGACTTGTTGCAAATTTATAAAAACTGCTTAGAGTGTTTGTTTTCATGGAACCCTTCTACTGTGTCCTGGATAAAACGAAAGAGGTGGTCTTCTGTTGTATTTGCTTTCCTGAAGCCAGCCTGTGCATTGTGGAGTGAGCAAGTGCTTTCTAGCCTCCAATAAAGTCGGTTATTGATAATTTCTTTCCAATTTTGTCAATGTTTGATGTTAGAGATATTGGTCTTTAACTTTTAGAGTCTCCTGGAGGTTTATTTTTCTTTAAAATGGGTATTATGTTTGCAGTTCTCCATTCCTGTAGTATGTTCTCCAGTTCTCCAAGTATGGTTGATAAAGTTAAGTATGCAGTTTTGGGCTTGTGATCCTAGTTCCCGGATCATTTCGTTTGTTATTTTATCGGGTGCCTTAGATTTTCTAAACTTTTTTTTGGGCAGTATTGAGCTCGTATAGAGTGAAGGGAGTGTCAAAGATTTGACAGTTGACTGTTGGAGCTTTTTCTTCTCTCTTTAGGATATTACTAAAGGCCTGGTCCAGTTGTTTTCTTGGTTTTAACTTATTGATGCTAGCGAAATATTTATTGAAGATTTCGGCAGTCTTAACTTTTTTCTGTTATTAGGTCATTAGTGTCCTTTAAATGTTGTGGGTTTGTTATTTGTTTCCTTTCTCCTAGCCGATGCATAAGGGTCCAGGCCTATCAACAATCCTTGTTTAGGTCTAGTTGTTAGCATGCTGTGGTCCACTTTTTTTATGTTTTAATTTTGTATCTAATAAGCCCTGTCAATTCGTTGTTCTTTGTCTTGTTCTCTCTGGTCAATATCTGTATTGTTCTGTACGCGTTTTATTGTTGCCATATATCACACACCGTTTAATTTATGTCTAGAATAATACATAAAATATTGCATGGACGTATTCTTTGTTTAAAGTGTTTTAATATTGAAAAAACAACAACATTATCTTATGCTATAAAATAGACTGTAAGGAGTATGTACGTGCCGAATAGAAATAAAAAAAAGTTTCACAAATGTTGATGAAACTTTGCACAAATGTTCCTTGGGTGCTAACTGGGACCATGACCTATATAAAGTAGCCCTAAAAATAAAGATACTCAAAAAATAAGATTTTTTAACTCTATGAAAGTAATAGTATCTTATAAATCTAGGTCACATAGCCATGTCTACAAAATGAGACAAGATGGAGAGGTCTAGCATGCACAGAGATGAAAATCTCTATGTCTAAATTACCTCTCATTCAAGAAAACATATTCATATCATTATTTAATGAAAATTAACTTTTAATTTTTAAATTTACAAAACATTTTTTTACATAAAATCGTTTCATCTAAATGTAAATAGCTTTAGTCATGCTGACATACTTTTCCATATTTTAAGCGCACCATGACATTGTCGCGTAGTCTTACAAATAAAATTAACGTCAGAGGTCATAATATCGCGCATAATAAAGGCATATTATTTAACTAATAAACTACTTACATAATACAATTACCTTTTCATTGTGTTTTTTTTTAAAGCATTTAAGCCTGCAACAACCGATTCGGTTTAATTTTAAGTCTTTATTTTTAATGAACATTTTTTCTTTCAGATTTACTTACGAGGACATAAAAACTTTAGAATACTCTAAATACTTTTAAAAACTTACTATACTGACATCTAGCCCCGAACCATCCTGATTGGCATTTGCCAGGACATGTCCCGTTTAAACCAGTACAAATCTGGAGACAATGACATTGATATATACCAATACCATCGTTACTGCAGAAACTGTCCTCTG
Source organism: Biomphalaria glabrata (assembly GCF_947242115.1). Taxonomy (NCBI): domain Eukaryota; kingdom Metazoa; phylum Mollusca; class Gastropoda; family Planorbidae; genus Biomphalaria; species Biomphalaria glabrata. The sequence continues at coordinate 9,440,802 of NC_074715.1, forward strand.
CAAAAAAAAAAAAATAAAATAATTACATAACTAACTAGACAACATAGCATATGATTATTTATTTATAAGTCGTATTGCAACAGATGAATATTGTTACGAATCTCACTATCCAGGCTCTCTGCAAACTGCACCATACACCACCAACTTAAAGAACTTGACTACTCAGGGCTCCAAAGTAACGTAACACTTTAATAGTTGAATAAATAGCAGCCAATACTGGACAATTGGCAACACGTACACTGTACAAATATCTCTCCGATAACACCGTACCGCCGTATTATCTCTTGCACGGGCCTCTCCGTCTCGTTCCGGGCTTGCACTGGGTTCAACAGTTCAGGACTGACTTCACACACTAGGCTCGTTGTGTCGGACTCGATCGCAGACCAAGATCAAGACGTCAGTCGTCTCAACTGTACTTGACAGTATTCCGCACTGAACCGTTGTAATGCTCCGTACAGAACCACACCACTGAACTGTGCTGTAGTCGACCGGACTGCAGTGGACCTTCTGTCGTGAACCTCCTTTCTGAACCTTGCTGTATTAAGCCTCTTTTCTCAACCGTCTTGACTGCGTCACCTCCGCTCTTATATAGGGTCCCTACTGGCCTTCTCGAACCGGACAGAACGCCGCTCGACGTTTCTAGGTGGTCAGATGACTACAACTCTCGTGACGCTTCTGAGCTCTGTTCACGACGTCAATCCTTCCCGAACCGTCCTGTTGATACTCGACTCGGCTGACCGTCGTAGCTCGTCACGATTGACCGCTCGACTAGCGCTGGCCTGGGGCGATTTGCGTCGGCTGACTACACACACCACTACCCCCGTCTGTGCCATCACCAAGTTTATAGCAATATATTTCACGCTTCTTTAATGATTTAATAATCATTCAAATGCAGATGAAACTAAATAAAGACTCATAGGCGAATTTTCTTTAATTAATTTTGTTTTTATAAAAACACATTCGCAATATCTTGTGTATGTATAAAAAATGGGCTTTTATACGTGCACATATGATGGGCTATAATGGGCTGCCTGGTCGTGTGATATGCGCTTTGTACTGTCGCCACAAGTTTTAACCATGATAGCAACATTTTCTTGAACCCTCCAGGAATTTTACTCTGGGACATAATTTTCATTCTTTGTTTCAAAAGAAACGTTTGAAACGACAAAATCTTTAATAGAAATTGTCAGAATGGGTTCTTGAAATGACCCGGAAGGGTGGGTCAACGGATGTTTGACAAGATGAATAGAAGGAGTGTACTCTTGTCAAGAGTCTAGTGTGGCAAGTGTCAAGATGGGGACTGTAAAACGTGACATTGGTACCAAAGGGTTGGGGTTGGATTGGAGAGGGATGTGGCTGTGTTTTTGGCGCTTGACGGGCTAAATTTAAGAAAATTAATGATAATTAGAGTAATTAAAATAATTAAATGCTAGGACCTGAGTGATAACTTGAGTGAGCTAAAACGGGTTATCACAATTACAAAGAGGCGGCCCCCATTGAATTCATCAATGGACTTGTAATATTGAAGTCTTAGTCTTGTTTTGATCGTTTAAAATAATAATGCATTTTAAACATTTGGCGTTATTTTCCACATAAAACAAATAGCGCAGACTCTCCACACTCTTCTGTAATAAGTAGAGTAGTGTTAACTTATAACCTAAGAACAGCATGGAATCCTCCCAAATAGTGGCGTCACTGTTGTAGGATTTACTTGGTGCGGTAGCTCACGTTGTCACCCTTCCCCCATTAACTTTCTCCAAATATGTTTCAATAAACACTTTTGCTAGTTAGTTTATTTTGTTAAACCAATACAGTGAGCTGATTACTAACTTATTATACTCGAATGTAAAATAAGGGTCTATTCTTTAAAAAAAAGGCAACTGTTTATGGCATTTATTCAACTGTTATTGCAAATTTTACAATGATATTTAATTAAATTTAGAAATAGACTTAACATTACCTAAATAACCGATATTCGTAAATGAGAAGAATATTATTTGTTTTGTTTATTACAAGAGGGATTTTAAATAGTTATTTGTTTTAGTAGATTTTTCATTCAAGTTCGGAAATATTTTGTCGACTATTTGTAAGAAAATTAAAGTAATGTAGGTTGATTTGTTTTTCAAAGACAAATCCGGAACATTCTTTACAGATAAAAAAAAAATCTGTTATGTTTCAGCAAGAAAATTTAATGTAAAATAAGTCTAAAATGTGTTTTTCAATAATCGTTACTAGTAAATTACTTTATTTTGAAATCCTGATCATTCTATTTTCGATATTGTTTTAAAAGTCATTTGACATAAATTTGTTTTAAGTTGAAAATATAGAACAATTAGATATCGATAATTAAACGTTGTGACTTATTGTCCAAGAATATTATGGCATTGTAATTCAGTGATGCTATTTCAAATGATCTTTGACATTTTTATAAAACAATATCCAGAAAAACTTCATAGTTCTTCATAGTTCATAGCACTAAAATAACATATGATATAAGTTAGAAGAGCAAAAATTATTCGTTGGCATTGATTTGTTTTTCACAAAAACATTCAGAACAATCTATAATAGATAATTAAACTATTGCAATCTTTTGGAAGAAACATTAAAAGTTAAATAACATTTTAATAAACGTTTAATGTTTTTTTTTTTTTATATAAACGTGACAGACTGACCGATCAACAGAAAAAACGCAAAAAAAAAAGCGGCTTTTATCCTGATGGGGGTCGTTATAAAAACAAACAAATAATATCTGATTATTTAAAAATGTTAAGGAATTTGTTTAGCATCATCCATATCATGCTATATCATTACGCTACTGAATGAAAGTCGCTGCATAAAATAAACAAACATAATTGTTTTATTTTAATTTTAGCAGCTAGTTGACCAGAAAAAACACTTTAATTAATATTTATATTTGTTGTGAACATTTCTTATATATTTTATAAATATCTTTGACTTAGTGGTACTGAAAATACGTCGTGTATTTTGTATCTTGATTTTCATATTGTAACATTGCCTCCCATACACTTATGTAATTGTTTTATAATTGGTGTGTTTTTATGAAAAAATCGCTTGCATAATTAATTTGATAAACTAAACGGTTTGTTTTTAGAAAACCAAAAGTAGCCGTTGCACCTTAACATTTCAAGCTGCATCGCATGGTGAAATAATATTTTCATTTCTCTTGTAGTTTTCGAGATCTGAGATGAATCAGACGGACAAAACTAACAGCGTCTTTTCCCCTTACGGAAGCCGCTAGTAAATGGAAAATATATTTTAAAATGATCTTTGATACTTTTTCCTTAAGATGTTTCATTAAATAGTGGTGTTTTTTTTAAAATGTGCATGCATATATAATTAAATAAAAATATAATGTTAACTTTCAGAAAAGAAAAAAAATGTAGCAGTTTTATCAGAACTTCAAAGATCTAAAATTTGATGTCCTATTTTCATTTTTTTTTTCAGTTTCTGAGATCTAAACATGACGGAAAGACGTACTGACAGAAAGATAGACCACACAAAACTAATAATGTATACTCCCCTTTAAGGGGCCTCTAAAAAGGTTCATATAAAACTTCATGTTTTTCACCTCCTTACCTTGCATAGATGCTAAGATCCAGGTGTAGGGTCCAATCAATGATGTGAAAATGAATTGCAGCCTCATGTTTCTCAAGTAATGGATTGTCTCAATCTTTTTGTTTTGTTAAAAAAATATACTTCTTATTTTAACATTCCATGCACATAATCTTCGAGTAGCAGTCATCGGACAGTCGTGGTGATTTAAAGACACAATTAAAACTGTTTCTCTACACGTTGAATAAAAGTTATGAATGTGCTATTAAAAAAGCATCATTTTCAAAGACATACTTATTTCTAGGTTGTACAAAAGATTACAATAAAGCACATTGTCAACAATGATAACTATCGTGATTTCAAGTTACAATACCTATGTCTAAATAAGTAAGTATCACAAAAGGCAAAAGTAATAAAATATTAAATGAACCAATTATTTGACTGAAAAGAAGTACAGAAAGGGCAAAAGAGAATTCGAGTGTGTAGTAAAGTTTAGGTGCAACGGGTACTTTCGGAGAGATAGACATGGAAAGAGATTTAGGAGCGTTGAGAATAAAAGGAAGGAAAGAGAGATAGAATGGGAGAGAAAGAGGAAGAGATAAAAGGAAAGAGAATGGGAGTAAAAAATGATAAAAAGGAAGAGAGAGCGAGAGAGAGGAGGATAAAAAGGGATAGGCTATAGTAAAAGAAAAGAAAATAACCATCAAAACGTTTTAAATAACGATATATTACTCTTCCAAAAAAGTACTAATAAGTCAGCATATTCCTACAATGTCAAGCTGCTGTCTCTCCAATATTATTTCCCATAGTATATAAAAGTGCTTTAAAATTATCAATAAATACTTTTCTGACTTTAAAAAAAAAGATGAAACGGACAATGTTTATTTTACATTCGCACTCAAATTTGGATTCCCAAAATGTTGTAAATATCTATGCAATAGCAAAACTGGAAAACCGTGCTATCAATTATGTCTTTTTTTCTTCTTTTTCTTAGTTTTTTAAAAATAATATCTTTAAAAACCCTTCTAAGCCCACCCGTGATTGCCAAATAAGGGATACGCTGCTTATTTTCGTCTCTTAGGAAAATGTAATAGAAAACACTTGTATACGATATAAGCCGTATCGCCTTCTTAGGGTGCAAACATTACGTTGTGTCAACTTGAAAAGTTACAATTATGATTACGTGACGAAATAATTTAAACAAGCAATAGAAAGATTTTCAAAGAGAAAGAAAGAACCGCTGATTACTGATATTTATCTTAAATTTACAGGGTTTAGCTCCAATTCTGCTATATCAAAGAAAATAAATTAGTTAGTACTAAATGATTAACTAAAAAGTTACTTTTTTTGAATGATTCATGTATTTATATCGACTATAAATAATTATGCAAAGTTTCAACTTAACCCGATGTCGGGAAGTGGAAAAAAATACTTTCAAAACATTATAAGGGTACTAAATCCATATGGCTGCTCTCTAAATCGGCTATTTCAGCTTGTGGGTATTTAGGAATTTCATAAATTAATTTTTAAGGTACATTTTGCTCATCGCCTTCTTAGACTTGATCTAAAGACCTATCATTTAAATATCTAGTAGATCTATACCACAAACCTATATATACAATATCTAGACTTGACATAGAAATCCTTTAAAACTACAAAAAAAAAATGTAAAAGTTTTCAAAAAAAAAATAAAAAAAAATGAAAGAATAAGTTATTTTATAAAACAAATGTTGTTTTGTTCTAACCATAAACTTTGAAAGTTATAAATTAAATTTTAGATCTAAATCTAGTAATTAAACATCGACAATAAGAGCACTCTCGTCTTATAAGTATTATTTTGCAAATTTTTAGATACGGAATCAAGAAAGATATAGGTAATCAATCTATTTAAATGTACGTCAGATGACTACAATTAACACACGTGAATTATTTTGATCTAGGATTTTCGAAACATTATCCTAATGGAAACTAACAGGAAATTGCTTTACTTCATAGATTTGTATCAATATATAGTTATGTGATTAATAGCCCATTTTATTAAAAATCACAAAAATCGTATTGTATTATTTCTAAGCTTTGAAAACTAAATATCATTACTTTTCTAAGACAGAAAAGATCGATTTTCCTAGATTTGGTGCAACTTCCCTTACAGCTTGAAAAAGAGTTACGTAGATAGCAATGTATAGTTATAGGTCTGTGATCTGATCATTATCGGATACAAATTTGTTTCCGTTTTCCCGTATAGGTATAATATATATAGGTCTGTGATAAATACATTCGCTTAACAAGGATTCTATCTCAGGGGAAAGGGGGGAATGTGGTGTTAGACAGTTATTATTACTTTGTATGAAGGCGCACCACAATTGACGGACTTTATACGCTACTAGTGACGTTATGACTTAATTGGGTTAGAAGCTATATAGAGACATAAAATTAGTTGATGATAGGACTTCTTAGGGACAACACGTGCTTATTGACAGAGACTCGACTATGGCCATTTGCTGTATAAAACCATCATCTGAATTGTCTAACAGTTTAAACTTAACGTTTACTAAAAGTTAAATAGTTATTTGAAACTAAAAGAAAGAGGTATTTAGAGAAAGAGACAATATAAAAAAAGAAATAGAGATAAATAGAGAAATAGAGATAAAGAAAGAGAGAGAGATAAATAGAAATATATAGAGATACAATTAGAGAGAGGAAAGAGAAATAAGGACAAAAAATAATATTAATGAAAGGAGGCTCTAAGTATGTAAATGTCAGATTCATTTGAAAACAAAAATGACTAGATTGATGAATAAACAAAACCGAGAGTTAGAGATTAAAGAGACATAAGGTGAATACAAAATATGTGAATTTAAGCATTAATAGACAATTCGGTTATTTGTGTGTAATTATCCGGTTCTAAGAATCAATTATATAGACCTACTCGTTCATAAAAGGAGTAAAGATTCGGTAAAAAACTGTGAAAGTAAAATATGCATCTGTGTGAGTCTTAGTGAGTGTGTTTGTGTCTGTGTTTTTGTTAGTAATCTTTAGCTAAATAGAAACCAGTTAATTAGATGATTCCAATTATAAAGCTCATGAAATCACAATCTCTAGAACTTAAACCACAGAAACCACACACTGTATCCAGCACTAACACAGTCGAAACAGGGTGGAGAAAATGTATGTTATATCATTCCTGTACCATACTGAGCCAGTTCTCTCTTTTTCCCCTCTCCCCATTTGCAGTGATTTCATGTTATCATATATCTTACCTGTCTGTAAAGGACTCAAAATCTGGCCACGTACTTTTGTTAGCTTTAGACTGACGTATAACAAAGCTCATAGTGTCCTAATAGGAAGTTCCTATATCGTAAGCAGTACTTCACTTTTCTATACAATATATCTGGTCAACATTTACATTGAATTGTCAACACAATACTCCCGTGCTCAGACTCTTATATCTTCCCAAAAGTTTCTTAAATATTTGAGTATATATTGTTGAATGAATGGCAACAGCTTGAGAGCTAGTTTATTTTATTAGAGTAGAATCAGAATAAGTGGCATGATGACATGATGAATTTACGTAAAACTGATACGAGGAGATGTGGAACAAAAAAATACATCGAAAATTATTAACACTGTATTTTTAGTTGACAACAAATTACAATGTTAAGATTAAACTAAAAGTTTACGATGATATTAGAGTTTATTGAATAGCATATAAATACATGACTACACAGGAAAACCAGAACAGTGATGATGGTGTACCAAATAAACTGTTACAAGTGATAAAGCAGTGGCGTAGCAAGGGTATATGATGCCCGGTGCTGCTGCTCTTGATGACAGTGAAATGAAGTGCATTCTCCACAGACAAATACGTATTCATTAAGTATTACTACTTCGCAAAAAAAAATAATAATAATACTACAAATAATTCTTACGTGCTTTCTTGCTCGCAAAACAATGAATTATTTTTCGAAATCTATTTTTTACATTAATTGAAAAATTAGTGAGTCGCAAATATTTCGACGTAGATTGCAATAAATTAGTGATCAACTTAAGAAGAAAAAAAAATCACTCTCATACACCCACATGTTTGCAAATAAAAAAAAAATATTTAGAATCAAAACAATATCGTTTTCTTTTTCAACTATGGATAAAAGAATGTCCTTGTTTCATTAGTTCAAGAAGATAATGCGACAAATATTTGAGGCTTCTTTTGCTGCAGACGTCATTCGTTTTTCTCAATGTAGCTATGAGCACTGTCGAGATTGATTTTGACCTTAGGACTGAATTGCTGGGATGCCGACAAAAATTCATATTTACCTACCACTTCATTATATCGCTTATATTGTGAGATTTGTTTAACGAATTCGTACACGGGTAATATCTAAGACAACGTAGCCTTAACATTTGTGAAATCATCTAGAAATATATGGCTCGTAATCACACAATAAATCAATAATTTCTTTTAGCATTTGATTCGGAGCACATGTTCACTAGGAGTGGATCTTAATTTATAAAGAAAATAATTAAAATTCATATTTCGCATTTCTCACTTTCCGTATTAGAGACAGTGACTAGAAAAGTTTCGACTTTTTTTTCTTTTTTTTTTAGTGCTGTAAAAGTCTCCCTTTAATTAAAGGCCCTGGTCGCCTACCTAGTTTGCCTATGCCTAATGCCGACCCAGCTTAGAGCTAGGCTAGTAGAAACAGAGATATAGCGCTCTGCTTTGCTTTTTGAGATACGGTTATATTTTTTGAATTTTTAAAACTAAATACTTTTTTATTCCTGGTTAAAAATGTCTACAAATCAGGGGCGCTAGGTGACTGCCTATTTAGCTTATGCCTAAGGCCGGCCCTGCTACGGGCAACCATTTCAACCTGAGGTGACAATTTCTCCTTTTCAGCTAGCACTATGCTTTCCAACTCGAATTTTTAGTCTTTAGTAGGGCCAGTACATCACAGTATTACAATTAATTTGTTAGTGATGAAAAAACAACTTAAAAACAAAAAAAAAATTTAAAAAATTGATATCCTGTCTACGCTCCATGGTTGTTTAAATTTACAAAACACTAACAAATGTCGTGGTGAGATGAAAATAAACGACGACAATTATTCTAGCGTACTAAGCAATGAAGAAACAGTACGTACCTTGTGCCTCAGATGAATATTAGCGTGCCAAAGTGCGTTTCCTTCAGAGATTTTAACAAACCTAGTAAATTTGATACAACCTGGTCTACATGTTACATTTAACTGAAGATGGAATATAATATATTTAAAAAGTAGCACGCACAATAATTTAATTATATATATATATATATTGTTATGACATGATTAGGATTTAGTTATTTTTTTCGGGAATTAGGGGAAAGTTTTACTTAAAAAAAAAGAACGCTCTAGGATTTGATAGAGCCAAGACGCTTTTCCTACAGCAAGAATAAGAAGTAGTTTACGGACATAGTTGACATCGGACGATTCCCTTCTAGATCATTAAACATATTTGTAGACCAACATCAGCGTCGACTACATACCTTGATTGTTTTGGCATTTCGCCGGTGTTCCTGATTTAGTTGAAGGTTACCTTCTGTTTATTTCATTGTTTGTATTTGACAGGGCGGAAGAGCCACAACAATATATATTTATATTGTATTGATAATTTGAACAAAATTTTAATTATTAAGGCAATAACTTATCTTCTAACAGCTTAGGGGTGCAGATTTTTTCGTTATGTAAACAACAATATAACATTAAGAAATGAATCGGATACGAACAGCATAGTACACTATTAAGCGGTAACAAAAACTAAAGGTCTACTATTCATGATCATAACATCGGCCTAGGTCTTGTAATTTTGAGATTAAACTAGTAAATTCATACGAGTTCTAGATAACGTTGATTCTATATTAAGATTCTATATCTAGTTCTAGATCTACACTTAGATTTACTTTTAGACCGAAGCAGGACGTTTTGGCGCCGCCGTTTTGGCGCCGCCGTTTTGGCCCCGCCGTTTTGGCGCAAAGGTCGTTTTGGCGCGAGCCGTTTAGGCGACGGGACGTTTTGGCGCTAAATACATTATGTTCGTTTATTGTATTATTTCTTTTAAAAGAATTATTCATATCTATGTTTTGCATGCGTGTTTGTGTTAAGACATATGTTTCACGTACTAAATGTAAATGTGTGTTTGTTTTTCACATCGTTTTCTTTAATAAACATTTTGGCTTGTGTATGTGTGTGTTATTTTGAAAAAAAGTTTTTTAAAATATTTTGTCTTTTCCTCGCTTCGACTGGACTTTTCCCATTGTTTATATTGACTGCCACCAGGTTTTCAGTTAGAAATATAACAGAATGAAATGGCGAAAGTTTTTCTAGTCTGTCAGCGTGCTGGATAAAATGATTAGTGAATGGTCCAAACTACGCGAGCTTATAAAGACGTATGGGCGAAGAGATTGAAAGAGAGAGGTAGACCTTGGGCCGCTCTCGGAATTAAAGATTAGGATTATAAATTCGCACCTAGGGATGTCAAGTGGAGTGCTAGAAACAGATTATCGTCTTACGCGTGAGAGAGGGAAGGGGTGGAGTAAAGAGTATATACATGGAGTGAAATGTGAGCAGAAGAGCGGGGGCGGGATAGTTGTCACATGTAATGACCATTCCTAAGGAGATGATCGCCAGACGCATGACGCCAACGACCAGTGCTTGGTGCTGGTCTTGTCTTCATTTCTTTAACTCTACCTGCGTCAATGCCTATATTCATGAAATAAGCAAAACCTTTATAATTAAAAAAACAAAAACAATTCGCTGAACGGTGTTAGAATTCATACTATACATGCAATATTATTGTAGAGTGAAATAAACATTGTTATAAAAGCTACGTGCTTATTAAATAATCGTCAAATGATATCTTTCGCCAAAACGTCCCTTCGCCAAAACGGCACGCGCCAAAACGTCCCGTCGCCAAAACGGCGGGGCCAAAACGGCGTCGCCAAAACGGAGGCGCCAAAACGTCACGTACCGCTTTTAGACCTATACTTAAATCTTGAATCTAGATATAAATCTGGAACTAGGTCTTGATCTAGCTAGATCTATGTGTAGTTTGTATGACTAAAGACCATGGAGGTATTAATTTTTATTTGCAGGGGGAGAGTCTTGTTAAGTACACAACTGTAGCTTAAACTTAGGCAATATATGTTTTTTTTTCGTGTTGATAGTGTATTAATTTTGTAAGAAGAATACATCTTTTTAGTTTCTCTTTTTTACAATGTAACATGCTCTTAAATTTAAATTTATGGATAACGTTAATAATTATTTTTTAAAAAATATAAATGTATGCTAAATGAATATATGGAAATTTTGTGGCTTGCGGGTAATGCACTTGGAACCGGAAGTCCCGTATTTGATACCTGGTGTAGTTTTTAAGTGGACCACTTCATGGGCCGATTTAAAGTTTGTGTTTCCACACAAACTGTCTTTGTAAACTTGTTTTTTATAGGTAAGTTGGTCGTACTCTGGTCATATTCTGGCAGATTTCAAAATGTCGGTTTAAAAAAAAAAACTACCTAGAGTCTCTTTTTTTGTATTGTGATCTTCATAAATGTGAATTCTAAAGTGTTTGCATATGCTATGCTTATTTAAATAAAAAGAAGTAGATCGGATATCAATTCTGTTATTTATTTTAACCTTGGAGAGACTTAGAGCGTAACTCAGCGCAAGGTAGGTAAACAGCACCCTGATATATTTTAGTGAACTTAAGCTGAAGGGCTACACATTTTAAACAAGAAAGAATTGTCACATTCAAAATTTAAAGGGGAAAAATGGCATGTACTGAAAATTGCCCATTTGTTGAGAAAAAAAAATCTTAAATATATAAAATATGTTGTATTTTTTTTTTATTAAGTTCAGATCTTTTTTAAATCTAAAAATTGTTTTTGTTGAATCCTTTAAATCCAAGTGTTGTTAAAAAAATCTATAATACAACATATGAAGTTGACAAAAGTTCAATGAATCATGCTCGCTTGTAGCTAAATAAATATATATATATATATATATATATATATATATATATATATATATATATATATATATATATATATATATATATATATATTCATCTGGCTTGGATATGTCTATATGTCTTATCTTGTTATCTTACAACATACAGAAGTTACTTCCAAAAAAAAAAGATGATTACGTTCTATACGTCATGCATATAGTCAATAATGTTAAACAATGCCTCACACCCTATAAAGATGTTGGTTATCCTGCCTGGCTCAGGCAACCAGTTAATTTCTCTTATAGCCACTGCTATGTGCATTTGAACAAATTTGTTCTAGCATATGGAACGAATAATTTCTGTTTTTGTCTTGGTGTCAGAGTATTTTATTACCCTTTTCAAAAGTTTTTTTTTTGTATTTGACGTTTATGGTTCAATGTTTTATGTATAATTGCTACTTTACTTGTACGTCTTCTATCCTAATCGTTTGCATAAGCGTAGCTAGAAGGGAGGTTACCCCCCACCCCCCAAAACGAAATCCCCCCTGCATGGGAGGGGGTTGGAATTTAGTGACTTTTTTTTTTGCTTTCATTTTGTTTATTTTAGTTTAATTGATTTAAATAATTTAAATAATAAAATATTATTTGCCCCAGCATAGCGAAGGCGGTTTTGAGTTTTAAACCACATAACAATGAGGTTTTGAAGTCAAATCCCCCTCTACTGTATAAAAAAAAAAGCATAAAAGGTTACAAAAACAGCTTGTGTGGAAAAAAAACAACTTGTAATCGGCCAAGAAAATGTTCCACCCAGGCAGGTAAAAGGGCAGGTTTCAATATATTTTCGTAAAAAAAACATCATAATGAAATTCTATCAAAGACAAATGACAGAGAAGAATGGAGAAAGAAGGTTGACAGATCTTGTGTGGTGCCCCAGCGGTTCAGCAGACCAAAGGATAGGAAGTTAGATGTGAATCTGGCCTAACTGATGCCTTATAATGAATATTTAATTGATTTGATTGTTTTGTAAAAGGTCAATCTCTTATTCAAATCCTCAAGAAACAACACTGACATATTTTAAAAAAATAGTTAAGTGTACACTGCCAGTAGTGCACTACTGCTGTTCACGCGATAATATGAAAAAATTACTTATTTGTTTTTATTTTAATACTAATTAATATAATGATAACTTTTAACTATTATATAGCGCTACCTTCATGCTTAAAGCGCTTTGGTCCAATCTCATTTGTGGACCAGAGGGGGGGGGGGGGGAAGGGGGTATCTAGGAGTAGGTATTTCATGCTGCCTTTAGGCGCTCAGTAAACACAACTCTGCCCGAGTCGGGTGTCGTACCTCGAGCCCTGTTCGTAGATGGCCAAGCCATGCCAAGTTCAGGCATACTTAGCCTCTCGACCATGCTTCCCACGATTTACATTAAGTCCAACTAATATGCATACTAGATAGATTTTTTTCTCCTAAAAAAAACCCCCAGAAAACTTTGTGTGTGTGTGTGAAGATAGTATATAGTATGACAGAACTTACACAGCTTAGCAATACTAATGTAATAATAAAATGTTTGATAAAAAAATCTTAAACCATTTGCATCAATGTGTTAAACAAATGGTACATAGTTTTCGCCCTTACTAAAAAGTCTCAAGTGTTTGTTACTATTAATAGTTAATAGTTGTAAAACTGGTGTATTTTTATGTAAAATCTGCTTGCACAAGTGATTTAAAAAATTATTTTTTTTTGCTTTCAGGAAAGAAAAAAAGCATCCATTGCATAAGAACTTTGACAATAAATAGTCTAAAATATTAGATTTTCATTATCTTTTCTAGTTTACGAGATCTAAACGGGACGGACGGACAGACAGACATTTCACACAAAACTAATAGCGTAAATTGACAAAAATCTGAAAAAAATTGCATAAATCTATTTAAAATATGGTAAATAGTCATCCCCTTATACTAAGGAGCCTTCCGTGTTTGTTACTATTTATAGTGAATAGTTGTAAACGTGGCGTATTTTATGAAGAAAAAAAAACTGCTTGCATAAGTGATTTAAAAATGAGATTTTTCGCTTACAGAAAAAAAAAAACCTAGCCGTTGCATCAGAACTTTGAATGGTCTAAAATATTATGGTGTCAGGTTCTCACTTTTTTCTTTTTAGTATACGAGATTGAAACGGGACGGACGGACAGACAGACAGGCATTCCACACAAAATTAGTAGCTTTTTTTCCTCTTTTGGAGGTCGCTAAAAATAATGCAAACGACTATCCCCAAATTCTTAGAAAACAGCAAAGGATTTCAAAACCCCCTCCAAAATTCACTATAAACCCTCTCTTCAATGTAGGACTATCCATTCATCAGTCACCAGATTCTATGAGACGAGAGTACTCTTCTTTTTGATGTTCATTTACTAGATCTAGATCTAAAAATAGAATTATATGTTACATAGGTTAGGGGTGAAAAAATTGCCTTGACTTCTTTTAACTACTTTACAAAACAACGCCTTGATCCAACTTTCCAAAAAATTTTCACATTTTTTGTAGTGTTAAAAAGTCTCCATGTTCAGTGTAGATATAGTATATATAAGTCTATGGACTCACTATTGTTTTTTTTTTTTAGATTGACTCACTCATACAGTTAACTTCTATCACCCATTATATAGGCTACCTAGGTAATAAATGACACTCTCAAAACTGTATTGACTCTTTCATTAATCGCTTATTCAACTCATACTAATTAGTATACAATGTAAAAAATAATTGTCAAATGTGATTAAAAAAGAAAAATATATATATATTATCCAATCTGGCAATATCATTCAAACATCGTGAATGTCGTAAAATAAGTTTATACCGGAAGTATAGTTTGGAGTTGAACGAAACGTATGCTTAGTTACGCTTAGTTTTGGCATTCCTGTGTATATATATATAGTCTATGGTCTAACCAAGTTTAATTCACATTTAACTTGTATGTTCTTCTTTAATTTTTACAAATTTCTTTTAATAAACTCTGTCTAAGATGTAGAAAATGATATATTTGCTAAAGTAACATTACGTGAAACAATTCATGTTATATAGAAATTCATTGTGAAGGAATCAAATATTTACATGAAAATATATTCTTAGTGAAATGAAATTGTGAGAAAATAGTGTAAAAAAAAAAGAATCTAAGGAACAAAGAACTAAAAGCTATAATAATTTGTTCAAATACAATAATCGCTTTGTCATATACCTTATACTAGAATTAGATACAAAAAAATTACTTGGGAAAATTTTTAACAAATATTAAGTCATTAAGTAAACGTTTCATCAAGTCAATGTTTTGAGCTAAAATGATATTTTTTTACCTGCTCATGCAAAACAAAGCTAGGTGAATTAGTAAAGATCATAATATAACATGAATAAAACATACTTACATTGGTGCATAAGATTTAGAAATACTAAATGTTTACAAAATACACAATTATTTAAATAACATAGAATTAATTACAACTAAGTAAAGTGGTTCTGAAGCACTCTACTAAGCTTACCATGAATCCAAGAGAAATGAAAATCGTCAAGAAATCAGAGACGGTATACTTGTCTGCCCTTTTGGAGAGAATAAATTCGAATAACTAAGTTGACGAACGAAAAAACATAAAATGTCAGAAAAAGGGTGGGGAAAATGGTGGGGTGGTAAGCAGACAATGTGTCACCATCAAGAGGTCCAGGAATAGACTTTTTGCACCAACCTGTGAATCGTGAGACCATGGAATTTTGTTCGTGTCTTTGTCTCCTCGGACAGATGGTCATAGAGAAAATGGGAGATAACACTGGTTTGACCATAGCGATGGACATTGTGTCATGACAGTGGACAGTCCGAGCCACTGCTAGGACAACTTCACTTAAAGTGGGTCATTTAAACATACCAAAAGTTTCCGAGAACAGCAGGTTGTGAGGGTAAATTGTTACCTGTCCGTCATAAGGTAAGGGAAAGGAAAAAGCCCCGTCCCAAGTTTGTCCACGTTGATCCAGTGAATGAGAGGAGGGGCATAACTTGGCCATTTGCTTTACCTAGCTTAGTTAAGGGGAGGCAACTCCTTAGTCTAGTTTGACAGGTGCCAAAAACGGAATGGGAAAATGTAAGATTGATGCAATTTAATGGATGGAGTGGAGAGGAGTGGTGGTGGTATTATAATGTTTCACGAAATTAGTTTAGGAAAATAAACGATAAGTAGAATAAAAAATAATTAAACACGGGGACCTGAGTGATACCCTAAGTGAGCTTAAGACGTATAGTCACAGGGACATTTATTGGCACACAAACAAAATGGTTGAAAAATATAGTTGAATATAAGGGACGAGGATGTTCTGAGGCTTTTTTGTTAAGGAAACTAATCGTTCAACTTCGCAACTTCTCATGTGACTAAAGAAGCCAATCATAGATATACAGCTGTGGTCATAGACGAGTTTAAAGGAATTCTTAAATAAAAGAGAATAAGTTTTTAAAAAGGAGAGAGTGACGGTCACTTGAAATCTCATCACACGGTACGTTTGTGTTGAAAAATTATTCGAACCAAAGGCTGCTTTTAGAATACTTTACCATACAATAAGTTTCGACCGATGGCCAGAAATAAAAAAAAACCTGTTTCTTCGTTGGCCCTGTTATCAGTAGGTCCTTCATTAAATACAACTCCTTTAAAATAATAATGAAAACAGATATGAGCATGTCAAAAGGCACAAATGGATCCATACTAGTGATTGATTTTAAAATGGAATGGTAGTTTGACAAAACACCATTTGATATAAATATTTAAAATTGTAAATAAAATTTGCTTAGATATTTTTAATTATAAATAAACATAAAAAATTATAAAATTTGTTTATATATTTTTAATTATAAATAAATATAAAAATTATAAAATTGACAAGATAATAACACACATAATTAACAAAAATCACTATAAGGTAAAAATATGACGGTGTGTGTATTTTATGAAAGTAATTTTTAATTAATAGCATTCATATATATTAAATTCATATTTCATAACATTCTAATGGTAAATAGCGAGTATTAACCAATGTTTACCACAGCCATAGAGCACTGTTGGTCAAGTACTTTCAAAAGTAGGCCAATTAATATGAAGACAGGGAAGAAATGAGAGGGTAATTAAGAATAGCTTTTAAGGCTTTGGGGCTAATTGAGATCTGCTATTTTTGCCTGAGCTCTAAGACCGAATAAAAAGTAGCCAAAGAGATAAGAAGAAACAAATATTAAAGCACTAAATGAAGAAGTACATTTTTTTAAAGTTATAAATGGAATGATTGATTTAACCACACCGATGAAGTCGTTGCTTTTGTAAACAGGTAAGAGAAGTTACAAAAAAGGTGGCCACATGGTCGTGAGGTATACGTTGGGACTGGAAGCATTTTCTTTGGCTTCCTGAGTGAGATAGGGTTGGGTTGTTATCATCTTCTTTTCTGAAGGGACAACAGAAGAATGTTACAACTGATAGCAAGTTAGCACATACCTTCATCACAAGCGTCTCCTATATAACCAGCGATACAAACACAGGAACCATCTACATTGTTACATGTTCCATTGAGACAATGCGCATGACAGGGGAAGGAACAGTTTTGTCCATACATGCCTTGATCACACGCTTTAAGAAAACCGTTTAAGAAAACATGTACTAACATGTACTTGTGATGTGACCTCTTTGGGAGTTTTATGACAATACATTTTAAGGATGCGCCAAGGCTCATCATAGCTTGCTTTACATATGTCTTAATTTCTTAAAGCATCTAGCAAACAGTTTAAAAACATATTGACTTCAAGTTATAATTTCTACCAAAGATAGTTTGGCCCTTTGTTGATTTCTCTAGCTCAAGGTATCACTTTTCACTAATCTTTGGTAAATGTTTGTATGTAGCGTAATGAGGTTAACGGACCCTTAGTGGCTAGGGTGTCAATAAGTTTTTCTGTTAAAAAGTGGTGTTAATTTTATATTCTTATTAATCGTAATTGGTGTTCTAGCTCAACTTTAAAACGTCTTTATATACATATGCACGAGCTGACTGCATGTCAATATCGATGGAGTAATAACTAAATCCTTTCATAGTATTAAAGTTGGTAAATAGATTTATAAAAAGCATTATAATTGTTATCACTATGAAATTGAATCCTACTTGCTGCATGTTTCTAAAGAAATCTTACCTGTAGTACATTTAGGTGGATTGCTGTAGCCAAGACATCCTTGAGTACATTCTCCAGTTATACGGTGGCATGATAGATTTGCGCAACTGGCACTGCAATTGTTAATGCAGTTAATGCCCCATAGTTCTGCCATGCAAACTTTAAAAAAAAATATTCATATATATGAGTGTGTATGTGTTAAATCAACATTTAATGTCAACAGATTTTTAATAGCAATAAAGCAAACATACCATCACTACATGCTGGTGGATTGCTGAAGCCAAAACAAACACTGTTACATAGTCCAGTATCTCTATCACAACTGGTGGGACAGGAAGTGGGACAACTTTGTGTGCAAGGAAGACTCCATGTACCAGGAGGGCATTCTGAAATATATTTAAATTTCAAATATATTTATAAATAGTGATAATGTTTTATGTAATAAATTATCGAAATGTATATAAATGATTGTAGTAAAATATATAATTTTGCGTAACTATGCACAAAAAAAGCTTTTTAAATAGCTAAATACTTAAAACATTAAAATTAAAATAGTGTAACTTTCCTCACTATCCAGACCTGTTGCAATTGCACCACACGACACCACCAACTTTACGAACTTGACGACTCAAAATTCCAAAACAACGTAAAACATTATGATCAATAAATCGTGGCCAATACTGTACCATTGGCAACAACGTAACACTGACTGTACAAAAGCTTTACACTCCGACGCATCAACTCTGTAACACTGTATCAATTCTCTGCCTCTTCCTAGACTTGCACTTGATTCTCTGTTCCAGACAGACTTCACCTAGACTGATTCTTGACTCCGACTTAGACTCGTGTTTGTGAAGTTGAGATGTAAACGGACGTAAAGTCGTTCCAACTTTCTGGTGGAATACATTACCCCATCCCTCCTGACCTTATTTACAATATCTTTCCTTCCCAAACTGTCCTTGGCTGACCGTCGCAAGATGTCACGGTTTACCGCTCGTCTAGCGCTGACCGGGGGCGATTTGCGTCGGTTGTCCACACACACCACTACCCCCATCTGTGACACCACCAATTTTATTACAATATGTTAAAGTTGTCTAGGTAAATTTGCATTATAGAATTTATTCATGTTTGACCGTTATAACTTTTTAACTAAAAAAATTAATTAATTTAAATTTGGCTTGACTAGGGACTTATATCTAGAGCAAACATCTTTTTTTGTTATCTTATCTTATTTAACAAAGACGTTACTTCGAAAAAGAGGATGATTACGTCCTACGCGTCAAGCATCTAGTCATAAATTCTGCCATGTCACTGGTTTTTCTGGCAGGATCAGGCAACAGATTCTATGCTCTAATAGCGCTAGGGAAGAAGGAGCATTTGTACTCGTAGATTGTATACATTAAAATTAATTTTAGTCATATGTTCTGCATTTTTTTTAATCATTGAGTTATGAATGCTTTAAAATTTTATGCCTAATTATCTTAAATGCCTTATTGAGATTGATACTATTGCCTGCATCTGAATTATTGCAAAGCTTATGCGAATTCCTACTTAATGCTTGTAGGGGATTCCTAATTGAATAAAGCACCGAATCTCTCTACTGCTAGACGAGCAGCGACTTAACCGTTGAGCCAGATTGCCTGCAGCGTAGAAGACATCTAGAGCCGACCTCCTAGAACATAAAAAAACAACAATTTCTTACAACGCCAAATGAATCTTTTAAACATTATTACTTTTGACAATCAAAGCAAAAATCACGTCTTGAATATTCCTTGCGAATAGGCGGATCCGACAGGGATTTAGCTCCAACGGGGGCCGCCTCTGAGCTTGTGTGATAACACAAATTCTCTTTGTAATCCTGTTTTCTTTAAATCTTCGGATATACTTCGGAAATAAAACAACATACTTACCGCCGTAAGCTTCCACTTCACAAAGTGTGAGCATTGGAAAAGGGTCATATGAGGTTATTTTTGTTTCATTAATAGATAATGACTTGATTGGCTTAGAAGTGTTGACACTTATGTAATAGATAGGTTCCGCTTTTTCATCATTATCTTTGATATTATCCACAACAGTATTATTTCCATCCACTGATATAAGACGAAATTTGCTCAGACGTATGTCATTCCCGTGATCAACTAGAAAAAAAAAACATTTTCTTTGGTTGTACATTACGATTGGCGGTGGGTCATGTAATTAAAATAGATCCAATTGGAGTCATACAAATGAGAGAGTTAAAAGCAGAACTTAAGTTAGCATTTCCACCCTCTCCATGCAGCTTGGCTTTATTGATATTATTATTTTCTAGCCAAAGAAACGATATTTACAATGTTGTCAAAGTTATCAAAATATAAAATTCATGAGCCACCCCAAAGAAAGCCCTGTTAAAAAATGTTAAACCATCAAAAACTTTCAACAGAACAAATAACACAACGGAACAGATCGTCAATCTTAGGATAACATGCGAGAAGTACCTCCATCACCACCATGACTTTAATTATTTTAAAAACCTTTCGACAGAGTCCCAATTGGATCTTATATATGAATACATAAACAAATAAATACAAACAATTAAAATATTTGTCAATCTTTACGACCAAGTTTTAAATAGTGAAGTGTACTTCAACAATAACAATGTTGACTGTTTTAAAACCACAGTTGCAGTGAGACATGGCTACCTAGTTTCACCAACATCTTACACCATCATTATATAAATAGAAAGGATAATGGAGGACACACAGTAACCCAAAGAAAGTAATGTTAACAATTTGTTCTTTGTATATGTAAAGTAATTATTGTTGTAATACCTCTTAAAAAAGAATCTCCAACCGCAGTCCTTAAACATAGAGCGTATTGATATTTAAAGGAAAACAACCATACAATATAGTTTCCAAATTGCTTTTAACATTTTGAAGTTTGAGAAAGCTTTTGATGTTAAATAACAAAAGATTACATAATTTCTTTACTTAAAGCATTAATTTTTTTTTTTTAAACAAAAGAAATAATTACATTTGGCTTACCTCTATTGTATAAGATAAACTGGTTTACAATATAATGACTATTTAAGGTCAAGGTAAAGCCAGGATTATTGTCAATAGTATTTGAGCAGAAGCCTTGAGAAAAATCACCATTTGTATTTCCGTCAACTGCTAAATCGGCTGTAAATACTTTTTGAACGTTATTTAGATAAGTTTCGTTGTAGTTGGACGTTTGTGTAGCTGTCTGTTTATATGCCACATTTCGGCCTGTTATTATAATAGAAAGTCAATTTTCTTTAGAAGCTTATAAGAAATATTTAGACTTGAATAAACGTCGCTAAAGAGAAACAAGCATAACATTAAGCATAAAGACACGTTCTGTTCTTCTGGAGAAGAGAGAGGAGGTGATATAGAAACAGAGACATACAAAAAGAGACATAATTAAAACTTCTAAGGACTAGCCCCAGAAGGAAAGTCCCATTTCCGTCAATTGTTTGCTACTATAAAAAGAATACGGTTAACTTTTTCTCTCCTAACTGACGATACCAACGTTGATTCCACCGGAATGTAAATAATTTGGAGAGAAAGAGTTAAAATAGTTCTCTTACCAGTTCCATAATCATTTAGTCTGTTGGATCGATTGGACAACACAACTGATTTTTCGACCGTCTTTCTTCATTCCTCTCTGTCTTTTGCGTTGAAAAGAACTTTTTCAATTGCAGGCCTTTCGTTTGTCTATGTTGTCTTCCCAATGTTTTATCTGTCTGCCTCTTTTTCCTTTTCCTGGTACTGTTCCCTGAAGGAAGGTCTTTGCGAGCCCTAAAAACATTGCAAAATGGATTTTTAGTTTGCGTTTTTTTTTAAAAAGTTGTTAGCAGGTTATTGTCGGGTCCAATCGCTGTAATAACCTTGTCTCTAATCTCTTCGTTTGGGATGCAGTCTTTACATGTGATACTTTGGATCTTTCTGAATGAACTCGATTCCTTTGCTAGGATCCTCCTCTGTAGCTCTGCAGTTTTGCGTCCAAGACTCGCAATCATATAAGAATTTAGCCATGGCCAGGCAGCGCATCAGTCTTGTTTTGGTGTCGAGGGCTATGCCTTTGTCTTTCCATATCATTTTAAGTTTTTCAAGTGCTGCACTGGACTGTGCAATTCTGGCCAGGTTTGGTCTCCTCATCTGAAATAATAGATCCGTGGTATTTAAAAATACTGGCACTATTCACTTTTTGAGCTGCAATATTGATACACATTTCAAAGACTGGTTACTATTAGTCATATTATTTTTCGACATTTATTTACATACTATATGCTACAGAAGTCTTCCCTTTGCGCATCACCACGTCAGCTAGTTCTTCTGTCCCTGTTAGGCCATATATTTCTCCCACCAACCGCAAGTTAGTAATTATTCTTCCTCCAATGCTTACAGTACCTCCATTGCCGTCAAGTGCATCTTTCATTATCCTTTTAAGAAAGCTATTGAAAAGAGTTGGTGAGAGTAGGCAGCCTTGTCTTACTCATACTGTACTTTTAACTAGTCCCCAATATTATTGTTGAAGTATACGCACTACTGGACTCCTTGTAGAGGTTCTGGATAACTTAAAATTATGTTTTATCTATGTTGTACTTTTCCATCGTCGCCCAAAGTGCCCCTTGCCAAAGTCTGTCGAAAGCTTTCTAGGAATCAATAAATACGTGGAAAAATTTTTCTTGGCGGTGAAGGTATTGTTCGCATAGTATTCTGACTTTTAGGATTTGTTCTGTTGTGCGGCGACCCTGTCTAAACCCTCTTTTTCTTTTAATATAATTCTGTCTTCAATCGGTTTTAGCCGGTTTAATATAATTTTTAACAGGACTTTGCTGGCTTATGAGACTGATGGTCTGGTAGTTTTGATATAGTTGTGAAAAGTGGAAAAGTGGAAAAGTGATGATGAATGATTGGGTCCAGATTCACCTGACTGCCAGGTCTTGTTGCAAATCTTATGAAGTAAGTTAAGTAGATAGTACGCGACAAAACAAAAACAACAACAACAAAACAACAAACAACAACAGCTGTTTCAATTTAAACATGGAAAAAAATACAGAATAAATATCAACTAAATGTATCACCTCCACTAATAAAAAGAGAGCACAAGGAGCTTATGTCCCCAAGTATTTTTAACGAAGTTGTCATCACATTATCGTCACATCTTATATCCATTGTGTTCTCATTAAGTTGTGACCATTTCTGACTTCCACACTCTTGAAATACATTACTTGTATTGTACAATACTTTAACCGTTGAAAACTTATCTACCAAAAAATAAAAAAAGAATTTTGCTTTAAACAAGAATACATTCATGTCTGAAATTAAGCAAATTAATTTTTATCTATCTATCTATCTATCTATCTATCTATCTATCTATCTATCTATCTATCTATCTATCTATCTATCTATCTATCTATCTATCTATCAAATCTATCTATCTATATATCTATATATCTAACTATCTATCTATCAAATCTATCAAATCTATCTATCTATCTATCTATCTATCTATCTATCTATCTATCTATCTATCTATCTATCAAATCTATCAAATCTTTCAAATCTATCTATCTATCTATCTATCTATCTATCTATCTATCTATCTATTTATCTATTTATCTATTTATCTATCTTATCTATCTATCTATCAAATCTATCTATCTATCTATATATCTATCTATCTATCAAATCTATCTATCTATCTATCTATCTATCTATCTATCTAACTATCTATCTATCAAATCTATCAAATCTATCTATCTATCTATCTATCTATCTATCTTTCAAATCTATCTATCTATCTATCTATCAAATCTATCAAATCTATCTATCTATCTATCAAATCTATCTATCAAATCTATCTATCTATCTATCTATCTATCTATCTATCTATCTATCTATCTAACTATATATCTATCAAATCTATCAAATCTATCTATCTATCTATCAAATCTATCTATCTATCTATCTATCAAATCTATCTATCTATCTATCTATCAAATCTATCAAATCTATCTATCTATCTATCTATCAAATCTATCAAATCTATCTATCTATCTATCTATCTATCTATCTATCAAATCTATCAAATCTATCTATCTATCTATCTATCAAATCTATCAAATCTATCTATCTATCTATCTATCAAATCTATCTATCTATCTATCAAATCTATCAAATCTATCTATCTATCTATCTATCAAATCTATCAAATCTATCTATCTATGTATCTATCTATCTATCAAATCTATCAAATCTATCTATCTATCTATCTATCTATCAAATCTATCAAATCTATCAAATCTATCAAATCTATCTATCTATCTATCTATCTATCTATCAAATCTATCAAATCTATCAAATCTATCTATCTATCTATCAAATCTATCAAATCTAACAAAATCTATCTATCTATCTATCAAATCTATCAAATCTATCTATCTATCTATCTATCAAATCTATCAAATTTATCTATCTATCTATCAAATCTATCAAATCTATCTATCTATCTATCTATCAAATCTATCTATCTATCTATCAAATCTATCAAATCTATCTATCTATCTATCTATCAAATCTATCTATCTATCTATCTATCTATCTATCTATCTATCTATCTATCAAATCTATCAAATCTATCAAATCTATCTATCTATCTATCTATCTATCAAATCTATCAAATCTATCAAATCTATCTATCTATCTATCAAATCTATCAAATCTATCAAAATCTATCTATCTATCAAATCTATCAAATCTATCAAATCTATCTATCTATCTATCAAATCTATCAAATCTATCAAAATCTATCTATCTATCTATCTAATCTATCAAATCTATCTATCTATCTATCTATCAAATCTATCAAATCTATCTATCTATCTATCTATCAAATCTATCAAATCTATCTATCTATCTATCTATCAAATCTATCTATCTATCTATCTATCAAATCTATCAAATCTATCTATCTATCTATCTATCAAATCTATCAAATCTATCTATCTATCTATCTATCTATCAAATCTATCAAATCTATCTATCTATCTATCTATCTATCTATCAAATCTATCAAATCTATCTATCTATCTATCTATCTATCAAATCTATCTATCTATCTATATATCTATCTATCTATCAAATCTATCAAATCTATCTATCTATCTAAAAATTCTTTAAATGTTTGTTTCTTTGTTTTATAACTTCAAAACTATGGACTTCTACGTCCAGGTCCAATACATATTACCAGATCATACAGCTATTTAATATATAAAGCACAATGTAAGGAGTATGTTTGTATGTATGTATGTATGTATGTCCCAAATAGAAAACAAAACCGTTTGACCAATCTTGGTAAAACTTAGCATAATTTTTCCTTAAATTACATCGGAAATCTAATGTATGTTAAATGTCTCTCCCACTGCAAGAAAGCCTTAAAAATAATAATAATAAAATACCTAAATATATTTCCATTGAAGAAAGAAACTTTTTAAAAGATCAGGTAAACCCATTTTCACGGTATTTTATATTAGCTATGTAAGGCCACGGGTCATATGCTGATAGAATTAAATGCATGTTACATTTTATTTCGTATCTTACTGTGTTTAGAAAAGCTAACTTTTTTTCGCCCATTTTTAATATCAGTGTGCAAAAAAAATAAATAAAGTTAAGCTTATACAATTATACAATACAATTTTGACGTGGCCAAGGTACTTCTTCTTCTTCTTAAAACTGTCATGTAGAGTTGAGCCTTCGGCTCTTGGAACTCTAAGCAAGCAAAAGTGTACAAGAGCTCCCTTTCACGGCCAGTGTACAGTGTCAGACTCGAGGCCAGAGACCGCGTGCACCGGGATCCCTGCCATTTTCCTTTTCTATACCAGGCTAACCGTGCAGGACACGCCATTTATGTAACGGCCCTTTGAGGAACGGCGCCTGGATTGTGACAAGGTTATA
Source organism: Biomphalaria glabrata (assembly GCF_947242115.1). Taxonomy (NCBI): domain Eukaryota; kingdom Metazoa; phylum Mollusca; class Gastropoda; family Planorbidae; genus Biomphalaria; species Biomphalaria glabrata. The sequence goes on from NC_074715.1 coordinate 9,466,492, forward strand.
GGAGCTTTTTTTACAACTCCGCACAGTGCAATGAGGATGCTCTCGCACCCCTTAGGCACCCCCACGGCAGTCTTGTTTTGCTACCCTTTAGCCTAATCAAAACTGTGAATTTTGGTTTTTATTTGAGTGTGTGTATTTGAGTGAGTATGTAAAGATGAATTTAGGCTATTATATGATTGTGTTGATCTGACAATGCTCTTCAAGTATTATGATTTAGTGAAGATTTATATTATTAACATCTACTAAAACAAGACATTCATGCCGGAGATTCAAATGTAAATATGTTTAGTAATTCAAACAATATAGATCCTTCAACAATAAATATAAAGCTTAAATTCAGAAATCACTTGAAAAAAAAACACAATACACAAAAATAAAAAAAAAACAGTTTAGTTAATTATCTTCGATCAAGCTCGTAAAAAAAAAACTAAATTTATCAATACTTTTCATTTTACAACTTACAACGCGACCTGTCTCAAAAAGATTCCGTCTAATACGTTACTCTATCTCGTTGCATCTACAACTTTACTTTATGTCGTTGCGTCTACAACTTTACTCTATGCGTTGCGTCTACAACTAAACTCTATGTCGTAGCGTCTACAACTTTACTCTATGTCGTTGCGTCTACAACTTTACTCTATGTCGTTGCGTCTACAACTTTACTCTATGTCGTTGCGTCTACAAATTTTCTCTATGACGTTCCGTCTACCACTGCCGAGTTTCGCTTCAAACTTTTGTGTCCTTTCACAAACCACGACAGATATTCAATTCTAAGAAAGAAAGCTCAATACTGAAAAGTATGGACTCTATGATGAGCTAGTCGCTAGGAGATGGCCAGATAGAATTAAAATAGACTTAGCCAGTCTGCTACGTAACAATACAGAAAAGCTTTTTACAAAAAGAAATAACAGCCATATTCTTACATGTGTCACTCAAAACCATCCTCAGCCACGTCAAGGTATATGTTTTATCCCAGGACACAGTGAGTTCTTGAAAGTTTGGATCATTGTTACAAGTACTGTCATCTCCGTCAGTTAACCAAGAATTTGTTTGTGATTTTGTAGCACCTTGTATTGTTAGAAGATCCCCTAAAATGTAAAACAAACATTTTAAAATATACACTTGAAATTCTATGGTCTAATTAAATAGGCTACACACAGGGCCGGCGTTTCGAATTGCAATCCCAAACTAATGAATGCTTGCGAGGCCCCGGTTTAAAATTATTAAAATAATAACTTTAAGTATTAATTAGATCATTATGTTAATATTTATTACACAACATGCATAGAAATTAACTAAACGCAATAGGCGAAGTGGGTTAATTAAAGGTTCGTCAATCGTACCATGTTAACCATTTACGTCCTACATCTTTAAAAGCCTGTAAGAAGAGCCATGACTGAGAGTAATATATTGTAAATTGTGTAAATTGTAAAATCCAATTTGGAGCAATCAGTCAAATCGGCCTACGGCCGGCCCTGGCTACACATGATCATTTTTTAAAATTATCATTGCATACATTTTTAGATAAAACATATAATTCATTATTGTTACGTAGTTTTTAAACTTGATTAATTTTGTGATGTTTGTAACGGGTGTATCTATCTTTAATAGTGTCTACTTGAGAGAGAAGAAAATTTAAATCGTCGGGACTCTTTTCAAAGCAGCGAAAAAATTCTGTCTTGATCCTACACAGTATTGTTCTACATTATCACATCACCCAGTATCAACAAACACTGGAAACTATAACATCCCTTTAGTCATACTCGAGTACATTGTTGTTAACTTTTAGATTGCAGACGTTATTTCATGTGTCAATCTAGTCATGCATGTTAATCAATGAGTTAACCTACCAACTTTAATTAAACCAACCAACCTACACAACTAAAATACAGGTGATTTTTTTCAAACTTACTTATAGCCGTGATAATAAGTCTCTTGAATACTTTGAAATAAGTATTATGTAATTGTAATGGATAAGAACTTTTTTTTTACGAAAAGCCATATGAGAGAAAAAAAAAAGAAATGTTTAAAGCTTAAAATTATGTCTTCACTTTAAAAAACACACAGAAGCGTGTGATTTTTAGAGGCCTCCGAAAGGGGAAAAGACGCTATTGTTTTTGTGTGAAATGTCTGTCCGTCTGTCCATCTGTCCGTCCGTCCCGTTTAGATCTCGTAAACTAGAAAAGATATTGAAAATCCGACTTCACAATATTTTAGACCATTCTGATGCAACGGCTACTTTTTGTTTCCTGAAAGCAAAAATTCTAATTTTTAAAATCGTTATGCAAGCAGTTTTTTAAAGAGAAAAAGCTAATTAGTATGCATTATAAGTTAGACCTAATTTAAAACAAATAGTAATCTTATAAACTTTATTTTCGTTAACATTTTTTATATAGCGGAAAATTTTGAGGACTCAAATATGAGATTGAGCCTTTTACATTATTTAATCATAACCGAGGGTCCCGGGTTCGAATCCTGGTGAAGACTGGGATTTCAACTTCTAGTCTACCCAGCTCTAATGGGTACCTGACGTTAGTTATGGAAAGTTTTGCAAAGGCGGTTGGTCGTTGTGCTGGCTACATGACACCCTCGTTAACCGTAGGCCACAAAAACAGATGAACTTTACATATCTGCCCTATAGACCACAAGGTCTGAAAGGGAAACTAGTTAGGCCAGGTTCACATCTAACTTTACATTCACTTTCACCTATCCTTTGATCTGCGGGACCGTTGGGGTACTACACAAGATCTGTTAACCTTCTTTCTCCATTCTTATCTCTCATTTGCTTTGATATAATTTCATTCGGATGTTCTTTCTGAAAATATTGAAGCCTACCTGGGTGGACCACTGGTCGTGCGGTTTGCACGCTGGACTGTCGTTCGGATTTATCGACGATCGAAGGTTCAAACCCTGCCTGCTCCTATCCCCTGTCGTCCAGCGGGAGGTTTGGACTAAGAAGTAAACTATCTTCAACTCATAAGGATTATCGGAATTATGTAAAACATTTTACTTCGGGGGCTGATTTTGAGTTTGTGTTTCCACACAAACTGTATCTTGTAACATTGTTTTATTTTTTTTTACGGGATTTTTTTTTTTTGAGGAATTAGAGATTGACCATTTACAAAGCAATTAGATCAATTAGATCATTATTCATTATCAGTTAGGCCAGGTTCACATTTAATTTCACATTCATTTTCACCTATCCTTTGGTTTGCTGGACCACTGGGGCACCACACAATATCTGTCAACATTCTTTCTCCATTCTTTTCTGACAATTATCTTTGATCGAATTTAATTCTGATGCTCTTTTTGAAAATATAGATACCTGCCTTTTTACCTGCCTGGGTTAACAACTTCAGGGGCCGATTTTAAGTTTGTGTTTCCACATAAACTGTCTTTGTGGTTCCCTGTCATTTCATCCCCGGTCACTTCATCCCCTTTCATTTCATCCCCTAGTCACTTCATCCCCGGTCACTTCATCCCCGGTCACTTCATCCCCTTTCATTTCATTCCCTAGTCACTTCATCCCCGGTCCCTTCATCCCCAGTCATTTCATCCCCTAGTCACTTTATCCCCGGTCATGTCATCCCCGGTCACTTCATCCCCGGTCACTTCATCACCGGTCACTTCATCCTCTAGTCACTTTATCCCCGGTCATGTCATCCCCGGTCCCTTCATCCCCAGTCATTTCATCCCCTAGTCACTTTATCCCCGGTCATGTCATCCCCGGTCCCTTCATCCCCAGTTATTTCATCCCCTAGTCACTTTATCCCCGGTCACTTCATCCCCGGTCCCTTCATCCCCAGTCATTTCATCCCCTAGTCACTTTATCCCCGGTCATGTCATCCCCGGTCACTTCATCCCCGGTCACTTCATCACCGGTCACTTCATCCCCGGTCACTTCATACCCGGTCACTTCATCCCCTAATCCCCTAATCACTTCATCCCCGGTCATTTCATCCCCGGTCATTTCATCCCTTGATATTTTCATCATCTGATCATTTTTAGCTAACAAATTGTAATTTAAAAAATCATAAAATGAGCAATATTTCATGTATTTATTTTTTATTTAAATTACAAAATTGTAACACGTTAATGTTTAAAAGGAATGAAAGCAAAACTTAATCAGGCGACATGATATCGCGAGGATGGGTGAACTCCGCCTTTATTAGAAAAAAATAAAACCTTATTTCATGGCTGAAAATGACGCGCCCATTTTCAAGAGCGATTGAAAAATAAAATAAAGTGAAACGTGGTCATACTTTCACCACGCCTTGGTCTTTGATGATAAGTTATCAGCGGCACGGTCATAATTATTCTAATCGCACTTCTATCTCTCAAATGATTGTTTACTACTTCCACCAAACCTTGGCCTTCGATCCAGATAATATTATGATATTACAACCCCCACATCCAATAGAAGCGCTATAGCTAAGAACACACCCAGATTTACAATATAATATAAGGTTTCTTATTAAGAAAACAAAGTGGAAGAGGAAACACTATAAACGCTTTAGTTACAAGTCATAAAATGCCAAAAAGCATTCTACATAATCATATTTATATTGTTACAAATGACCAGTGACAGGAAGAGGTTAACGTGTGACCCCGACGAGATAACACAGCAGCGGGTGTTCCCTGGAATGTACATGTATAAACAGAGACAGGATGTGACGTGTCCTTACATGTTATTCCAAAAGGTACTAACAATGTCCAGTGACAGATAGAGGTCACAACTTGTGACCCCGGCAAGATGACACTGCAGCCAATGTTTTCTGGAATCTACATGTATAAACAAAGACAGGATGTGACGTTTCCTCACGTGTTATTCCAGAGGATACTAGCCATGTTTGTGCAACTTTGGACAAGCGATTAGGGACTCTATATAAGCCAGAGAGTTAATGTGAAAGTCAGTCGTAAGGAGTCGTGAGTGAGCCGTTACAGTCGATACAGACGATGTAAGACGTGTGCGGCTCTAGTGGAAGAGAAATGTGTACGACTCGATGCAAGTTAACTAGGGTAGAGTTAACTGGAGTGGACTACTGTCGTTAAAGTCTATACAGCGAACTACAGTGGACTTGAGCCGTTACAGTCGATACAGTCGATGTAAGACGTGTGCCGCTCTGATGTGGTAGACTTGAGTACGACTTGGTTCAGCTTTAGGAGACCTGGAGCGACACTGGGAAGTGTGTCGTTGGTCTGTTCTGCGGAATACGGCTCGATGCAAGTTGAGAAGAGATGAATTGCAACGAAGTGAAGAGATGAATTGCAACGAAGTATAGCTAACTGTAAACTGACAGATATTGTACAGTCTTCTACGCTACATGTTACAGTAACGAATTGTTAGAGTTAATAGTCATTAAAGTTATATGAAACTGAAAGTTGAGTCGTCAAGTTCTTTACAGTGTTTTTATTTGTGTGCCAACTAATACTTCTAGCCAGAAGATTCAGAAATACGTAACAATATATAAAATATTTAATTGGGGATGAAATGACCGGGGATTAAGTGACCGGGGGATGAAGTGACCAAGGAATGAAGTGACCAGGGAATGAAATGACCGGGGATGAAGTGACCGGGGATGAAATGACCGGTCACCGTCTTTGTAACCTTGTTTGTTTTGATTTTTAGATCGGGGCAACAGAGAAAGAAAACCAACTGATTGATTGTTTATTTAGTATAGGGACTATATGACGTGGTAAAAACAATTAAACATTATGTGTATAACGAACAGCTAATTTGCGATACACAAGAACTGGGTCTAGAATACAAATCTCACAAAAATGAAAGATTTAGAGCTCTAATGAAAGTTCACTCGAATGGCCCTATTGGTTAAAATAAAGTGAAGGTAATTCCTTTTTAGGGCAATAAACTCTTGGGCCGGCCAATTTAGGTGTGTGGTCTACATTAAGGAATGAGTTAATTTGTCTGGGATTGTTTCTTGTAAAACTTTCAATGTCAAAACTATTTTTTGTTTGTTTTTATGACTCTGTCGTTGGCTTGTTGCTACCAACAGGCATTACAACTTTACCGATGCAATCATATTTTTATTTTGTAAATTAGAAGTTTAAAAAAGACAGACTTCTTATTATAAAAAAAAAATTATGATAATTACTGACAAATGCAACTTGAGATTTGGTATATAGAATACTAATATGTTATTTAAAGAAAACATGGCAGATGGGTCACCATTTCAAACTGTACCGTAAATAAGCAATATAAAGGTGTTAAGTGCTACTGTAATTCATGAACCATCATGTGTTCATATTGAGGGGAAAGACTTTTATCACAGTAAAAAGTGTAACAAAAAAAAAATGAGGTAAACTGTAAACGCCATTTAACAATTAATTCAAGTTTGCAATTGACAATTTAACAATTAATTTAAAATTGACTATGAAATCTCCGCAACATGGCGATGTTCATTTAAATTTAAAAACTATAACTTAAAGTGCCAACACCTATCTCCATCTAGGCTATTATCATTTTAATGTCATATTCTAATAAATTTAGTGAGAAAATTGACTCATGAATTTTAAAATCATAATATAAATCTATATTTAGCTTTAAAATAATCGATTTTTATTTTTAAAAAGTTAATAATGTCATGTAAAAAATATTGTTTTCACACTGTAAATTTATATCTTTTAAATAAGTAAAACTTTGGCTATATCTTCAATACTTCTGTGACATGGAGGACGCCTCAAGGATGCCAGAGGACACGTAAGCAAGAAGGTGACCGGTAACTTCATCCCCGGTCACTTCATCCCCGGTTACTTCATCCCCGGTCATTTCATCCCCGGTCACTTCATCCCCGGTCACTTCATCCCCCTTTAATTTCATCCCCTGGTCATTTCAAGAAGGTTTTTACACATTAGTTTATGGTAGCTTTGAGTTTCTAAACAGAATGGAAGTAATGCATAGGGCATAGGAGATGATTAAAATGAACATTTTATTTTGTTTCTTTACACGTGAATTAAGCATTTTTCGAATCGAATTTTAACTGGATTGTGAAAACTATAAATAGAAAATACCAACTTGTTTCAAGACTTTAATCGGTTCATTAAGTCTGTAAGTTTGAAGCTTTATAATAAGTATGTTAAAGTGAATGTAGGCCTTTTATTGAATTTGAATTATAGTATAACTTATTACATGAAGGTCAGAGTATGTTCTCTTGATTTATTTTATCAACATGTAACATAAAATTATAGTTTTTCGAAATAAGTAATTCTGTTTTTTTTAAATTAAAGCAAAATTTCTTGAAAAAACAATTGGATATTAGGTCATCAGATTTAACCACGAAGACATCGTAAAGTATAGACTTCCCTAAACAATTGTAACAACTTACTGTACTGACATCTAGCTCCGAACCACCCAGGTAGGCATTTGTCAGGACACGTCCCGTTTGATCCAGTGCAATTCTTGACACAATGACATTGATATATACAAAAATCATCGATACTGCACAAGTTGTCCTCTGCAAATAAATTTAAAATATACTACATAACTAACTAGCCTAAGATAATACTTAATATCTAATAATATATTTTTAAGTCTGGAGAGTTGCATTGTTAAAGACTAAAAATTCGCGTATATGATTAGTAGGGCAGATGATGTAAAGGTCATCTGTTTCTGTGACCTATGGTTAACAAGGGTGTCATGTGGCCAGCACAACGACCAACCGCCTTTACTTTTCCGTAACTAATGTTAGGTACCCATTAGAGCTGGGTAGACTCAGAGGCGCCCGAAGAACCTGAAATTAAAAATCCAAGTCTTCACCAAGATTCGAACCTCAATCTCCGGTTCGGAAGCCAAGCGCTTTACCGCTCAGCCACCGCGCCTCCAACAACAACAACAACATACACATACGCTCTTTAAAAACTGAAAATGTGTTAAATAATGTCTTAAATATGTACCACGCTTCACTAATGTATGAAATTATTCTTAAATACATATACAAATGAAAATGAAAGTGACGCAGGCAAATTTTCTTCAAATATATTTTTTTTAAAGATAAGGAATATATGTAGGACATGTAAGTGTATATAGATTGGCTGCCTGCTCGTGTGGTATGCTCCTCGCACTGTTGTCACGAGTTTGATTCATGATCGCAGCATCTTCTGCAACTCTTCAGGAATTTCAGCCTATGACATAATACTCTATATTTCTGAAGAAACGTTTGAAACGACAAAAACTTAAATCAAGAAAAATAAAGAAATAAAGAAAATAAAGAAATGAAGAAAAAAAAGAAATGAAGAAAAGAAAGAAAGAAAGAAAAGAAAAAAAGAAAAAAAAAGAAATTTAGAAAATAAAGAAATGAAGAAAATAAAGAAATGAAGAAAATAAATAAAGAAAGAAAATAAAGAAATGAAGAAAATAAATAAAGAAAGAACATAAAGAAATGAAGAAAAGAAAGAAAGAAAGAAAATAAAGAAAGAAAAGAAAGAAAGAAAGAAAATAAATAAAGAAAGAAAATGAAATAAAGAAATGAAGAAAATAAAGAAATGAAGAAATGAAGAAAAATCTGTTATGATCACTTCAATCACCTGAAATGGGCTTTATTTATCCACAATTAAAAAGAAAGGTTTTCCACACAAAATTTGATATTTGTCACCTCCTTACCTTGCATAGAGACTAGGATCCAGGTGTAGGATCCAATCAGTGATGTAAAAATTAACTGCAGCCTCATGTTTTACAAGTGATAAATAACTAGATTTGCTCAATCTTTTTTACATTAAATAATTATACTTCTTATATTAAAATTCCTTGTACGGAATGTTTCGTTAATACTCATTTTAATGTTTTAATCCTTATACAGTCGTGTGGAGACTTGAAGCGACAATTCTAAATGTTTTATCTGCACGCTAAAGAGGAAGTAAATACTAAATTTCGACAAAGGAAGTGCTAACATTCTAAAAATAAATCAAAGGTCATCCATTTATAATGATTCAAAAGATTGTAGTGGAGGTCATTATTTTTTTTTTATGGAGAGACACCCAGTACTTATTTACAATTGTAAAGATCCTAAGCAATTTAAAATATGGGGTCCTCTATAAGTCCAGATACTATATGTCTGCCCTTAGATATAGCTTGTGTTGCCTATAGATAAATCCGGTCCTGGAAACCCCAAGCAAGCACTGTTTAGGCATTTCAATCTAATTATGTACAGTTAAAATTCTCTTGGCGTCCTTGTGCCCATAATCTTCTTATAAGTTTTCTTGTATCACCGAAGGCAAAAGTAGTGAAATATTAAATAATCCATTTTTTTAAGGAAAAGAGGGAGAGAAGAGACAAAAAGAGAATTCGAGTGTGGAAGAAGTGCTGGGGAGCGAGGGAGAGATGGGAAATAAAGAAAGAGACAAAGAATTAGCGAGACAGAAAGGCGAGAAAGAAATGAAGATATAGACTGAGGAAGAGATAACTTAAAAGGAAGGAAGAGAGAGAAAGAGAATCGGGGAGAAAGAGGAAGAGATAAATAGAGAGGGAAGGAGTAAGAAGGAAGAGGAAATAGAAGGACTGTCTGGAGTTTTAATCAAGAAATATTGCTCGTCCGAAAATTTCTAAACATCAATTAATATTCTAACAATGTTAATCTGCTGCCTCTCCAATACAATTTCAAAAAGCGATGTAATCTAGTATGCAAGATACTCAAAATTATAAAGAAGTATTTTTTTTCCATAAAAGAATAACAAAAGGTCAAACATATATTTTTATTCATTATTTACACACTAATTTGAACCCTAAAAATCTTGAAAATATATATGCAAAAGCAAAAATGGAAAATCTTTTTCAAAATATTTGCCTTTTTAAAATTTATTATATCTTTTAAACTCTTTTAAACCCAACTGTATGCGCTTACTACCGTTCTCCATACATCTAGGTAAGATACGATTTTTTCGTTTGGTAAATATATGAGAAACACTGCTATAAGACTTGATCCAGTAAGTATCATCATTCCTTAAAATCTTAAATGCACACTTATTTATTTGAACTATACTATAGCACGAAGTTACTAATTGCCTACTTGGGTTGCAAACGTTACGTTAAGTCTACCTCGACCAAAATGGTAACAATTATGATTACGTTACGTTGCCCAGCATTTTTTTTTAGTTTGCCAAAATTAGGACTTGCAATTAATGACACGGTCCCTTGATGAATGGTGCCTGGATTATCGACAAGATCATGGAAGCTCTCTTGCAACTCCACACACCCTGTGTTGCTACCCATTTAGCCTAAACGCTTCCTCTAGCGATTGTTTTCACCCGAGTGTCGCGTTGAGGCACACTCAAGTCTTCTCGATCCAAAAAGCTTGTCTAGACCAGTGATGCTAAAACTACGACCCTCGGACCATATCCGCACCGTGAAGTGGGGATATCCTTGAAACTCCTGCTGTTAGTGTTTAATGAAGGGGTTGTTTTTTTGTTGCGGTGATGCAATAGCATGGCAAGAGACGAGGTTTTCGGACATTTATTTTGAAGAACGATTTAAATTTGCGCCTTATTATGGAGTGTGTCTGTGTGTGTTTTTATGTTGATAGTGGAAAGAGGTTATAACGATTGGTTATGACTGATGCCAGATAAGCGTCATTGTCGTCAGCATTCTTAGGTAGGACAAACGACTCCACAACGCCAGAATAAAAGGACGTATAGTAGTAGGTTAAAATTTGTTAAAAATAACATTTCATATTATTTCACAAGTCTAATGCATTTATTTTCATTTCACGTAAAGTTTATTTTGTCTACATTACTATAAAATATGTATTTATTTTGTTCACTAAGATAGAGATTGAAAGAGAGAAAGTGAGAGAGAGAGAGAGAGAGAGAGAGAGAGAAGGAAAGAGACAGAGAAAGGGCCGTTTAATTTCATTGTAACGAATAAATACTTCACGGGCTAAAATGCATGTTAGAGTGTAGCCTGTTTATTAAAAAAATAGTAAAGGAGATTATGCTACGACTATAAAAAAAACACTGTAAAACCTATGAAAAAATCAATTGGCGAACCATATGTGTAATGCTATTTCGCACATATTCTTTTACGTTCTATACAGGAACCCTCAAACTGACGCTGACGATAACCCTAACTATACATTCTAGACGACATATAAGAATATTAAACAGTCTCCACCTTTTACCAAATACCTATCAACGTATACATAGCATTTTTTTAATGTCTTTATAAAGTCTACATTAACAACTTTTGAATGTATTTCAATAAACTGTGTAAATAAAATCGTTAAATGATCGATACTTGTTCTTTTTTTAGACTGACATTGCAATTCTTTTTCTAGCCAGATCTTGCGTCTAAATCAAACCTAACATAACCTTTAAATTAATAAATGTGTACACTGACATGTAACCTTAGAATAGATAAGTAACAGTATGAAAGAAAAAAAGTAAAATAAGAAAAGTTTTGAAATGTAGCTTATGACTTAAAAAGGGTGTTCCATGTAATTAAAACAGTGGATCGACCAGGAAGTTATCTATCGTTTTTTTCGATACTGCCATAAATACAATTATATTATATATATATATATATATATATATATATATATATATATATATATATATATATATATATATATATATATATATATATATATATATATATATAATAAGGCTTGTCTTCAATTCCGAAGATTAGTGAGGAGCGCAGTATTTCCCGTGGCTGCGCTGCCCAAGCTGTGACCTACATATTTTGCAACATCCAGGCCAAGCATAACCATTGTCCGCAGGTGGTCGATTTAGAATTTATTTGGTGGAAGTGCTCAAGAAGTCTTAGTTGTTTTCTGCATAGTGTCCATGTCTCAGAGCCATATAGAAGGGTTGAAAAAAACACTGCCTGGTAGACATTGATTTTTATAGGCAGGCGGAGCGATTTCTTCCGCCAAACTCTCGCATGAAGGCGTCCAAAAGCGCTAATGGCCCTAGCCAGACGGTTATAAACATCCCTTGAAAGTGTGGCGTCATTCGACACTATACTACCTAGATATGTGAAGTGGTCTACCACTTGTGTTCCCACACAAACTGTCTTTGTAACCATGTTTTTTAAGGGATGTTATAATGTGAGGACATACTAACGCAAACTGCGATTGAAAATTGCTTGATTATTGCTTGAAACTACTCTTTTTATCGATTCATGTGGGGGATATAGGGGAGCGGTGTCTGAGTGGTAAAGTGTTCCTGGTTAAGAAATTGCTTAAATCTGAGTTTTGGACAAACCTTGCTATTGGACTTAAGACAAAGTCCACCTAGTTAACACAACCGTCATCCCAACAGCAACGTACGCATGCAAGAGATGAATGGCATCTGCAAACATTGAGAAAAGGCTTAATATGACTAAACACAAAAAAAAAGGGTAAGACACAAATAAATCCTATGCTAAACTGAGACTTAATGACTCTGTGACCAAGCGTCGCATGAGATTTTGGAGCATATCCTCCGACTGAGTGAATTGCGCTTACCAAGAGTAGTAATGGCACGGAGGCCTAAACAAAGAAATTCAGTGTCTGAAAGGCCCGGGAGAGGGGAAAGCGTGGAGGGGTGAAAAAGAGATGAGAGAGCATTAGTATAGAGCTCACAGACCAGAAATGAATATGTATGGAAGGACAATCAATTTAAAGCCGACTATTCTACTTGAACGAAACATATTCTAGACTAGATGAGCCAAAAGGGTCTTGGTTGTCGAAATGTGGGCATGAATATTAAAAGTGAAAAACAATAATGGTGGGGAGTACGGCCAAACTATTAGGTGAGTATTTGCATGATGTAATAATAAAGAAAAAGGCACAGGCCATACAAATATCTTAGAGCCTATAAAATATTTCGAAAAAGAAACTGAAATCATAAGAATGGTTGTGTCAAGTGTATGACACATGACCCTATTTATTACAGAGAAAAGTTGAGGGGGGTGGAGAGAAGCAAAATTACGGGCTGGTCCTGTTCAACGAAATATATACTAGAATTATCTGTCAAAGCAATGTATGGGGAAACGTTTAACTGTTTATCATTATATTGTTATTATTAAGATACAGAGGTAAAATAAACAATATATAACCCGGAAACAAATCAACTGGGGTAGTGATAGTTTTCTTTATCAATAAAACTAGTCTACTCTTTGATTAGGTCTAAAAATATTTTCTCTTGACAACTTCTCGTGTGACAAGAGACAAATCCTTAATTGACATCAATGTTCATTTTCCTACTTCTGCTGTGATCACTCTATATATCACACATAGAACACTGCGCTCCATGGACTCTACGCTTCTAGTGGTGTCCTGTTTCTCCCTTAAAAGTTACGGTTTGCAGGCTTTTTTAGTACACGGACCAAAGGTTTGGAACTCACTCCTGTTAAGACCTCTGCGCGGTGTTGATTCTTGACAATCAGTCTAGTGTAGATCTGACTGTAGGTAACGCTGAACTCAACACTTCAGTAACACCGGCGAAAGGCCGAAACAATCAAATATGTAGTCGACGCTGATATGTTGTTCTACAAATATGTTTAATACTCAAAAGGGGAATCGTCCGATGTCAATAATGTCCTACTCAAGTCTACTACTCTACAATAAGCGTCCTCCTTCTAGCGTCGTTTAGAGCGTTCTTATTTTTAAAAGATCTGTCACGTCACTTGTCGCTAATTAAAACTTTCCCCTTATTCCCGAAACAAATAACTAAATCCCAATCATGTCATAACAACTCCTCCCCCTCCCGCTAAAAAAAATTGCCTGTCAATTTTTTAATCTACTGTCTTAGTCTTACAATGTGCAAGGGCCAAAATGTAGGGAAACATAAAAGACAACACAACTTGAGTCTTGATTGCGATTTCAACTTCTATTTCTGTGTCCACAATCAAGTTCCTCTGAACACATATTTCACTCAAGTGTCACTAACTGATACTGTCCAATGTGATGTGCCATAGGTGACCGCAGACATAGTTCGTTTGCGCTGACACTATAGGTGTGTCTATCTATACTTCATCACATTACGTTCCAGAGGTTACACCGCTTTCCCTCACACGTCAGGACAGACAATTTACCTAATATGACAAATTGATATTTATCAATACTCGTTCTCCCACTATACACCTAACGTTCTTTCGGGCATTTACAAGTGTATTTTATTTCCTCTCTCCACTTACTGGTCCCCACACGACTTAACTCTTGACTGATGTATGATCATGATCAAATACAAAGAATAAATTATAAAACTTACTTTTCCTTGATGTAACTACATCGTCGCCTTATAAATGCCCTTTTTATTCATACAAACATACATACAATTCCTACATACTATCCGAAATTAAATAACCAACATGAGCTAATCTAATAATAACGCAATCGCATATACATTATAACATAAATATCATATTCAAAGACACCTTAACACAACCTAATACCCGTCTAGTTATGACTACTAGTTAGGTCAATTAATTAAGAATAAACAATTTAAATAAAATCCAACTTATTTACACACTACAGTCTCATAGTGCTATGTTTCACAGGCTATCTACAGGACTCATACATTTGTTCTCTCCAACTGGAGTTAACATCTCTTCTTACGCCACTATAGCCCGCTTGTGGCCTTTTACCTCTGTATGACTTGCGATTACCGCTACCATAGTCATCTCTTCTACCATCACTGTCGGATACAGACCTGTGCCTCCTATCCGAACTCGCAATCTTCTGTTCAGACTGTTCTGCCCTACTCCAACAGTCTTTAGCGATGTGCCCATGTTTATGGCAGTTAAAACAAATTCTGTCATTTCTAGGTTTGTTTCGCCCCATGTTGCCATACCTGCTTTTCCAACTTCTAACCTGTTTGTCAGAAGCGGCGCTGACACCTGCTACATTTCCAAGTAAAACATCTCTAGATAACCTTGGCATGGCTACCCCTTCGCAATACCCTGTGTATAATGGAGATCGAAGGAACACTTTGCACGCTTCGAATCTCTTAACTGCGCCGTCTGCCAACCTGACTGATTTGGTATAGCCTAAATAATCCTTAGATTTAACTAATCCCCCTCGAACTGCGAGTGTACTGCTAGCTGTGTCCCGGATCACATTTACCTGTTTATTATTTATCATGCCTGGATATAATTTAAACCTATCTTCCCCACAATCAACGTAGTTAATTTCTTCTTCTGGTTCACTATCTCCATTATCCTGCTCCCTACCTTGAATGTTCCTCACAAAATTAACCCTATCTGGCGGCCGATTATCCCTCTCTTGTCTACGGTTTCCTTGATTACCTCTCCTATCACTAGTACCACTACTACCCTGTGCATTTCTATTGCCAGCTCCATTCCCTCTATGTTTCTTACACTGGTATGCCATGTGTCCCTTTTCCTGACAGTTAAAACATGTAACATCCCTAAGGTTTCTTTCACCCGCTTTAGGTCTATCTATTCTCCTATCATAACTTTCCCTGCCATTGTTTTCATTTTCCCAGGATCTATACTTTATGCCATCATAACTATCCCGACCATTGTTCCCACGTTCCCTGGACCTATCGTTTCTCCTACAATAATCCCTATCATTACCATCATTTCTCTTTACATAATTTACCAGGTCAATAACTTTTTTGTGGTCGCTAACTGAAAGTGGATTGTTTGGGTAAGCATTCTTAAAGGTCCTAATGATTTCTACCAAGTCTTCAATTACCTTAGGGTTTCTCTCTTTCACAAAGGACTGTAGCTGAGGGTCGCACTTATTGATAAAGTTATCAATCAGAATAAAGTTCTTCAACCCCTCGTAGGTGTTCTCTACATTCTCGAATGCGAGCCATTTAGTGAAGAAGTCCTTCTCTGAGTTGATGGTTGTCTGCGGATCAACTTGGCCGGATGGAGTGTTTTCGTAATACTTCTTTCGGAATGTTTCCGCGTTGTGCCCGTATGCGTTTAGCAGTTCCTTCTTTAGCACCTGATAGCTGTTTTGCATCAAGTGGTCATGGTTTTGGCAAATCGTGAGGGCTTTCCCATGTACGAAATCCAACAAGATTTCGGACCACTCCTTCTCCTGGACATTAAACTTTGCAAGTTTAATTTCAAAGCGTTTCAGATAGTCGCCGATGTCGTCCTTGTCTTCCGCAAAAGGTTGGATTTTCTTCTTCATCCATGCGGCGCTACTATGGCTTTCTATGTTGGCACTATTGTTGCTGTTTCCTTCGGTGGGCACCCTTACACCAGCCTCTATCCTCATCTGTTCTACTTGAATTCTCACTTCTCTGTCCGCCTCTTCTTTTTTCTCCCTCTCGATGCGTTCCGCCTCTTCTTTTTTCTCCCTCTCTACACGTTCCGCCTCTCTAACCTTTTCCCGTTCTACACGGTCTGCCTCTTCTTTTTCTTTTTCTCTGGCTCTTTCAGCTTCTCTGACTCGTTCCCGCTCTATGCGATCTGCTTCTCTTATCCTCTCCTTCTCTAAGCGTTCTGTTTCTGCCGCCACCATCTGCTGCACATAGGCGGCCAGTTCTTTGCCGCGTAGTTCCAGTTCTGTCTTGGCCTCTTGGATTAGCTTTTTCCTAAACTCTTCTAGGTCGTACCCTGGAGCAGTTGCCATATTACCTTTATGTTACTTTCCCTCGCTTTTTATTTAAAATGTCTTACACAAAAGCCTAATAGCTTCTATTACCTATGTTTTATAAATCAAATTATCTTTTGAGCGTATCCTCGCTCCGCGGCTTCCTAATATCTCTTAATTCAAATGAATTAAATTCGTCACTCTACCCTTGGAGTCTAGACTACCAACTCCGACTTATACTAACTTCTGTACTTTCCAAGATACACTTAGTATCCTTGGTACCAGTGTGTAGGCTACCCTTTGACCCGACTGAATACGATGTGCGACACACGCACACTCAACCGACTACGTGTTACTCACACGAGTCGCCGGTAAATAGACCAACCTGTCTATTTACAAATGCTAAAATTACAAATGGAATGGGCAATCAGGCTTCACCTCGATTGTTCCCCAGATCTAGTCTAGATTACTCTAGATCTTAGTTACTTCTTACCTGCTTTCACAGCCCGGAGTGTATATAACTTACTCATACAAATAAACTATGAAAATAAACTTAAATACGATAAACACCAAACTATAGATCTAGTTCTAATGAATGATACTTTCGTCTGACAGTAAGACTTAAGACGGGAGTATTGCAAACAATTAATACACAACGTTGCTACAACAAAAAAATGCTTAACTAAATGATTCACACTCACATACAGGACGAATTAACAGCTAAACGTATATCTGGACCTCTTGCTAGATTACACCTAATTTTAAGGATACCCCAATCCACCACGATTTAACCTGGTAGTGATAATCTAGCGAGTGGTCACTTCCCTACAGACTCTAATTAATCTAAGGAGAAAGTAGTTAAATAACACTTGACTTATCTGTCTAAGAAGCGGCGATAACTCCACAGTCAGTCTCGGGTCCACTCTTCCTACGCTAATGTCTGTCCCGGCGGCAAGGCTCACGGCGATGTCTTCTCTAGCGGTGAGATAAGGACAGCGAACGTTTCGGCTCTCCAAGGTCCTTCGGTGCTGGTCTGCAACGGCTCCGGTTCTTCGGTGGTACGGCGTCTGGTTCTGGTTCACGGTGATCTGTCGTCTGGCTCCGGTTCGTCGGTGACGTAGAGTCTGGTTCCGGTTGCTGGTTCCAAGGCGGGTACGGTGGTTCCAGGTGGTCGTCTGTCCAAAGGGAAACTGGAACGGTCCAACAGTTGACCCAGCGACAAAGTCAAAGTCCAGTGCTAAAATACCGGCTATCTGGCTATCTAACGTGTAGCACAGATTCAGCCGAGACGTAGATCAAATTAGCACTACTGTACTTAAGTGCCGTAGGCAGTAAGATGGTTCCTACGTCACAAGTTCTTTGGCGTGACCTCAACGGTCGATCTTGGCCTTGCAGAGGTGACCTTCACGTTCGTTCTCAAGATGCCGGGCAGGCGATATCTCTTCAATACGGCTTCGACAGGACGGTTTTCTTCCCTTCCACAAACTGTAGCCTTCTCGATACCGAACTACAGGCTTCAATACGATGCCCCAACGTATGGGCGTTTACAAATTACAAATGTAGATCTAGATCTCTGTTTCGTTACCTCCTAGGTCTACGAGTCCAGGATCTCACTGGCTTTCCTTCGCCGACGTGGCTGTATAATCAGGGTCTAGCTGCAGACTAGGCCGATGACGTAACTTCTGCCTCCTCCTAACAGAGGGCTTCTATCCTTCTGGATGTTGCTGCCAGTGAGCTCCGAGTCTGGGGTCGCCACGTTGTTAAGACCTCTGCGCGGTGTTGATTCTTGACAATCTGTCTAGTGTAGATCTGACTGTAGGTAACGCTGAACTCAACACTTCAGTAACACCGGCGAAAGGCCGAAACAATCAAATATGTAGTCGACGCTGATATGTTGTTCTACAAATATGTTTAATACTCCAAAGGGGAATCGTCCGATGTCAATAATGTCGTACTCAAGTCTACTACTTTACAATAAGCGTCCTCCTTCTAGCGTCGTTTAGAGCGTTCTTATTTTTAAAAGATCTGTCACGTCACTTGTCGCTAATTAAAACTTTCCCCTTATTCCCGAAACAAATAACTAAATCCCAATCATGTCATAACACTCCACAATAGGTTTCAGACAACATGCTTCACTCCATTCAAGAAGAACATTAAGACCTATCTTTAAAAAAAATGTAATTACTTTGTCATTTTAGCTATTGTGTTTAACTTTTGTAATGTTATCACAACGCCTTGGGCATACATCATATTAGCTAACAGCGCTCTATAAATTAAATTATTATTTTTAATATTATCGAATGTGTGATCTAGAAGATTCTTCTTTTTGCTTTCCCTCCTTGTGGGCTTATCATGTCAGTTTTTGCACTCCCATCTGTGGATGTCTTTCTAGAGGAGTCTCACGTCGGTATGTCTTAAGATTGAATGACAGCTCTCTCTATTTTATATCTTGTGGAAGTCATACGTAGATATTCTTTTGGTTTTAGATTGTAAAATATTGTTGTAACTCTTGGGTAGGCACTCAACGTAAAGGCAGGCAACACAACACAGTGTAACAGGAAATAAAGACAGGTGTTTATTCACTAGGAAAAACACATAGCATCCTTCAACTTACTCTTGCTACTAATTTACCAGTCCTTTAGACAGCAACCCGAATGTGGACCAACGACAGCCTTCCCCGCTTCGCTCCAGGTCCCTTTCTACAACCTTCAGGCAGCACCAAAAGCTGGCTTCTTAGTTTCCAAGCATTCAGACTCTTCACAATCCCTGATGCACTGTTATTCTCTCTATCCTAGTGTCCTCCTGTTTACGTTCACTAGTGCGCTAGTGCGCACCTCAAGCACTGGTGCAAGGCAGGGTTACAACAATATAGAAAGTAAGTAAGTTCCACTTTCATTCCTTGTGATCTATAGGGCAGATGATTTAAAGGTCATCTGTTGTTTTTTTTTGTGGCCTAGGGTTAACGAGGGTGTCATATGGCTAGCACAACGACCAACCGCCTTTACTTTTCCACAAATGTCAGGTACCCATTAGAGCTAAGTTCACTCAGAGGAGCCCAGAGATTCGGAAAGTAAAACTCCCAGTCTTCACCAAGATTCGAGCCCCCCCTGCTCTCAGTCAACGCGCCTCCCAAAAATCTAATACATTATATTATATCCTTTCATTACGAGATATGTATCCTGATATACTGTTATAAGATTATAAAACCATATGATGGATAATAATGAATATTACTCGGTGCACGCTATGAAACATTGTAGAGTAATTTTAAAAAAATGTAAGTCTTTTTTTCCCCTCAAGATTTAAAAAAAAAACGACAACAAAATAACATGTTAATATTTTATGTATATATTTATTAAGAAACAACTATTCCTTGTAAAAAAAAAGAATCCATAAAAGACAATTCTCTCCTTCTCTTTGTAACTGAAGCCTGATTGTTATCAATATTCATGTTTAAATATCTTTGACCAGCATGACTTCAACTTCATCTGCCATTTAGTCTATCGGGCCGTCAAGGCAGCATACATGATCTATCGATTGTCTATCTTCATTCATTGCAGTATTTTTTTTTTCAATAAGTACACTTATAAACTGAAAACAAAAATACCAATAAAACAAAACAAAAGAATAAATAAATAATAAAAATAGTACATTTATCAGTTAAAAATAATATCACATGGTTTTTCTTATCTAGTTTAATATGAAAGTGGTGTCTGTCTGTTTGTTAGTCTGTTTTGAACTTTTAATTTTAGAAATGTGGTACTATCTTGTTATCTGACACCATCAATACCTGCATTTTTCTAGGTAAGTGAAATAACGACATTTGGTTTTTAAATATATCAACTAAAAGTGAGTTTAAAAAGAGACTTGAAAAAATTCCGCGTGTTTCATATACATATAGAACTAAACAATGCAACCAAATGTCAAGACATAGCTTTAGACTGAGTGAACTTACGATATTATGTTACACAAATAAACAATTGTTTTCCTTATTTTTCAATAAAGGTTGATTCCCGAAACTTTCCCATGTTTAGGTATAGCTGCAAGACAGTCTAAGTTGAATTCAGAGGTTTTTCTCTCCTAGAAGGGTAGCCAGCCATGAGTAACGAGCCCTTACTGCCCGAAGCGTACTGGTTTTAGCTTCTAGTTACTCGCCCATAAAAGCCCATTCTCATATAAATGAAAGCTAGTCACCTGGACTCAATGTCTGAGCCGCAGGTGAAGGCCAGGAGTTAAAATAGTTGCCACATGGTATTGGGGAAGCAATGTTTAGGGAATTGAATGCTTACATAATATTCATTTCTGCTTCTGACAATCTTACGGTAACAAGATTTTAATGTAGTTTGTTCGATGATAGACGCAGACAGCAAAAAGAAACACTTAATCAACCTTAGGCGGACAATGGTTATGCTTGCCCTGGATGTGGCAAAATAAGTAGGTCACAGCTGGGGCTGCTTAGACAAGGAAAATTCTGCTTTTCTCATTAATCTTCGGACTCGAACACAAGTCTTATTATTATGGTGTTTGTCAGAAAACGTCTTCATTAAAAAAATGCATGAATTAATGAAACTCCTTAGATTTTTTTTTCTAAACGTAATTCATGAATAATTTTCTTTTTCTATTTATATGGACACATTAAAAAATACAATTCTGATACATATTTTACCTGCAAATTTGTTGCATTCTCTGGGTTAAGTTCTTCATACACGGGATTCTCAAGTTCTTGATTTTGAAGGCTGCTATAAACTTAAAAATAGACAATACTAAAAGGATTATTTTTTACAAAGCTTTCATCAAGTCACTCTGTCTGTGTGTCTGTCTGGCCAAAAAATTGTACACGTTATTTTTCCGACATCCAATCTAGAATCAAGTTGAAATTTTGCACTTTTTTTTTACCTGACAAACAGAATCAATAAAAAAAGAGTAACCAAATAGTTAATTAAATATTGGTAATAATTTACTTTGTTTGGTATCTCAAAGAAGGTACTTGACTGAAGTGTGGTTATAAGCTGATCTTGTCCTTTTTATATTAGTCTGCCCTCTCAGGCTTAGTGCACACAAATGTAACAAAAAAGTAGATTACTATACAATCTCTCCGCAGACCAGAAGCGTTGAGTCCATATAGCGATGGGCTCCCATAGGGACATATGGAGTGATCAGCTCGCAAAGTTGGTTGTGCATTTTTTTGTTATAGATACGCTAATGTCAAAGTGTAACCACCTTGTGGTCGATTCTGGATTTCATAGGAAGCCAAAGGAGCGTGCGCAAGACAGTAGCAGCAGAATCTCGTCTAGTTTTTCTTTGGCGTATTTGTGCGGCGTTATTCTGAATTCATTGCAACTTAGCTATTTTGACAACGGGTATATGTGCTAGCACGGCGGGAGAGTAAGAATGCCACAGTTAGCTTTATTGTTGACTACGTTGTTAAATATGGTCGTATCCGCAGCTGCAGATAAAGACCTTTACAGAGCTGACTTGTGTGTGGGTCGAAAGATAGTGTTGAGTCGAAGAAAACTCCAAGATTCCGCACTACAAAGACATAAGGAACCTGGCAGTTTGTGATAAAAAGAGAATCTGTGCTGTCAACTTTGGAAATGTTTTTAATTATTTCTGTCTTGTCTTCGTTCATCTTGAGCTTATTCTGAACCATCCAATCGCTCACCCATGCAACGGTACCACTGATATTTGTTCCAAGATGCGAACCGTGGTTGAGAGGCTAAGAACGCTTGAACTTGGCTTATCTTGGCTACCTATGAAGGTGGCTCGTTGTTCGACACCCGACTCGAGCAGAGTTGTGTTTACTGAGCGCCTAAAGACAGCATGGAAAAACTTCTCCCAGCTACCACCTCTCCACACTGGTCCACAAATAAGATTGGACCATAGCGCTCTGAACATGCTATAAGCATATAAAAGCAATAATTAATATTACTGAGGAATCGTTTTTTGGCACGTCGGCGAATAAGTTTGGCAGTTTTATGTCTTTCGTCATCCTGAGACTGTACGAGTGACAAGAGGTGCATGGCTGTCCAGCAACTTTTTCAAGCAAGAATTGTAATTGCTCAGAACGTCTGTGTTGCTCTGTTGCAACACGAAGAGGATACATCCATTTTGAAAGAGGCAATGTCTATGGCTTGAAGTTAACGTTTTTCATTTGCCTTTTTTTGGTTTTGATAGGCACATGGCGCATTTTAAAATGTACAAGAAGATTATCTATCCGACAAGCCACGGTCTAAGACAATGAGTTTGGCTAAAAGGTAACTTGCATTTGTGACAATCCAGTCAAGAGTTTGACCTTTGACGTGAGTTGCAACGTTTATCGGTTGGTCTATGTTGCGAATCTTAAGCGCGTATTTCAGCGACACCGCTTATGTGTCATTTTACTGTCGAAATTTAAGTTCATATCTTTTGTCGCTATGTGACTGTCAAGGAGGTCTTAAAATTCTTCGATGAAATCTTTTGTAGTCATTTTTTTTTCTCTTGCTTGGTTGTTGGAGTGCAATACAAATAAAAGTCAGTGTTCTACTGTGGTGGAAGAGGCAAAACTCGCACATCTCAAATGTAGTGTACTTTGGGCTGTCAGGTCTTATTGTTACATACTTGGCTAGACTATCCTTGTAGAGTATTGCTACAACCCCCTCCGCTACCTAATTTTTTGTGGTTAACTCTTGAAAATAAAGCCTGGTGCCGTTAGCTCAATGGCTTTTGACTCATCACCAACTTCTGTAGACCATGTCTCACTAAGGAAAGCGATATTGTATCATCAGTGTGGGGTCTGCAAGCTTAACAGCTTTGTTACTGCTTCACTGGGCGTTTAGGTGCATTCTTTTTAAACAGACTGGAGGATGCAGTCACCAGAGGTGTAGCACATTTGGAAGACACCTGAGGAGTAATATCTATGTCAAGTGTTATAATTATACATAAAACATTAAATCATAATCTCCAAATACAAAAACAAAATTTAATATTATACTCTGCAAAACAGAAAGATAAAGGCGTATTCCTCTCTCCATATGATAGGACAAATGTGTACAACTGATCCTTCTTCTCTATAGCTATTTGAGCTTGGAATTGGTTGCCTTATTCTAGTTCCATTTAAATGAAAATTCCAATAGCAATAAAATATTTTATATATCACCTTACTAACAAAACTGCCTTTGGGCCTAACATGCTATTGATGTCAGGTACCGTTGGAGTTTGATGGATTCAATATAGGGAAAGACGTTATTTAAAATATCAATCTCAATCTTAATTTGTTTACCTAATCCGGATATTTTAGCTCGAAGGTCAAGTTATTTATGTTATCTGAATCATCACTGGATCATCACACCCTATTTAGGAACATGTCAAAAAATATTTTAAAAAGACAGATAGCAAATTATGAAGCATAGACAAATAAATTGTTATTAAATGTTACCAAATTTATGATGACTTTAAAGCTTTATAATTCCATATTTAATAAACAAACATTTCCTTGCGTTTGTTGTTAACTTGCGTACTTTGATATATTAGTCATTATTCCTGTATGAAAACTTTAAATATATATATATATATATATATATATATATATACGTTTTCACCAAACACTAGAAATGTACATATAAGAAAACTGGTCAATTAGGTAATATAAGTCTAGTGACATTTCCAAAGATGATTTCCAACAAAGTTAGTTGAACAAAACGAACAGATGAACGACTGTTGCTAATAAAGATAGCAGGTTCTATCAGCTGTCTATTATCGGACAATGTTACAAATCATTACAATAAGCATGTTTAATTCTAATTAAATATTTGTAAGTACATAATTACATATAAATTACAAATTAAGTGAGTCATAGCGTGAAAGGAACAAGTGTGTAAAATTCTACGTGCGCTAATTGCTTCTCTCTGATGATCAAAAAGGTGTAGGAGATGGCACCTCATAGATGTGATATAAATAGAAAACCATAAAATCACTTTCAACTTTGGGCTATGTTATTTTTAATAGCCTTGAGTCGGAGTGAACTTACGTAACCTTGGGCACGATCAAAGAGAAATAGTAAGAAGTCAGTACAGTGACAGACTAGGACTCTTTAGAGACAGTAAATATATATGTAGAGCTTAGTTTTTATTGCGTTGATTGTGACTACTGCATTTAGTTGTTGTGTGTAAAAGAGGTTTCAAATATATGTAAACTTTTACTGGCTTAATATGGTTTAATACAGAGGATATCAAACTCTTTTTACTGGTGGATTTATTTATATAAGTAAAACATGCCCATGGACCCATAAAAATGCTACAAAATTGCAGAGTATTGTTATAATCCTGCATTGCACACTGTCATTGTCGCGATATTGTGCACAATAGGACTTAATGGAGAAACAAAGAAGAGAATGAAAACAAGGACGCTTTAGTTGTAATTAATTTGGCTCTAGATCTAGTTTCTTATCTACTATTAAACGTTTTATTTTATAATCCTTTCGTTAAGGTTATTGGCTAAGTTATAACATTCGGTGTCAGGAAGTGGAATCCTCAACAACATGAGAGAGGAAGATCTATGTACAAGACGTTGAATGGTTCCATTTTCGGGTAAATCAAGTTTCGGCTTTAGTTGACTAACGTAAAAAAGGATACTGGATGGCGTCTACGAAAACAATTGGTCAACTGTCATTACAAGAACTTAGACAGGAACTCAGAGGTAAAGAGCTGAAGGTAAGCGACAAAAGAAAGGCACTCACGGAGCTTCTTAAACAAAGCATCAGAGAGGAAAAAAGATATGGACACCTATGTGTTTGAAATAGAACCGGATATGAAGGAGCTTTGGAGAAATATGCAAGAACAAATAAAGGAAAACCTAAAATCATTGAAGGATGAACTTAAAAACGGCTTAAAGAAAAAACTGGACTCGATAAAATCCTTTTTGTCTGAATGAATAAGGACAAAAACAATTCCAAGCAACAATTAAAAAATGAGGTAACTGAACTAAGTTCCTAAATAGTATGGTATATTGTTTCTATAATTCAACTATTACGTAATAAAATGAGGGCGAAGATGAAAAAGAAATAAGATGCGGGGGCCACTGTAATGGAAATGACGGGGAAGTAAAAACCATCGGTGTTTGAAGGCGGTGTCTTGGTTGGTGTATCGATTGCAAAAATCGAGGCGACGGTCAGAATCAACAGATGAGATAATAAGGCAGAGAGGGCAACTGGTCTCATGTTGGCACTCAGAGGCAAGGCAGCCGAATTTTTACAGACTATGACAGATCAGACGGACTACGATGCCATGGTCAAAACAATAGAACTATGATACGGTAATGAACAACTGCAGGAAGTGCTAAGGATGGAATTAAAGAATCGATAACAAAGCGGAGAGATATTACAGGAATTAGCAGCAGACATAGAACGTCTTGCCCGTCTTGTTTACCTTTCGGCTAGTCACAGATTCAAAACTTAAGAAGGCCATTCGAATAAGAAGAATACGAAAAATTAACGAAGCCCTCATGTTTGACATGTCCTACGAGGCAGCCCGAGTTTCAGCGAGGACCATACACTATTGTCGGATGCTAAATGTGTCGGAAAAGGAGGATACCTAGCGACTGAATGGTGGAGAAGGCTTTAAATGAACGGCAACCTTATCAGACCTCAAAACGTAATAGAAAGACTCTTAATTGCTGGAATTGTAACACTCCAGGTCATGTACGGAGGAATTGAAACATGATGACCCAAGGCCAAGGCTGTGCATCAGAACGTCAACTGCTACGATCCATCGGGTTTGGAAGCAACGACTAGCAGCCCAGAATATCGGAAGCCCGATAATAACCTCCCCTTTCAGTGTGTTAAAACAAAACAGAACATTGAAAGTGCAATGACAGATTGGCGTTGGTTCTTATTGGTTCCTTTTGAACACAGGGACTATGCGGACGATAGTTAGACCCAGTTTGATCGGAGATCATGAAAATATACGAGTAAACGGTTAAACTCTTAAATCGGCAGTTGGCGAACTGTTACCTATATTAGGACAGTTACCGCTTAACTTTGAAATAGGAAGTCAACTATTTACTCATGATTTTCTGATCGCCTATGTTGTCGACGATTGCATCCTTGGTCTAGATGTTATGCAGGAAGTTAGGTTATCTCTTAACATTTGAACTGGAACTGTACAATATGGACACATAGAGTTCCCATTGCTTAATGATGGTGTGGAATGCGTTCCGGTGAAAAGAACAGTATCGGCCGAGCATACAACCATACCAAAATGGTATGATCTGTCAGTAAACTGGTATCATAAAAGGAACAATCTGAAAGGTCAGCTACATTCTAGAAAAGCGGAAAAAAAATTCTCAACCACTCATTGTTGAGGCTGTACTGGTAGTTATACCGAAGGTGTTGTTGGTGGCAGCAGTGTCGATGATCAAAATAACAAGTCTTGCTTTCAAGATGACAACCTTCTCAACGAAAGAGCAGACCTGAAAAGAAAGAGTTAGGTAAAGAAACTAGAGGAGAGACCTATACTCAGAGTGAAACTATTGCGGTCGATGTACTTGATACGAGTGTTTCAATTCGCTTGACAAATCCAGACAACGTTAGGTCTGCTTTTCCGATCAGATAAACTGGCTTTTAAAAAGGAAATTATTTAAATTGGGTGTCCGCCGACCAGTTTGAGAACCATTGTTTTAATGGCTATTTTCAAAAAAGCGTTTGCAAATAATTAAACACAGACTTTATGTTTATATAATCAACTATTAATCGCACGCAATAACTAGTTTAATTTATTAGTTTACACTAACAGTTAAAAGATAGTATTAAAAAAAAATTCTAACTTACCTTCTGGCATAAAAGATTTTTTCCCAAAGAAAACTGTTAAATCGCATATTCGAAGTTGTTAAAAGTATATACTTTTTAGTGAGTATATACATATACACAAGGATCGATCGTAAAAGTGGGAAGAGTGATACACACAATATATATATTAAGTTTCAATATCACTGCCTGGTATGGCAATCTGAGCATTAAAAATAAAAACAAACTTTATAGAATCCTAAATGCTGCTGGCAAAATCATTGGCAAAAAACAAACCCCATTTGGGCATTTGTTTCAGACAAACATGTATAAAAAAGCTAACAAGATCCTCGAAATAAAGAATCACCCTTTGTGTCAGGATTTTGTGATTGTACCATCACAAAAGAGATGCAAGACACCAATGGCAAAGACAAACAGACACAAACACTCTTTTGTTCCCCAGCAATAAAATTATTAAATAAGAACAATCTGGTATAAACTTTGTCACATGTAAATTATGAGTGAGTCTGGTGTGAATGTACACTTTGGTTTCTTATAGTTATAATGTTTTTTGTTTGGTGTAATGCACAAATTGTAAGACAAATTTCCTTACGGATAATAAATATTATATATATTAGGGGTGCACCGGATAGTTCTTTTTGATATCCGGCTGGGATATGACCGGATAGTAAAATTTGATATTAGGCCGGGGCCGGAGCCGGATACCTAAGTGTCTTGTTAATAGCTTGTGTTCCTGAACATTTTACGAAACTGTTAAATAACATGTACCTATATTGGTTGGTTTTATTTTTTTTCCTTTTAAATACCTTATTGTTTTAAACTCTGTTACTGATTGATTTATTCAAACTTAACAGTATTTCTAAAAATCTGTATAGCATGAGTGTGTCTCTGTGTATGTACGATGCCACCAACTGTAAAGGATGTGAGTAGGAAGGTCAATGTAAATAATGTTAGTATATATTTAACTAGTTACTAATGTAAATCTCTCATAAGTAAAGTGCGTCTGCCTTGTATAGTGGTCGGATGTATGTGTTCATGAATTTCAGATCAACAACCTAGTCAGATATACCTAGTGAGCCTACACATGTAGCCCTAGTGTAGTGTGTATAGTTGTTTGTGTTAACCATCAAACATTGTTTTTTCCTTGAGCATACGCACGCAATAGAGTTGGGTGTCAATCAAAAAAGATAACACATTGGCATGGTCAGTCAAGTAAATAGATAAATTATACCCGTCCACTAGTTAGAGGTCAAGGGTTGTTTTTTTTTTATTACGCTCCAGCATATTGTTTCTTTGTTGGCTATATCTAACTGTGGAACTATTATTCAATTTATTTTATGCGATTTTAAAATTTACTGTAAGGTTTTCCGTTATTTATTAAGTCAAAAGAATTCAACAATGAAATTAGCTTTCTTTCTAAAGGTTTTAATACAAGGCAAAAAAATACACACCCGCAAACATGCACATCTTTGTTTTATTTTATTGTGCAAAGAACGTACGTAAGAAACATTAAATGCAAAGAACGTATGTAGGAAACATTTTCCTTAATTATTACTTATTAATTATTTTATTCGTGGTTTTAGTAACTGTTACAATAGGGAACGATAGTAAGCCTATGGATGTCAGGTGTGTAAAAGTCGTCCAAGCCTGATACACAGTGGCTAAGTACGCATCTTAAGTAAAAAAAAATAGTAATAACAAGGAGTTAATTGACTGTCACTAATTATTAAGAATATTGTTATCAAATCAATACACTTAACTGCAGGAGTAATATTTAAGTTAACACGTTAGAAAAATTATTTATCCGTAATATTTATTGACAGTGTAATATCTTTTGTTAGCACGTTGTGTTTTTTTTTTCATTCTGGCTTAAAATGGTCAATGTCTATCAATAAATTGGGTGTCAAGGACCAAAGAAATAAAATAAAGAGTAGGGGGTGTTTAGATCTCCATTTAAAGATAGCCCTGGTCGTGTCTTCTACAAAATAATTAGTTACTGGCTTACTGGGCTATATAATCTCGCGGTTTGTGTTCTGTGTAGCTAACGGTCACTCGTTTAGATGCGTGTGATCTTTAGTCCAGCTTATTAATTGAGATTTATGTTCAAGTAACTCGGCACACTTGAAAAGGTGTGGCCTCTAGCCCAACCACGTGATTAAGATTTTTCTCCAAATAAGCTAACTCTTTGTCCGGATACCCGTGTAGATGTTTGGCTTGAAGTCCAGTCCCCCCCCCCCCCCCCAATTAAGACTAACTACTAAGTAAACAAACATAGTTTCCTCGTGTGATCTCTAGAGAGTGCTTACGTCCATCGTATCTGACTTGGGGTCACCTGTCAATCAATGAACTCAATGTGATGAACGAAACAAATAAAAGGGGGAGGGAGGTGTTCATCTGGAAATATACCTAGTTACCTTAGAGGTGTGGCTCTTGTAGTCCAGCCCCCCTAATAAAGATTAACTACTAAGTAAACAAACTCAGTTCCCTCGAAAGGTGTGACCTCTAGAGAGTGTCAATGCGCTGACATTAAACCTACGTTCGTCGTATTTAACTAGTGGTCACCTGCCTATAAAAAAAACTCAATGTGATGGACTAAACAAATAAAAGGGGTGGGAGTTGTTCATCTCTACCTCTGGAGTTATACCCGCACAGCTAGACAGACGTCTGGTCAGCATGACGTAGTCAAGGAATGTAGCATTTTAACATGTTAACTAACCTACTCACAGGTCAAGACAAATTGAAAAAAGTGCCAGCCATTGCTGCTCTGTATGTAATGCGCATTTATGATGTAAAGTTTCATTTCTATTTTTATTAAGTTATTAACACGCCTTGTCTTTATAAACATGTTTGGTGCATATTCATATTGGCTCTATTTTAAGCACATTATTTTGTTTTAATGTAAACATTCATACCTTCTACAACAGATATAAATGGAACGAGGTCCACTTTATGCATATTAAATAGGTGTATTTTTTACTATCCGGTTTACTATCCGGTAGTGATATCCGACCGGAGCCGAATAGCACCGGATAGTAAAAAATGCCGGATATTCGGCAGAAGCCGGAGCCGGAGCGACTATCCGGTGCACCCCTAATATATATATATATATATATATATATATATATATATTATATAATATACTAACAAACAGGAAGAAGAACGAATAAACAGGATGAAGAACAAATCAGGGAAGATTAAAACGAGATCTTCTAGAAACTAAATTTATAGTTCTTCGATATATTTTATGTTAGCGATTGTGTATGTTTAGACTTAAATGTCTGAAAATCTTAGAAAAACTAGTTAAATATCCAGTAAACTGTCTTAAAAATAAGGATTTTAAATTTAGCTGCTTTCGATACAATATAACTAATTAACTATTATTAAATGGCAAAATATATATTTAACGGCATTATATTTGTAGTCGGAAAAAAAAGCAAAACTTAAGGCAAGTAAAATGTAATTAAATATTAACCTTCAATGTTCCCATGACAACCAAACCATTAAATAAATTTTTTTTTTTGCTATAAATTTAAAAATCCTAATTTTAATTGAAACTGATATGTTTGTTTTGTGTGATGCTCAAATTGTAAGACACATTTCTTTATGAATAATAAAGATTATTATTTGTTACGTGCGCATGTTAATGTAAATGTGAAATGGTGCGAATGCGTGTTGAACGGAGAGGAGAAAAGAAAATGGAGAAAATAGAAACGAAATAGTGTTCTAGTGTTCATGAGAATTAAAATGAGTTCTAAGCGATGACGTTGTTGTTTTAGTGTTAATGTACTGTTTAAAGAGTCTTATTCTAGAAAGGAACGTAACAAGTGGCGCCCAACGTAAAGGTAAAACCTACGTAGTCCTTTATACACAGTTGATCTCCTGTCAACAGATAGTAGAGATATCATATTATATAGTCTAGATCTAGTGATAGGATACTATTCAATTTGATTAATAGTAATAGAAAATGGCGGACAAGGCTGAGGTTGCAGCGTTGAAAGAAGAGGGAAGGTTGTTAGAGCTTGAAGGGGCAGAACTAAGAAAATACGTACAAGAAAGGTTGATGGAGAGGGAGAGATTAGCAATGGAAAGAGAAAAAGAAAAGGAGAGATTAGACATGGAGGACAAAAGAGAAAGAGAAAAAGAAAAGGAAAGATTAGACAAGGAGGACAAAAGAGAAAGAGAAAAGATAGCCATTGAAAGGGGGAAGAAAAACGAATTAGTTGCCATTGAAAGAGAGAGATTGGCGTTTGAAAAAGAGACGGCCGAGAAAAAGTTAAAAACAACGCAAGAAAAAGAGAGTGATAAAAGAAAAGGGGAAACTACAGGGAACAAACTAGCAAAGTATAAAGGTGCAATATTCAAAGAAGCTAAAATGGACATAGACATTTTTTTGAAGAAATTTGAAATTGAAATGAGGGAACTGGAATACCCCGAAGACAAATAGTCATTCTTATTATCGAAGTCATTCGTAGCAGAGGTTCCATCGAAGATATGCATGAACCAGAGCAGCTATAGCGTGGTGAAAGAGCAATTACTACGAACGTACGGAAAAACAGAGGCGTACTACCGTGAACAATTTGTTAACTGTGCGATAGAAACAAATGATGACCCACAGACATTCCTGGACAGAATGACCAGTAGTTTTGAAAATTGGACTGAAACCGCTAAAATAGAAAAGACCTTTGACGGTTTAAAGACATTTCTAATGATAGACAAAGCAATTTATGAGTGTCAGGAGGAATTAAAAATATTTTTGTTGGAGAGGAAACCAAAAGCCATAGAAGACATAGTAAGACTGATAAGGGCCTATAAGGTGGCACATCCCGATAATAAACTATCCAGAGGCAGTGACATAGAAGAAATAGTTGCATTTAACAGAACAAGAGATACACGAGACAACTACATCAACGATGGAAGACGATTTAGATATGATGAACAAAATAGATTTAGAGGACAAGGAAGGAACCAAATGGGTAGTAGACAAGGACATTTTTATAGTAACCGAGGGCGATACCAAAGAAATGTACAGGGAAGATACGGCGGAGTGAGAGATAGAAGAGATCAAAGCCTTTCAATGTTAACATGTGCGGGAAGCCTAGAGTATTTTGAGACTTTCGTGGGAAACAAAATAGCAAGGACGATACGAGATTCAGGCAGTACAATTGTGGGTGTTAATAAGAAATTAGTAGAAGAACAAGAATATACCGGCAAAACCGGGAATTGTGTGATGTTTGATGGGAAGACTGTACAATTACCAGTTGCTAGAATTAAAATTGATACACCATATTTTACCGGAATTGTGGATGCATGTGTAATAGACCATGCTCATATTGATTTGATTATTGGAAATATTCGAGGTATAAAGAATTGCAATGAAAAGGATATGGGAAATTGGAAGAAGTATTTCGGAATGAGTATTACTCGATCCAAATGTAAGAACCTGGATGCAGGAGATCTGGAAAAATTATTTCAGTTACCAGATAAGGAAAAAAAAAAGAAGGATTAATAGGAAACTCAGAAACATTAGAACTTAATGATGTAGTATTCAACAAGGAAAGGTTTATTACAGAACAAAAAAATGACCCAGAGATGCGTCAGTTGGCCCAGAAAAGAGGTAGAGGAGGAAGATTTTATATAGAAAGAGGAATTTTGGTAAGAGAAATTGAGTCACAAGGAAGAAAAATTATACAGGTTGTTGTACCAGCTGAATTTAGAAATGTTATATTGAAGAATGGGCATGATGAAGCATATGCAGGCCACATGGGAATTCACAAAACGAAACAAAGAATATTTAGGGACTTTTATTGGCCATCTATTAGCAAAGACATCAAAAATTATGTGTTGTCGTGCAAAGTTTGTCAAATGAAAGGCACTTAAAAAATCAGAGCTCCATTACAAAAGGTAGATATACCAGAAAGGCCATTTAGGAAGATTGCAATTGATTTGATTGGACCCATGCCGGTGATATCAAATAGGGGTCATCGATATATTCTAACTGTAATAGACGTTTGCTCAAGATGGCCAGAAGCGATCCCACTAAAAAGAATTGAAGCCAGTGATATAGTTCAAGCGCTATATACATTATTTACACGGTTTGGATTTCCTGAAGAGGTACTGTCAGATAGGGGCACACAGTTCCACTGCCAACTAACGACAACATTTTTGAAAATGTTTGGAATTCGGCAACGGTTTACAGCCCCATACCACCCGCAGAGCAACGGTATTTGTGAACATTTTAACTGTACGTTAAAGAAAGCGTTGTCGAAAGTAGCAGATGACAATCCCAAAGAATGGGATGTGGCATTACCCTCAATCCTTTTCGCATACAGAGAGAGCCGTAACGAAACCACGGGGTATTCGCCATTTCAGATGATTTATGGAGGAAATCCAAGAGGCCCAATGGCAATCCTAAAAGAACTAATACTCCCACAAGAACATGTTGGAAATAAAGAAAGTTACGATATAGTGACAGAAACCAGAAATAAAGTAATAAAGGCTTGTGAGGAAGTGAGCAAACATGTGCTTGATAAAAATGAACTAACACAGTCTAGGGTGAATGAACACAGGAAATTGACCAAACTAGAAGTAGGTCAAGATGTTTTGGTATTACTAAAGGATAAGGAGAATGTACTATTCACGAAATGGTTGGGTCCTTATAAGGTAACAAGGAAAATTAGTGATGTGGATTATGAAATTAATATTGATTCAAGGCTGAAAATATTTCATGTGGATATGCTAAAAGAATTTAGGTCGAAACAAAAAAGTGAAAAAAGCAGTAAAGAAGACCCATTGGTCATGGGTACATCCGTGAGTGTAGACATTGAGACAGAAGAAAGATTGGGACACATAGAAACAATTTCAACCGATGCCAGTCAAACATGGAAAGATGTGGAAGTGAAGGGAATCTCGTCAGACAGAGCTAAGGAAGTAACAACATTATTAGAAGATTTTAAGAATATTTTTACAGATTTACCAGGAAAAACGAATATCATAAAACATGATATCAAATTAACAGGCAGAGTTCCAAATAAACTACCTCAATATGCTGTACCATTGCATCACAGAGAAGCATTACAGAAAGAAATAGATGAACTACTTCAATTGGGAGTGATAGAACCATCTAATTCGTCATGTGCTGCACCAGTTGTACTGGTTAAAAAAATGTGGTAACATTAGACTGTGTGTAGATTACCGCCAACTAAATAAAGTTACAGAATTTGACCCATTCCCAATGCCACAGGCAGAGGAAATGTTTACTAAATTGAAAAAAGCGAAAATTTTCACCACGTTGGACCTTTCTAGAGGATACTGGCAAGTACCTCTAAAGGAAGAAGCTAAACCACTATCCGCATTTAAGACACCATTCGGAGTCTATCAGTGGAATGTGATGAGTTTTGGCTTAGTAAATGCCCCAGCCACTTTTAACAGGATGATGGCAAAGATACTGGGCCACAGAAGAGACACTATTTGCTATTTAGATGATATCTGCATCTTCAGTGAAGACTGGAACGAACACTTACAGAGTCTAAGAGAGATATTTGCTATTATCAAGGGAAACAATTTGACATTGAAACCAACAAAAATAAAAATTGGACTTAGTGAAATTCCTTTTTTGGGATACAAGATAAAAAATGAATCAATTACACCACTGGAAGAAACAGTTGCAAAAATAATGGATATCAGTGTACCAAAAACAAAAAAACAAATTAGAAGCCTTTTAGGTCTATGCAATTTTTATAGAAAATTTGTTCCAAAATTTGCAGAAATGATTGAACCTCTTACAAATCTTACCAAGAAAGGGAAATCTAACATTATAGTTTGGTCTGAACAATGTCAAAGATCGATAGACAAGATTAAGAGGGTGTTTTCTGAAAACCCAATATTAAAATTGCCCGGTAGTACTAGAGAATTTATTTTGGCAACGGATGCTTCATCCATAGCTATAGGGGGCTGTTTGATGTAAGAGTATAGTGGAATTGCACACCCTGTTTTTTTTGTA
The DNA here is from genome assembly GCF_947242115.1 of Biomphalaria glabrata. Taxonomy (NCBI): domain Eukaryota; kingdom Metazoa; phylum Mollusca; class Gastropoda; family Planorbidae; genus Biomphalaria; species Biomphalaria glabrata. The sequence goes on from NC_074715.1 coordinate 9,501,773, forward strand.
AGCAGGAAACTAACCCTTGCAGAGTTAAACTATGCAACTATTGAAAAAGAGGGGCTGGCAATTGTGTGGTGCATAACAAAGCTAAGTTTTTATCTGATGGGGGCTAAATTCCAATTATGGACTGATCATGCTCCGTTGGCATTTATTAATTTAAATAAATGTGGTAATAATAGAATTGCTAGGTGGGCATTACAACTGATGGACTATAAATTTGAGATAAAGACAATACCAGGGAAAGAAAATGTTGTGGCAGATACATTATCACGATGTACTTAGGTTGGTGAGATTGTGTAGGGTATATAATGATTACTTACATGCTGTTAAGAATTAAGCTATTTTATTGTTTACAATTGTAAATTCTGGCACGGAGTGTAGTAGATATTCCACAGAGGATTGTCCAATTGGGAGTATACACAACAATGATTAGTGAACAGATATAGATTTAAATTGAATTATAGGCGGGGAGTGGTATTAACGAAAGCTGCATGATTACATAGAGATATGCATAGATATATATATGTGTCAATTGTTCATAATAACAATTAGTATTGTGATTGTTACTGTCACAATGGGTGAATATAAATGCTATATGTTAAATCTAATGTTAGAATTGTATTGGTATTAATATGTCATTGTGTATGATTTTGTTTTGTAGTACATTATGGTTCTCTATGTTACAGAGAATTTAAAGTAGTTTTAACTTGGAATAGGCTGATAAGATATGTGACAATTTATATTTTGGACGTTCGATGTACATCGAACGTGTTAAACAGGGGGGGGGGGGTGTTACGTGCGCATGTTAATGTAAATGTGAAATGGTGCGAATGCGTGTTGAACGGAGAGGAGAAAAGAAAATGGAGAAAATAGAAACGAAATAGTGTTCTAGTGTTCATGAGAATTAAAATGAGTTCTAAGCGATGACGTTGTTGTTTTAGTGTTAATGTACTGTTTAAAGAGTCTTATTCTAGAAAGGAACGTAACATTATTATTATTATTTTTATTATTATTATTATCATTATTATTACTATTATATTATTAATATTATTATTATTATTTTTATTATTATGTTAGAAATGAACGAGTAGTCATTCTCTGGCGCTGCCAGGGTCGAGTTTCGCTAAAGAGAAACAAAATTCATCGTAGTCCCTTTAACAGTTTCCACTGAGGAATTTTCTGGTGATGTGGCAGGTCTGCAGCAGTACCGCCCTCTGACAGGCAACGAAGATGTTCCTAGGAATGTTGAGGGCCTTGAAGGTGTCTGTGAGGTCAGTTGTTATTATCCCCTCGGTTGATATAACAATGCGGTATATTGTTATTTTGGACAATTTCCATAGACGCTTAATTTCCAAGCCTAGGTTCCCATATTTTCTTTGTTTTTCTATCTCAGTTTTTCTTAAATTATGAGATAGTGGTACGGCGATATCGATAATGGTAAAGGTTTTTTCTTTTTTATCGAATATTATTATTATTATTATTATTATTAGTATTAGTAGTAGTAGTAGTAGTAGTAGTAGAAGTAGTAGTAGTAGTTGTAGTAGAAGTAGTAGTAGTAGTAGTAGTAGTAGTAGTAGTAGTATGTAAGAACATGTAGAAATAGTGACATTTTACAATGCATACTTGTATACTCAAGTAGATCTGTGTTATCAATATACCCTTGAACACACATTCCAGTTTTACCGTCACATGATGAATTAATACATCGGTTGCTGCATGTTTTGTTACAGTTTAATCCCCAGGTTCCATGCTCACACTCTAAATAAAAAAAAATGTGTTTTTCATTTAGTTATTTAGTATATATATATATATATATTATGGGCGTAGCATGGGGAGGTTTGGGGTTCATACGTGTGGGATTTTAGTGACTGATCTTTTGATTTACTTTTGTTTATTTTAGGTGAAATTTTAATACTAAACCATAACTTGCCGTAGTACAGCCAATATTGTTTTGAATTAAAACCCCCTAACAGGGGGTTTTGAGTTTGAAACCCCTACCAGGGGGTTTTGAGGGGGTTTGAGTATGAAACCCCAAACCAAGGGTTTTGAGTTTGAAACCCCATACCAGGGGGTTTTGAGTTTAAAACACCTATCAGGGGGTTTAGCAATTTAAATCCCACTCTTCTGTATAACAAAAAAAATGCAAACGACAATCCCCTTATTCCAAGAGCACATCTAAGGAAAATTTTGATTGTAAATCTCTCTCTAAAACTTACGATAAACCCATCTTCAATATAAAAAAGCGACTTACACTCTCAAAATTGTATGAGCGTAGCCAATGGTGTTTTGAGTTTATACCTTTCTTCAGCTGGGTTTGAAGCTAAAAAAAAACCTCTTCAATATAAAAAAAAGCAAATTTCACACTAAAATTCATTGAGCGTAGTCAAGCCAATGAGGGGTTTTGAGTTTCAACCTCTCTCCTCCAGATGGCTTTTTAAAATTTTAAAACCTCTCAAGATAGTTTTAAGTTTAAAATCCCCCTAAAGAGCGTTTTAAGGTTGAAAGCCTCTCTCTTTAATTTTATTTCTAAAGCAAAGTACAGTCACCAAATTCTATGACCATAGCTAAATGGGGGGTTTTGAGTTTCAACCTCTCTCCTCCAGATGGCTTTTTAAAATTTTAAAACCTCTCAAGATAGTTTTAAGTTTAAAATCCCCCTAAAGAGCGTTTTAAGGTTGAAAGCCTCTCTCTTTAATTTTATTTCTAAAGCAAAGTACAGTCACCAAATTCTATGACCATAGCTAAATGTGGTTTTGAATTAAAAAAAAAAACAACTACTCCAGATATATTTTAGTTTAAAATCCCACATCAGAGGATTTTGACGATAAAACTTCCCTTTTCGATATAACATCTAAAGCAAAATAGTCTCTCTATCCAAGCCAATATTTAACTCTATTAGATCATGGCTGGGCAACCCTTTTGTATCGAGGGCCGCATTTTTAAAACATTTGGGAACGGCATATGCATATGTACTTAGAAAGATAATGTAGTTAACTGTGTAGAATGTCTTTTAATTCATATTTACACTGTATTATATTCACGTTCCTTTTTTTTTCCACACTATACGTAAAGGAATTGCAACAAGAATTAGCAATTTTTAAAATCAATTTAACGATTTTTTAAAAAATTGCTGTTGTATTTTGATATTAAAATATCCCCACAAATATACAGTACTACTTATTGTGCAGTATTCTACTTTTTACACTCGAGCATATGTTCCGGAATTGTGTATCTAGCTTACTAGTATTAAGATAAAATTAGGTTTTGTAACGTTTATGCAAGAAAATAAAATTGTAATATAAGTGTAGTGCGATTTAAAATAAATATAGTTAAAATGTTTTCTCTCATAAATCCTGAACAACCAATTTATAGTAAATGAGAAAAAGATTATTTGTTTTATTTGCTAGAAGAGGGATTTCAAATAATTATTTTTCGTTAGTACGTTTTTTAAATAAAATTCGGAACAATTTTGGCGACGATTTGTAAGATTATTAATGTTATGTACGTCGATTTCTTTTTGAAAACGAAATCCGGAACATTCGTTACCGATTAAAAATCGTTTGCTATGTTTCAGCAAGTAAATTACATCTAAAATAAGTCTTACAAACCTAATAGCGACTTTTCCTCTTACGTGCTACTAAAAGTGATTTTCAATAATCGTTTCTAGTAAATTAAAATCCTGAACAACCTATTGTCAATACATTGGAAAAAAAAGTCATTTGACATACATTTGATTTAAGTTGCAAATACGGAACGGTTTAATATCGATAATTAAACTATAGTGGCGTATTGTCAAAGAATACGCGAGTAATGCAAGTGAAGAATGTAATTCTAAACAATCCTTTCACATAATTTATTTGTTATATAACAATTTCAGAAACAAATTTATAGTTAATAACATATAAGCCCTTATGGAGATTTTCATTTAGCATTTATATGCTATTTACATAAAAAAACAGGAACAACATATGCTTGATCAAGTGTTTTGCAACTTTAAAGCATGAAAATTAAATATAATATAATTTAAAAGAGCAAACAGACATTCGTTGGTATTGATTCGTTGCATAAAAAGTCCACTTTAAAAAAATGTGCGTGATATTTACATACAAAGTGCATTATTAGCCTTTATAAACAAACAGAAATGTTTTCTTTTAATTTTAGCTGCTAGTTGACCAAAAAGAACACCTCTAACTATTATCTATATTTGTTGTAAACATTTCCTGTACATTTTATTAATATATTTGACTTAGTGATACTGAAAATACACTGGACAATTACATCTTAGTTAGCATATTGTCACATTGCCTCCCTTAAATTTACGTTATTGTTTTATAATTGGTGTATTTTTATGAAAAAATAGCTTGCATAATTAATTTTATAAATTAAACGGTTTGCTTTTAGAAAACCAAAAGCAGCCGTTGCACCTAAACTTTTTAAGCCGCATTTAATGGTGAAATCATGTTTTTCATATCTCTTCTAGTTTTCGAGATCTGAGAGTGACAGACGGACAGACGGACATTTTGCACAAACCTAATAGCGGCTTTTCCCCTTACGGGGGCCGCTAAAAATTCAATAAGGCCTAACAAATATACATTCTACATTACTACAGTAGATGTCCCAAGGCCTCTTTGGCTATATATCTAAACATTTCTTTTTTTTAGATGTGTCTTTTTTTGCCAAGACATATTTCTACCCCTTGGGTTTCACCTCAAATCAGTGTCACCCTAATCTAAGCTATATCAATGCGCTAGGATAATAACACTATTATGGACCAGTTGGGAGAAGGGGTTGGGGTGGAGAAAGGGGTATCTGTCTCAATGTTAACAGGATTGCTTTTTATATGTTGTCTGTGTGTCTTGCCAAAAATTTGTACAAGCTATCTCTCCGACATCCAATCTTGGATCAAGCAGAATTTTTGCACAATCATTACTTTTACCTGATAACACAATAATCAATAGAAAAACAACAACAACCAATTAGTCAACTAACAATTGGTAATACAATACTTTGATATTAAACAAGGGAAAGAAATAGTAAATAGTAACATGTTGGCAAACGTCTGAATATTGCCAATTGAGGCCTCAAAATAGAATCAGAACCACTGTCACAATCATCAATGGTGTTTGATGTCACAATCTAAGATGGGGCCAGATATTACGTTCAATCTTGATTTTGAATGTCAGATGTCAAGATCTATGAAGATGCTATGATGAATGTCACGTTGTAGATTATCTTGATCTGTATCACACCATCAATGATCGTGATTGCCGAGGATCTTAAAATAATCTTTCAATAAGATGATCGTATAGAAGTAGCTAGATCTATGTTGATAATACGATCATATAGAATGTTGCTAGTTGATAAGAGGATCATCTAGATCTAGGAATTACTATTTGACAATAAGATCTAAGTACGTTCTATATTCAATAAAGAAACTTCTCTTTGTCTAAAAACAATTACTTTAATTCAGAACTTGAAAACACTGTTCAAAAATAATTACAATGGTTAAATGTGCTTGAATTGAATAACTGATCTACACAATAATATATCTGAGTCTTGATGCAAAGAAAATATATATTCTCAATTTCACGTTACATACAAGTTAGATGTTATCACTATACGTTCCAAAGACACGACTGAAGTCCAACTAGCTTCTAGCCGGGCTCTAGAGCGTCATCACGTGACCAACAACCTTACCCTGCTAGACCAACCAATAAATGCAGCCCAATGTACAACAATTAACTTTCGAAACCAATGAAGTTCATTTTGAAACTGAAAGTAATTACATGCTTGGTTTTTCCCGAGCTAGGTCAAGTTCTGCCGGCAAGCTAATATAGACTGTTACCATATATGGATATAATGTACGTGACAACCACCATCGTAAGAGATATTTTATTCGAAGACGATGCAACGTTAGGGAAACACTAGGAGGAGCTTCATTCACTAATAGCTTCTCTCTGGCCAGTAAAGCGTATGGGCTAACCATTTGCACAAAGAAAACAAACGTTATGGGACCAGCTGCTACAGCACCACCCCTTTCGTCACTTTACACTAGACATGCGGTTCTCAACCTTTTAAGCTTGGCGACCCCTTTTTACAATTCCTCACTTTGCCGCGACCCCTCCCCCTTTAAAGACACACAGCAATAGAAGAGTAGACAATAACAATCCATATTTTCGATGGACTTAGGCAACCCCTGGCAAATCGTCAATCGACTCCCAAAGGGGTCGCGACCCACAGGTTGAGAACCCCTGCCCTAGACTGATATGGTAATAGTATACATTATGCTGTTTTTCTTAATGTGATACTACCGTATACTTAATAAGTAAATCTAAATCTATACCTTTTTTTCGGAGGCCGCTAAAAATGCAAATTTTGCCCTCACTGACCTATATTACATTGAGGTGGATTACTATATCCCAAACATCCTTTGTCACACACTCCAGTTTGTCTGTCGCATGAAGAATTGAAACATTGCTTGCTGCATGACTTTGTGCAGTTTAAACCCCAGGTGCCTGCTCCACATGCTATGAAGATGTAGAAAAAAAATATGTTTAAAAGATATTTTTTCAAAGCCTGCTTCATTTCTAATCTTTGTATTGTACGTCGAGTCTACACGCTGAGATTAAGACCAAATGAATAAAGTAAACAATTTTTCATACTTTTTTGTTGGAATATTTTAAAATGTACTTTTATATGGAGTGATTATTGTGTATAAATGATGAACCATTAAATCCAGAAATTTATTTATATTTGTATATTTTAAAATTTTATTTTGTATTTATTTATTTATAAAACGCATTTTCTGTTAGCATAGAGATTGTTATTTTCTTGTGCATATGTGTGTATGTAGAACATGACTACAGTTTGAAATCTAAAGACTGTAGTTAAGGATAATGCGAAGCACAATTTTGAAATGACTAGATCTAGGCCTATAAGTACGCAAAAAAATATGCTAGTTTTGAAAATTTATTTTTCTCCTTTAAAACTATTATGCGGGAAGAGAAAGCTTCAAGAAATTATCACCTCTATGCTAAAGCCACTAAAGCGACTTGTTGTGGGAGAGGCGTTTTATTCAAAAGAAAGGTGTCCATGTGGGGCATTATAATGCAGACAGAAGAAAAGGTTTTAACTGATAGACCTAAAAAGTGTTTCAGCATACTTATTATAGGGTGTGACAACCTTAGCGCAGCTTGGGTAACTTCTCACATTAATATATAAGTAATACAAGTAGCTATCATTATAGTTATATACACCAGGCATAGTGCTTACATATGGCACACGTAAAAAAAAGCTATTAATTTGTCTTATTTCATTAAAATAAGATATTTAAACAAAGTTTTATGATTCATATTTTAAAGTTATAAAATACATTTTTGAGATGAAAACTGAGACAACTGACAATCTTTTTTTACCTTTCTTGCATCTTGGTGGGTCACTGTATCCGAAACAAGTGTTACTGCATAAACCATCATCAAACCGGCACAAATCTGGACATTTTTCATTGCAATCGTTTTTACAATGCTCACCCCAGGTTCCTTCACTGCATTCTGAAAGATGTTTAAAAACATAGTCGTCTTAATTGCAACGTGCAAAGTTCATGTATTCTACATAATGTTTGCCGTTTTCAGACAAAATAGTGTCCCTTGAATGTCTTTGTTCAATACTTTCGACTTGATTACTGACTTCTTTAACTTGATACTTATTACTCAATTTTATCTACGAGTCCAACACATTCCAAGGGCTTAAAATAAAATACAATTACACTTGAAAACAACGATTTACTTGATAACAGATATGAATCATTCATTTTCAAAATGGGGATGGTTGTCATAACTGTAAATCTGTTGGTTTTAACGAGCAGTTCCTTCACCATGCTTCTTGATACAATCTCAAGCCATATTCTCTTAGTGTACCACAATTCAGCCACAATATTTGTATGTCTATGTCATTACTTTCTACTTTTACTAAATACAAACCACAATATTTATTTACAATATGACATTACCTCTACGCTAAACGTGGTCACTAAAGTAGAAAAAGACTTTTCCAATGCCGAAGACATCATGATCAAAGTGTGTACATTCTTGATGGGACCAGTTGTCCAAATGGGTTGGGTTTGGGCAAACGACTGCTCGCCACCATAAACTCCGGAAGCGTATTGTCGAGAAGAGTGTATGACTTTGCTTCCGAGAGTAAGAACAACAAACAGGGCGTCGCCATTGTTATGCAAAGAATGTATGTAGGAAACATTTTCCTTAATTATTACTTATTAATTATTTTATTCGTGGTTTCAGTAACTGTTACAATAGGGAACGATAGAAAGCCTATGGATGTCAGGTGTGTAAAAGTCGTCCTAGCCTGATACACAGTGGCTAAGTACGCATCTTAAGTAAAAAAAATAGTAATAACAAGGAGTTAATTGACTGTCATTAATTATTAAGAATATTGTTATCAAATCAATACACTTAACTGCAGGAGTAATATTTAAGTTAACACGTTAGAAAAATTATTTATCCGTAATATTTATTGACAGTGTAATATCCTTTGTTAGCACGTTGTGTTTTTTTTTCATTCTGGCTTAAAAATGGTCAATGTCTATCAATAAATTGGGTGTCAAGGACCATAGAAATAAAATAAAGAGTAGGGGGGTGTTTAGCTCTCCATTTAAATATAGCCCTGGTCGTGTCTTCTACAAAATAATTAGTTACTGGCTTACTGGGCTATATAATCTTGCGGTTTGTGTTCTGTGTAGCTAACGGTCACTCGTTTAGATGCGTGTGATCTTTAGTCCAGCTTACTGAGATTTATGTTCAAGTAACTCGGCACACTTGAAAAGGTGTGGCCTCTAGCCCAACCACGTGATTAAGATTTTTCTCCAAATAAGCAAACTCTTTCTCCGGATACACGTGTAGATGTTTGGCTTGAAGTCCAGTCCCCCCCCCCCCCCCAATTAAGACTAACTACTAAGTAAACAAACATAGTTCCCTCGTGTGACCTCTAGAGAGAGATTACGTCCACCGTATCTGTCTTGGGGTCACCTGTAAATCAATGAACTCAATGTGATGAACGAAACAAATAAAATGGGGAGGGAGTTGGTCATCTGGAAATATACCTGGTTACCATAGAGGTGTGGCTATGGTAGTCCAGCCCCCGTAATAAAGATTAACTACTAAGTAAACAAACTCAGTTCCCTCGAAAGGTGTGACCTCTAGAGAGTGTCAATGCGCTGACATTAAACCTACGTCCGTCGTATTTAACTAGTGGTCACCTGCCTATAAAAAAAAAACTCAATGTGATGGACTAAACAAATAAAAGGGGTGGGAGTTGTTCATCTCTACCTCTGGAAATATACCCGCACAGCTAGACAGACGTCTGGTCAGCATGACGTAGTCATTTTAACATGTTAACTAACCTACTCACAGGTCAAGACAAATTGAAAAAGGTGTCAGCCATTGCTGCTCTGTATGTAAATCGCATTTATGATGTAGAGTCTCATTTCTATTTATATTAAGTTATTAACACGCCTTCTCTTTATAATAAACAATGTTTGGTGCATAGCCATTATGGCTCTATTTTTAAGCACATTATTTTGTTTTAATATAAACATTAATACATTCTACAACAGACACTAATGGAAAGAGGTCCACTTTATGCATATTAAATAGGTGTATTTTTTACTATCCGGTTTACTATCCGGTAGTGATATCCGACCGGAGCCGAATAGCACCGGATAGTAAAAAATGCTGGATATTCGGCAGAAGCCGTAGCCGGAGCGACTATCCGGTGCACCCCTAATATATATATATATATATATATATATATATATATATATATATATATATATATATATATATATATATATATATATATATATATATATATATTGTTACAAATGAACAGTAATAGGTAGAGGTCAACGTATGACCCCGGCGAGATGACACTGCATCGAGTGTTTTCTGGAATCTACGTGTATAAATAGAGACAGGATGTGACGTTTCCTGAAGTGTTATTTCAGAGGATACTAGCCGTGTTTGTGCAACTTTGGACAAGCGATTAGGGACTCTATATAAGCCAGAGAGTTAATGTGAAAGTCAGTCGTATGGAGTCGTGAGTGAGCCGTTACAGTCGATACAGACGGTGTAAGACGTGTGCGGCTCTGTGGAAGAGAAATGTGTACGACTCGATGCAAGTTAACTAGGGTAGAGTTAACTGGAGTGGACTACTGTCGTTAAAGTTAAAGTCTATACAGCGAACTACAGTGGACTTGATCCGTTACAGTCGATACAGTCGATGTAAGACTTGTGCGGCTCTGATTCGGTAGACTTGAGTACGACTTGGTTCAGCTTTAGGAGACCTGGAGCGACACTGGGAAGTGTGTCGTTGGTCTGTTCTGTGTAATACGGCTCGAGGAAAGTTGAGAAGAGATGAATTGCAACGAAGTGAAGAGATGTATTGCAACGAAGTATAGCTAACTGTAAACTGACAGATATTGTACAGTCTTCTACGCTACATGTTCAAGTAACGAATTGTTAGAGTTAATAGTCATTAAAGTTATATGAAACTGAAAGTTTAGTCGTCAAGTTCTTTGCTGTGTTTTTATTTATGTGCCAACTAATACATCTAGCCAGAAGATTCAGAAATACGTAACAATATATAGGCATGTTTATGCATAGGGTTCGGTTTACTGGACGTTATTGTTAGGGTTTTATAAAAAATCGCCCACCCCCAACTCTAAAGTTCTGGATCTGCTAGTGGCTTAAACAGGGTCCTAATATGCTTTCCTTTAAAAAAAAAAGTTTGTTGGCGTGCCCTCACATGTGTTTCACAAAATAAACTCTCTTAGTTACCATGTATTTTTTTATTAGTATATAACATAGAAGTGTAATATGTATGCGAAAATGAATACAAGGTTATATAGAGGTAATTCAAAAGCATTCAACTCAATCATTTTTATTACAAAAAAAAAAAAAAAAAAAAAAATAACCAGCATACATACACACTACAATATACACACATACAATATATATATATCATATATAATTACTTACCTGTATAAGCCTCTACTTCACACAGTAAAAATGTAATACTTTTATTTGTCAAAGCGCTAGTCATTGATAATGTAAATGCTTTAGTTGGTGTTTTAGATACAGAAACAAAACCAGAATATTGAGTTGAAGATTGTCTCGTGGTGAATGTATAATATAATTCTCCATTGTTATTATATTCATCAAGTGTAGTATATCTTTCAACACCTAAAAAATAAAAGTCTAATTAAAGAAATGGTTGTAAAAGAGATCATAAATCCCCTTCACAGATTTAAATGAAAAGATTCACAAGATGTAAATGTGGAACCCATGAATTGTTGATTTGCGACATGTCAATGACGAGTTTATAAGATTTACAATATTTAATAGAGATGGCATTCGGACCCAACTTTTAAAGTTCAGGTTTGGTTTGGTTCGGTCAGATTTAGTTCGTGTTAGGTTGGGTTTGATCTATAGTTCGGGTTAGGCTCGATGTTATGAAATTAGGTAAAAGTAAAATTAGGTACATGTTATAATGTTTAATAAAAAACAGCGATGTGAAACCATATTCGGCCTATGGGCCATTTTAATTTCCAACACTCGTGTCGCGGGCCATATAACAGAGAAAAAAAGTACATAAAAAAAATTAAGCACTTTTATTAGAAACATGTGGATATTTTTTTAAAGCTATTCTTTCAGACACTAAGATCTGTAAGGCAAATGATGAAAAGGTCATCTATTTCTGTGGTCCTAAGTTAACGAGGGTGTCATATAGCCATCACAACGATCAACCGCCTTCATTTTTCTTCAACTAACATTAGGTACCCATTAGAACTTTACCACTAAGCCACCGCGCCTCTCACGTGAATATAACATTTACAATAATTCATGGGATGTAGGAAGTTTATCCAAACCCAACTTCTGAAGATCCCACTGTATTGATGAGACATGAAGTTGAAGCACTGAATCTAGATCAGTGGTTCCCAAACGTTTTTGTCTGGTAGACCCCTTGACATGTTTTCTGGTTTTCGGTAGACCCCCTACTTAACTTGTATTAAATTTTTGCAAATTAATCAAAATTTTTTTAAAGCAAATTTCTAACTGTAGTGAGTTAAAGAGTGACAAAGTAATTTAAAACTATACATTAAAATATAGAGATCTATTTTTTAGTGATACAATTTAAATTTAAACTAATTATAATAACAATTTATACTTTTAATGGAATCACCAAACACACAGAAAATGGATTGTTTTTTTGCACATCTATTATCCGTTACTACGGATAAATGTTTCATATAGGATTTTGTCTTTCTATGAAGTAGTCCTTCAAACATTAAATATTACTCAATCAATTAATTAATTTGCCTAATGAATCATTGTGAAATTTTTCGCAAAGAGGAGTTTCTCGTGTATTTCTTGATCTTTCACGTGTGGCTCAAATATTGTTGCGCAGAACTGTTTTCACTTACAAGAGAAGGGGTGAAGGTGAGTACCTAGTGAGCCCCTAAACAAGTCAGCTTTTGGCAGTAAGGGCTCATTAGACTTGTTTGCAGCCCACCTAACAGAAGGAAAACTGAATTCAAACTGTGCTGCCTTGCAACTATACCCGAACATAGGAAATGCTTTGAGGGTCATCCCTGTTAAAAATAAGGAAGGGGGTTAAACTAATCAGCCTCATAAGAGGTTTAAACTTTTAAAAAGTTTGTTTTTAGCTTAAAACCCCTCTTGGCTACGCGTATAAAATCTGGTGACTGCTGTATGCTTTAGTCTTACATTGAAGATGATTTCTTATGTAAGGAAACAAAATTTTAAATTTAATTTTAAATCTCCTTAGTCTACGCTCATGGTATTTGGTGACTGTCGTTAGCATTATGTTTTGTTTTATAGAAGAGAGGGTTTCAATCTTCAAACCCCCTGGAAGGTAAAATCCCATTGGCAGCGCTGAGGCAAGTGACGGTTTAACCTTAAAATGTCACTTAAAATAAACAAAATCAAAGCAAAAAACTGTTTAGATGACTATAAAAAAAAATCCTCCCGAGGCATCAACTTACTTAAATCCGGCCTTGTGTGAAACCATGGCTATTGATAAAGACCCTTTACCATAAAGAATGTTAATACTTCTAAAAGCAGTGAAACTGAGACAAGTTACACATTTATTTGTCATTTTGACACTGCTTATTCATCATGTATTAGCGCACTCAAGAGGGAAATAGACGCTTTTCGTTTTGTGTGGTCTGTCCATCTGTTGGTCCGTCCCCTCCCGTTTAGATTTCGTATACTAGAAATGTTATTTAAAATCCGACAACACGATACTTTAGCCTTTTCAAAGTTCTGATGCAACGGCCTTTTTTTTTTTCAGAAAGCGAAAAATTTAATTTTTTAAATTAACTATGGAAGCAGTTTTTTTTTCTTTTTCATAAAAATACACAATTTTTACAACTAATCACTATTAATAGTAACAAACACGGGGGGCTATTTAGTAAGTGAGATGACTATTGACAATATATTAAACACATTTATGCAAACGATTTTAGATGTTTCAAAAAAATATAAATTTACAATTCTATTGCTATGTTCTTTCATGCTAACTACTAGGTTAACCAAAAAAATTTTACTTTTAATTTTAAACATTAAAAAATCTATTTATATGTAAATGGAACATAATTAAAAATAATTCATCATTTCTCATATTATTTCCTAACCTGAATAGCGGAACGGCACAACTAACGCAGTCGTCAAAAGGGGCTTTTGAATAATATATTGACCCTTTACAAAACAATTAGATTTTTTAGATGATCATTATATTTGGCCAGGTTCACATCTAACTTCACCTTACTTTCCGCCGGACCGTTGTGGCACCACACAATATTTTTCAATCTTCTTTCTCCATTCTTCTCTGTCATTTGCCTTTGATAGAATTTCATTCTGATATTCTTTAGGAAAATATTTAAGCCTGCTTTTTTTTTACCTGCATTGGTGAACCGCCTCTGTGGCCAATTTTTAGTTTGTGTTTCCACACATTCTGTCTTTGTAACATTGTTCATTATATATTGATTTATTAGTTTACAAATTTGAGACATTCCTTCAAAATAGAAGACAGTAAAATAATCACGCCATATGCGTGTGCATGTGTTAATGTAGTCATGCATAACAATGATAAACTTAAAATCTAGGTCATTGGTTTTTCTTACTGGTTCAAGAATGCCCTCTACAATCCTATTTAGAAGAATAAGAAGATTAACGTTGAAAGCAATAATGTAATTAGTTATAAAAAATCTATTCGCAGTAAAACGAATTCTCAAAATTCGACTCGCATTAAAGATGCAACGATTTTATATACATCAAAGTAAAAAGAGATTATAAAGATGAATTGCAAGGCAAATACTTACCAAGTATGTCTTGAAAAAAAAATCTGTATTTCTTGATTGAAAATGAAGGATTCATTATTATCATCCAATTCGTGGCCACAATTTCTGCATCTTTTTTGTTACATTTCTGCACGTCATTTGTAGCTTGAGGATACTGAGGTAGGCTTGTGTTTAACTGACTTATTTTTGAATGACTGTAGTAAACTTTCTGTTTTACCGCAACATTTTGACCTAAGAATGTATATAAAAAAATATATGTTATTTGATTGATATTAATGAACGCATGCATTTGAGGTCTTCAGTTAGAAAAGGAAAACACACTAGAACTCCTATATTCCTAAGGCAATTAAAATAAGTAAATTTTATTTTCCAATGAAACTAGAGTTCATGAATATTTAATTTGTTATAGGTAGCATCTATTTTGTTATGGGTAAAGCACATAGTGTAAAATATATTTCCTCATTGATATTAAAGATATATACCATATATATGGTAATAGTAGTTATACCGTGAAAAAACTTTTAAGCTCTATCTATCTATCTATCTATCTATCTATCTATCTATCTATCTATCTATCTATCTATCTATCTATCTATCTATCTATCTATCTATCTATCTATCTATATATCTATCTATCTATCTATCTATCTATCTATCTATCTATCTATCTATCTATCTATCTATCTAACACACACACACACACACTATTCAGATATTACCCACGTCCCGCTGATCTTAATCACTGATAAAGTTACTTATTTAGTGTATTAAAAACAAATCACAATATTTACAAATAAATCGAATGCGTGAATTTAAGAATTTAATGAATGAAGCAAAAAAAAAGCTACTCGACCTTATTAAGACTTGTAAGTTTTCTGTTCAGCGCATGCGTGACCTTTCGGTAGGGGGACACGACCATTCGTTCACTGACCTTTTGTTCACTGACATTGCGTTCATCGACTAATCGTTATGATTTTTCGTTAACCCTACAATTCGTTCACCCGACAAATCGTCACGCGACTATTCGTTCACCCGACATATCGCTTACCGACAACTTGCTCACAGACAACTTGTTCACCGACAACTTGTTCACCAACAGTTGGTTCACGACAAATCGTTCACAATGAACATACGCTGCCGCCTCTTTCGGTTTATCTACAAACCTTGGGCAAACAGAAGTCATGTTCCAGAAGTCACCCAATAAAACATACTCAGCCCCAAGGATCACCGTAAACGGACAGCCCCTTAACGTGGTAGACCACTTTAGATTTCTATGTAGTAAAATGTTTTTTGTTTGGTGTAATGCACAAATTGTAAGACACATTTTCATACGGACAATAAAAATTATTAGTATTATTATGTTAGAAATGAACGAGTAGTCATTCTCTGGCGCTGCCAGGGTCGAGTTTCGTTAAAGAGAAACAAAATTCATCGTAGTCCCTTTAACAGTTTCCACTGAGGAATTTTCTGGTGATGTGGCAGGTCTGCAGCAGTACCGCTCTCTGACAGGCAACGAAGATGTTCCTAGGAATGTTAAAGGGCCTTGAAGGTGTCTGTGAGGTATGTGTGACGAACCGTTTTAGCTCACTCAAGATATCACTCAGGTCTAAGCATTTAATTAATTTATTTACTCGCTATTAATCATCAATTTTATTAATTTAGCCAATCAAGCGCTAAAAACACAGCTACCACCCCTCCAATCCAACCCCACCCCTTTCGCATCGATGTCACATTTGACTATCCCCGCTTTGACACGTGTCACACTAGACTCTTGACAAGAGTACACTCCCTCCATCTATCGTGGCAAACATCCGTTGACCCCCTCCCCCCCTTCCGGGAGCGGCTGGTCACTTCAAAGTGCCCATTCAACTCAACGCCTCGGGCAACGCTGTTCGTCTAGCACTAGCCATTATCATAATATAATCTCCCTTGATGTGCCGAGCTCTGATAATCTCCCCTTCATAATCCACCTGACCACCTGGGATGATTTCCTGGACTTTCAACTCGCGCCTTCGCGCAATGTCTATCTCCCGGAAACGCCGTCACGGTCAAGCGAGGATCTCTTTGTCAAAGACGCCAGATAGTCTAGACCACCTTTGCACTTATCTCCCGCCACTCACCCCCCCCCCCTTTCTATCCACGTGTATATGGACAAACTTCATCGTCCGATCTCATTCACGCTGGAGAGCCCACAGGGAGCACATCTATCTCTTGCTTGAGCTCTAGACTATTTTCATTCCCTTATTTCACTTTGGATTGGTGCTTTTATCTATAGGCTACACCCGCCTGAAATCTTAGCAACCTAAAGCTGATAGCAGATTTGCTGGCACCAGATCTGTAGACATCAGACCTACTCATCCTTCAAGAGTCCAAGTAACAACGCTAGCCACAGACTCGTCACTGGCTTAACTGATTGGTAGACGCAGCTTAGCTCTGCAACCATACAAGTTGGACTGCACACGGAGCCTGGATCCACTACGCCAGCCCACCAGCAGACAGCATCAGTATCAGCCACACCAGTCTCACCAGTGCAGCACCGGACCAAAAGCTAAGCAACCAGCCTAATGACACTCAGACCACTTGGTTCTAATATCTGATGATGATAGTCTCCTAATGTAAATACGCTAGATCCCATTCTGGCATCTGTACAGCATTTTACCTTTTAATTATCCTTTGTATAATAAACTGTACATAATTTTACATCTAAACATAGCATTTGTTGCCTGCATTATAACGCTGTGCTTGTAGTTTATATGTGCAAGTAAGGATTCTCAAACCATAAAATCCCCTAGACACCCAAAACGGCCAATATCTTAATCCGACTTGTCACAATTGTTTTTCTATCTCAGTTTTTCTTAAATTATGAGACAGTGGTACGGCGATATCGATAATGGTAGCGGTTTTTTTCTTTTTTATCGATGAACAGCAGATCCGGGCGATTGAAATCTACCGCTTTATCGGTCAGAATAGGCCTGTCCCAGTACAGCAGATGTTCAGTAGACTCGAGAACCTCTTGCGGAGAGTATTTATAATAAGGGGAAGTGTCCTTACCGATCAATTTGTACGTCAAAGTCAGGTGTTGGTGTATTAACTTTGCAACTTGGTTATGGCGACCTAGGTAGGCTGATTCTGATAGGGCTGGACATCCTGCCATAATGTGTTCAATCGACTCGCCCACATTTCCACATTTTCGGCATTTGTCGACAACATTGAGTTTCTGGATATGCTTCTCGTAATTTTTTGTCCTGATTATTCTGTCCTGTATTGCTGCAACAAAGCCTTCTGTTTCAGGGTAGAGATGACCTGCTTTGAGCCATGTTAAGGAAGCAGCCTTGTCGATGTTGTCCCCATGTAATGAAGCCGGAAATTTTCCGTGGAGTGTTTTTTTTTTTCCATTGGCGAATCGCATGCCCTACGTCGTCCAAACCGACATTGACATCAGCATTGTGTAGGTTCAGAGGGGTTGCTTCGCAGTTATATTTGCGTAGAAAGGAATCTAATTTGTTGCTGGAGGCGAGCAGTTTTGATCGTATTTTTAAAACTTGCATCTTACACAATTTGAAGATGTTCTGCAATCCACGACCCCCATCCTTCCTGGGCAGGTATAACCTTATGGTGGAGGACTTGGGGTGTAGGTATCGAAACTTGGTTAGTAATTTTCTAGTGAGTCTGTCAATGTCATGTAGGTCGGTGTCAGTCCATTTGATCACACCGAACGTGTAAAGGAGCACTGGGACGGCCCAGCTGTTTATTGCAGTGATGAGATTACTGCCAGACAGTTTGGTGTTGAGGATTTTATTAACTCTTTGCTTATATTTACCAAGAAAGTCCTCTTTTAATTTCTTATGGTTTATCTTGGCATTCTGGTTTATTCCAAGATATTTATAAAGAGAGGCAGAGTTCAATTCCTCGATGCCTTCAAATTCAATGTTGGTGTTCGTTGCCTTGCCCTTTTTAATGCTTATGATGCCACACTTATCCAGGCCAAAAGACATACAGATATCGTCACTAAAGCATTTTACCGTTTTGATTAAGGTGTGTCATTTTTGCTCGGTTATTATTATTATTATTAAATGACGCCTTACATTCAAGGGAAGTTGATAACCGTCAAGCCAGGGCCAGTAGCGCTTTTGGACGCCTTCAAGCGAGAGTTTGGCGTAACAAATTGCTCCGCGTGCCTACAAAAATCAATTGCTACCAAGCTGTGGTTCTCTCTACCCTTCTATATGGCTCTGAGACATGAACACTATACAGAAAACAACTAAGACTTCTTTAGCGCTTTCACCAAAGATTCTTGCGCTCCATCATGGATATAAGGTGGCAAAATCGCACTACAAACAGCGAGGTCCTTGCAAACGTAGGTATGGGCATCGTAGAGGGACTTTTTATTGTCCGGCAGTTACGCTGGGCAGAGCACGTATCCCGCATGGGAGACGAACATATACCAAAGGCAGTCTTTTTTGGTGAGCTAAAAGGTGGTCGACGTAACAGAGGCGCCCCACGGAAACGCTTCAAAGACCAGCTTAGGCGTCAACTTTTCTTTGGCTGACATATAAGAAAGAACCTGGTTGCATGCGGCCTCAGAAGGAGACAGATGGGGGTCACTCACGATGGTTGCGGGATACTCATTTGAGACCAAAAAAAATCCGCTGCCGAGGACAAACGCAGACGTCGAAAAGAAAATCTCATTCGACTACCTACGGACAATGGTTATGACTGCCCTGGATGTGGCAAAATATGTAGGTGACAGCTGAGGTTGCGCAGCCGCAAACAAATGATATAACCAATCGAGGAATCGAGTTACTGTAAAATAATATTTCAATATAGCCCCAAGTCTAGCACTTTGAAACATAAAATAGCATAGATCAGGGGTGGGCAACCTTTTTGGATCGAGGACCGTATTTCTTTAAATTTGGGAATGGATGCCGCATATGTATAACAACTTAGAAAGATACTCTAGCTAACTTTTAATTCATAGTTACACTGTATTATATTCAGGTTTCGTTTTTTCCACACTCCACGTTAAGGAATCACAACAAGAATTAGCAATTTTTTAAATCAATTTTTTTTTAAATTGCTGTTGTCTTTTTATATTACAATAACCCCGCTAATATACAGTTGTACTTAATGTGCAGTATTTTACTTTTTACACTCGTGTAATGTTCCGGAACTGTGGAACTAGTCTACTAGTTGTTACCCTTGTGACTGCTGTCAAATTACAGTCAGTCAAGATCGACCAGTAATTATACTTGTTTAGTTTCCCCCCACCCAAAATATAATGCTTGTTTACTGGATGAGACAATATATGTTCCGGAAGTTAAATGTCGGGGCGAGCGAAACTTGCCCTATTGGAGCATCACCAGAGAATGCTGAGCATGTCCTTCAATGGTGCATACTAAATCAGAGACCAGAACAGGACCTTAGACCCAAGGCCCTCCTACAGAACCAAAACTATTCAGAGAACTGCCTGATCTGGAGAACATGGCGCGGTTCATCTTAGATTACTGATCTGAGCCCTCCAGCATGCAAAATGAGAACAAAGAAGAAGAAGAAGAACAGATGTATGTGTACACAAATAGTGTGAACAGCAGCACATTTTGTAAAGTGTTGACATACAGATTCTGGCACTCATAAGAATCCTGTGAAGGTACTGACTGGAACTTTTCTTTGCTCGGAGTTATGTCCTCTGGAGCTAAATCAGCTTCTGCGCTAAATGGTGAGCTAATGGTATTGAAAGCTGGTTCTTGGCGTCTTAAAATTTGCCTTTATAAAGTGCAAAATTAAGGGATCTAAATAAGTGTTGTACTTTTAATCATTTCACTATAAATAATTTCACCTTTCTGCAAAAGAAAATGACAAAGCATGTTTTCTTTTGCTTGCTTGTGGAAATGGGATGGCCTTGTTTGAAAAGATTTAACATCCATTTGGATTTCAAATGCAAAAAGCTCATAGTAATGGCATTTATGAAACATGAAATCTGTCTTCCACTCTTCATTAGATATATTAATAACAAAGTCATATTCAATGTCCTTCAAGTAACAGAACAATTTCTTCATTGAAATTTTATATTGTTCTCGTTTGCCTTGCCCATGTTCTGATAGAGCAGCGGTTATCTGCCTTTTATGCTTGGCGACCCCTTTTTACAATTCCCCACTTGGCCGCGACCCCCCCCCCCCGCACACACACACAGCAATAAAGGAATAGACAATAACAATCCATTTTTTCAATGGTCTTTGGCGACCCCTCGCAAATCGTCAATCGACCCCCAATGGGGTCGCGAACCACAGATTGAGAACCCCTGTGATAGAGGAAATTTTGGATTAATTCATTCATTATCGGAACTACATGAGTTTAATTACTGCTATTCTACACCTGTGGAAGATGAAATTTTATGCAGCTTTGTGCAAATTTTCCTGTTTCAAGTTTATGGTTGGAGTATTTAAAAAAAAAAACAACACCCTTTTACTCAGTCAAAGATCGAGCTTCACCAGTTGTCACCCTTGCCATCTTGTTCCAAGCATACCCAACATTCAACACAGTTCCTCATAGCATTAGATAAAAACTGATCAGAGATTGTGATTTGAATTGAGTGTATTGATGTATAGCCCATAAGCATAATCTTCGTTTGATTGAAACTTTTTATAATAACAGTTTCAATATATTTATATATTACTTTTAATATATTTGCATTTTTATATGTATATACTGTGGGCACACCTAACTTCAGTCGGTGTCATCGGGCCGCATAAAACACTCCGGCGGGCCGCATGTGGCCCGCTGGGCATAATCTATCCACCCCTGGCCTAGATCTATTGATTCCGCTAAAACTTTACGAAGGAGATGTTTACAAGTGTTACAAATTATATTTGTATGTACTCTTAGTACATTTGTAGATTTAGACATGGGCATTACCAGTGGGTCGATTTAGTGATCAAATGTTCCCTTTTTTACATACATACATACATACATATATATATTTACCTTACTTTTTGCTTTATATATTAGATATATTGTTTATATATTATATTATATATTATATTATAGATTTAGACATAGGCATTATCAGGGGTGGATTTAGTGAATAAATGTATTTTCTTTTATTATTTATCAACCTTGGAGTCCATAGAAATAGCTCTTGCAAAAAAAATCATCAGCTTCCTAAAGTATGAATTTTTTTTTTGAATAAAAACACTGTTTATGTATTTTTGTTAATCCTTGCTTTTAAAGTATATTAAAAAGTTAAGCTATGTAAGAAGAAAAAAAAACTACCAAGATTAATCCATAACGAGCAAATTCGCTGTAACACATTACTCTTTAAAATTAGATAATGTAAATAAACATCATCTAAGGAAATGTAAGCATCTAAAGTGTTATCTCTGACTAAAATGTTTTTCTTTGATTTTGCAGCTAGAGTTTTGTAGTTTTCGTCCAGATAAGACATCTTGAAACTGTATAGAGTTTCTGAGGATGTAAGTAAGTTCAGAAATACCAATTATTGATAAAAGTTAACGCAATATATGTTAAAATATTTTCAAAAGTAATAAAACAAAAAATATTTATTATTAATAAATTATTTGAAATTATAAAGAGAAACGCATTCTTTTCTCAAACACATAGCTCCCCTTGCAAATATGTCTTTCCAACTATACTATAAACATGTCATCTCATTATGGAACAGTAAGAATGAGTAGAAAACTAAAGTTATAGTTTGTGACTTAAATAACTTTTTTTTTATAGTAATTTTAATTATAGGAGTGATTCCCCTTACGTAGTTTATATAAGGGCATGTAGTCGTGTTTAGTTGCCACTAGCTCCTGAGTTACCAGCTTGACCACTGGACCTGTGTTGTTAGTGGTCGTGTGTCTTGGGGTACTCGGGAGAAGTGTGCCCTGCTCTGGAGATCTTTGAGCTAAGTATATCTTTAGTCATTGTAGTATTTTATATAATGCATTAATTAGTAGATATAGCCTCAAATGATTTCCAGGCAGTGTGTTTAACCCTGATGTTCTGCATCCTGGGGTACTCCCAAATGTGACATTTTTATAGCCTTGTCTCTGAGGGATTCAACCTGTATTGAATCATCAGATGGTTTTTACATATTTTTATATCCTTGTCTCTGAGGGATTCAACCTGTATTGAATCATCAGATGGGCTTTACCAAACGGATGTCTATAGGTGGGATTCTATGAAGCTTGTAGGCTCATAGGTTTCCCTGAAGCTTAGAGTACATCATGACCCTTTTGTTTTTTTGGATAAAAGTGGCTAGTGTCAGCATGAAGCCTGTAACCCCAGAGTAGTCAAAAGTGGTCATGTGTTGACCTGAGGCATGTGACTTTAATTTTTCTACACTAATGTGTGATCTCCAGAATGTGACGATACTGTATATATTATATGACTAGGGCGGTGTGCCATACTATTTTTTTGAAAGTGTAACTTTTATTTTGTATTGCGAAGGCCAGCGAGTTGATGGCTTTTCATTTACATAATTGTAACATATGACTAGAGTGGTGTACCATAATATTTTTTAATGTGTATCTTTTGTTTATTTTGTGTGGAGTAGGCCTGTGAGCCGATGGCCATTCATTTACACATTTATTTGACATTTTTATTTTTTAAATAAACTTTGTTAAAGTCTTGTGCTGTATACATTAGTTTAATTGTATACCTAGAGGTTATACTTTATAACTTAGGCAGTACGAGTAGGGACCACTATGCCACTGGACGAACGTGCCAGCACACCTTTAACACTGTTCTGTTGATCTAAAATGCCTAAATCTAGCTGTAATTTTGATTAAATATTTTTAGCTATACCCGCAAATAGGTAATGTGAACTGATCATATTGGTTCATGAATCCTCCTAAGGTTACATAGGTATATACCTAAAAAAATAAGCTGTTGTTGAAAAGCATTAATTATATGGAATTACGGAATTAGACGTTAGTGGAAACAAAACAACGAATCATGATTTGAAAAGGAAGAAAGTAATGACCCTCTATAGTCACATTATTGGTTTAGATGAGTGGGGAGAGAGAGAGAAGTGGGTATCTCTAGAAAATTACCGTGATTGCTTTTTAAATAAATTATTATTTTTTTTTTTTTTTTAAAGTTGAATGACCTGAATTTGAACTAGAGGGCTCTAACCTCCTCCAACCTGCTTAAGTCAACATACTAACCACTGTACCATGGAAGTACTTATGAAAATAGATGACTTTATTATAAACTGTTAGTTGTCAGCTTTTAGCAAAGTATGTTTCATTCACTTGTTCGATACCGAACAGAATATTTTATTATCAAAAGTTAATTATTTAATTGGTAAATTTAAAAAAAAAAAAATTCTTGTTTTCTAAGGTAATTGAAAAAATTTGGAAAAAATTCAGCTTAATAAAAAAATATTGGGTGTGAGAGAAATAATGTGTATTTTTTTATGCGACAGACAGACAAAGTGAGTTCATATAATATTTGCAAAACTCTGCTAAGTCAATTAGCTGTCAAATATACAATGACCAAAAAAGTATTTGATATTTTATCAGGGCTAGCAAAGAATTGACCAGGTAGCTCGTAGTGTGTTAGCCTTAAAGGTAAGCAAATAAAAGGTACGGAATTTTACACTATTATTTGGATTAATTGGATTTGCTTTTTATTAACGATATCTTCCCTTTAGCATTAGTATAATTTTGAAAAAAAATGTATATTTAAATTTTACAATTTTTTTTTTGCAACATTTTTTTTAAGCTTTGGTATTTCGGACTTGATTTGTAGAAGGATACAGAAGGATCCTAGCCTTAAAATCAAGATTCTATCGAAGGATATATTTTACGTAAGTGCTGAGCGGTAAGGTGCTTTGCTTCCGAACTGGGAATTTCGGGTTCGAATCCTGGTGAAGACGGATAAATCTAAAGTAATAGATATAAAAAATTTAATAATCTAGCAACCTCTATATATTTGTATTTGGGGCGAGTTGGCAGAATGGTTAAGCGATTGGCTTACAAACCTGGGGTTCTGCGTTCGAATCTTGTTGAAGACTGGACATTTTTAATTTGGTAAAGTTAAGGCGTTTTGACTTGTGCTTCCACATTACACCCTGTTCGTTAACCGTCAAATGCCAGTGAAGACAGGGATTTTGAATTTAGGCTTTTTTAGGGCGCCACTGAGTCCACCCAGCTTTAACGGGTACATAAAATTAGTAAAGGCGTTGGTCGCATTAAATGCTATTTAACCGTTACACAGAGAAACAAATGACCTTGACACCATCTGCCCTTTTGATTGCAAGGTCTGAAAGGGTGAAATTTTTTCATTTATTATAGAAGAATTTTAAGATTTTAGACATTACCTTTTCTATGTTATTTGAGAATGTTATTAAGTCTAGACAATACTTTAAAAACTATGCTTACTATATTTGAATAATTGAAACTTTTCTTTAAATACATTTTACCTGGTTTCTGTGTAGACAAGCGAATCCATGGGTCAAAATAAATGTTTTTAAGATTAACAACTAAAGTTTCTGTATTGAGTTCGGTACAAGTTGTCTCGTCGTCATCATTTAAAATGGTAGTAACATCCTCTTGAGATTTGTTTTTTGTAGCCAGGTATTGAATTAAACCTTTAAAATAGTTGCAGGCTAATTAGATAAATGTAATCTAGTAGATATAATAAAAGTTAATAATCTAAAGCTCTCTCTAAATCATGGGCGAAGCCAGAATTTTTTTTGGGGCCCCCAACGCCATATAAATATATATATATGTGTGTGTGTGTGTGTGTACGTAATTAATCTTTAGTACATTCTAAGCCCTTCATTATTTCAGAAGACGTTTATTGTACTCTAGAATAGGTTATTCCTGGAGTTTGTGCAAAAGTTGTACACACCCTGTGAGCTTCCGCCACCTAGCACTATTTCCGGTAGTTAAAGCCAAAACAAAATGCATATTCTGAGATACCTACAGAACATTATTCTGCTATTAAAAAGTTTAAGTTGAAAAACCTTATCAGCTATTCTTACTTACTTAGACATAGTTTCTCCTGCACCGTTCGGCGCATTGCGCGGCAATCTGTCTC
The DNA here is from genome assembly GCF_947242115.1 of Biomphalaria glabrata. Taxonomy (NCBI): domain Eukaryota; kingdom Metazoa; phylum Mollusca; class Gastropoda; family Planorbidae; genus Biomphalaria; species Biomphalaria glabrata. The sequence continues at coordinate 9,527,214 of NC_074715.1, forward strand.
CACAAAAATCTGTCACTGGCAATGTCTGAGGCCTGTTCCCACCTGGTGTCCACTGCTCTGAGGACCTTCATGAAAGAGTGGCGCCAAGTTGTACTAGGATGTCCCGGTATGCGATTTCCTCGTAATGGCCTTCATGTCATCGCAACTCTTAGTATGTGTAATTCATTTTGTCGGAGAACATGTTCCGCAAACCTCATGCGACGCTCTGTCACAACCTAACTAAGGGGTCGATTATCAGTTCCACATAGGAATTACTTGATTGAGACCCTATCTCTATAACTGACTCATAAAATCCGTCATAGCCATCTTTGTTGAGCCACATTTAGAGTTTTTTTTTCAATTTCTGCACTTTATTAACTTAATGGAGCCCAGAAATGTAGAAATGTGTAACCTCTCTTCACTACGCCCGTGGAATCCAGTGAATGTAGTTTGCTTTAGATGTTATATCAAAAAGGGGGAGATTAAATTAAAAAATCTCTGGATTTTTTTTTTAATAAATTAAAAATTCCCTTAGCAACGCTCATAAAATTTTGTGACTGTAGTTTACTTTAGAATAATATTGAAGATAGGGGTTTTAATCCTCAAAATTATCAGTAGGCTGATTTTAAGCTTAAAACCATCTGAATGGGTTTTAAACTTCAAGTTCTCTGAGGGAGTGGGTTTAAACTCAGAACCCTGTTGGCTACGCTCATAGAATTCTGAGTGTGTAATTTGCTTTTTTTAAAATTGAAGTGGTGCTTTTTAGCTTCAAACCCGCTGGAGGGGGGGTTTTAAAGTCAAAACAATTTAAGGGTTTTAAATCTAAAGCCCTATGGAGGAGGGTGGTTTAAACTCATAACAACTCTTATCTAGGCTCATAGATTTTTGAGTGTGTAATTTCCTTTTTCTTATATTGGAGACGTGACTTTTAGCTTCAAGCCCAGATGGATGGGGGTTTTAACCAGAAACCCCTTCTCGGCTACGCTCATAGAATCTGGAGACTGATGTATGCTTTAGTCTTATATTGAAGATGACGTTTTATCGTACAAATATTTTCTGGGGGGTTTTAAAATCAAAATCTTATGCTCTTTGAAACTGTTGATGTCGTTTTCATTTTTTTATTTGTTTTATTGAAGAGGGTGGTTTAACGGCAAAATCCCCTGGTAGAGGGTTTTAAACTTAAAACCCCCTTTGGCTGTGCTGGGGGCAAGTGATGGGTTAATATTAAAATTTCACCTAAAATAAACAAAACGAAAGCAAAAATCAGTCACTAAATTTCGATTCCCCCATTTATTTCAAAACTTGATAAATGTAAACTGATAGATATCAAAAAGTTGATAATCTAAAGATCTCTATAAAAATGTTAATGGGGCGAGGTGGCCGAATGGTTGGGCAATTGGCTTACGAGCATAGGATCCTGCTTTCGAATTTCGTTAAAGACTGACAATATTAATTTCGAGACATTAACTAACCCTTAAAGTGAGCTGTTTTACAATGATTACATACAAAATGGAATTTAAATTCTAACGTTTGGAGGCTAAACTATCACAAGCGCCTAAAGAATTAAGGGCGCGCCTGAGTCCAAGAAACTCTAATGGGTACCTGACTATTTGGGGTAAGTAGAGGTGTTTGGTCTAGCGTATCGAAGGCTGCAGCATGGTCCAGCATGGAAATTATTGACATGTGGCCTATGTCGGAACAGTGAAGCAAGTCGTTTAGTACCCTGACCACTGCTGTCTCTGTGCTACGGCACTTCCTATATGCAGATTGAAATTCTTCCAAGAGAGAGTACTGTTCAAAGTGAGAAAGAATTTGATTTGTGCTTACACGATGCACTCCAGAAGCTTTGACAGGAAGGGAAGATTTGATACCGGGCATAGTTTTTTTTTTTTTAGACATTCTGGGTCAAGACTGGATTTCGTTAAAAAAGGCCTGACGAGTGCATGCTTAAATTGCTGTGGTACAATGCCGAAAGTCAGTGAAGAGTTCACAATGTTAGTAATTGTGGGTTTAAGCTCATCTAAACATTCAAAGAGCAAGGAAGTTGGAATAGGATCAAGGTCACATGACTTATTTGTTATCTTTAAAATATTACTCTTGACATAATCTTCAGATACACGTTGAAACTCGCAAAAAAGTAGAATTTTGAAAGATTGGAGTGTGGTCAAGCTTAGATGAGAGGGATGGCATGTCATTTCTTATCTCTGAGTTCAAATACTGGAATAGATAGATAGATAGATAGATAGATAGATAGATAGATAGATAGATAGATAGATAGATAGATAAGAAAGATAGATAGATATCTCTTGTTGTTGTTTTTTAAATTTGAAATCCATTGAAAATTTCGCACATTTATTTATGCCGCTAGTTTCTGTTTCAATAACTTGCTTCAAAAGATATAAAAAATGTTGGCATGTAACACATTTAATTTACAGCATGGTCCTTTTGGCTTGCTTTGTGATCTGAGGTTTCGATATTTCTGACATTGAAAGTTTTAATCTCGATCTCCTCCATATCCATCGTCTTGTGTAAGTTTTCTTTGGCTAAGATGTAATAATCGTAATTTCTGAAGGTTATTTCGAAAAAAAAACACACAATCTATTGCACCGTTTCATTTTTTTTTATTTAGTCAATAGCCTGTAGAATATATTCTATAAAAATTAAAAAAAAAGAACTTACGGTATTGGCACTTGTAACCAAACCAACCATCTTCACATTTATCTGGACATTCACCTTCGGGATTACACGATTGTTGACAACGACATTTATATTGACATTCAGAGCCAAACCAACCTTCTTCACATTTATTGGCTGTAAAAAAAAATTATTTCCAAAACGACACCTTATTAAAAGAGTTGCACCCACTAGTCCCCCCCCCCTTCCCCGAAAAAAAGAGAAAAAGAAATGACGTATTCTTCATAAGTTGTTCATAGTTAAGATGCGTATTATGCTTCTATTAGTCTAAAAGCAACCTGAGCATTAGATATGGTTGAAAATGATGTCGCTTTCACTATAGTTTCCATTCTCACGAAGCCGGTACAAAATGGCAAGTTCTAATACATTCTGAGTTCAGCGGCGTAACTGTCTAGGCAAGGGTGTGCGCTTCAAGCTGCGAGTGACAGAACGCCATAGCTAGCATGCTCAAGATTGACCACACACCACTGTATACGTTTACGGAACTGCAAAAAATATCAATACCACTTACTATCTTGTTTCTTTCTGTTTAATCCAGTGGTCTTCAACGAGGGCTCTATCGCCCCCTTGTGGGCGTTTTCGAGATTTGAGGGGGGAGGGCTGGGAGCCAAAAGAGCGGTAAAGGGGGGGGGGGCGCTGGGCATAAAGGGTGAACGAAGAAACTAAAGGTGCAATGAAACTAAACAAATAGAAAAATTCTTAAAAGTTAAAGCTGGCAAACTTTATATCAGCAGATTCTAGTTAGCTCTTCTAATTTAAGAACAGAAATAACGTTAGAAAATGAGTTTGATAATCCCATTTTCTAATTTTATATTGTTACGCTTTTTGCTGTAATCAGAGGGTATCTAGTGTCATGAGATTTTGCGCGCATAAAGGTTCACGGTTTGATAGTCAAACTAGGCAAGACGCCTTTTAAATTATATTTTATTTTATCTACATATGTTAATGTATTGATATTACAAAAAAACGTTAAAGCTAGTATTCAAAAAGAATAATTTAACCTTTTTTTTAGACAAAAACATTCACAAATAGTTGTTACAAAAACTCGTAGTATGTAATAGAATATTGTAAAATTGTTATTGATTGCTACTAGATAGAAAGTATTTCGATGTTCTTCTTTGAATGACAGATTATTTTCAGATGATGTTATGAAACCAAGTCGGCTTCATGAACATATAGCAATATCCAACAATAATTTAAGAATATTCATGAACAAGTATAAAAATCTACTATCCAAACAATTTTTTTTTTAAATACGGCAAAGCAGGTTTTTTTTTTTTTGTTTTTTTTTAAGTATTATGATATTGTTTGAAATTGATTAAAATTATTTTTTTCAAAAGATTTGTTATACAAAAATACTTTTTTCTGTTAGTGATGAAATATTATTTCAAAATTGTCTAGTTATGTAGCTTATGACGACATATAGGGAACTAACAGTGGTTGGACGCTACAATTGCTTCATAAATAATATAGAATATAATAACATCTTAAGAAAGGTTTTGCCCGCAATTTCATTTCTATTTGAATCTAATTATAAAAAAAATTAGAAATGAAATACAAACCCATATAAGTGCATATTTCAACAGTTTTGGGAAACAAATGATGAGAAAGATGTTAGATTCTTAATTTAAAGTGAAATTCGCGTGATTTCGAAAGGGGTTTTTATAGCTCGTTTTGTTAAGCTCTTTAATTTAATTTTTTTTTGAGAAACAGGAAGACTAAATGGTTATCGATAACATAAAGCAGGCTAAAAATTGTTTTATTTGGTAGGCATTTAACTCAAATGAATGAAATCAACCTTCGACTGCTAGGAAAGAAATGGACTTTCATTGATTATAACATTTTCTCTTGTATCGAGATATTAAATATATTTTAAAGAGTTTTATAGTCTCACATAGCTTGTTTGTTGACAAATGAATTACTGCCTAAAGACATCGATTATCTAAGCAATTCACCTAACAATGCTCTATGAAGACATTACAATTCGCTTCCAGGATGTATATAAAAATAAATAAATATTAATGAGAATTATTAAACATCTGTTACTGATGTTCACTTTGAGTTGCAGTAAAAAATAGATTTACACAATTATGTCATCAGTTAAAAGAATGTGAACATAGGAGGCACAGCAGAGATATGGCTGCACTGGAACGTTTCCAAACTGTGGTTCAAAATAAAATTATAGTTTAGTTTTCCCATCAACATACATGGTAAACCTAGATTTAGTACGTAACAAACCTTATGAATAAACAAAGAAATAGAATGGATGTAACCACTAAAGGATAAATTCGACTTGCTTTGGCTAATTTAAAGCTTGATATGTCTAACTTTGTCTGACTGCAGGAGGCACAAAGCTTAATTTAATTTTGTTGTGAATTCAGCAATAATAATGTTTATATTAAAAATAAAACTAAATTAGAAATTAACTGAATTTTATGCACAGAAAGCCGTTGTCTGCAGGCGGTTTCATTTATTTCGTCTTTTGCGCCTGTCTTCAATAATGGCTTTTCTTAGAGTCTCAAATGTTTGTCTCGCAGCTTTTGTGAGAGCTCTCCAGCTGTCTCTCTCAGAGGCCATCTGATGCCAGAGAATGCTGCCAGAGAATGCTGCCAGAGAATGCTGCCAGAGAATGCTGCCAGAGAACGCTGCCAGAGAATGCTGCCAGAGAATGCTGCCAGAGAATGCTGCCAGAGAATGCTGCCAGAGAATGCTGCTAGAGAATGCTGCCAGAGGATGCTGCCAGAGAACGCTGCCAGAGAATGCTGCCAGAGAATGCTGCCAGAGAATGCTGCCAGAGAATGCTGCCAGAGAATGCTGCTAGAGAATGCTGCCAGAGGATGCTGCCAGAGAATGCTGCCAGAGAATGCTGCCAGAGGATGCTGCCAGAGGATGCTGCCAGAGAATGCGGCCAGAGAATGCTGCCAGAGATTGTTGCCAGAGAATGCTGCCAGAGAATGCTGCCAGAGAATGCTGCCAGAGAATGCTGCCAGAGAATGCTGCCAGTTACTTTCCTCTATGCCAGTGAAGGCGAAATGACGACTAAGTAGATCTTTATAGCGCTCACGGGGGTGGGGGCACCTCTGTAATGCCGTCCTCCTCTAAGCTCACCAAAGAAGATCGCCTTTGACATGCGGTGGTCTCCCATGCGGGATAAGTGTTATTGACAGCATACAAATTTAAATAACGACATTATAAGTTATCTATATTATAAAGTAGAATGTGAGGTGTATGTATGTATGTTACTTATAGACATCAAAATCGCTGCACCTCCAAGGTTTGATGGCCAAGTGCTTATCCCTCAGCCACCAATCTTGATAAAACTAGGCAGGAATGTTCCTTGGGTACTACTTTAGACCGTAGTGTATGTATTGTAGCCCTAAAACAAACTTAAGAGCCTCAAAAAAAAATAAAGTTGTCCGACTCTATTACAGCTATAGTATTTTATGGATCTAGGCCATATCTACAATGTTGACATGAGATAAGATCGAAAGGATTTAGACCTAGATCTAATTTTAAGAAATACACTTTGCGCAGATAGTTTTTTACTTTGACACATGAAAATACAACAGAAGATCCATTGATTTCATTATATAATAAAATTAACCTTCAATTTTGTGTTTCAAAAGCATTTTACATAAATTAGTTCCTTATATCTGTGACTACAGATTTCCTGACGAACATTCTTTCATTAGACAATACCGTAATGAATCAGGTACTAAATATTAATTCGTTTAATTATTTATTTTATAATCCTATCCCTAGATCTAAAACTCTAATTCAACTCTAAGATGATAAAACTTCTCTTCGCACAGATAGTTTTATACTTTAACACATAAACATATTAATTGAAGTCCATTCATTTCATATTTTGATCAAATAAAAATTCCAATTTGGTTATCTAAAGCTACATTCGTCTACGAAAGCCGCGAAGCCGAATTGAGATAGGCCTTGATTTATATTCATTCATGAATCGCGTACTAAAAATTATTTAGTTTAATTGTTCACTTTATAATCCCATTCATTTAACAAAGCTATCGTTCTTTTCGTTTTTAATAGATAAGACTTCGGGTAAACCCATTTTCGCAAAACTAATTTTATTTTTTCGTAGCGAAAGAGAAAAAACTTGAAAGGATCATTAGTTAAGTTTAATATACATCTAAATCCAATCCACTAGATTAGTAAACACAAACTTAGACCCACAGACCGCGGGTAATGTCTGGCGAACATCCTTTCATTAGACATTACCAAATGGTTACACATTAACACATCTCTCTACTGAGTCTATTCCTAGGCCTAGGTCTAAAACTCTTATTGAATTATAAGATGATAAAACTTCTTTTCGCAAAGATAGTTTTATGCTTTAACACATAAACATACTAATTATTGTCCATTCATTTCATATTTTAATCAAATTAACATTCAAATTTGTTTTTCTAAAGCATTTTTAATACATTCGTTCGCTGTTCGCCAAATAAAGCTGCGTAGCCGTGTTAAGATAGGCCTATATTCATTCATGAAAAAGTCACGCATGAGCAACACAGAATGAACTCTATAAAAGCCAATTTTTAACTCTAGATTAGTGTAGATTTAGATCTATGTCTACCTAAAGATCTACTTTATACTGTAACACATGAACATACAAAATGAAGTCTATTCATTTCAAATTTTAATCAAATATATGTAGGCCTACAAGCAAATGTTATAATTTGAACAAATGGATTTAAGCCTATTAGCTATTCTGATTTGATAGCTTCATTCACACTATTTTTACATTGACACATTCGCTTTAATTATTACATTATTATTTCGTTTAATTGTTTACAAAACACTCTCAGTGACTATATCGACAGTAATGTGCAAATAAAGACCCGCGGGTCGCGGGTAACATATGTCTAGTAAGTAAAAAAAAAAAAGACACGTATTTAATTTCTCATCATGTTTTAAAATATAAATATTTGTTTTAGTTTTTGTTTTATAGGAAACTTATCGCCGAGATGTTAATACAGAAGTCTTGTGGTAAAAATTCGGATTTTAAATCTGGGAATTTTAAGATAACTTCCAATAAACACAACTGTAATTGGTACCTGATACCCTCATCAAACATCGACTAATAAAACAGATGGACTTAACATCATCTGACATTAGGTTTTAAAGGAATGATTCCTTTATTTTTCTGTCTTATAACGTTTAACATTATCTATAGTATTTGAATAGCATGCCAATATCATCATATTAACTGGCCGGCTAAACCAATCCCACTCAGTACATAGTGGTTCGGTCAAACCTAGAAGGTGAAAACTGGGCTTGGCGGCCTATAAGAAACGTCACCACAACTAGACAAATCGGACAAAAAGGCTACTACCAGCACAACGCTGTGGAGCACTCTAGAGCATGACAAGACACACAGAAAGTCTCTGGTCATCCACTGCACCCAAATCTCGTCCCAGGACGTCTTGACCAACCCTGAAGTAAGGAAAAGGACAGACTTTAGGGCGAGAGAATGTGGTCAATCTGTTGCGCGATTTAAACTTTTAGCGCAAGTTACTTAGTTATCTCCCTATCCCCCCCCCCCCCCAAAAAAAAAAAAAAAGAAAACAATTTAAAAAGTCAAACCCCTATGGCAACAGGTAAGAAGTGAAACGGTAAGTGTGACCACACTGTAAACCGTATTAGAAACCCTGAACCGACACAGTAGCAGTGGTGTCCGGCATCCATAAAAGCCTGCGCTAAAAATAATCTACGGAGCATTGTCAGTAAGCCATACAGTTCCAAGTTTAAACCTACTCAGACACAAGTATTAAGGAAATATGCACACTATCCTGAAACGGAAACTTTGATCATGTAATCGCTAGGCTAGTGCATCCTATGGTAGGTAGATTGTCTCAAATGTTTAGAATAGTCGAGGCAACACCAAAAGCACAATGTTAGTGGTCTATGAAGCTATAATCCGCCCTACATTGCTATATGTCTCAGAAACGTGGATAGTATATATAAAACATTGGAAAAAAAATAAACAATTTCTTTCTCAGAAAAATACTGAATATTAAATGGCAAAATAAAAACAACATATTTAATACTGAAACCCTTTGATGATCGGGCCCGCAAAGCATCCCATCACTCTCTGCTGTCCATACCGGAGTTCGAAAAGACATCGCTGTTTGTAGTGCAGTATTTCCACCGTAAATGAACAGCCCCTTAAAGTGAAAGACCAATTCACATATCTAAGAAGCTTAGACCGTATTGCTTTTGGACACATACAGGTGAAAATTTGGCGGAATAAATAGCTCCGCCTGCCTATAAAAATCAATGTCTGTCTACAAAGCAGTGGTTCTCTCAACCCTTCTATATAGATCTGAGACGGATACTATATAGAAAGCAAATAAGACTACTTGAGCGCTTTTACACCGAAACACACACACACACACACACGCACACACACACACACACACTCACACACACACACATACACACACCCACATATATATATATATATATATATATATTTCTTTCTTTCTTTATTTCTTTCTTTATTTCTTATTTATTTATTTATTTATGCTCACACTACCTTCTATGCTAAACCAAATTCATTAAAAAGTATATTTGAAGAAAAAGTCAGAAAACTAATAAAATTTAAGTTAATTTTGATCTGAGAAATAATTCATGATTAATTTATGTAATATTGAAAACTTCCTCACCTGATAAGGTACTGATTAAAGAAAAAATTAGACAAGCAAAGATTAGAAAATAAAAATAAAACTTTATCATTTTTCAAATCCCACCACAAATATAGAATTAGATTTGACAGTAAAACTTTAAAGATTGAAAATGTTTCCCTTAGACAAAGATTATAGAACAAGGAAGTTTATAAAACTACAGTAGATGATGTCAACAGGAAAAAAATCTGTTTTATTTCCGACTTACAAGCAGCTGTTAAAACAGATAAGCCACTCACTTAATTGCCATTTTGTAGAAACAATCACGTGACTGCAGGATACGGCATAAAAAGAAGAACGATAGTAACAGTACTATTTTATACTGTTCCGTCAATGTGCATATGCATGATGGTAGACCTTTTCCTTCATTTTCACCCATCCATTAGTTCTTTGAACCGTAGGAACATCTTAAATGTTCTGTCGACGGTCTTACTCTATTCCTATCGTGCCTTAAGATATGATTAGTGTTTTCTAAACAGTTTTCCATAACAGTACACGAAACACTGCCAAATTTTGAGTTGAATGTTTTTTTTTTATTTGTTTAAATTAATAACTTGTTCTAATTTAACCGTTTATTTTTCAAGTATAAGCCTTTTGAAATATATAAATATAATCGTGTACGGGTTTGTATCTATTCTCACACAGCTTCACGTGGGTCAAAAGGCCAGATTCGACATAATAGGAGTGACATGGAGACATATTCTCCGAATAGACATATTCGGAGAACATGGTTCGTCTTACTTTAAATGTGGCATGGAGACATATTCGGTAAACATGGTTCGTCTTACTTTAAAAACAAAACTGGGTATAAATAATGTGTATTTATGTTTCTTGTTGTGTTTTGTGAACTGATCTGTACTGGTGTGTCGAACTGGCACGGTTTCCAGGTCAGCGTGTGTGTATATGTGTGTGTAATGTGTTATAATGAGCCACTTTGTCAACCTTGTGTTATAAAGTAGATGATAGAAACATGTTTTCATAGTGTTCTAAAGGTGACTACACTCACCATGGATATGAATTCTTGTACATACATTGTTTGAAACGGTCTTCCGGAGTCCTTCTTTGCTAACAGTGTCAAATGCTTTTGTTAGGTCAGCATTTTGTTGATGACATTTTTCTAGAGCTCCTTTCTAAATCCGCATTGGCCTTCTGGTAGTAGACCATGTTCTAGATGTTGAATGAGCTGATTTGGTAGGAAACGTACGAGAATTTGTCACGGTATTGAGATAACAGATATTCCTCTTTGGTTGTCGCATATTTTTTTTGCTCTTGTATAGATAGACAATTTACAAAAAAATATATTTACGCCAAATGCAAAATACCTTGCTAAACAATAAACTGGAAACAATACAGAAATTCGCTAACAAGCACGACATAAAGAACTTCTTCTATGTCTATGGACCCACAAAGTCAGGCTTATGCCATCTGCTAAATGCTGATGGGACAATACTATTTACCGATAAGTAAGAACTCATAAAACGCTGGGCGAGCACATTGAAGAGGTTATTAATACAACCTTCAATCATAATTGAGGCTTAAGCAAGTACCATTAAATGAGAAAATGGATGAAAATGGATGACTATAAGCATGAATGCTATAAGCATGAAAGTAGCGCTATATAAAAAAGCTATATTTATATATGGCTCCTTTTGTCTCGAAAGGCAATGGATGCGCCCAAATAAGTCACTGGTTTTGGCTTAATCTTGAGACGGGGCAGAATCTGGTGTGGCTAATCAAGCCAATTCTAGAACGGCAGACTTTGCCACAATTCGTACATGTGTATGCCTCTGATTTAGGGCTAGCAGACAGGGCAGCTTTCTTTTTATCCCTCTTGATTAATGCCGCTTCAATTCTTTTATTCTCAGCAAGGGTTGTCCCAGCACGCACAGTCTGTCTCCATACACTCCGGTCTTTGGCTATGTTTTCCCACATACTTTCGCTGATGCCTGAGGCTCTCATGTCTCGCTTGCAGACATCTCTATATGTTAGTCTTGGGCGGCCCTTGGGTCTGACTCCTTCCACAAGCTCAGCATATAAGATATCTTTCGGGATTCTGCCATCTGGCATGCGGGTGACATGTCCGAACCAGCGTAATCTTCTTTGTGTCAGGAGAGCATACATGCTGTTCATATTGGCCAATCTTAAAACTTCCTGATTGGTCCCTACAAGAGATGCCCATTATGCGTCTCAGGCAGCGCAAGTGGAAACTATTCAATCTGTGCTCTTGGTACATGTATGTTGACCAGCTCTCACTGCCATAAAGGAGAGTGCTCACAACACAGGCGTTGTAGACTAGGATTTTTGGTCGCTGTGGTCAAATTACCATTTTCCCAGACGCGCTTGGAGAGTTTTCCCAATGCTGTGGTAGCTTTTCCTATCCTTTTTGTCAGCTCGATGTCTAAGTCTAGGTTACTGACAATTGTTGAACCCAAGTAGGTAAATTCCTGCACCACTGAAAGGGTGTGGTTCCCAATTTGTATTATAGGTATTTCTGCGACGTCTTGTGCCAGGATTTCGGTCTTGGAGAGACTTATAGTAAGGCTAAACTCTTGACAAGCAGCTGCTAAGGCGTTCACTAGCTTCTGTAGACCTCCTTGTGAGTGAGATACGAGTGCCGCGTCATCGGCAAACAGCAGCTCCCTTATCAAGATACGACGCCTTTTCGTTTTGGCTTTAAGACGTGCCAGGTTAAAGAGCCTTCCATCGGATCTGCTATGGATGTATATTCCGTCTTCCAGGGATTTAAAAGCACTGGATAGTACGACTGAGAAGAAGATGCCAAATAGTGTAGGGGCCAGTACACATCCTTGTTTGACACCGCTCTTAATGGAGAATGGCCTGGAGGAAGAACTTTCAAACTGAACGGTGCCCTGCATATTTTCGTGAAAAGCTGACACTAGTTTTCTTAACTTATTTGGGCAGCCGATTCTCTCTAGTACAGCAAACAGACCGCTTCTGCTAACAAGGTCAAAGGCCTTGGTCAAATCAATAAATGCTATGAAGAGGGGCTGCTTTTGTTCTCTGCTCTTCTCCTGTAGCTGCCGAAGAGAGAAAATCATATCTGTTGTAGATCTTCCTGCCCTAAAGCCACACTGCGACTCTGGATAAACACGATCTGCCAGGATCTGTAATCGCTTTAGTAATACTCTAGCAAAAGCCTTTCCGACTATGCTAAGCAGTGAGATGCCTCTGTAATTGTTACAATCAGAGCGGTCGCCTTTATTTTTATAAATTGTAACAATGTTGGAGTCTTTCAATTCCTGGGGGACCATTCCTTGTTCCCAGCACAAGCTTAGCAGTTCATGGAGTGGTTTGATTAGGGCATGTTTTCCAGCCTGAATTACTTCAGCAGGAATGCCATCTCCTACGGGTGTTTTCCCATGTGCAAGCATGTCAATGGCAATGCTCAGCTCCTTTACTGAGGGCGTTTCGTCTAATTCCGTCAAAACTGGAAGTGATGGGAAGTTGGAAACAGCATTTGGTGAGATGGCGTTTTCAATCTGGTAGAGTTCTGCATAGTGTTCAACCCATCGTTCCATTTGCAGCGCACGATCGCTGATGATTGAGCCATCTTTTGACTTGAGCGGAGCACACTTGCTGGTGTGAGGTCCAAAGGCTTTTCTCATGCCCTCATATAGTCCTCTTATGTTACCACAGTCGGCACAAGATTGAATATCTTCGCATAGCTTCTGCCAGTATTTGTTAGCACATTGTCTCGCTACTCTTTGGGCATTGTTACGTGCAGCTCTGAGCCTTTTTAAGTTGCTTGGGGTGGGATCCTTCTTGTAGATTATCATGGCTGCTCTCTTGTTCGTAGTGGCAGTTTCCATTTCTGGTAGACTAGCTTCAAACCAGTCTTCGCTTTTCTTGGTTTTGTTTCCAAAGACCAGTGATGATGTTTGGTAGATTGTATCACGCATAAACGTCCAGCTTTTTTCTACCTCAGTCACAGAGAAGTTTTTAAAAGCTTCCTCTAATTTGTTCTCAAATTCGGTGCAAAGATCAGGATTTTTTGTGCTAGTAGTATTCAGGCGTGATTTTCTTTTTCCCTGTGATGTGTGGATCTTAGTTGGCAGCAGTCTTGTCCAGCAGGACACTAAAGTATGATCAGTATCACAATCCGCGCTTTGGTAGCTACGTGTCAGCAGTATATTTCCAATGTCCTTTTTTCGTGTCAGTATCATATCCAGCTGGTGCCAGTGCCCAGACCTAGGGTGCCTCCATGAGACACAGTGCTGTGGTTTTGTTCTGAAGTATGTGTTGGTAATGCAGAGCTTATGGTATGTGCAGAATTCAAGCAGTCTTTGTCCGTTCTCATTCATCTTTCCGATTCCAAAAAGCCCAAGACAGTCTGGCCAGGTAGTGTGATCTGATCCTACTCTGGCATTGAAGTCACCTAGAAGGATCATATGTTCTTTTTGAGGAATGTTTGCAATGGCTTCTTTAAGGTCTTCATAGAACTTGTCTTTGTCCTCCTGAAGCGAGCTTAGTGTGGGGGCATAGGCACTAATTAGAGTGACTTTTCCAGATGCTGTCATCATACTTATGCTTAGTAGCCGTTCCGAGCCACCAACTGGAGGGACTATCATGGGAAGAAGACTGTTCTTGACAGCAAAGCCCACACCATGTATTCGAGTCTCATCCTGTGCTTTCCCTTTCCAAATAAAAGTGTAGTCAGTCTCGCGGAGCATGCCGTTTTCGGCCAGTCGGGTTTCTTGCAGGGCTGCAATGTCGATATGTAGCCTTTTTAGCTCGTTTTTTATAACTGCCGTCTTCCTTGCATCGTCGATCTGCCTTAGATCATCAGTGAGACCAGGACACATTGTCCTGACATTCCAAGTGGCCAGTCGCATGACAGGGATTTTCTTTTTCAGTTTAATTTTTCTTCTTTTGTTGCTTGATGCAAGTTTCCAGCCTACTTGTCGTTTTAAACTAAGCTCTAAGCACCCATTAGAGCAGGCAGGCTGTGGCGGATCAGCACCTAACTGACTGGGGGCTGCCCAGGTTGAGGCGGGCGGTAGCTGATCAGTGAGGCGCGAAGACCTCTCCCACCGTCAGAGACAACCCGTGGCGTCCATACATTACGCCAATCAAGTTGGACTTATAACCCGTAACTGTTGTCTCCCGTGTTGTTTTAGCCGCTTTGCAGCAGCACCACAGTTTCCTCTCCGGGGCGCATTCCTGGGCCTTGGATAAAGGGGTCATGGGTGGCCCATGCGTCATGATCCCTCTCTCGACCTTGCTGATGTGATCCAAAGGAACGCTTCGCATTACATTTGGCACCAACTCAGTTGCAGAAGCTGCCGGAGGGAATTTCGCAGCTGATACTCCCAACGCCTAAGGGGCTTCACTCCTGATTTCTCCTCGAGGTTGTCTCCTGAAGCCTCAGTACCGCAAGGCAGCGGGGGTTTAAAGTCAGAGTACCCCTCTCCTAGATGAACTGCCTTACTAGGCTGACGAGCTCCATCTGCCCGAAGCTCCCGGTTTTGTGGCGCCAGGTATCCGCCTTCACCCCTTCACCTGTTAGTAAGAGCAGTTTCGCCGGGCTTAATATCTAAGCCACACGAGCAGGCCAGGTGCTGGACTTAGTTGTCAGAGGCTATTTGAGACGCATGCCATTAGGAGTATTTTATAGACAATGGGAGCTTAACCCCATTGACACCCCTGGCCATGACAACCTTTGAAAAAGCTATATATATATATATATATATATATATATATATATATATATATATATATATATGACCCCCTTACGCTAAAGAAAACTGGTCATGATATTTAACAGCTTGCTAGTGGAAAAGCCCCGGAGCTGGCTCTATTCACGCTATGTTAATTTGGCCTTAAAATACAGACCATTTTCTGTGTCGAATACACAATCTTACAATAGTACATTGATTTTATTTCCCATAGTAGAAATCAATGAATGTGGTTCTGTGAGATAGAGAGAGAGAGGAAGAGAAATAGATAGATAGATAGATAGATAGATAGATAGATAGATAGATAGATAGATAGATAGATAGATAGATAAATAGATAGATAGAATAATAGTCCACCTAAAGACATTTTACCCTAGATGGCTATTTGGTGTTTACGGTCCATTCTGCCGTCTTTTCTTGTCTTCTTAGTGAGTTAGCGTTAATGTACAAACTTCGATCCCACTACAAATTTTGCCTAGTTCAACACTCTGTGTTCTTGTTGAGCTGCTGGAAAAATATTTTGCAGTTTCTTATATGGAATCATAATATTATTTAGACGTTTACATTAAAAATTGCTACCCTATGTTTGGTCTTCGTTGTTGGTGTTGTTTACTATTGTTGACTTGTAGCATCAAACTGCTGGTATACAACTAAACCGCTGCAGGCAAATTATATTTCAACTTGTAATGCTTGAAATGACTTGAATAGCTTGTTTTTCAACTATACTAATTTAACCTTTTATTAAAAAATAGACTAATTTAACTTGAGATAAAATGAAATAAATGTAGTAGACTTAAGTAATAATATACAATTGTATTTTGAACAAAATCTAACTCACTACCAAAAAAACACGTCTGTTAACTTCGTCATTCTGGAGTATTCTGGGCTACTCAAGACAGTTTACGACAATGCCCTCTATCTTGTATCTCTCACACTGCTTAGCCACCAATATTTACAGAAATTTAGTAATTGTTACTCAAGACAGTTTACGACAATGCCCTCTATCTTGTATCATTCGCACTGCTTAGCCACCAATATTTACAGAAATTTAGTAATTGTTACTCAAGACAGTTTACGACAATGCCCTCTATCTTGTATCATTCGCACTGCATATCCACCAATATTTACCCAAATTTAGTAATTGTTACTCAAGACAGTTTACGACAATGCCCTCTATCTTGTATCATTCGCACTGCATAGCCACCAATATTTACCCAAATTTAGTAATTGTTACTCAAGACAGTTTACGACAATGCCCTCTATCTTGTATCTCTCACACTGCATAGCCACAAATATTTACCCAAATTTAGTAATTGTTACTCAAGACAGTTTACGACAATGCCCTCTATCTTGTATCATTCGCACTGCATATCCACCAATTTTAAAGAAATTTAGTAATTGTTACCAAGTGTGAAATGAGAGTGATCACTTTTTTTTAAAAAAACTTTACGCTATATTTCTGTCCTGACATTGCTACATTAAAAGCTAGAGAAGTAGATTTTCTTTGTCTTTTAAATTCTATTAATCAGCTGTACAGTAAACTTGTACTCAAATTAATAAAATGTTGATATGAACTGACCAGATTTGTTCTTTTAGAATATTCTTTTGTAATTGAGATTTTAAAAAAAAGAGAATAAAAAATGTTACATTAAAAAGATTAAAAGAAATGTGTAATAAAAAGTGATTTCGTTAGCTTTTCTATTATTCCTAATATATCTAATCTGGGTCTGTAGAGCATGTGTTGTTCAGAAGATAGATTGATTATTTCTGTGCAGGTAGTATTAATATAGCAGACTTACACCTATATATATACGTATATATACATAGTCAGGTTACACTTAATAGAATAAAGCAACTAAGTATAGTTTGAGTCACTATAACGTTGCAGATATGTGAAAAGCATTTTCTCTAAAGAAAGTATACTTCATTGGCACCTTGTTCATGTTGACTAGAGTTGATATATATATAACAAAAAGTGTGTATACATGAGAAAAAATATTATTTTGGCTGCGATGGAATAGTGAGGGTGGGGGATGGAGGTGTTGGAAAGAACATGTTGAATTGTATCCTCAGAGGTCGGGACTGTTCGGTATTAGAATTTTGTTTGGTATGCGGTGTAAACTTTTAATGGCATTTTCGGTTTATATAAAAATGTTCGCTATGTAATACTTTTTCTTAGTGTCTAAAGAAACAAAATCAAATCAGGAGTTCACGTATATTGTGTCTTCAGGTCCAAAAACAATACAACTAAAATTACAGCTTTTTGACGTGTGTATACATAACTTTGTAACCAGTCATCATTGCGTATCCTTTTTTTTTTAATTACTTATTTTTATTTTTATAATGTACAAGAAGACGTTTTTTCATTAGTTCCTTGTCAGCATTAAAGGATTTTTTTTTCACATGAACTCAAGCGCTGTCTTTGTATCGTTTCTGTTTGCAGGTGTCAGTGTCCACGTCGTAAATCAAAAGCCAATTAGGCAATGACCAATTATGAATCGTGCAATTAAAATTTAATCATTTCTGTTTAGATACAACAGCTCGTCTGTGGCCTTAGGACCTTATCTCTCGTAAAACTTTGACAACGTTTCCAGATTTCTTTTATTTTGTATTTAATTTTTATATATTCCTTTTGCAATTTGAATCTGTTCCATTCATAGATTATGCTTAGCCAAATATAAACTTCTCGAGTATGTGAAATGCTCCTATAGGTTTAATTTTGATAAATTTTGATAAATGCACCAGTCTAGCTTTTCATTGCTTCAAAAGAGCGTGCCCCACATACGTGTAAGGATAATAAATTTGACTATTTTAAATTAGAATTTCGGATATATTTTTATTTTATATCTCTTTGTTAAATGTAATATTTAAAAATATTTAAAAATATCCGCTACAGGAAATATAAAAAAAGTTGCTGTTTAATGATGGAATTCATTTTTAAGTCGGCAGGCCTCTTAAAAGACACTTATTTGACACTTTGTTGTTATCCAAACAAGTTGAAAATTCGCACATAACTCGTGCTGCGTGCAGCCCATTGTATGACATTTATGAAAGATCACTTTATTAAATATCGCCTTGATTTTTTTTTTACTGAAAATTTCAGTCAGCTTTTATAAACATAATCCATTCATTAAAATGCTACAGATTTAGTTATATATTTATTTATGTTTGAACGTTTGTTGTATGGCCTGTTGGCTCATTTGGTAAAATCGTCTTTATATAGACGTAATTATCGTAGATGCGATCATGAGTGACTCTGGTGTGAATGTATATTTTGTTTTTTTTAAAGATATAATGTTTTGTTTGGTGTAATGCATAAATTGTAAGACGAATTTTGTGACGGACAGTAAAGATTATTATCATTAGCATACCGGCAATTTGTATTCACCATTGTCAACCAGTGTAGGTAGGTCTAATTAGGTTTATGTTAGTAATTAAACGGCAATTCAAAGGACACTTAAAGATTATTTTATATAATTACATAGGCCCTGATCGATTCACTCAGCATTAATTTTCCCATTTGCAGTGGACAAAATAATACGAAGATTAAACTTGTTATTATTGTCAGTACGCCTAGGACAACTATAGCACATTTTATGATTAAATTGCAGCGTTTAAATTTACCGAAAACGATTTTTTTACTCGCAATATCGACCCAACATTTTTATTTAAAGTACAAAATTATACTTTATATTTTCTCTGATATTACTAACCCTGTTTGCTGATTGTCAGGGAGTGGCAAAAAAAATGGAGTGGGGGGGGGGGGGGGGCTGAGGAGCGATATAGAGTTCACAAGACAGAAGTGAGTGTGTTTGGGAGCGTATGAGACCTTTTTTTTTTATTTTAGGGATGCCATAATGTCAAGAGAACTTAGCGCATACTGCGATTGAAAATTGTTTGACACAACTCTTTTTAATCAGTTTATGTGCGTGGTGGGAAGAGATGATATCTGAGTGGTAAAGCGCTTGGTTTCCGAACAAAGAGCCTGGGTTAACCCCGAAATTGATAAAATCTGAGTTTTGGACAAACCTTGCTATTGGACTTGAGACAAATTCCACCTACTTAGCACAACCGTCATCCCAAGTTGAGAAAAGTGTTTATATGGCTGAACACAAAAAAAAAAGGTAAGACAGATTTAGCAGTCAGTAACAAAGATTCAGGTCTCACAAAGAAATCCTGTGCCAAACTGAGACTTAATGACTTTGTAAGCAAGCGTCGCATGAGATTGTGAAACATATCCTCCGACAGAATGAAAATGGGCAGACCAATACTAGTAATGACACGGAGGCCTAAGCAAGGCTACATTTCAGTGTCTGAAGGGGCCGGGAGAGAGGAAAGCGGGGCGTGGTGAAAAGGAGAGGAGAGAACATTAGTATAGAGCTCACAGACCAGAAATGAATATGTATGGAAAGGGCAATCAATTTAAAGCCGACCATTCCAATTAAACAAAACATATTCTAGAATAAATGGGCCAAAAGGGTCTTGGTTGTCGAAATCCATTCATTTATATTAAATGTAAAAAAATAATGGATGTGGAGTACTTCGAAACTATTAGGTGAGTATTTGCATGGTGTAATAATAAAGAAAAAGGCACAGGCCATACAAATATTTTAGAGCCTATAAAATATTTCGAAAAAAAAAACAAAAAAAAAACTGAAAAAACTGAAAAACATAAGAATGGTCATGTCAAGTATATGACACATAACCCTATTTATTACAGAGGAGAGTTGGGGGTGGAATTTACGGGCTGGTCCTGTTCAACGTAACAGATACTAGAATTATCTATCAAAGCAATGTATGGGGGAACGATTAACTGTTTATCATTATCTGGTTATAAGTAAGAAAAAGGGGTAAAATAAACAATATTTAGCCTGGAAATAAATCAACTGGGGTAGTGATAGTTTTCTTTATAAATAAAAATAGTCTACTCTTTGATTCTGTCTGTTAGGTTATGCCTCCATTGCAAATTCTTTTCTCTTGACAACTTTTCGTGAGACAAATCCTTGATTGACATCAATGGTTATTTTCCCACTTCTGCTGCGATCATAAAGAAATGCCCTGAACTGATCACTCTATATATCCCTCATAGAACACTGCGCTCCATGGACTCTATGCTTCTAGTGGTTCCAGGTTTATCCTAAAAATATTAAGGTTTGTAAGTTTTTCAGTACACTGACCAAAGGCTTGGAACTCACTCCACAATAGATTTCAGACATGCTTCACTACATTCAAGAAGAACATTAAGACCTATCTGTTAAAAAAAAAAATACTTTGTCATTTTACCTAATTTTTGTAATGTAATCACATCGCCTTGAGCCTATATCATATTTACTAACAGCGCTGTATAAATTAAATTATTATTATTTTCAATATTATCGAATATGTGATCAAGAAGATTCTACTTTTTGCTTTCCCTCCTTCATGTCAGTTTTTGCACTCCCATCTGTGGATGTCGCTCTAGAGGAGTCTCACGTCTTAAGATTGAATGACATGCAGCTCTGCAGTTCTCTCTATTTATATCTTGTGGAAGTCATACATAGATATTTTTTTGGTTCTAGATTGTAAGTTTCACTTACATACCGTGTGGTCTATACGACAGATGATGTAAACGTCATGTTTTTTTTTTTTTTTTTTTTTTTGTGTGGCCTAGGGTTAACGAGGATGTTATGTGGCTAGCACAACGACCAACCGCCTTTATTTTTTCCACAAATGTCAGGTACCCATAAGAGCTAAGTTCACTCAGAGGAGCCCAAAGATTCAGAAAGTAAAACTCCCAGTGTTCACCAGGATTCGAACCCCGAACCCCCGGTTCTCAGCCACCGCGCCTCCCAAAATATCTAATACATAATATTATATCCTTTCCCTACGAGCTATGTATCCTGATATACTGTTAGAAGATTATAAACATTATATGATAGATAATAATGAATATTACTCGGTGCACTCCCACGCTATGAAACAATGCAGAGTACTTTAAAAAAAAATGTAAGTCCTTTTTTCACTCAAGATTAAAAAAAAAATAACAAAATTGCATGTTAATATTTTATTTATATATTTACTAGGAAACAAGTATGCCTTGTAAAAAAAAAAAGAATCCATAAAAGACAATCCTCTCTTTCTCTTTGTAACTGAAGTCTGATTGTTATAAATATTCATGTTGAAATATCTTTGACCAGCATGACTTCAACTTCATCTGCCCTTTAGTCTATTGTGCCGTCAAGGCAGCATACATTATCTATCGATTGTTTATCTTCATTCATTGCAGTATTTTTTTTTTTCGATAAGTACACTTATAAACTGAAAACAAAAATACCAATAAAACAAAAAAAAATAAATAAAAAATAGTACATTTATCAGTTAAAAATATTATCACATGGTTTTTCTTATCTAGTTTAGTATGGAAAGTGGTGTCTGTCTGTTTGTAAGTCTGTCTTGGCCTTTTAATTTAAGAAATGTGGTACTATCTGGATATCTGACTCCATCAATACCTGCATTGTTGTGTGAATGTTACATAACGACATTTGGTTTTTAAATATATCAACTAAAAATGAGTTTAAAAAGAGATTTGAGAAAATTCCGTGTGTTTCATATACATATAGAACTAAACAATGCTACCAAATGTCAAGTTAAGAACTAGCTTTAAACTGAGTGAAACTAGGATATTGCGTTACACAAATAAAAAAAAATATTCCTTATTTTTCAACTTTCCCATGTTTAGGTATAGCTGCAAGACAGTATAAGTTGAATTCAGAGTTTTCATTCTCCTAGAAGGGTAGTCATCCATGAGTAACGAGCCCCTACTGCCCGAAGCTTACTGGTTTACCTTCTAGTTACTCGCAAAAGCCCATTCTCATATAAATGAAAACTAGTCCCCTGGACTCGATGTCTGAGCCACAGGTGAAGGCCAGGAGTTAAAATAGTTGCCACATGGTATTGGGGAAGCAATGTTTAGGGAGTTGAATGCTAATATAATTTCTGACAATCTTACGGTAACAACGATTTTATGTAGTTTGTCCGAGGATAGACGCAGACAGCAAAAAGAAAAACTTAATCGACCTTAGGCGAACAATGTTTATGCTTGCCCCGGATGTGGCAAAATACATAGGTCACAGCTGGGGCTGCTTAGCTACTGGAAATTCTGCTTTCCTCATTAATCTTCGGACTCTAACACAAGCCGTATTATTATGGTGTTTGTCAGAAAACGTATTGATTAAAAAAATGCATGAATTAATGAAACTCCTTAGATTTTTTTTTTCTAAACGTAATTCATTAAGCATTTACTTTTTCTATTCATATGGACACATTAAAAAATACAATTATGATACATATTTTACCTACAAATTAGTTGCAATCTCTGGGTTAACTTCTTCATACACGTTATTCTCAAGTTCTTGATTTTGAAGGCTGCTATAAACTAAAAAATAGATAATACAAAAAGTATTATTTTTTTTACAAAGGCTTTCATCAAGTCACTCTGTCTGTGTGTCTGTCTGGTCAAAAGTTTGTACACGTTATTTTTCCGACATCCAATCTAGAATCAAGTTGAAATTTTGCACTTTTTTTTTTTACCTGACAACACAAGAATCAATAAAAAAAGAGTAGTTAGTTAATTAAATATGGGTAATAATTTACTTTGTTTGGTATCTCAAAGAAGGTACTTGACTGAAGTGTTGGTATAAGCTGATCTTTTCTTTTTTATATTAGTCTGCCCTCTCAGGCTTAGTGCACACAAATGAAACCAAAAAGTAGATTACTATACAATCTTCTATGTTTATAGACTATTCGCTAGCAGAGTGGTTACCGCGTAGGTTTGAGAAACCTGACAAGGCTTGCGCCTTCAAGTTCGAATTCGGATCGTTCCTTTTTTAAACTTATTTTTATAAATTCTTTTTTTTTTTAATTGTTAGTCTAGATCTCTTACGAATTTAATTACATTACTGATCTAAACTAATTGATACAGGCACGCTCAAATTAAGTTCTTAAAAAAAGAATAATATTTTTTATGTTTTTCTTGTTCAACTATTTTGTCATTTCGTTTTTTTTTCTTTAGTTATCTATGAGTCGTCTTCATCGGTAATTAGTTTTCTGTTGGTCACCTTTCATTCCGTCACAAATTTAGAAAAGCTTTTGAAAATATGAATTCATTATATTTTTTGGCTTGCACAGTTTACGTACAGTGGAAAATTTTTATAGTCCTAACCACAGTTTTATTAATAAAAATATATGCAAGCAATTTTAGTCCTGAAAATGCTTATTCTAAAACAATACGTAAATGTAGGGGAGATAACACAATACACTCCAGCTCTTGTTTCTGACTTTGCGATTTATAGGGCAGATGATGTAAAAGTCATCTGTTTCTGTGGCCCACCGTTAATGAGGGTGTCATGTGGCCAAGCACAATGACAAACCGAATATACTTTTTTTTTCCAACTAGTGACAGGTACCCATTAGAACTGGGTGGATTTACAAGCGCCCAAAGATCTCAATTTTAAAAATCCTAGTCTTCGCCTACAAAAAGATTATAGGGAAAAGAAATAAAATTTACGTAACTTTCTTACGTAACATTGGAGTATACACTTTTGTTAATGATTTTTTTTATATATTAATTGTTAGTTTTAGCCACTTTGCACCAGCACCAGAGTATCCTCTCCTGGGCATATTTATGTGCCTTAGATACAGCTTATATCAATATTTTGTTTAAATAAAGGCTAATAAAGAAGTGTTATACTGATACATAATTTCTCCTGCAGTAACCTTATAGAGGAAATTATGCCTGTAGTTGATCTATCACTCTTGAATACTCATTAAGACTGGTGGGTAAACTCTTTTAGCTATCATTTGCAACCTGGACGGTACCACTCCAGCAATATCTGTTCAAACTATACTAGTGAGAGACATCCCCTTATAATTGTTGTTCCGATCTTATTTGATTTTAATAGTGACTATATGTGCGTCACGCCAAGGACATGACCCAATTCCTAGCTGCGGCAGAGTAGATTTTATAGTTCTGTGAGCAGAAATGTTTTGACTTCCGTTAAATGACATCAATACTTGAAGATTTTTCAATTTACATTATTTTTGTTGCTTCTGAAAGCTTATTAGGGTTCACTAGCTCATTTATACATTCCAATACTAGAAGATCAAGTAGAGAGTACAGGGTGGCATGGTCTACTGTATTCTGTGTGGCATAGATATTGAGATAGTGTTCTGTTCTTCGTTCTAGCTGATTGGTAATCTGAATTATTTTTCCCAGATAGAAAGCGCAGGTTAAGAAACTGTAGGACCCAGAGCAGCTTTTGTGTTATCAAACAAAGCTTCATTATTTCCTAAGGCGAGAAAATTCTCTTGCAGGTAACCGCCAAAAGTTGTTTGCACACTGTCTATAGATTTGTTTTGCCTCTAATTTAGAAACTTTGAAAGCCCAAAGAGATTTTGGGTTAAGATCTGCCATGAGTGCAGATGTCTGTTTCTCGGTGCAAGGCTCCACCTATGTAAGATTTGTCTCAAAACCAGCCTACCTTTTGTATTTTTGAATACCAAATCCTGTATATTGAGCTGAAATTGTAATATACTTCTTTGTCCTCTTCCAATGCAATAAGAGTCGACGAGTAGGCCGTTGCAAAAATTGTCGACGAGCTTGCATGAAATAAATGACGTTTTATTAAATTACGGTCCCGAAGTTTTATTTACAATTTTTTGTTTATAAAGGTTAGGGATGCTAAGATGCTAATTGTATGCACATAATACGCACATTTTTACAATCTTAAACACAGATCCTATTTGTAATCTTGTTCTATACTTTCATGTATTTATTATTGTTTTAATATAAAATACAATTATTTAATAACAACTTTATTATTTTATTTTGAACGTTACTCACGTTTTGGAATAATTGGTGGATCTGAAACTTGATGCCTGCAAATATATTATAATTTTATTATATATATATATATATATGGGTTTGTGATGTCTTTAATTTTTTAGACATTTTACATAAGAAAGGATAATCCATAATGTAAAGCAGAAAGAAGTCGTAAGTATGAAAGTATGTGTGTGTGTGTGTCCCAAAAAGGAAACAAACACGTTTGACCAAACTTGATGAAACTTGGCAGAAATATTTCTTGGATATTAAGTAAAAAAGTAACATAAGTAAATTTGCCCTAAAATAAACTGAAGACCCTCAAAAAAAATTGCCCAACTCTATAAAATTATTACAATTTCATGGATCTAGGTCTTATAGAAATGTTTACAGGAGACAAGACCGAAAGGTCTAAAATGCGCAGAGATAAAATTCTCGCTAAGGCTAGTTCTTCTCTTCGCAAAGAAAGCCTTTTATTTTAACACATGAACACACAAAACATAGTCCATTAATTTCATTATTTAATCAAATTATCCTTTGAATTTCTGCTTCTATAGCATTTTAAATAAATTCGTTTCTAAATGCTGCGAATTTATCCGTCTTGACATACTTTTAATAGCCAGTCATGATATCGCGCGCTTTTTTATGTTAGGCTTTACTGAAAGGTCACATATGCACAGGGCATAAGATTATTAAATTAACGTATTCGCTTCATTTATAACATTATTACTTTGTTTATTGTTTATAATACACTATCTCAGTGACTATATTCATAGTATGAAAATGAAGACCCGCTGGCCGCGAGTAATATATGGCTAGTTGTGGATAAATATATCTTGTGGGAGCTTGCATGCATAATCTTTGTATATTGCAGTACAGCAATATTAAATAATTTCCTAATACTTACACGTTTTCTCTGCGTTGCAAACAAAGTTTTCCTGTACAAATAATGTAATATAATTTTTCAATTTTTTGTAGATAGAGGCATTAAATTGTATCATTAAGTCAGAATTTGAATATATTTTCTTGTTTTTGGGATATAAATGTTACAGATTGAAGGATTGACAAATGAACAGATGAACAGACAGACCAGACTACGGAAAAATTCTCTTTCTCATTTTGTTTCAATTTATTTAGGTAATAATGCATTTCGTTGACAAAGACCTACCTTTTAGTCTTAAGACTATAATGCAAATTACTATAGATAACAGTGCTGCTGATGCTACAGATACCGCAATGATTATAATAGTCTGTATTGGGATACTTTTGCTATTCTTGAGCACTGTTAAATAAAGAAAAAAAAGTTAACATTAGAGTTGTGTACACACTTAAATCTCCAGTATTAATTTAATTATAAATTTAATTTAAGTATATATATATATATATATATATATATATATATATATATATATATATATAAATATACATATATATATATATATATATATATATATATATCTTAGGCGTAGCCAGGATTTGTTTTCGGGGGAGGGCGGTTGGGGGGGCTGAATTCCCCCCCCCCCCCCCGGTTAAACCCCCCCCTCCCCCCGCGGAAAAAAAAATATGTGTGTGTGTATGTACATAATTAGTCTTTATTACATTCTGACCCTTTCGGAAGACGTTTATTGTGCCCTAGAATGGGTTCTTCCTGAAATTAGTGAAAAACTTCTAGATTGCCCGCCCTTGCTAGCCATGGGGTCTGGGAGAGCTCGCAGCGCTTCCCCAACGCGGGGCGAAGTCCCGCCACCGAGCACTATTTCTGGTATTGAAAGCCAACAAAATGTATATTAAGAGGTATCTATAGTGCATTATCTTGCTCTTAAAAAGTTTTATTTCAAAAACCTAATATGCTATTCTTACTGAATTAGACCCTCTCGCGCCGTTCGGCGCATTTTCCGGAAATCTGTTTCAGTAACTCTTATTATGCGTAATTCATTTTGTCGGAGAACCTTATGCGACGCTCTGTCACAACCTTACTAAGGATTCGACTCCCAGTTCGGCAAATGATTTCTTTGATTTAGATCCGATCTCTATAACTGACTTCTTAATACTGTCTTAGCCATCTTTGTCGAGCCTCATTTAGTTTTTTTCAATATCGGCAGATGACTATCCACACTTTATTATTGGAGCCCAGCCGCTGGTAAAAATTTGTAACTTTTCTTCACTACGCTGTCGGAATTACATGCCTGTATTTCGCTTTAGATTTTATATCGAAAAGGAAAGTTTTATCGTCAAAATCATCTGTTGAGGGGTTTTAAACTAAAAAATCTCTGGAGTTTTTTTTTGTTTTTTTTTTTATTTAAAACCCCAATTAGCTACGGACAAATAATTTGGTGACTAGTTTGTTAAAATAATATTGAAGAGAGAGGTTTTCAACTCAAAATGCTCTGTAGGGGGAATTTTAAACTCAAAACCATCTGGAGGGGTTTTAAATTTTAAAAAAAGCCATCTCATTAGCTTAGCTACGCTCAAAGAATTTTAGTGTGTAATTTGCTTTTTTTATATTGTAGAGGTATTTTTTAGCATCAAAACCCTCTGAAGGGGGATTTAAACTCAAAACCCCTTTGGCTACGCTCATAGATTTTATAGTGAGTAATTTGCTTTTTTTATATTGAAGAGGTACTTCTTAGCTTCCCAACCCCAACTGGAGGGGGTGGGGTTTAACTCAAAACCCCTTTGGAAACGCTAATAGAATTTTGAGTTGTAATTTGCTTTTTTTATATTGAGCGGGGGTTTATCATAACTTTTGGAAGCGGTTTTAAAGTCAAAATCTTCCTTAGCTGTTTTCTTGGAATTTGGGGATTGTCTTTTGCAATTTTTAAAGTTTTGTTTATAGTAGTGGTGGATTAAACTGCAAAACCCCCTGGTAGGGGGTTTTAAACTCAAAACCCCTGTAGGGAGTTTTAATCTCAAACCCCCTGGTAGAGGGATTTGTATCTCAAAACCCCCTGATTGGGGTTTTTTAAATCTCAAAACCCCCTGGTAG
Source organism: Biomphalaria glabrata (assembly GCF_947242115.1). NCBI lineage: Eukaryota > Metazoa > Mollusca > Gastropoda > Planorbidae > Biomphalaria > Biomphalaria glabrata. The sequence continues at coordinate 9,555,141 of NC_074715.1, forward strand.
GGGAATTTAAACTCAAAACCCCCTCGTAGAGGGTTTTTAACTCAAAACCCCCTCGACTGTGCTGTGGTAAGTGATGCTTTAGTATTAAAATCTCACCTAAAATAAACAAAATGAAAGCAACAAATCAGTCATTGAATTCCGTTCCCCCCCCCCTGCGTGGGGGGATTTCATTTCGGGGGGGGGGGTTGAACCATACACCCACCCCTCTGGCTACGCCCACAATATATATATATATATATCTTTGATAAATATACATATTGTTATATGTAAAGTACAAACAACTTACATGTCCTGCAATAAGGAGGATCACTGTTGTCAGCACATCCTCTGTCACACCAGCCAGTAAAAGCGTCACATGATGAGTTAACACAAATTTTCCTGCATTCATTGAGACCGTTCCACCCTCGTAAGAGATATGCTATTCGCGGACGATGCAGCGTTAGGGGCACACTAGGAGGAGCTTCAGTCACTAATGGCCTCTCTCTTACCAGTAAATGTATGGGCTAACCATTTGCACAAAGAAAACAAACGTTATGGGACCAGCTGCTACAGCACCACCCCTTTCGTCACTTCCTTATCTCTTACTTTACACGTTTGATCTTAAAATTACTAGACGGATATGGTAATAGTGTACATTATGTTGTTTTTTCTTAATGTGATACTACGGTATACTTAATAAGTAAATCTAAATCTATACCTTTTTTCGGAGGCCGCTAAAAATGCAAATTTTGCCCTCACTGACCTATATTACATTGAGGTGGATTACTATATCCCAAACATCCTTGGTCACACAATCCAGTTTGTCTGTCGCATGAAGAATTGAAACATTGCTTGCTGCATGACTTTGTGCAGTTTAAACCCCAGGTGCCTGCTTCACATGCTATGAAGATGTAGAAAAAAAAATATGTTTAAAAGATATTTTTTCAAAGCCTGCTTCATTTCTAATCTTTGTATCGTACGTCGAGTCCACACACCTAATAAATTAAGTAAACAATTTTTCATACTTTTTGTTGGAATATTTTAAAATGTACTTTTATATGGAGTGATTATTGTGTATAAATGATGAACCATTAAATCCAGAAATTTATTTATATTTGTATATTTTAAAATTTTATTTTGTATTTATTTATTTATAAAACGCATTTTCTGTTAGCATAGAGATTGTTATTTTCTTGTGCATATGTGTGTATGTAGAACATTACTACAGTTTGAAGTCTAAAGACTGTAGTTAAGGATAATGCGTAGCACAATTTAAAATGACTAGATCTAGGTCTATAAGTACGCAAAAAAAATATGCTACTTTTAAACTATTCTGCGGGAAGAGAAAGCTTCAAGAAATTAGCACCTCTATGCTAAAGCCACTAAAGCGACTTGTTGTGGGAGAGGCGTTTTATTCAAAAGTAAGGTGTCCATGTGGGGCATTATAATGCAGATGGAAGAAAAGGTTTTAACTGATAGACCTAAAAAGTGTTTCAGCATACTTATTATAAGGGGTTCCAACCTTAGCGCAGTATGGGTAACTTCTCGCATTAATATATAAGTAATACAAGTAGCGATTATGATAGTTATATACATCAGGCAGAGTGCGTACATATGGCTTACGTAAAAAAAGCTATCAATTTGTCTTATTTCATTAAAAGAAGATATTTAAACAAAGTTTTATGATTCATATTTTAAAGTTATAGAATAGATTTTTGAGATTAAAACAGCAACAACTAACAATTTTTTTTTTACCTTTCTTGCATCTTGGTGGGTCACTGTATCCGAAACAAGTGTTACTGCATAAACCGTCATCAAACCGGCACATATCTGGGCATTTTTCATTGCAATCGTTTTTACAATGCTCACCCCAGGTTCCTTCACTGCATTCTGAAATATGTTTAAAAACAAAGTCGTCTTAATTGCAATTTGCAAAGTTCATGTATTCTATAGAATGTTTAGCCGTTTACAAACAAAATAGTGTCCCTTGAATGTCTTTGTTCAATGCTTTTGACTTGATTACTGACCTCAATGACTTGATACTTATTACTCAATTTTATCTAGGAGTTTAACACATTCCAAGGGCTTAAAATAAAATACAAATATACTTGAAAACAAAGATATACTTCATAGCAGTTCCTTCACCATGCTTATTGATACAATCTCAAGCCATATTCTCTTAGTGTACCACAATTCAGCCACAATATTTGTATGTCTATGTCATTACTTTCTACTTTTACTAAATACAAACCACAATATTTATTTACAATATAACATTATCTTTACGCTAAACGTGGTCACTAAAGTAGAAAAAGACTTTTCCAATGCCGAAGACATCATGATCAAAGTGTGTACATTCTTGATGGGACCAGTTGTCCAAATGGGTTGGGTTTGGGCAAACGACTGCTCGCCACCATAAACTCCGGAAGCGTATTGTCGAGAAGAGTGTATGACTTTGCTTCCGAAAGTAAGAACAACAAACAGGGCGTCGCCATTGTTATGCAAAGAATGTATGTAGGAAACATTTTCCTTAATTATTACTTATTAATTATTTTATTCGTGGTTTCAGTAACTGTTACAATAGGGAACGATAGTAAGCCTATGGATGTCAGGTGTGTAAAAGTCGTCCTAGCCTGATACACAGTGGCTAAGTACGCATCTTAAGTAAAAAAAAATAGTAATAACAAGGAGTTAATCGACTGTCACTAATTATTAAGAATATTGTTATCAAATCAATACACTTAACTGCAGGAGTAATATTTAAGTTAACACGTTAGAAAAATTATTTATCCGTAATATTTATTGACAGTGTAATATCCTTTGTTAGCACGTTGTGTTTTTTTTTCATTCTGGCTTAAAAATGGTCAATGTCTATCAATAAATTTGGTGTCAAGGACCATAGAAATAAAATAAAGAGTATGGGGGTGTTTAGCTCTCCATTTAAAGATAGCCCTGGTCGTGTCTTCTACAAAATAATTAGTTACTGGCTTACTGGGCTATATAATCTCGCGGTTTGTGTTCTGTGTAGCTAACGGTCACTCGTTTAGATGCGTGTGATCTTAAGTCCAGCTTATTAATTAAGATTTATGTTCAAGTAACTCGACACACTTGAAAAGGTGTGGCCTCTAGCCCAACCACGTGATTAAGATTTTTCTCCAAATAAGCAAACTCTTTGTCCGGATACCCGTGTAGATGTTTGGCGTGAAGTCCAGTCCACCCCCCCCCAATTAAGACTAACTACTAAGTAAACAAACATAGTTCCCTCGTGTGACCTCTAGAGAGAGATTACGTCCACCGTATCTGTCCTGGGGTCACCTGTCAATCAATGAACTCAATGTGATGAACGAAACAAATAAAATGGGGAGGGAGTTGGTCATCTGGAAATATACCTGGTTACCATAGAGATGTGGCTATGGTAGTCCAGCCCCCGTAATAAACATTAACTACTAAGTAAACAAACTCAGTTCCCTCGAAAGGTGTGACCTCTAGAGAGTGTCAATGCGCTGACATTAAACCTACGTCCGTCGTATTTAACTAGTGGTCACCTGCCTATAAAAAAAAAACTCAATGTGATGGACTAAACAAATAAAAGGGGTGGGAGTTGTTCATCTCTACCTCTGGAAATATACCCGCACAGCTAGACAGACGTCTGGTCAGCATGACGTAGTCAAGGAATGTAGCATTTTAACATGTTAACTAACCTACTCACAGGTCAAGACAAATTAAAAAAGGTGTCAGCCATTGCTGCTCTGTATGTAAAGCGCATTTATGATGTAGAGTCTCATTTCTATTTATATTAAGTTATTAACACGCCTTATCTTTATAATAAACGATGTTTGGTGCATAGACATTATGGCTCTATTTTTAAGCACAATATTTTGTTTTAATATAAACATTAATACATTCTACAACAGACACTAATGGAATGAGGTCCACTTTATGCATATTAAAAAGGTGTATTTTTTACTATCCGGTTTACTATCTGGTAGTGATATCCGACCGGAGCCGAAAAGCACCGGATAGTAAAAAATGCCGGATATTCGGCAGAAGCCGGAGCCGGAGCGACTATCCGGTGCACCCCTAATATATATATAGGCATGTTTATGCATAGGGTTCGGTTTACTGGACGTTATTGTTAGGGTTTTATAAAAAATCGCCCACCCCCAACTCTAAAGTTCTGGATCTGCTAGTGGCTTAAACAGGGCCCTAATATGCTTTCCTTTAAAAAAAAAAGTTTGTTGGCGTGCCCTCGCATGTGTTTCACAAAATAAACTCTCTTAGTTACCATGTATTTTTTTATTAGTATACTAGACATAATAAGTTACCCGCGACCCGCGGGTCTTTATTTGCGCATTACTTTCGATATAGTCACTGAGAGTGTTTTGTAAACAATTAAACGAAATAATAATGTAATAAGTAAAGCAAATGTGTCTATGTAAAAATAGTGTGAATGAAGCTATCGAATCAAAATAGCTAATAGGCTTAAATCCATTTTTTTTCAAATGTTTTGTAAAATGTTTTACATGTTTCGGATGTTCCTTCAGAGTTGAAGATAGTTTACTTCCTAGTCCAAACCTCCCACAGGACGACGGGGGATGGGAGCGGGCAGCGTTTGAACCTTCGACAGACGATAAATCCGAACGACAATCCAGCGCGCAAACCGCACGACCAGGCAGCCTTCCAAATTAAAACATTTGCTTTTAGGCCTACATATATTTGATTAAAATTTGAGATGAATAGACAAAATTTTGTATGTTCATGTGTATAAAATATAAAGTAGATCTTGAGGTAGACATAGATCTAAATCTACACTAATCTAGAGTTAAAAATTGGCTTTTATAGAGTTCATTCTGTGCTGCGCATGCGTGAACATTTTTTCATAAATGAATACAGGCATATCTCAACACGGCTACGCAGCTTAAGCGAACAGCGAACGAATGTATTAAAAATGCTTTAGAAAAACAAATTTGAATGTTAATTTGATTAAAATATCAAATGAATGGACAATAATTAGTATGTTTATGTGTTAAAGCATAAAACCATCTTTGCGAAAAGAAGTTTTATCATCTTAGAGTTCAATAAGAGTTTTAGACCCAGGCCTAGGAATAGATTCAGTAGAGAGATGTGTTAATGTGTAACCATTTGGTAATAGTGATGTCTAATGAAAGAATGTTCGCCAGGAAATCTCTAGTCACAGATATCAGGAACTAATTTATGTAAAAAATGCTTTTGAATAATCTAGTGGATTGGATTTAGATGTATGTTAAACGTAGCTAATGATCCTTTCACGTTATTTCTCTTTCTCTACGAAAATAAAATTAGTTTTGCGAAAATGGGTTTACCCGAAGTCTTATCTATTAAAAACGAAAAGAACGATAGCTTTGTTAAATGAATGGGATTATAAAGTGAACAATTAAACGAAATAATTTTTAGTACGCGATTCATGAATGAATATAGATCTAGGCCTATCTCAACTCGGCTTCGCAGCCTTCGTAAACGTATGTAGCTTTAGAAAACCACATTTGAATGTTTATTTGATCAAAATATGAAATGAATGGACTTTAATTAATATGTTTATGTGTTAAAGTATAAAACTATCTGTGCGAAGAGAAGTTTTATCATCTTAGAGTTGAATTAGAGTTTTAGATCTAGGGATGGGATTATAAAGTAAACAATTAAACGAATTAATATTTAGTACGCTATTCATTACTGAATTGTCTAATGAAAGAATGTTCGTCAGGAAATCTGTAATCACAGATATAAGGAACTAATTAATGTAAAAAATGCTTTTAAAACACAAAATTGAAGGTTAATTTTATTATATAATGAAATCAATGGATCTTCTTTTGTCTTTTCATGTGTCAAAGTAAAAAACTATCTGTGCAAAGTGTATTTCTTAAAATTAGATCTAGGTCTAAATCCTTTCGATCTTTTCTCATGTCAACATTGTAGACATGGCCTAGATCCATAAAATACTATAGCTGTAATAGAGTCGGACAACTTTATTTTTTTTTTTTTTGAGGGTCTTAAGTTTGTTTTAGGGCTACAATACATACACTACGGTCTAAGTTGGTACCCAAGGAACATTCCTGCCTAGTTTTATCAAGATTGTTCAAGCGGTTTTGATGTCTATAAGTAACATACATCCATACACCACACATTCTACTTTATAATATAGATAACATAGAAGTGTAATATGTATGCGAAAATGAATACAAGGTTATATGGAGGTAATACAAAAGCATTCAACTCAATCATTTTTATTACAAAAAAAAAACAACGAAAAAAAATAACCAGCATACATACACACTACAATATACACACATACAATATATATATATATATATATATATCATATATAATTACTTACCTGTATAAGCCTCTACTTCACACAGTAAAAATGTAATACTTTTATTTGTCAAAGCGCTAGTCATTGAAAATGTAAATGCTTTAGTTGGTGTTTTAGATACAGAAACAAAACCAGAATATTGAGTTGAAGATTGTCTCGTGGTGAATGTAGTATATAATTCTCCATTGTTATTATATCCATCAAGTGTAGTATATCTTTCAACACCTAAAAAATAAAAGTCTAATTAAAGAAATGGTTGTAAGAGAGATCATAAATCCCCTTCACAGATTTAAATGAAAAGATTCACAAGATGTAAATGTGGAACCCATGAATTGTTGATTTGCGAGTTGTCCATGACGAGATTATAATATTCACAATATTTAATAGAGATGGCATTCGGACCCAACTTTTAAAGTTCAGGTTTGGTTTGGATCGGTCAGATTTAGTTCGTGTTAGGTTGGGTTTGATCTATAGTTCGGGTTAGGCTCGATGTTATGAAATTAGGTAAAAGTAAAATTAGGTACATGTTATAATGTTTAATAAAAAACAGCGATGTGAAACCTTATTCGGCCTATGGGCCATATTAATTTCCAACACTCGTGTCGCGGGCCATATAACAGAGAAAAAAAGTCCATAACAAAATAAAGCACTTTTATTAGAAACATGTGGATATTTTTTTAAAGCTATTCTTGCAGACACTAAGATCTATAACGCAGATGATGAAAAGGTCAGCTATTTCTGTGGTCCTAAGTTAACGAGGGTGTCATATAGCCATCACAACGATCAACCACCTTCATTTTTCTTCAACTAACATTAGGTACCCATTAGAACTTTACCACTAAGCCACCGCGCCTCTCACGTGAATATAACATTTACAATAATTCATGGGATGTAGGAAGTTTATCCAAACCCAACTTCTGTATTGATGAGACATTAAGTTGAAGCACTGAATCTAGATCAGTGGTTCCCAAACGTTTTTGTCTGGTAGACCCCTTGACATGTTTTCTGGTTTTCGGTAGACCCCCTACTTAACTTGTATTAAATTTTTGCAAATTAATCAAAATTTTTTTAAAGCAAATTTCTAACTGTAGTGAGTTAAAGAGTGACAAAGTAATTTAAAACTACACATTAAGTTATAGAGATCTATTTTTTAGTGATAAAATTTAAATTTAAACTAATTATAATAACAATTTATACTTTTAATGGAATCACCAAACAGACAGAAAATGGATTGTTTTTTTGCACATCTATTATCCGTTGCTAGGGATAAATGTTTCATATAGGATTTTGTTGTTCTATGAAGTATTCCTTCAAACATTAAATATTACTCAATCAATTAATTAATTTGCCTAATGAATCATTGTGAAAGTTTTCGCAAAGAGGAGTTTCTCGTGTATTTCTTGATCTTTCACGTGTGGCTCAAATATTGTTGCGCCGAACTGTTTTCACTTACAAGAGAAGGGGTGAAGGTGAGTACCTAGTGAGCCCCTAAACAAGTCAGCTTTTGGCAGTAAGGGCTCATTAGACTTGTTTGCAGCCCACCTAACAGAAGAAAAACTGAATTCAAACTGTGCTGGCTTGCAACTATACCCGTACATAGGAAATGCTTCTTGGGTCATCCCTGTTAAAAATAAGGAAGGTGGTTAAACTAATCAGCCTCATAAGAGGTTTAAACTTTTAAAAAGTTTGTTTTTAGCTTAAAACCCCTCTTGGCTACGCGTATAAAATCTGGTGACTGCTGTATGCTTTAGTCTTACATTGAAGATGATTTCTTATGTAAGGAAACAAAATTTGGTGGGCTTTTTAATTTTAAATCTCCTTAGTCTACGCTCATGGTATTCGGTGACTGTCGTTAGCATTATGTTTTGTTTTATAGAAGAGAGGGTTTCAATATTCAAACCCCCTGGAAGGTAAAATCCCATTGGCAGCGCTGAGGCAAGTGACGGTTTAACCTTAAAATGTCACTTAAAATAAACAAAATCAAAGCAAAAAACTGTTTAGATGACTATAAAAAAAAAATCCTCCCGAGGAATCAACTTACTTAAATCCGGCCTTGTGTGAAACCATGGCTATTGATAAAGACCCTTTACCATAAAGAATGTTAATACTTCTAAAAGCAGTGAAACTGAGACAAGTTACACATTTATTTGTCATTTTGACACTGCTTATTCATCATGTATTAGCGCACTTAAGAGGGAAATAGACGCTTTTCGTTTTGTGTGGTCTGTCCATCTGTTGGTCCGTCCCCTCCCGTTTAGATTTCGTATACTAGAAATGTTATTTAAAATCCGAAAACACGATACTTTAGCCTTTTCAAAGTTCTGATGCAACGGCCTTTTTTTTTTTCAGAAAGCGAAAAATTTAATTTTTTAAATTAACTATGGAAGCAGTTTTTTTTTTCTTTTTCATAAAAATACACAATTTTTACAACTAATCACTATTAATAGTAACAAACACGGGGGGCTATTTAGTAAGTGAGATGACTATTGACAATATATTAAACACATTTATGCAAACGATTTTAGATGTTTCAAAAAAATATAAATTTACAATTCTATTGCTATGTTCTTTCATGCAAACTACTAGGTTAACCAAAAAAATTTTACTTTTAATTTTAAACATTAAAAAATCTATTTATATGTAAGTGGAACATAATTTAAAATAATTCATCATTTCTCATATTATTTCCTAACCTGAATAGCGGAACGGCACAACTACCATGACTAACAAAAGGGGCTTTTGAATAATATATTGACCCTTTACAAAACAATTAGATTTTTTAGATGATCATTATATTTGGCCAGGTTCACATCTAACTTCACCTTACTTTCCGCCGGACCGTTGGGGCACCACACAATATTTTTCAATCTTCTTTCTCCATTCTTCTCTGTCATTTGCCTTTGATAGAATTTCATTCTGATATTCTTTAGGAAAATATTTAAACCTGCTTTTTTTTTTACCTGCATTGGTGAACCGCCTCTGTGGCCAATTTTTAGTTTGTGTTTCCACACAATCTGTCTTTGTAACATTGTTCATTATATATTTATTTATTAGTTTACAAATTTGAGACATTCCTTCAAAATAGAAGACAGTAAAATAATCACGCCATATGCCTGTGCATGTGTTAATGTAGTCATGCATAACAATGATAAACTTAAAATCTAGGTCATTGGTTTTTCTTACTGGTTCAAGAATGCCCTCTACAATCCTATTTAGAAGAATAAGAAGATTAACGTTGAAAGCAACAATGTAATTAGTTATAAAAAATCTATTCGCAGTAAAACGAATTCTCAAAATTCGACTCGCATTAAAGATGCAACGATTTTATATACATCAAAGTAAAAAGAGATTATAAAGATGAATTGCAAGGCAAATACTTACCAAGTATGTCTTGAAAATAAAATATGTAGCTCTTGATTATAAATGAAGGATTCATTATTATCATCCAAGTCGTGGCCACAATTTCTGCGTCTTTTTTGTTACATTTCTGCACGTCATTTGTAGCTTGAGGATACTGAGGTAGGTTTGTGTTTAATTGACTTATTTTTGACTGACTGTAGTAAACTTTCTGTTTTATCGCCACATTTTGACCTAATAATTTATTTAAAAAAATATGATTGATATTAATGAACGCATGCATTTGAGGTCTTCAGTTAGAAAAGGAAAACACACTAGAGCTCTCATATTCCTAAGGCAATCAAAAAAAGTAAATTTTATTTTCCAATGAAACTAGAGTAAATGAATATTTAATTTGTTATAGGTAACATATATTTTGTTATGGGTAAAGTATCGGTACGTGACGTTTTGGCGCCGCCGTTTTGACCCCGCCGTTTTGGCGCGAGCCGTTTTGGCGACGTGACGTTTTGGCGCGAGATATCATTTGACGATAATTTAATAAGCATGTAGCTTTTTTTTTAATGAACCCTTGAATTCCAGCGACTTAGGCAAATAGCCCTGGTGTCTATGTATACATAACTTAAAGTCTTTTGAGAAACATGGTACATTTATTATATTTTTACTTATTATTAGCAAGTGTTTGGTATGTATAGCTGGAGATACCATACAGTCATTAAATAAACCAATGTTAACGTAAACCAATAATTGCATCAATTTTTAGTCTATCATCGTTTCATTTTGTTTTTTATTTTAAAGTAATATCTTAAAAAACTTTTTTGAAAATAAAAGTGTGCCTCTTAATAAACACATATACACAAGCCAAAATGTTTATTAAAGAAAATGATATGAAAAACAAACACACATTTACATTTAGTACGTGAAAAATATGTATTAACACAAACACTCATGCAAAACATAGATATGAATAATTCTTTTGAAAGAAATAATACAATAAACGTACATAATATTTACAAATAAATCGAATTCGTGAATTTAAGAATTTAAAGAATGGAGAAAAAAAAAGCTACTCGACTTTATTAAGACTTGTAACTTTTCTGTTCAGCGCATGCGTGACCTTTCGGTAGGGGGACACGACCATTCGTTCACTGACCTTTTGTTCACTGACATTGCGTTCACCGTCAAATCGTTTATGATTTTTCGTTCACGCGAAAATTCGTATACCAGATATTTCTTTAACCCTACAATTTGTTCACCCGACAAATCGTTCACGCGACTATTCGTTCAACCGATATTTCGCTCACCGACAACTTGCTCATAGACAACTTGTTCACCGACGACTTGTTCACCAACAGTTGGTTCACGACAAATCGTTCACAATGAACATGATCTTAAGAACGCAGTAAACGAATTTGCATACGCTGTCGCTTCTTTCGGTTTATCTACAAACCTTGGGAAAACAGAAGTCATGTTTCAGAAGTCACCCAATAAAATATACTTAGCCCCAATGATCATCGTAAACGGACAGCCACTTAACGTGGTAGACCACTTCACATTCCTATGTAGTATAATGTTTTTTGTTAGATGTAATGCACAAATTGTAAGACAAATTTCCATACTGGACAATAAAAATTATTATTATTATTTTTATTAAATGACGCGTCACATTCATGGGAAGTTGATAACCGTCTAGCCAGGACCAGTAGCGCTTTTGGAAGCCTTCAAGCGAAAGTTTGGCGTAACAAATCGCTCCGCCTGCCTACAAAAATCAATGTCTACCAGGCTGTGGTTCTCTCGACCCTTCTATATGGCTCTGAGACATGGACACTATACAGAAAACAACTAAGACTTCTTGAGCGCTTTCACCAAAGATTCTTGCGCTCCATCATGGACATAAGGTGGCAAGATCGCACTACAAACAGCGAGGTCCTTGCAAACGTCGGTATGGACATCATAGAGGTACTTCTTATGGTCCGACAGTTACGCTGGGTAGGGCACGTATCCCGTATGGGAGACGAACATATACCAAAGGCAGTCTTTTTTTAGTGAGCTACAAGGTGGTCGACGTAACAGAGGCGCCCCACGTGTCACAGTCCAGTTTTAGAACCTCTGTGACATGAAGTGACAATCAGTCACCTATTGTAATATTCCGTGCGGGCAAGCACGAGGTTATGTGAATAAGTTAAAGGACTCTGAAATAAGGGTCAATGTTAGTTAGTTAGTGAAGAACTCCAGCAGAGAGTGGATGTACGATTTTCTCTGTCTGTAATATGTACCTTAATGAATTTGATCTTATGTTAACTTGAGAGATTTCTTCGGACTTATATTGTGAACATTTTATTGATGTGATTACTTATTCTACATGGCATGAGCAGCCAGTATTTATTGGTCTATATTTTGTGACGGCTGAAGTCGCCAGTATATTTTGTGAATTATATTTTATGTATAATAAATTATCGTCTGCTATAAGAGCGTTTATTAATGTTTCGGAACGTTTGTGCTTGAAGAGTTCAGTACGCTAGTATACGCACGCACCTGCAAATATAGTGCGTATGAGAGGGTATCTACTTAAGGAACAATATCTACAACACTCGGACACATTTGCGTCGTCACGCCTACAACTAAAACTAGGCAGCGACACCACGGAAACGCTTCAATGACCAGCATAGGCGTCAACTTTAATTTGGCTGACATATAAAAAAGAACCTGGTTGCATGCGGCCTCAGAAGGAGACAGCTGGGGGTCACTCACGATGGTCGCGGGATACAAGTTTGAGACCAAAAAAAATCCGCTGCCGAGGACAAACGCAGACGTCGAAAAGAAAATCTCATTCGACCACCTACAGACAATGGTAATGATTGCGCTGGATGTGGCAAAATATGTAGGTGACAGCTGGGGTTGCGCATCCACGGGAAATACTGCATTTGTCACTAATCTTCGGACTCGAAGACAAGCCTTAGTATTATTATTAGTTCTATAAATTAGATCTTGATCCTTTCATGTTAGTCTCATGTTAACATGGCTAAATGACCTAGATCCATGAAAAATTAATACTTTCATATGGTTGGGCAACTTTTTTCGAGGGTCTTAAGCTTGTTTTATGGCTACATTACATACCTTGCTTTTTCAGGTGGTAGGCCTAAACAAGGAACATTTGTTCCAAATTTTATAAAAATTAATCTAACGGTTTTTATTTCTATTCGGGACATACATACATACATACATACATACATACATACATACATACATACATACATACATACATATATACATACATACATACATACATGTGTACACCTTACTTTCTGCCTTATATATTATAAATATATTTTTATATTAACTATATTTAGTTACTGGCATTATGTTGTTCGCGGCCCAAGGGTCTAATGTGCGTGTCACTAATATAGTTGCTGATATAGTGTAACAATTAAAAAAAATAATAATGTTATTATTAAAAAGAATATGTTATTGTTAATATGAAAATAGCTGATTGACCTAAATCCATATTTATTGTAAAAAGATCTACTTGTATGTGAGAGTTAAATATATGTTTATATAAATATATATGATTAACTTTATTTAACTTTGATTTAACTTTGAAATATTTGTTTAAAAAAAGTAAAACAAATCTATTTCCCCTAAACATTCTTTTAAAGTCAATTCAAGGCTCAATAAGACTATTATTTTATATTAGTATATTTAATATGACCCATATAGAGCCTCATATTTGCCTGTTCAATCATAGTGAACGATTGCTGCCTGGTCGTGCGGTTTGCGCGCTGGAATTTCGTTTGGAATTATCGATGGTCTCTGGTTCAAACCCTGCCCGCTCACATCCCCCGTCGGGAGGTTTAGACTAGGAAGTAAACTATCTTCAACTCTGAAGAAACATCCAAAACATGTAAAACAACATAGTGTATTTATACGGCGTATGTAAGGTATGCGTTTCATGTGAACGGAACTGTTATTTATGTAAAATTGTTTTTGAAACACAAATGTAAAGGCTAACTTAATTAACTGATTAAATGGACTATTTATACATTATATGCTCGTGTGTTAAAGAAAAAAAAAACTATCTTTGTTAGTAGTACATCTAGCCTTCTCGGGATTTTCTGTCTGCGTATATGCGTGGAGCCTTCGCTCTGCGCAAGCTTGACCTCTCAGTCTTGTCTCATGAAAACTTGGCAATATGACCTAACTCCTTTAAAAAAAATAATTTCATACAAGTTGGCCTAATTTTTTTTGATGGTCTTAAATTTGTTTTAGGGCTACTTTACACATGTTACTATTCCAGTTAGTACTTATGGAACATTATTGCCAAGTTTTATCAACATTAGTCTAACGATTTATTTGTATGCAGGACTTACAAAACCACATTAATACATACATATACATTCCTTACTTTTTGCTTTAATTTAGCACCTTAAAACACAAAATAACTCTAGAATGACGGGCCTCGTGTATGACGTGTAAGAGTGGCTTGTTTGGTATCTAGGGGATGATCATGTTGAGCTTACCACACACTAGGCCATCAGAGATATATTGGGAAAAGGAACGCAACAAAACAAACATTGGAGAAAGATACTACTTTTATGAAGAATTAGGGCATATTTATTTACATAAATGTACAAGGCAGAATAAAATGGGGGGGGGGGGACGAGGGGTATGAATCTATCTCCTTAGCGACATTATATTATAGTACTAGGCACTTAATAACTAGAGAGTATGAGAGTATGTCACTTTTTATCTGCTTGTCCAACTGATGCAGCAGCTGGCCGTGTTCCTGCCTGGAGGTCCTTTAGCTGGAGGTGGCGCTCTAGCAGGTAGAGGGTCGCAGGTGATTCAGTTCTTGTGGAGTCTCAATCCAAAGTTCTGATATCGGTTGTGGGCACAGTAGGGCGGGTGGCCAGCAACCGCTGCCACAAGTGTTCCTCGGGCAGAAACGATCTGCCGTGGGCAGCATCGTTAGCAAGATAGGTCCAGTGGGCTGCATAGACACGTGGTCTAAGGGAACGTAGTGCCTAATGGTTATATAGCATCAAGAAAGCAGTCAAGCAGGTTGACAAGTGGACTGGCAAATTGTGCTTAATAGTACAAAGTAGTACCAAATAGGCAGTTGAATAGTAAAAATAGGCAGGTGATACTGAATAGATAGACACATGAGAGAGGCTGCGGACAAACAGAGACAAGTTAGGACATGTCTCCAATGCATCTTATAACTGAGTTGCATTCGTCAGATTGGTAAAATTGCTTTTGAGTACAATGGGGAGATAATGACAAACGTGATTGCAAAAAAGATGGCTGATAGTAGCAATATAAATAGTACAAAGTAAGGGAGATGATTATCTCAACCAAACAAAATAAGTGGAAAAAGGGGAGAACGGACGATGATTAGCGACCATGACGCTATTGTTGACATACGACCGTCGGTCATGAATAATGGAGTGAACTTGAGTAAAGATAGTGTCCGTTCAAGGGGCGCAACTCTCGTCAAAGTACAATGATTAAGGAGAGATTATTCATAACTATTTTTTAACGGAAATAAAATAATACAAATATATACAAGGTTGCGTCAATGATCAGTTGTGCAACGTAGCAATAATATTGTGAACATAGGTTAATGAAATATATAAATATAAAAGCAATGGTTACGTTTCTTACTTACGACAGTGAGAAATACACATTGCACACATTAAACATAAATGAAATAAGTAAATCCAAATAATATGCCGCAAGAAATATACACAGACGTATTAAGACGAACTGTGATAGAGTTCGATATCAGGTATTCATCAGGTTTTCCTCTAGAAGTATGACTAATTGATAAGTCCAGACTCGGCTGTCAGCAAGTAGGAGAAATGACAGTGTGTCAATTCCGACTGCCACAGGTTGTTCTGGTATATGTCGTCCCGGGTACGCTGTTTTGCATCACCGTGGCACCCGGGTGGAAACGGTTGCTTGAGGGGGCAACTAGCAGGGTTCATAGCCAATTTCATGAATGATTTTCCAGGTATTTTCCAGGTTTTCAAGGTAGAGTTTTAGATTTTCAAGGTATGCATCGCACCAAAGCAAGCAATATATATGTGTATATATTTACATACACATGACATAAATATGTAAAAAGAACAATATATATATATATATATATATATATATATATATATATATATATATATATATATATATTAAATTAAAAAACCCACATTAAAATGTATGCTGATAAGTTGAAATCATACCTCCAAAAACAAAACAAAAAAAAAAAAGAATTCATCTCTAGTGTTTCCTAAGCATTTAAATGCAACTTTTTAATACATTAGAAAACACACACAAGCTTGCACTACAGAAGAATAACTTTTTATAAATATGAGATGTAATTCAGCTAAAACTGTTGCAATCTGAAGTTGGAAATTTTCTTAAATTGACATAGATTTGTAAAAAAAATATTTCATTCTTACTATAGCAGTTGACTTGCTTTCCATCAGTTTTAAGTAAATTACAACCAAAATAACTCTACGGGCTTTTCTACAGCTGTGTGCGAAATATTTTCGTTAAATCTACAGTAGATCTAGACTCTAATTTAAGTCACTAAATTCGCGGACTTTTCACGGCTGTGAGAGAATTATCTTCACTTTATTCTATTGGATTAGCGTAAATTAAGCCTAGATCTAAGTCTAAGTCACTAAATTCGCGGACTTTTTTCGAATTATCTTCACTGAATCACTGTAGATCTAGTCCCTTAAATTCGCGGACTTTTCACGGCTGTGTGCGAATTATTTTCACTGAATCTACCGTAAATCTAGAGTCTAGATCTAAGTCACTAACTTCGCGGACTTTTCACAGCTGTGAAAGAATTGTCTTCACTCTATTCTATTGGATTAGCGTAAATTAAGTCTAGATCTAAGTCTAAGTCACTAAATTCGCGGACTTTTTTCGAATTATCTTCACTGAATCACTGTAAATCTAGTCCCTAAAATTCGCGGACTTTTCACGGCTGTGTGCGAATTATTTTCACTGAATCTACCGTAAATCTAGAGTCTAGATCTAAGTCACTAACTTCGCGGACTTTTCACAGCTGTGAGAGAATTATCTTCACTCTATTCTATTGGATTAGCGTAAATTAAGCCTAGATCTAAGTCTAAGTCACTAAATTCGCGGACTTTTTTCGAATTATCTTCACTGAATCACAGTAAATCTAGTCCCTAAAATTCGCGGACTTTTAACGGCTGTGTGCGAATTATTTTCAATGAATCTACCATAAATCTAGAGTCTAGATCTAAGTCACAAAATTCGCGGACTTTTCACGGCTGTCACTGCTTCTACAGTCTAGATCTAATTAAGTCAATAAATTGGCGAACTTTTCACGCCTGTGTGCGAATTATCTTCACTGAATCTATCGTAGATCTAGACTCTAAAGATTCTAACTCAATGTCACTAAACTTCGCGGACTTTTAACGGCTGTGAGAGAATTATCTTCACAAGATTCTAGTGATTTAGCGTAAATCTAGAATCTAGCGTATTTCTAGAGCAATCTAGACATTAGATGTATCTAGATCCTTAAATTAACTAAAATTCACGAAGTTTTCAGGTTAAGCGCGAATTATCTTCACTAGATCTAACTTAGATCTAAATCTAGATACTATTTCTAGCTAGATGAGAAGGATGGATCGTGAGAAGACTCAAAAGTAAAGTACCGGTAGCAATTATACTTAAACACTGATCATAATCTCCAAATACAAAATCTAATAAAATACTCAGAAAGACACAAAGATAAGATGATATACGGACT
Organism: Biomphalaria glabrata; assembly: GCF_947242115.1. Taxonomy (NCBI): domain Eukaryota; kingdom Metazoa; phylum Mollusca; class Gastropoda; family Planorbidae; genus Biomphalaria; species Biomphalaria glabrata. The sequence goes on from NC_074715.1 coordinate 9,572,609, forward strand.
TTCCACGCGAAGTCACTCTTACTGTTACAACAAGAAGATTTTCGGCGAGGGAGGGCCCGGAGGGGTGTAGCCTTCACATTAGGCTGCTAATTGCTCTAGTTATAGACAACAGTCACTACAGACTAGATCTAGCGCGTCTTCAGTCGTAACAGTGAAAGGAAAATAGTGCTAAGTGAAATGCTTGCTTGAGCCAAGGTCGTTTTCAATAACGAGGTCGCGCTTCACAAGTGGGTGAAAGGCGGTGTAGGCGCGTCGTCACTGGTCAGTGTAACCAGGAAAAAAATAAACACCAGGTATCGGGAGGGAAAGAATTCAAGGTCCAGTTTTAAAATTCAAGTTTTTTTAACCGTTTTTTACAAAATTCAAAGCTTTTTCAAGGCCTTGAATTTAATATGAAATTCAAGGTGTTTTCCAGGTTTTCAAGGTGGCTACGAACCCTGAACTAGGCTAAATGAATGGCGAAACATAACTCCCGTGGGGAATTCAACGGATAGACGAGAGTAAACCTCTTGCACGGGCGGAGTTGCAAAGGAGTCCCCATAAACCTGTCACATATCCATGCGCTGTTTCTGAAAGGGACCGTTACATAAATGGCGAGTCCCCCACGGTTAGCTTGGTATAACGAAGGAAAATGGCGGAGGCTCCCGGTGTCCTCGTCCTTCGGCCATGTGCAGCCAAGCATGCGTCGGGGGCCAAAGTCATTGGAAACAGCCATGCTTTCCATAGGCATTGACTCGGGTCTCTCTCAAACAGAACTTTGTTCCCACAGGTTTTTTTTTTTTTTTTTACTGTTTGGCGTCCAAACAGGTTTCTTTTTCAAACTTAGAGCTCGATGAGCCTTCCGCTCAGCTCTTTAGACGATCAAACAGTATATGTAGTAGTGTGACAGGTGGGGAAATGTGACGTGTGTTTGGCACGTTTTATGTCTAGGGGATGATTATTTTTGAAAGCAATCACACCCCCACTTATCAGCATATGAATCGGGAGCAGACACGCAACGAGACAAGGCAATGAAAGATAAATACAAAAGTTAAAATAAAGGATATTTATTTACATAAATATACATATAATAATAAAAAGGGGGAGGGTTTGCATCTATCTCTAGTATATTCTATGTTTAATCATCACTCTTGCACATAATAAGAGAGTATGTCACTTTGTCCTCTGACTTAGCTGGTTGTCCTGTTGATGTCGCAGCTGGCTGGGTCCTGGCTTGAGGTTCTGCAGCTGGAGGTGGCGCTCTAGCGGATAGAGGGACGCCGGCGATATAGTTCTTGTGGAGTCTCAGTCCCAAGTTCTAGTATCTGTAGTGGGCACAGTGTGGCGGGTGGCCGGATACCGTGGGCACAAGGTTACTGCGGGCAGAGCTGATCTGCCGTGGGCAGTGTAGGTAACAGGATATGTCCAGTGAGTTGCAGAGGGTTGGCGTAGCTATGACGTCTCGCACAGATCTGACTCCATAGGGACGTCGAGCCTAATAGCTTGACAGGTGGGCTGTCGAATAGGCGGGCAATGCCGATAGCGCCAAGTAGTAGAGTTGGGTAGATCTCAGTAGGCAAATGCAGCGCTGAATAGCACTAAGCACAACTGCAGGTAAATGGATCGTTGATCCAGTAACTAGGCAATAGGTGATTCTTGATAGCAACTAGGCAAGTGCAGCGCTGATTAGCACTAAGCGCCTAGATAGGCCAGTAGGCAGGTAAGTGATCCAATAAATAGGCAGACACCTGAGGGAGGCTGCGGATAAATAAAGACAAGTTAGGACATGTCTCTCATGCATCTTATCGATGCCCTCGACTGAGGTGCATTCGTCAGATTGGTAAAATTGCTTTAGAGCACAATGGGGAGATGACGACATTTGGGATTTGGAGAATAGATGGCAGATAGTAGCAATATGGAAAGGTACATAAAAGGGGAAATAATAATGTAAGAATGTACATAGAAGGGGAAATAATAATCTCAAATAAACAACACAGGTGGATAGAAAAAGAGAGGGGGGGAATGGGCGGTGGTCAGCGACCCAGACGATTTGTTTACATATGACCGTGGGTCGAGAACAATGGAGCGTGCTTGAATGTCCCTTCAAGCGTCGCAACTCTCATTAGAGTAAAATGAGTAAAGGGGAGATAATTCGTTACAGGGGAGATAACTCGTATCTCTTTTCTAGACGCAGTATCAGTGCGCTAGTAAGATTATCAGTGCGGTCAACCGAGATAAAGGAAATAAAATAAGATGTACAAATATATACATGGTTGCATCAACGATCAATTGAGCAACATAGCATTAATAGATTAATGCAATACTAAAATACATGCATAGCACATGTTTATGTTTTCCACTTACGCCAGTGAGAAATACACAATGCACTAATTAAATATAAATGAACTAAGCAAAATACACATGATAAAATCCAATGGAAATAGCACAAAAGTAATTAAGATGGAACTTGTGATTAAGTTCGGCTTACCACCAGGTATTCCTCTAGGAGGGAGAATAAATGATATAGTCCAGACTCGATCGACAGCGATAGAGGAGTGAAAGGGTCTGGCTTGATTTGAATCTACTTATATATGCCTGGGAAATGTGGGCGGACACAGGAAACGTCCTAGGCTAAGAATTAGCTTACACGTGGGTGAAGTCCGACAAGAGTCACACCTTGGAGTGCCACGCGGTGTATTGACCCGTGTAATCTCTTAGATCAAAGAGAGACGTGGGGGGAAGAGTGACCTACATTCCACCCAAGGGGGGGGGTCAATCGCGGCGGACATCCGCGGATAAGACTAAAGAGAACGTGTCTATCTTTGCCCCGGTCAAGGGCAGATAAATGAAAGGACTGGCCTAATTTTCTCCAAGGTGGTGGACTAAGTCTAGCCTGGTAGAGAGGAAAGGTGGGAAGGGTGAAGAAATTGGAGGTAGGATGGGGAAATAATTAAAATAAAATAAATAAATAATGAGAAATAATAATTAATGCTGTGATAATTTAGAGTGACTCTGACAGCGAGTTTTTGACTTGTCACAAGTAGGTATATTATTGATTGATGTTGAATATATAGCATGTTGTTATTTTTGCTTTGATCGTGCTTAGGCTCCTATTTAAATTTAAGGTGCTAAGAAGTGTTAATTCATCCAAGGTGCTGAGAGGTGCTTATATATTAGATCTTTATTGAAGACGTCTCCTGATTAGATGAACTTCTGTGACTTGCCGGGGATTCTATAGGATGAGTCTATTTAACTATAAACTATTAGATTCAATGAATAAGATCCTTTCAATTCAAATACAGAAACTTTTAATTTAAATTTTGGGAACACAATATGTAAAGTATTTTACAAAAGTAAACTGTATCTAAAATGAAATATTGAAAATATTACTACTGGAATCTAAGCGACGACACTTTCTAAACATCAACACGAAACTGAGGAATTAATAAATTGTCTCCCGATAGCGTCTCTCCTCCCACATCCGGTCCTGCTTCCAATAAAATTGAAATCAACTATCACGTGACAATGCTTCTCTTGACTTAATTGACGCATGTCACTACGTCATAGGGAAAACCAACGACCTTTAACCCCGACGTAAGTCGATTTGAAATAATAAAAAAAATATTATTAATAAAAATATTGACAATGACATGTGACACCGACTAAGTCTAGCTTATAAAGGTCCGGAATAGATCGGCGAAAAAAAAAAGATTATCTCCCACGTGGGTGAATAATTCGAGACGGAAGTCGCACCTTGAAAGGTCATGAAGCGTGTTGACACGAATAATCTCCTTGATAAAGAAGAGACGTGGGTAGCGGTGGAGGAAAGAAGGATGAAGTATATTCCAGTCCAGGTGGTGTCGACCGTGAACGTCGGACTTCCGGAGCCTAGGTGTGCTATGGACTATTTATATTTCCCCAGGTCTAGTGGAGAATAAGCGAAAAGCCGTGGCGTTGTTGTCGCCAAGGTGGTGGACGCAGTCTAACGTGAAGAGAAAAATATGGGGTTTGGTGGTAAAATTGGGCCTAGTAGGTGAAATCATTAAAAAAATATTATAAATGCTGTTATAAAATTGAGAGACTCTGTCAGCAAGCTTTTGAACTGTGACACCTAGATCTAACGATTCCGCTAAATCTTTACGAAGGACATGTTTACAAGTGGTGTTAAATATCACCAAATTATATTTCCATGTACTCTTAGTAAATTTGTAGATTTAGACATGGGAATTACCAGGGGGTCGATTTAGTGATCAAATGTTTACTTTTTTACATACATATATTCATATATATATATATATACATTACCAGGGGGTCGATTTAGTGATCAAATGTTTACTTTTTTACATACATACATTCATATATATATATATATATATATATATATATATATATATATATATATATATATACCTTACTTTTTTGCTATATATATTGTTTATATATTATATTAAAGATTTATCATTATCAGGGGTGGCTTTAGTCGACGGTTGGACCGCTCACATTATTTATCAATTTTTGAGTCCATAGAAATAGCTCTTGCAAAAGACAAATCATCAGCTTCCTAAAGTATGAATATTATTATTATTATTATTTTTTTAATAAAAAAACTGTTTATGTATGTTTGTTAATGCTTGCTTTTAAAGTATATTAAAAAGTTTAGCTATATAAAAAGAAAAAAAAAAACTACCATGGATAATCCATAACGAGCAAATTCGTTGTATCACTTTACTCTCTAAAATTAGATACTTTAAATAAACATTATCTACGGAAATGTAGGCATCCAGAGTGTTATCTCTGACTAAAATGTTTTTCTTTGATTTAGCAGCTAGAGTTTTGTAGTTTTTGTCCAGATAAGACATCTTCAAACTGTATAGAGTTTCTGAGGATGTAAGTTCAGAAATACCAATTATATATACAAATTAACGCAATATATGTTAAAGTATTTTCAAAAGTAATAAAAAATATACAATTTTTTATTAATAAATAATTTGAAATAATAAAGAGAAACACATTCTTTTCTCAAACACAAAGCTCCACTTGCAAATATGTCTTTCTAACTATACTATAAACATGTCATCTCATTATGTAACAATATGAATGAGTTAAAAACTAAAGAAGTTATAGGTTGTGACATAATGGGGAAATAACCATTTTTTTTTTAGTAATTTTGATTATAGGAGTGATTTCCGTAGTTTATATAAAGGCATGTTGACGTGTTTAGTTGCCACTTGCTCCTGAGTTACCAGCTTGACCACTGGACATGTGTTGTAAATTGTATTTTTTTTTCTGTTAGTGGTCGTGTGTCTTGGGGTACTCGGGAGAAGTGTGCCCGCTTTGGAGATCTTTGGGCTAAGTATATCTTTAGGCATTGTAGTATTTTATATAATGCATTAATTTGTAGATATAGCCTCAAATGATTTCCAGTCACTATGTTTAACCCTGATGTTCTGCATCCTGGAGTACTCCCAAATGTGACATATTTTATTAGCCTTGTCTCTGAGGGATTCAACCTGTATTGAATCATCAGATAGGCTTCACCGAACGGATGTCTATAGGTGGGATTCTCTGAAGCTTGTAGGCTCATAGGTTTCCCTGAAGCTTGTAGACTCATAGGTTTCCCTGAAGCTTGTGGGCTCATAGGTTTCCCTGAAGCTTGTAGGCTCATAGGTTTCCCTGAAGCTTGTAGGCTCATAGGTTTCCCTGAAACTTGTAGGCTCATAGGTTTCCCTGAAGCTTGTAGCTCATAGGTTTCCCTGAAGCTTGTAGGCTCATAGGTTTCCCTGAAGCTTGTAGGCTCATAGGTTTCCCTGAAGCTTGTAGCTCATAGGTTTCCCTGAAGCTTGTAGGCTCATAGGTTTACCTGAAGCTTGTAGGCTCATAGATTTCCCTGAAGCTTGTAGGCTCATAGGTTTCCCTGAAGCTTGTAGGCTCATAGGTTTCCCTGAAGCTTGTAGTACATCATGACCCTTTTATTTCTTTGTCTAAAAGTGTCTGTGTCAGCCTGAAGCCTGTAAACCCAGAGTAGCCAAAAGTGGTCGTGTTTTGACCTGAGGCCTGTGACCTTCAGTTGGCTGTGTAAGCCTGAAGTCTGTAACCCCAGAATTGTCAAAAGTGGTCATGTGTTGACCTGAAGCCTGTGACCTTCATTTTTTTTACACTAATGTGTATGACTAATATGACGATAGTGCATATATTATATGACTTGGGCGGTGTGCCATACTATTTTTTTTTTGAAAGTGTAACTTTTATTTTGTATTGCAAAGGCCAGTGAGTTGATGGCTAATAATTTCCATAGTTGTAACATATGACTAGAGCGGTGTATCATACTATTTTTTAATGTGTATCTTTTGTTTATTTTGTGTGGAGTAGGTCTGTGAGTCGATGGCCATTCATTTACACATTTATTTGACTTTTTTTATTTTTTAAATAAACAAACTTTGTATACATGTTTACCTGCGACTTTGTTAAAGTCTTGTGCTGTATACATTAGTTTAATTGTTTACCTAGAGGTTATACTTTATAACTTAGGCAGTACGAGTAGGGACCAATATGCCACTGGACTAACGTGCCAGCACACCTTTAACACTGATCTGTTGATCTAAAATGCCTAAATCTAGCTGTAATTTTGATTGAATATTTTTAGCTATACCCGCTAATAGTTAATGTGAACTGATCATATTGGTTCATGAATCCTCCTTAGGTCACATAGGTATATACCTCAAAATAAGCTGTTGTTGAAAAGCAATGATTATATGGAATTAGACGTTAGTGGAAACACAGCAACGAATCATGATTTGAAAAGGAAGAAAGTAATGGGACTCTATAATCAAATTACTAATTTAGATGAGTGGGGAGAGAGAGAGAAGTGGGTATCTCAAGAAAATTACCGTGATTGCTTTTTAAATAAATAATTTTTTTTTTTGTTTTAAGTTGAATTACCTGAATTCGAACTAGAGGGCTCTAACCTCCTCCAACCTGCTTAAGTCAACATACTAACCACTCTACCATGGAAGTACTTATGAAAATAAATTACTTTTATTATAAACTGTTAGTTATCAGCTTTATAGCAAAGTCTATTTCTTTCCCTTGTTCAATACCTAACAGAATATTTAATTACCAAAAGTTAATTATTTAATTGGTAAATTAAAAAAAAAAATCTTGTTTTCTCTGGTAAAAGAAATAATTTGAAAAAAATTCAGCTTAATACTAAAAGATTGGGTGTGAGAGAAATAACGTGTATTTTTTAATGCGACAGACAGACAAAGTGAGTTCATATAATATATGCAAAACTCTGCTAAGTCAATTAGCTGTCAAATATACAATGACCAAAAACAAATTTGATATTTTATCAGGGCTAGCAAAGAATGGACCAGGTAGCTCATAGTGTGTTCGCCTTAAAGGTAACCAAATAAAACGTACTGGATTTTAGGATATTTAATAGCGAAGTTTACGACTATTATTTGGATGAATTGGATTTGTTTTTTATTAACGATATCTTCCCTTTAGCATTAGTATAATTTTGAAAAAAAAAATGTGTATTTAAATATTACATAATTACTTTAAGCAAATTGTTGAACATGAGATCCCTCGGGGGGAGTGCAAGTTGGTGCACTTGCACTAACCTGGATTCTGAGTAGTTGAATTATAGCATTTTTTTTTTGCGCCAACAGATTAATTAAAATATAAGTAGCAACTGAACCAGTATTAGTGCTTCCAATGGTGACTGGAGTAAAGTTGTAGTAGACCAGCCTATACTTATTAGGAGTTGATGGCTGACCTTTCACGAAACTTAATATGTAGTGCTTCCACTAAAATAAAGTTAAAAAGGATAAGCTATTATTGTATTAAACTAGAATAGGCCAATCTGTAGTTCATGTCCGACATGTGCGTTTTATAATAAGCTTGCCATTCAATAGTCTATAGCACGTAAGTCGTGTTTTTATTTGCACATAATTTTAGTTATCATTGTATTGAGTAAAGGCCTAGAATGTGATAAAAGTGTTTTTTGTTTCTTAAAAGAAAAGATCTAGCCAGATGTATTTCGATTTGATATATGTGAAAGTTTCTTTGAACAAGATTGAAGATTGCTGTTATCTTGGTAAATGTATTTTGGTCTTGCGGAGTTGCGGTCAGTGGTAGCGCAGGATAAGCATAAAACACGTAAACTAGTTTACGAAAGAAGAGAGATAAGAAGTTCTTTATATGCCAACATCTGAGTCAAATGTTGTTTAGTATCGACGGAGCACTTGCAACAGCAAGAAACCAAAATATACGAGCAGCAGCATGAATTAATAGCGTTCTCGTGGTATTTCGTTGATAAAATGCATATATCTCAGGCACTCATCAAATGTGTTTAAGCAGATTCGTTGATGGCGATTGTACTCGAAAAGAATTCATTGATTTTGGCACTGTTTTTAAGGGAGATGCACTGTCTGTGTCTAACGTCATTGTCACGAATATATTTAGTGCATTTTAAACATGGACAAACTACTCGACAAAAGCTACGATGGCTACCCCGTGATGGGTAGCATTCAGAACTGTGTTAAGGCAAGAATTTGTGAAAAATACCCAAAAGCAGACTTTGTCCGTTGCGTTTCCCATAGACTTAAACTTGTTGTCATTGACCTAAATGACGTTTCATATATATGTAATGCTGTTCGTGTAATCAAGAAAAGTATATATTTCTTCCTTAAGTGTCCCAAGCCAGAACGTTGGTGCTAAATTGACCTCTTTTGTGTGAGAGAGAATGGACTGAGAAATACGAATTCATTATCGCTTTAAGTCACAACTTTGAGAAGATCTTTGACTGTTTGGCGTATTTTAAAAATAACGGCTGTAAGTGAAACCAGACGGACTGCAGATGTGTAATCAGTGCCTGCTCTCGTGTTTCTTATTTGTCTTATAATTGTCGTCAATTGCTCATTCGTTCTTAAACCAGTTTTCGTGATGTTTCAGTGTTTCCGTCTTAGCTTAAGTTGCCGCTAAAGAGCACATCGACAGTCACATTAATGACATAATCAAAAACCAACTTGACCATGCTGAGAAAATTTTCAGGGGTGGCGTCTTGAGTAAGGCGAGACTGCTGGCAGACACAATTTTTTGCAACCTTTTTTTAAGCTTTGGTATATCGGACTTAATTTGTAGAAGGATACAGAAGGATCCTAGCCTTAAAATCAAGATTCTATCGAAGGATATTCTGAAGGTACGGTGCTGAGCGGTAAGGTGCTTTGCTTCCGAACTGGGAATTTTGGGTTTGAATCCTGGTTAAGACTGGGATAAATCTAAACTAATAGATATACACAATTTAATAATCTAGCAACCTCTTTATATTTGTATTTGGAGCGAGTTGGCAGAATGGTTAAGCGATTGGCTTACAAACCTGGGGTTCTGCGTTCGAATCTTGTTGAAGACTGGACATTTTGAATTTGGTAAAGTTAAGGCGTTTTGAGTTGTGCTTCCACATTACACCCTGCTCGTTAACCGTCAAATGTCAGTGAAGACAGGGATTTTGAATTTAGGCATTTTTTGGGCGCCACTGAGTCCACCCAGCTTTAACGGGTTCATAAAATTAGTAAAGCGTTCGTCGCATTAAATGCTATTTAACCGTGGCACACAGAAACAAATGACCTTGACATCATCTGCCCTTTTGATCGCAAGGTCTGAAAGGGTGAAATTTACTCATTTATTATAGAAGAATTTTAAGATTTTAGCCATTACCTTTTCTATGTTATTTGAGAATGTTATTAAGTCTAGACAATACTTTAAAAACTATGCACACTGTATTTAGATAATATAAATTTTTCTTTAAATACATTTTACCTGGTTTCTGTGTAGACAAGCGAATCCATGGGTTAACATAAACGTTGTTAAGCTTAACAACTAAAATTTCTGTATTGAGTTCGGTACACGTCGTCTCGTCGTCATCATTTAAAATGGTTGTAACATCCTCTTGAGATTTGTTTTTTGTAGCCAGGTATTGAATTAAACCTTTAAAATAGTTGCAGGCTAATTAGATAAATGTAATCTAGTAGATATAAAAAAAAAGTTAGTAATCTAAAGCTCTCTCTAAATCATGGGCGCAGCCACGATTTTTTTTCGGGGGAGGGAACTTTTTCTCCCCCCAACGCCATATAAATAAATATATATATATATATATATATATATATATAAAAATAAATAAATAAGAAAAATATATATATATATATATATAAATAAATAAATAAGAAAAAAAATATATATATATATAAATAAATAAATAAGAAAAAAAAAATATATATAAATAAATAAGAAAAAAAAATATATATATAAATAAATAAATAAGAAAAAAAAATATATATATAAATAAATAAATAAGAAAAATATATATATATATATATAAATAAATAAATAAGAAAAAAAAATATATATATAAATAAATAAATAAGAAAAAAAAAATAAAAATATATATATATATATATAAATAAATAAATAAGAAAAAAAAAATATATATATATAAATAAATAAATAAGAAAAAAAAATATATATATATAAATAAATAAATAAGAAAAAAAATATATATATATATAAATAAATAAATAAGAAAAAAAAAATATATATATATATATAAATAAATAAATAAGAAAAAAAAAATATATATATAAATAAATAAATAAGAAAAAAAATAAATATATATATAAATAAATAAATAAGAAAAAAAAAATATATATATAAATAAATAAATAAGAAAAAAAAAATATATATAAATAAATAAATAAGAAAAATATATATATATATATAAATAAATAAATAAGAAAAAAAAATATATATATAAATAAATAAATAAGAAAAATATATATATATATATATAAATAAATAAATAAGAAAAAAAATATATATATAAATAAATAAATAAGAAAAAAAATATATATAAATAAATAAATAAGAAAAATATATATATATATATAAATAAATAAATAAGAAAAAAAAATATATATAAATAAATAAATAAGAAAAAAAATATATATATATATATATAAATAAATAAATAAGAAAAAAAAATATATATATAAATAAATAAATAAGAAAAAAAAATATATATATAAATAAATAAATAAGAAAAAAAAAATATATATATATAAATTAATAAATAAGAAAAAAAAAAATATATATATATAAATAAATAAATAAGAAAAAAAAATATATATATAAATAAATAAATAAGAAAAAAAATAAATATATATATAAATAAATAAATAAGAAAAAAAAAATATATATATAAATAAATAAATAAGAAAAAAAAATATATATAAATAAATAAATAAGAAAAAAAATATATATATATGTGTGTGTGTGTGTTTGTGTGTATGTGTACGTAATTAATCTTTAGTACATTCTAAGCCCTTCATTATTTCAGAAGACGTTTATTGTACTCTAGAATAGGTTATTCCTGGAGTTTGTGCAAAAGTTGTACACACTCTGTGAGCTTCCGCCACCTAGCACTATTTCCGGTAGTTAAAGCCAAAACAAAATGCATATTCTGAGATACCTACAGAACATTATTCTACTATTAAAAAGTTTAAGTTGAAAAACCTTATCAGCTATTCTTACTTACTTAGACATAGTTTCTCCCGCACCGTTCGGCGCATTGGGCGGCAATCTGTCTCCACAAAAATCTGTCACTGGCAATGTCTGAGGCCTGTTCCCACCTGGTGTCCACTGCTCTGAGGACCTTCATGAAAGAGTGGCGCCAAGTTGTACTAGGATGTCCCGGTATGCGATTTCCTTGTAATGGCCTTCATGTCATCGCAACTCTTAGTATGTGTAATTCATTTTGTCGGAGAACATGTTCCGCAAACCTCATGCGACGCTCTGTCACAACCTAACTAAGGGGTCGATTATCAGTTCCACATAGGAATTACTTGAGAGACCCGATCTCTATAACTGACTCATAAAATCCTCCTTAGCCATGTTTGTTGAGCCACATTTAGCGTTTTTTTTTTCAATTTCTGCACTTTATTAACTTAATGGAGCCCAGAAATGTAGAAATGTGTAACCTCTCTTCGATACGCCCGTGGAATCCAGTGAATGTAGTTTGCTTTAGATGTTATATCAAAAAGGGGGAGATTAAACTAAAAAATCTCTGGATTTTTTTTTTTAACAAATTAAAAAATCCCTTAGCTACGCTCATATAATTTTGTGACTGTAGTTTACTTTAGAATAATATTGAAGATAGGGGTTTTAATCCTCAAAATTATCAGTAGGAGGATTTTAAGCTTAAAACCATCTGAATGGGTTTTAAACTTCAAGTGCTATGTAGGAGGGGGTTCAAACTCAAAACCTTGTTGGCTACGCTCATAGAATTTTGAGTGTGTAATTTGCTTTTTTTAAAAATTGAATTGGTGCTTTTTAGCTTCAAACCCGCTGGAGGGGGGTTTTAAAGTCAAAACCATTTAAGGGGTTTTAAATCTAAAGCCCTATGGAGGAGGGTGGTTTAAACTCATAACAACTCTTAGCTAGGCTCATAGATTTTTGAGTGTGTAATTTCCTTTTTCTTATATTGAAGACGTGACTTTTAGCTTCAAACCCAGATGGATGGGGGTTTTAACTAGAAACCCCTTCTTGGCTTCACTCATAGAATCTGGAGATTGATGTATGCTTTAGTATTATATTGAAGATGACGTTTTATCGTACAAATATTTTCTAGGGGGTTTTAAAATCAAAATCTTATGCTCTTGGAATTTGGTGATATCGTTTTCATTTTTTTATTTGTTTTATTGAAGAGTGTGGTTTAACGGCAAAATCTCCTGATACAGGGTTTTAAACTTAAAACCCCCTTTGGCTGGTGATGGGTTAATATTAAAATTTCACCTAAAATAAACAAAACGAAAGCAAAAATTCAGTCACTAAATTTCGATTCTCCCCTTTTATTTCAAAACTTGATAAATGCAAACTAATAGATATCAAAAAGTTGATAATCTAAAGCTCTCTATAAAAATGTTAATGGGGCGAGGTGGCCGAATGGTTTTTCAATTGGCTTACGAACATAGGGTCCTGCTTTCGAATCTCGTTGAAGACTGACAATATTAATTTCGAGACATTAACTAACCCTTAAAGTGAGCTGTGTTACAATGATTACATACTAAATGGAATTTTAATTCTAATGTTTGAAGGCTAATCTATCACAAGCGCCTAAAGAGTTAAGGGCGCGCCTGAGTCCAAGAAACTCTAATGGGTACCTGACTATTTGGGGTAAGTAGAGGTGTTTGGTCTAGCGTATCGAAGGCTGCAGCATGGTCCAGCATGGAAATTATTGACATGTGGCCTATGTCGGAACAGTGAAGCAAGTCGTTTAGTACCCTGACCACTGCTGTCTCTGTGCTACGGCACTTCCTATATGCAGATTGAAATTCTTCCAAGAGAGAGTACGATTCAAAGTGAGAAAGAATTTGATTTGTGCTTACACGATGCACTTCAGAAGCTTTGACAGGAAGGGAAGATTTGATACCGGGCATAGTTTTTTTTTTTAGACATTCCGGGTCAAGACTGGATTTCGTTAAAAAAGGCCTGACGAGTGCATGCTTAAATTGCTGTGGTACAATGCCGAAAGTCAGTGAAGAGTTCACAATGTTAGTAATTGTGGGTTTAAGCTCATCTAAACATTCAAAAAGCAAGGAATTTGGTATTAGGATCAAGGTCACATGAATTTTTTCTTATTTTTAAAATAATACTCTTGACATAATCTTCAGATACACGTTGAAACTCGATAAAAAAGGAGAATTTTGAAAGATTGGAGAAAGGTCAAGCTGTGATGAGATGGATGGCATGTCATTTCTGATCTCTGAGTTAAAATACTGGAATAGATATATAGATAGATAGATAGATATATAGATAGATAGATAGATAGATAGATAGATAGATAGATAGATTGATTGATAAGATAGATAGATAGATAGATAGATAGCTTCAAAAGGTCTAAGAAATGTTTGCATGTAACACATTTAATTTACATCAAGGTCCTTTTAGTTTGCTTTGTGATCTGAGGTTTCGATATTTCTGATATTGAAAGTTTTAATCTCGATCACCTCCACATCCATCGTCTTGTGTGAGTTTTCTTTGGCTAAGATATAATAATCGTAATTTCTGAAGGATATTTCGAAAAAAAAAACACAATGTTTTGCACCGTTTCATTTTCTTTTATTTAGTCAATTGTCTGTAAATATATATTCTATAAAAATAAAAAAAAAAGAACTTACGATATTGACACTTATAACCAAACCAACCATCGTCACATTTATCTGGACATTCACCTTCGGGGTTACACGATCTTTGACAGCGACATTTATATTGACATTCAGAGCCAAACCAACCTTCTTCACATTTATTGGCTGTAAAAAGAAAATATTTCCAAAACGACACCTTATTAAAAGAGTTGCACCCATAATGTAGATGTAATTTAGATAAGATTTATGTAAAAAAACACACTAGATAATCAATTAATAGACTAATTGCAATATTAAATTTTAAAATAGTAGATTTGTTTCAGTATTTTATAGCATTGCAATATTGACATATTGACAATCTAGACTTTTGAAAGAAAAATCTACACTTTAAGTCTAGAAATTAAAATTATAGATCTTAATCTAGTCTAAATCATGGCTGTCTGGTAGTGCGGTTTGAGCAATGGACTGTCGTTTGGATTCATCGATGGTCCGAGGTTCAAATCCTGCCCGCTTCCATCCCCCTTCTTCCTGTGGGAGGTTTGGACTAAAACTCCGAAAGAACAGTCGAAATATGTAAAACAACAAACATTCTAAACTAGACCATGAAATTCTATATCGAGATTCTACAATGATTTTAATTAGAACTTAAATCTTAATCTAATTTAAAAATCTAGCTCTAGTGTAAAAAAAATCTAGATCTAGTATAAAAAATCTAGATTAGATCTAAATCTAGCTATTATGTCTTTTTAAAAAGCGAGTCACATTACGAGGTTTAATAAACATCACTATACCGAGTTGTTTTAGCATTTCATTTAAAGAATTTATTCCATATGACGTCAACGGAAAAAAAATCCACTACGACACACGGCTTAGTTAGACTAAAAAATATCATCTATACGAGCAGCTTGTTGAGGATTTATAAACATTGGTGAACTGAGTGAGATCTTCAAGCATTTCATTTAAAGAATTAACTCCATATGACGTCAAAGAAAAAAATTCCATTACGTCACACGTCCTAGTTAGACTAAAAATGTCTTCTATACGAGCAGCTTCTCGAGGGTTCATAGACATTGGTGCACATAGTGAGTTCTTTTAGCATTTCATTTGATGGGCTAGTTAGACTAAAAATGTATTTAACATATATATAAAAGGATTAAAGACGCTTTTTTGCTTTGTCTGTCAGTCTGTCTGTCCGTCATGTTAATAGCGAGAAAAAAAAAGACTAAAAGCTATTGAAGATCTGATTAAAATTAAATTTTTCCCTTCCAAAACATCGCATGAGTTTTAAGTTTCTATAATAGATTGTTCCTGATATGTATATATTTATAGGGAGAGAAAATAAGAATTCCAGATTAATCAAATACCGTTAATTAAATTTGTGGGATGGTCTGTTATGAAAATTAGATGTACCCTAGCCTTATGGAGTGATTTTCAAACCGTACTTTGGTGTATGGAAGTTGTTTTCCTTAAAAATCTGAACATTATATTAACGATAATTAGATTTTCTAACGTTTTAGCTAGAAACTTAAATGTAATGTAAGAGAGAAGTGTGATTTTACATAAATAGATTTAAATTATTTTTTTAATAAAAAATCCGGAACAACAATTTTTCGTAAATTAGAAAATTATTTGTTTTATTTATTAGAAGAAGGCTTTCAAACATTTATTAGCGTTATTAGAATTCTCATATAAAATTCGGATCATTTTTGGCGACGATTTGTAAGAAAATTAAGGTAATGTAGGTCGATTTCTTTTTCGAAACAAAATCCGGAACATTCTTTACCGATTAAACAACTTTTATTATGTTTCGGCAAGAAAATTAACTGTAAAATAAGTCTAAAAATTTATTTTCAGTAATCGTTTCTAGTAAATTACTTTCTTCTTCTAAAATCCAGAACAACCTATTGTCGATAATTTTTGAAAAAAATAAAGTCATTTGACATAAATTTGTTTTAAGTTAAAAATTCGGAACAATTGATATTGATAAATAAACTGTAGTGACGTAGTGTCAAAGAGAACAAGTGTAATATTAGTCAATTAACCGATTTCAAACAATCATTTGACATAATTTATTTTTTATAAAACGATATCCGGAACAACTTTATAGTTAATGAAATATAAATCAGTATAAATATTTTTATTTAGCATTTATATGCTATTTACATTAAAAAACGGAACAATGTATTAAAGATCATGTGATTCTTGAAACGTTTAAGCATGGAAATAAAATCTAATATAAGTTAGAAGAGCAAACATATATTCGCTGGCATTGATTTTGTTTTTCATAAAACATCCGGAACAATCTATTATAGATACTTAAAACTATTGCAATATTCCTGAATGAAAAATTAAAGGTTCAATCAGATTTACAATAGCCTTTAGTGTTATTTGTTACTCTAATCATCACGGACAGACCGGCCAACAGACAAAATGCACAAAAATAAGCTTCTTTTATTCGGATGGAGACACTTAACAAAAAATAAATAAATCTGATTTTTTAAAAAAAGTTTAAGGAAGGCTTTAGCACCTAGACAAGTTGCGAAGTTTACGCTATTGAACGAAAGTCGCTGCATAAAAAGTCCATTTTAAAAAAATGTGCATGATATTTACATACAAAGTGCATTATTAGCCTTTATAAACAAACAGAAATGTTTTATTTTAATTTTAACAGCTAGTAGACCAGAAAAAAACAACTTTAACTATTGTTTATATTCGTTTTAAACAGTTATTGTAAATGTTATAAATATATTTGTGTTTTTCTTAGAGGGGGGAGCTGGTGTTTTTTTTTTTAAAAGAAAAAATACAAAAAGGGGAGGAAAAGTTGATTTAGTCCACTTATAGATCGCGTCTTCAAAATAACTTTTTACAAAAAAAAAAATAACTATACAATTCATGGGCGTGGCCAGGATTTTTTTTTCGGGGGTGGGGGGGGGGGGTTGTGGGGGATTTTTTTCTCTCACCCCCCCCCCCCCTAGACCTACCCCCACCCGCGAAATTTTTTTTATATATATTTATGTGTGTGTGTGTGTGTGTGTACATAACCTTTATTGCATTCTGACCATTTATTCTTTCGGAAGACGTTTATTGTGCCCTAGAATAGGTTCTTCCAAGAGTTATTGGAAAAATTGAAGATTCCCCGCCAATACTAGATAGGAGCTCCCCCAGCGCAGGGCGAAGCCCCGCCACCAAGCACTATTTCTGATATTGAAAGCCAACAAAATGCATATTCTGAGGTATCTACAGTGCATTTTCCTGCTATTAAAAAGTTTTATTTCAAAAACCTAATGTGTTATTCTTACTGACTTAGACCCTCCCGCGCCGTTTGGCGCATTTGCCGTCAAGCTGTTTCCATAAAATTGTAGATTCCCTGCCATTACTAGCAATTGGGTCTGGGGCGCGTTAGGCAAGCACTATTTCTGGTATGGAAAGCCAACAAACTGCATATTCTGAGGTATCTACAGTGCATTTTCCTGCTATTAAAAATTTTATTTCAAAAACCTAATGTGCTATTCTTACTGACTTAGACCCTACCGCGCCGTTCGGAGCATTTGACGTTAAGCTGTTTCCATAAAAATCTGTCACTGGTAATGTCTGAAGCCTCTTCCCACCTGCCATGAGGACCTCAATGAATGAGTGGCGCCAAGTTGTACTAGGATGTCATTGCAACTCTTCTTATACGTAATTCGTTTTGTTGGAGAACATGTCCCGCAAACCTCATGCGTCGCTCTCTCACAATCTTAATAAAGGGTCGACTCCCAGTTCGGCATAGGATTTCCTTGATTTAAACCCGATCTATATAACTGACTCATAAAATCTGTCTTAGCCATCTTTGTTGAGCCACATTTAGTGTTTTTCAATTTCGGCAGATGACTATTCACTGCAGTTTATTAAGGGAGCCCTGCCACTGGTAAAAATGTGTAACCACTCTTGAATACGCTCTTGGAATTAAGTGACTGTAGTTTGCTTTAGAAATGAGAAGTTTTATCGTCAAAATCATCTGTTGTGGGTTTTCCACCTCAAAATGCTATGTAGGGGGATCTTAATTTCAAAACCATCTGGAGGGGTTTTAAACTTTAAACAAACGCCATTTGTAGTAGAGGGGTTTAAACTTAAAACCCCCGATTGGATTGGCTACGCTCAAATAATTTTAGTGTGTAATTTGCTTTTTTTTTTATATTGAAGTTGTATTTTTAGCATTAAACCCCTCTGAATGGGGGTTTTAACTCAAAACCCCTTTGGCTGCGTTCATAGATTTTAGTGTGAGTAATTTGCTTTTATTTATATTGAAGAAAATCTTTTTAGCTTCAAACTCCACTGTAGGGGAGTTTAAACTCAAAACCCATTTGACTACACTCAAAACATTTTGAGTGTATAATTTGCTTTGTTTTTATTATTAAAGAGGTATTTTTTACCTTCAAACCCCACTTCAGTGGGGTTTAAACTAAAACCTAATTCAAAACCCATTTAGATACGCTCATAATATTTTGAGTGCGTAATTAACTTTTTTTTTATATTGAAGAGGGGGGTTATCGTAAAGTTTGGAGGGGGTTTAAAAATCAAAATCTCCCTTAACTGTGCTCTTGGAATTAGGGGATTTTCGGATTTTTGTTTTGTTTTGTTTTGTTTTATAGAAGAGGGGGGAGGGTTAACTGCAAAAACCTTAAGTAAGGGGTTTAAAACTCGAACCCTTTTGGTAGGGGGTTTTAAGCTCAAAACCCCCTTGTAATGGGTTTTAAACTCAAAACCCCATTGGTTGTGCTGGGGCAATTGATGGTTTAGTATTAAAGTCTCACCTAAAATAAACAAAATCAAAGCAAAAAATCATTCACTAAATTCCGAACCCCAACCCCCCCCCCCCCGGCTACGCCCATGATACAATTGACTGTTTTCATAGATGCCTCACTAGCAGAGTGATTAGGATGTTTAGGCTTGAGCCATATATTGATGTATATGTGAGTTGTACTCGATTTATATCTACAGTACCTTGATAATAATCCTAGATGATTGGGTATCTTGTATGATCTATTACAGGTGAGAGTTATATTACTAAGACATACAAGGTCACAAACAAAGAAGAAATTGGTCAATGCACAGTAACTAAGTTCACTCGCAATGAAGTAGAATAACAAATTTTAAAACAAAATGCCTTGAAAACACCGAAAAATATTTTAATCAAGTGTTACAAATTATCTTAGGACCAAGTGTATACATTTTCTTTTTATTTTTTAAGTTGATCAAATTATTAAAATTTAATGTGCGGAAAAAGGTTATTTAAAAATAAATAATGTAAACCTAGGCTATTAAAATTTATTGTTTTTAATTCGGATATCACGCATAAAAATATATATAATATAATATTGCACTTTCCAATATCTCAACTTAAAAAAAAAAACAACAATTTTGGTCGAAATGGCTAATACAAAATCTTTTTTGGTAAATATTACCGTTACGGATTCAATTAAGTACATATCTTACTGTCTTAGAGTATAGGTAAATGATGCCAGTTTAAATGTTCTTTACTTTTCGAATTTGAGAATTAGTTCTAAGTAAATGAAATCCCCACCACTCGGATTAAGGGAGGGGAGGACTGATTTTGGGCTGTGATTTTGTTTATTTTAGGTGAGATTTTAATACTAAACTATCACTTGCCCCAGCACAGCCAAGGGGGTTTTGAGTTTAAAACCCCCTACCAGGGGGGTTCGCAGTTAAATCCCCCTCTTCTATAAAACAAAACAATAAAAAAAATTCAAACGACAATCCCGTAATTCCAAGAGCATAAATAAGGAAGATTTGGATTTTAAAACCCCTCCGAATTTTACGATCATCCCCCTCTTCAATATAAAAAAAAGCAAAATACATACTCAAAATTATATGAGCGTAGCCAAAGAAGTTTTGTGCTAAAAACCCCTGCCAGTTTGAAGCTAAAAAAAACCTCTTCAATATAAAAAAAAGCACTCAAAATGCTATGAACGTAGGCAAAGGTGTGTTGGAGTTTAAACCCACCTTTAGTGGGGTTTGATGTTAAAAAATATCTTTTCAATATAAAAAAATAAATTACACACTAAAATTCTTTGAGCGTAGCCAAACCAATGAAGGGTTTTGAGTTTAAACCGCCTTCCTCCAGGTGGCTTTTTAAAAAGTTTAAAACCCCTCCAGATTATTTTCATTTAAAAATCCCCCTACAGAGAGTTTTGATGTTGAAAAATATCTCTTCATTATTATACTAAGGAAAACTACAGTGACCAAATTCTATGACCGTAGATAAATGGATTTTTCAGTTTAAAACCCTCAACAGATGATTTTGACGATAAAACTATTCGATATAAAATCTAAAGCAAACTACAGTCAACTAATTCAAAGATAGTAGAGTTTACACATTTCTACCAGTGGCTGGGCTTCATTAATAAAGTGCAGTGAATAGTAGTCATCTACCGTAATTTAAAAAAAAGACTAAATGTGGCTCATCAAAGATGGCTAAGACAGATATTAGGAGTCAGTTATAGAGATCGGCTCTAGATCAAGGAAATCCTATGCCGAACTGGGAGTCGACCCCTTAGTAAGGTTTTGAAAGAACGTCGCATGAGGTTTGCGGGACATCTTCTCCGACAAAAGATGTACGCATAATAAGAGTTGTGATGATAACTTTGCACCACACTTTCATGGAGGTCCTCAGAGCAGGTGGGAAGACACTTCAGACATTGCCAGTGACAGATTTTTGTGGAAGCAGCTTGCCACCAAATGCGCCGAAAGGCGCGGGAGGGTCTAAATCAGTAAGAGTAGCACATTAGGTTTTTGAAATAAAACAGCAGGATAGTACATTGTAGATACATCAGAACATGCATTTTAGAGCATAATAAAAATCTTCCGAAAGAATGAAATGTGAAAATGTAATAAAGATTAATTATGTACACACACACACACACACACACACACACTAACATACATATATATATACTAGACATATTTTACCCGTGACCCGCGGGTCCTTATTTGCGTATTACTGTCGATATAGTCACTGAGAGTGTTTTGTATACAATTAAACGAAATAATAATGTAATAAGTAAAGCGAATGTGTAAATGTAAAAATAGTATAAATGAAGCTGACAAATCAAAATTGCTAATCGACTTAAATCCATTTTTTTTCAAATTAAAACATTTGCATGTAGGCCTACATATATTAGATTAAAATTTGAAATGAATAGACTTAATTTTGTATGTCATGTGTTAAAGTATAAAGTAGATCTTGAGGTTGACATAGATCTAGATCTAGACTAATCTAGAGTTAAATATTGGCTTTTATAGAGTTCATTCTGTGCTGCGTGAATGTTTTGCTCTGCGCATGCCTGACCTTTTTTCATGAAAGAATATAGGCCTATCTCAACACGGCTACGCAGCTTTAGCGAACAGCGAACGAATGTATTAAAAATGCTTTAGAAAAACAAATTTGAATGTTAATTTGATTAAAATATGAAATGAATGGAATATATTTAGTATGTTCATGTGTAAAAACATAAAACTATCTTTGCGAAAAGAAGTTTTATCATCTTAGAGTTAAATAATAGTTTTAGACCTAGGAATAGACTCAGTAGAGAGATGCGTTAATGTGTAACCATTTGGTAATGTCTAATGAAAGAATGTGCATCGGGATATCTAAATTCGCAGATATAATGACATCTAGAGACTATATTTTGTATTTTCATGTGTCAAAACAACAACAAATATAAGTGCAAAGTTTAGTTCTTAAAATTAAATCTAGATCTAAATCATTTCGATCTTTTCTCATGTCAAAATTGTAAACATGGCCTATGTTGCTCTTTTTTTTTTTGAGGGTCTTAAGTTTGTTTTAGGGCTACAATACATACACTACGGTATAAGTTGGTACCCAAGGAACATTTCTGCCAAGTTTTATCATGATCGGTGAAACGGTTTGGATTTCTATACGGGGACATACATACATACATACATGCATACATACATACATACGCCAAACATTCTGCTTTATATATATATATATATCTAATTACTTTTTCGCTTGGGGGGGGGGGAAGAAAAAATCTCGCCCCCCTCCTACCCCCACCCCTGAAAAAAAAATCCTGGCTACGCCCATGCCTGATACCCTCATGTAACATCGAGCAATAAAAAATATTGACTTTACATCATATGACATTAGGTATTAAAGAAATGACTCCCTTTGGCCATATAACGTTTAACATTATCTATATTATTTTAATATCAAGCCAAATATGCTCTCATTAACTGGCCGGCTAAACCTTTTAGAGGTTATGTAAAGTGCCAATGACACTCAGTACATAGTCGTTCGGTCAAACCTAGAATGTGAAAACTTGGCTTGGCGGCCTTTAAGAAACGTCACCACAACTAGACAAATCGGACAAAAAGGCTACTACCAGCACAGCGCTGTGGAGCACTCAAGAGCAGGACAAGACACAGGAAGTTTCTTGTTATACACTGCACCCAAACTCGTCCCCGGACGTCTTGACCAACCCTAGAGTAAGGAAAAGAATAGACTTTAGGGCGAGAGAATGTGGTCGACATGTTGTGCGATTCAAAATTTTAGCGCAAGTTACTTAGTTATCTCCCCATCCCTCCCCCCCCAAAGAAAAAAAAACAATTTAAAAAATCAAACCCCTATGACAACAGACAAGAAGTGAAACGGTAGGTGTGAGAACACTGTAAACCGTATTTGCAACCCTGAACCGACACAGAGCAACAGTGGTTTCTGGAAGCCATCATTAGCAATCAGGGACCTTCGTTCGCTAATGACTGTGCTATAAAAGCCTGCGCCGAAAATAATGTACAGAGTATCATTAGTAACGTTTCAAGAGCATGTTCAGATTTCGGCTCCACTATAAACACAAAAATGACTGAAGCCATACAGTTCCAGGTTTAAGCCTACTCGGACACAAGCATTAAGGAAATAAGTGGACAGATTCAGATACCTTGGCAGCACACTCTTCCGAAACGGAAACTTTAGTCATGTAATCGCTAGACTAGTGCATCCTATGGTAGGTAGACTGTCTAAAATGTTTAGAATAGACGAGGTTTTACCAAAAGCACCAAGCTAGTGGTCTATAAAGCTGTTATCCGCCATACATTGCTATATATCTCAGAAACGTGGATAGTATATATAAAAATGGTGAAAAAACTAAACAAGATCTTTCTCAGAAAAATTATGAATATCATTTGGCAAAAAAACATATTTAATACTTAAGCCCTTTGATGATCGGGCCTGCAAAGCATCGCAAACATCTCTGTTTGTGGTGCAGTATTGCCACCAAGAATGAACAGCCCGTTAACGTGAAAAACCAATTCACATATCTAAGAAGCATAGACGCCCTGACCAGGTACAGTAGGGTTTTTTGGACACATACAGGCTAAAATTTGACAAAAAAAATCGTTCCGCCTCCCAGAAAAATAAATGTCTGTCTACCAAGCAGTGGTTCTCTAAACCCTTCTATTTGGACATGAGACATGGATACTATACAGAAAGCAACTAAGACAACTTAAGCGCTTTTACATCAACAAACGCACACACACACCTATATATATATATATATATCATGGGCGTAGCCAGGATTTTTTTTCGGGGAGGGTTTTGGGGGGGGGGATCCCCCCCGACCTCCCCCCCCCCCCGGAAAAAAATTATATATATATATATATATATATATATATATATATATGTGTGTGTGTGTGTGTGTACATAATTAATCTTTATTACATTCTGACCTTTTCGTCAGCAAGGGGGTCTGGGGGAGTTCGCAGCGCTCCCCCAGCGCGGGGCGAAGCCCCGCCGCCGAGCACTATTTCTGGTATTGAAAGCATATTCTGAGGTATCTACAGTGCATTATCTTGCTATTAAAAAGTTTTATTTCAAAAACCTAATGTGCTATTCTTACTGACTTAGACCCTCTCGCGCCTTTCGGCGCATTTTCCGGCAAGCTGTTTCCGCAACTCTAATTTTGCGTAATTCATTTTGTCGGAAAACATGACCCGCAAAACCTCATGCGACGCTCTGTCACAACCTTACTAAGGATTCAACTCCCAGTTCGGCATATGATTTCTTTGATTTAGACCCGATCTCTATGACTGACTCCTAAAATCTGTCTTAGCCATCTTTGTTGAGACACATTTAATGATTTTCAATTTCGGCAGAAGACTATTCACACTAATTAATGGAGCCCAAGCCACTAGTAGAAATTTGTAACCTTTCTTGACTACGCTCTTGGAATTACATGCCTGTATAGATTTTATATATAAAAAGGAAAGTTTTTTTGTCAAATCATCTGTTGAGGGGTTTTAAACTAAAAAATCTCTGTTTTTTGTTTGTTTTGTTTTTAATTCAAAACCCCATTTAGCTACGATCATAGAATTCGGTGACTGTAGTTTGCTTTAAAATAATATTGAAGAGAGAGATTTTCAATTCTAAACGCTCTGTATGGGAATTTTAAACTCAAAACCATCTGGAGGGGTTTTAAACTTTAAAGAAAAAGCCATCTGGAGGAGGGGGGTTTAAACTCAAAACCCCTTTGGCTACGCTCATACTTTTTATAGTGTGTAATTTGCTTTTTTTTTTATATTGAAGAGGTACTTTTTAGCTTCAAACCCCAACTGGAAGGGGGAGGGGGGTTAAACTCAAAACCCCTTTGGCTACGCTCATAGAATTTTTAGTGTGTAATTTGCTTTTTTTATATTGAAGATGGGGTTATCGTAAATTTTGGATGGGTTTTTTAAATCAAAATCTTCCTCAACTGTGCTGTTGGAATTTGGGGATTGTTGTTTGCATTTTTTTGTTTTGTTTTATAGAAGAGGGGGATTTAACTGCAAAAACCTCTGGTAGGGGGTTTAAAATTCAAAACCCCCTGTAGGGGGTTTTAAACTCAAAGCCCCCTGGTAGAGGGATTTGTATCTCAAAAACCCCTGATAGTGGTTTTTAAAATCTCAAAACCCCCTGGTAGGGGGATTTAAACTCAAAACCCCCTGGTAGAGGGTTTTAACTCAAAACTGCCTCGGCTGTGCTGTGGTAAGTGATGATTTAGTATTAAAATCTCACCTAAAATAAACAAAATGAAAGCAAAAATCAGTCACTAAATTCCGTCCCCCCCCCCCTCGCAGGGGGGGGGGGATTTCATTTCGGGGGGGTTTTGAACCCCAAGAACCCCCCCCTGGCTACGCCCATGATATATATATATATATATATATATATATATATATATATATATATATATATATATATATATATATATATATATATATATATATATATATATATATATATATATATATATATATATATTGATTGATTTATTGATTAATTATTTATTTATGCTCATACTACCTTCTATGCTAAACCGAGTCATTAAAAAGTATCTTTGAAGAAAAAGTCAGAAAACGAATAAAATTTAAGTTAGTTATGTTCTGAGAAATAATTCATGATTTTATTTATGTAATATTGAAAACTTCCTCACCTGATAAGGTACTGATTAAAGAAAAATATATACAAGCAAAGAGAAGAAAATTAAAATAAAATTGGATCATTTTTCCAATCCAACCACAAATATTCAAATTGATTTGAAAGTAAAACAACTTTCAAAACTGAACACGTTTTCCTCAGACAAAGATTATAGAACAAAAAAGTTGATAAAACTACAGTAGATGATGTCAACAGGAAAAAAATCTGTTTTATTTCCGACTTGCAAGCAGCTGTTAAAAACAGATAAGCCACTCATTTAATTGCCATTTTGTAGAAACAATCACGTGACTGCAGGATACGGCATAAAAAGAAGAACGATAGTTACAGTACTATTTTATACTGTTCCGTCAATGTGCATATGCATGATAGTAGACCTTTTCCTTCATCTTCAGTTATTCCTTAGTTCTTTGAACCGTATGAACATCTTAAATGTTCTGTCGACGGTCTTACTCCATTCCTATCGTGCCTTAAGATATGATTAGTGTTTTCTAAACAGTTTTCCATAACAGAACACGAAACACTGCCCAATTTTGAGTTGAATGTTTTTTTTTTATTTGTTTAAATTAATAACTAATTCTAATTTAACCTTTTATTTTTGAAGTATAAGCCTTTTGAAATATATAAATATAATCGTGTTCGAGTTTGTATCTATTCTCACACAGCTTCGCGTGGGTCAAAAGGCCAGATTCGACATAATAGGAGTGACATCGAGACGTATTCGCAGAACATGGTTCGTCTTACTTTAAAAGTGACATGGAGACATATTCGGAGAACATGGTTCGTCTTACTTTAAAAACAAAACTGGGAATGAATCATGTGTATTTATGTTTCTTGTGTGTTTTGTGAACTGATCTGTACTGGTGTGTCAAACTGGCACGGTTTCCAGGTCAGCGTGTGTGTGTGTGTGTGTAATGTGTTATAATGAGCCACTTTGTCAACCTTGTGTTATAAAGTCGATGATAGAAACATGTTTCCATAGTGTTCTAAAGGTTACTACACTAACCATGGATATGAATTTTTGTAGAGCTGATTTGGTAGATACGTACGAGAATTTTTCACAGTATTGAGATAATAGATATTTCTCTTTGGTTGTGGCATATTTGTTTTTGCGCTTGTATGGATGGACAATTTACAAAAAATATATTTACGCCAAATGCAAAATACCTTGCTAAACAATAAACTGGAAACAATACAGGAATTCGCTGACAAGCACGACATAAAGAACTTCTTCTATGTCTATGGACCCACAAAGTCAGGCTTATGCCATCTGCTAAATGCTGATGGAACAATACTATTTACCGATAAGTAAGAACTCCTGAAACGCTGGGCGAGCACATTGAAAAGGTTATTAATACAACCTTCAATCATAATTGAGGCTTTAGCAAGTACCAATAAATGAGAAAATGTATGACCCACTTACGCTAAAGAAAACAGATCATAACATTTAACAGCTTGCAAGTGGAAAAGCCCCGGAGCTGGCTCTATTCACGATATGTTAATTTGGCCTTAAAATAAAGACCATTTTCTGTGTCGAATACACAATCTTACAATAGTACATCGATTTTATTTCCCATAGTAGAAAGCAATGAACGTGGCTTTGTGAAATAGGTTAGTAGATAAATAGATAGATGTAAACTTTTAATGGCATTTTCGGTTTATATAAAAATGTTCGCTATGTAATACTTTTTCTTAGTGTCTAAAGATAAAAAAATCAAATAAGGAGTTTACGTATATAGTGTCTTTAGGTCCAAAAACAATACAGCTTTTTGACGTGTGTATACATAACTATGGAACCAGTCGTCACTGCGTATCCTTTTTTTAATTACTTATTTTTATTTTTATGATGTTCAAAAAGACGTTTTTTCATTGTTTCCTTGTCGGCATTAAAGGATTGATTTTTTTTTACATGAACTCAAACGCTATCTTTTCATCGTGTCTGTTTGCAGGTGTCAGTGACCACGTCGTGAATCAAAAGCCGATTAGGCAATGACCAATAATGAATCGTGCAATTAAAATTTAATCATTTCTGTTTAGATACAACAGCTCGTCTGAGGCCTTTGGACCTTATCTCTCGTAAAACTTTGACGTTTCCAGATTTCTTTTATATTTTTTTAATTTTTATATATTCCTTTTGCTATTTGAATCTGTTCCATTCATAGATTATGCTTAACCAAATATAAACTTCTCGAGTATGTTAAATGCTCCTATAGGTTTAATTTTGATAAAAGCACAAGTCTAGCTTTTCAATGCTTCAAAAGAGCATGTCCCACATACGTGTAACGATTATAAATTTGACTATTTTAAATTAGAATTTTGGATATAGTTTTATTTTATATCTCTTTGTTAAATGTAATATTTAAAAATATTTAAAAATATCCGCTACAGGAAATATAAAAAAAAGTTGCTGTTTAATGAAGGAATTCATTTTTAAGTGGGCAGGCCTATTAAAAGAAACAATGAGATGTTGTAGTTATGTTTTACAGAATATCACTTCCTGGTGTAATGTTGATAAATGATAAAGAGGTAATTAAGTATGGCGTTTGTAATTGGAGTCACAAGTAAGTTAAACTGAACAATTTTATAGTTTGATTGCATTTGCGTTTAAAGAATCATCACCAGTCATGGGTTCTTAAAGTCAAGAGTTAGTCATACAGAAAGTCAAAATATAATGTAATTGACAATAGCAGTAGTATTTGATAAGTATATATATATATTGTTACGAAATCTCACTATCCAGGGTCTCTGCAAACTGCACCATACACCACCAACGTAAAGAACTTGACAACTCAGGGCTCCAAAGTAGTGTAACACTTTAATAGTTGAATGAATCTAAGCCAATACTGTACAATTGGCAACACGTAACACAAGACTGTACAATTATTTCTCCGTTAACACCGTACCGACGTATCAACTCTTGCACTGGCCTCTCCGTCTCGTTCAGGGCTTAAACTGGGTTCAACAGTTCAGGACTGACTTCACACACTGGGCTCGTTGTGTCGGACTCGATCGCAGACCAAGGTCAAGACGCCAGTCGTCTCAACTGTACTTGACAGTACTCCACACTGAACCTTCGTATTGTTACGTACAGAACCACACCGCTGAACTGTGCTGTAGTCGACCGGACTGTAACTGTATTGAACCGGGCTGTGGTGAACCGTGTTCTGAACCGCCCCCTGACTTCGACACCTCCCTTTTTTATATGGGGTCCCTAATGGCCTTTTAGAACCGGACTGAACATCGATCGAACTTTCTGGATGGTTATATGACTACATCCCTCGTGACGATCCTAAGCTCTGTTTACGACGCCGATCCTTCCCGAACCGTCATGTTGATACTCGTCTCGATAGACCGTCGTAACTCGTCACGGTTGACAACTCGTCTATCTCTGGTATGGGGTTATTTGCGTCGACTGACTACACACACACCACTACCCCCATCTGTGCCACCATCGGGTTTATAACAATATATATATATAACATATGGCTGCTTTTGTCTCGAAAGGCAATGGATGCGATCAAATGAGTCACTAGTTTTGGTTTAATCTTGAGACCGGGCAGAATCTGGTGTGGCTGATCAAGCCAATTCTAGAACGGCAGACTTTGCCACAATTCATACATGTGTATGCCTCTGATTCAGGGCTAGCGGACAGGCTTTCTTTTTTTCCCTCTTGATTAAGGCCGCTTCAATTCTTTTGTTCTCAGCGAGGGTTGTCCCAGCACACACAGTCTGTCTCCATGCACTCCGGTCTTTTGCTATGTTTTCCCACATACTTTTGCTTATGCCTGTGGCTCTCATGTCTCGCTTGCAGACATCTCTATATGTTAGTCTTGGGTGGCCCTTGGGTGTGACTCCTTCCACAAGCTAAGCATATAAGATATCTTTCGGGATTCTACCATCTGGCATGCGGGTGACATGTCCGAGCCAGTGTAATCTTCTTTGTGTCAGGAGAGCATACATGCTTTTCATATTGGCCAATCTCAAAACTTCCTGATTAGAGACATGGTCCCTCCAAGAGATGCCCATTATGCGCAGTGAATAGTATTGAAGTCATATGCGAAAAATATTACCAATTAGAATAATCTTCGTTTAATTAAAACATTTAAGAATGACATGTAGAGACAATTTTTCTTCATCATAAATTATACGGTTCAGGAATAGCACTAGTTTTTATATATATTTAAATTTATTTATTTGTAATATTATTGTATTTTATATGTAGGCCCTATAATCTGTTGGCAAACAATAATTTCTGTAGATGTCCGCGGGCCGCATAAAACACTCAAGCATTCCGCATTTGACACGCGGGCTGCAATTTGCCAACCACTGATCTAGATTTATTACAAATGTAATTGCCTGACTGATCCAAAGTAATTAATACACTATATAAACAGCTATTTGGACATAATAATCATTCTTTAAAGGTTGGTTAACTGTATAAAGGATAAATTGCCTTTTTAAAAAGTATTTTTATGTTTGTAAGTCTGGATATGTATAAAGAAAATATGTATATATACATCCTCTTTTCGAGTCTAGACTATTTTCATCGTTTGTATATTTGAGCTGGCCACATGACACCCTCGTAAACAGTTGGCTACAGAAACTGATAATTTAAAAACTATCAGCTCCTTAGATCACAAGGAATTTTACTTTACTGAGAAGAGATTACATGAGCGTAACCATAATTTCTTTTCGTGGATGGGGAAGTTGTGAAAAATGTTACAAATTATGCATTATTTATTAACCGCCAGGACCAAAGTAATCGCCCTTGCAAAAGTCAACATCTTCAAATGGAGGATTAAAAATTTTTTTAAATAAAATCTTAGTTTTATACTTTCAATAATAAATTTAATTATATTAGAAGAAAAAAACAACAATGTTAACCCATAATGAACAAAGTCGCTGTACGACTTTATTATAATATAGCGCATATAAATTGTATGTACTGAAATGTAAACATCCAGTGTGTTATCTCTGTATATCTTCTTTTCCGTTGATGTTGGAACTACAGTTTTTAAGTCTTCATTCATATAAGATATCTTCAAACCGTATACATTTTCTGATGATATAAGAAAGTTTACCAAATACAATTATTTATAATAATAAATATATAAATATATATATATATATATATATATATATATATATATATATATATATATATATATATATATATATATATATATATATATATATATATATATATTAAAGTAATTTGAAAAGCTCTAAATAAGCAAAATAAAAACAAAACTTGTCCATATTTTCAATACACATAATTTTTTTTTCTCTTTATGAATATCAAACAAAATTAATTTAATATCTAATTAATTAATTAATTGTGAATTATTTTTTTTAGTTTATTTATATTCTGTTGGGAAAATAAATAATTTTGCAAACTTTCGACTTGATCTGATGATTAAAAGTGGGCGAAATAACGAATTGAAAAAAAAAAACAGGAAAAAAAATGTCCAGAACTTGATAGGAAAATACAGTTCAATATAAAAGTCAAACTATATTACGATATGAGTAAAGGTAAAAGTGAATGAAAAGTATGGCGCAAGGTTGTAAGAGTAAAACGTATTCTAAAGACATGAATTTATAAAGTGATACAGGCAAAGCGGAGCTAGTTATTTGTAGTTGCATGGTTAGAAAGTTAGTTGCCACTAGATAGTTCATGGTTAATTTGTTTATATGGGAATTAAGAAAAGATAAGATACTTTTTATTGATCCAATCAAATGGAAATTCAGTTTGACTACATATGACAACCTTAGCGTAACTAGTGTTCAATAACAAAATAGATGAAAATACAAACAATATTCACAAATGAAACAAATACACACTCACAACCCTAACCCTGTTCCAACTGTGAGAGAGATACCCCTATAGTTCTTACAATCACTCTAATCTTTGTTTTTTGCTCTTATATATGGTGACTATATTTAGATCAAGATAAGGACATGTCCCAATTCCTAGCAGTGGCAGAAGTGTTTTGTTGGTCTAAACTAATTCCGTTTGAATGCCATCAGTCCATTTAGTTTTATTTTTTTATGCTATTTTCTGCTTTTTGAATAATTTTATGGCTCAGTAGCTCAATTACGCATTCCATTACTTGAAGATCAGTCCAGGGTGACATTCTGTGTGGCATAGATATCGAGATAGTGTTCTGTTCATCGTTTTAGCTGCTTGCTTTAATCTGATTTTTCCACTAGATTTTGATAAAATGGGCAGGTTAAGACACTGTTGGACCCAGAGCAGATTTTATGCCATCAAACGGACCAGGTATTTCACAAAAGCTGTTAGCATACTGTCTAGCCAATTAATTCGCCTCCTTTTAGCAACTTAAAAAACTTGTAGAGATTTTGGGCTAGGAATTGCCTTGTGAGCGATGTGTACATATCTCTTTTGATGCAAGGTTCCATCTGTGTAGGATATGTCTCAAAACCAATCTAGCTTTTGTATCTTTGAGGACTAAAAGCTCAACTTGGAGGAATATATCTTTGCCCTCTTCCGATGCAGTAAGGGTTGGCGAGTAGGCATGAAATAAATTAGGTTTAATTACATTAAGGTCCTGAAGATTCATTTTCAATTTTTGTTTATACAGGATAGGGATGATATGATGCTAATTGTATGTATATACACGCACATTTTAAAAATCTAAAACACAAATTCTCTTTGTAATCTTGTTCTATATTTTTAGGTGTTTACTATTGTCTTAAATCTGAAATACAATTATTTAATAGTAACTTTTTTATTCATTTTTTTTTTACGTTTCTCATCTTTTGGAATAATTGGAGAATCTGAAACTTTATGACTGCAAATATATTTGTTGTGTGTTAATTCTTTTATAAATTTTATATAAGAAACAAAAATTGTGGATAAAATGACAAATATTAAACAAATCGATCTTATTTGCTACCTAACCTCTTTATATTGCAGTACAGTAATACATTTGTAATACTTACATGTTTTCTTTGCGTTTGAAACAAAGTTTCCCTGTACAAATAAAGCTAAGACTAAGACTGTTTTTTGATCCTTATGGAAATTGTGATTACAAGGACTATTTTCTCATATAAAGACAACACAACGGAAACATTCACATAAATAGAACAGACACAACATAAATAGTTCATCCAGCGACTACAAACAGGCATCTTGGTCCTTTTCATGTTTCCTTATCAAGAGTGGCGTTGATATAGTCTGACTGAGTGAGGTATGAACGAGTTTTTGTACCGCTCTGTTCTTGTCGTGATTGACAGTAGTCACCCACTTCGCGACGACTTGACGTAGTTATGGTGGAGCGGGTGGATGCAGTTTATTTAGTTTTAGATAAATTATATCATTAAGTCAGAATACTGAATATATATATATATATATATATTTATTTTATTTTCAGATATATTTCCAATTTATTTATTAAGTTTGATAATGCACTTCGTTTACAAAGACCTATCGTTTAGTCTTAAAACTATAAGATAAATTACAAAAAGATAACAGTGCTGCTGATGTTACAGGTAATGCAATGACTATGCTAGTCTGTTAGTCTGTTACTTTCTCCATCTTTAAGAACTTTTTAAAAAAATCGAGGTTAAGTTCGTCAAAAAACATCAACATGAAATGTGGCTTAAAGTGCGAGACTACTCTGTATAAGGAACACCTCTTTAGGCCTATAGAAGTATCCACTTTAATTGCCAGTATTAGTTTAAGGATCTCGTTTTATCACAATGATGACACACAGGTTTGCGTTGCGACTGCTATGTAGCTGCCACGGTAGTTGCCACGGTACAGGTTTTACCAAGCACATCAATCCCTTGGGCTATGAGTATCACTCTGTCACTGTTTATCTAGATGCTTGTTAAACTAAAGGAAAGTAAATTAATACAAAAATTAATTTAATTTAATTAACGTGACTGAAATCTATCGAACTAACTACACCAATCTATAGAAGAAATCTACACAAATAAAATGGTATAAGATCACTTAGCTTTAGAAAGTAGCAACACAAAATCCTCCGAACGTGAGACCAAAAAATAAACACCACTGCTGGCGCACCCTGACCCGTTCTGACTTTGCTTTATTTTTTTTATCGAGATTAATTAACATGGTGGCCTACTAGCTAATTATTCCAGCTATTTGTGGAACAGATATTTAGACCTCTCGGAACTCTAGAGCTCAGCGGCATACAGTTTGGAATACACTGATATAGTCGTATGTTTAGGCTATTGTCATACAAAGAACTCGATGAACGTATTATGGCAACATGAAAATGGCCTAAATATCTCGAACCTTAAGAGAATCAAACCACACTTTGATTCATCTTACACCCATGCACAAACCGGTTATAAAAACAATTAAAATTATAGTCCATTCAGTCATGGCTGGACGAAGTTGTCTTACAGCATAAAAGCTGTTTTTGGTGGATAGATGGACACATCGGGGCATGCTTGAACTTATCACAGACGTCAGTTTTTATCCATTTTTGTGAACATATGATAATGCCCAAGAAATTAAACATCCATACCATTACGCCATTTGTTCCAAGGTCATTCGTCGTCATCAAAAGTATGTAGGGTTCTATAACGAGATGAATGACGTATGTGTGTGAAAGCGTGTGTGATTACATATTATAATTGTTATTGTAGTAATGTTGTGGTGAAGAATTGTAATAGAAACGCATTACAATATATTTTAAATAACAAAATTTAAGTCTTTCTGCAAAAACACTACGTCCCTTTATGTAAGCACTTATACGGGTTACAAAACTCTTTGCCCGAGCAGTGAAGTCTCAGGATATTACAGGATTGTAGTTTCCAAAACATAGTTGAATTAAACAGACATAGTCTTATGATTTGATAAATTTAGAACTTCATAAAATTTGAGGATTTTTTTTTAACTGAGAAAATCTTAAATTTTATAGACAACTATCCGGAATAACCCGCGGCTTGCAGATTTTAGTTTGGGTAGGCCTATTACTGATCTAGTGGATTGGATTTAGATGTCTGTCAAATATGACAAAAATCAAAACACATTTTTTTATTTAGCCACGAAAAAACAGTAAATTGTGAAAATGGGTTTACCGGATTGTTTAGTAATATAGATTTTTCTCTTATTTTCCCTTTTAGGGTTGTGGGTGGGACATTATATATACACCTCGGTTTCCGCCATGACCTAGGGAAAATGTGTGACAAAATTTACTAAGATTAGTCAAATGGTTTTGATTTCTATGCTGGACATACCTACCTACATACATTTATCTATATACATTTATACATGCATGCTTCTTACATTCCACTTCGTGTATTAGATATTGCTATTACCCTGCCCCTGCCTTACACCAGTGCTTATAGTGCGTAACAACGAACTATACATATCTGAATACGGAAGGAATGCGTGTCATTAAATGAGAGACCGGATATCCGCCTGAGGAGAAAGAAAAAAGAACCTTAAAATAGAACTTGGGTTGATCTGCCTAGTGAGAGCTAAACGAGCACCGCTAGAGTAACGGTTCTGAAAGGTTAAAAGTGATATCTGTGAACTGTGTAGTTGTTTGTCAAGAGGTCCTTTATGAGAACTGCGATAGGGTATTTTCCCTTGGTTGAGACAATTGGTTAGAATCTAAAAGCATTAGAGGTAAGAGAAGACAGACGTGGCGGTCGTGAATCTCTGCACACAAGGCCTCATTGCCAAGACGGACATTGATGTTTGCTGTGAACGTCGCAAATCTTTTATCATCTGAAAGAAACACATCTTCACTTTCATTCATCGTAAAGTTGCATCTCTAAGATTTAATAATTTAGTTCAATCTAGATATATAGTGTAAATCATACCGAGACAGCTTGTCGACTTCTGTAGAAACAAAACTGTAACAATTACCGCTTGAACGAATAAAAAAAAAAGTTCAACTTAAAATTTTCAAAACTACAATAAACAACTTCCTTCTCCCATGGTGCCTCCACTGTATATATCTATTCATATATAATTATATATATATATATATATATATATATATATAACTATATATAAATATATATAACTATATATAAATATATATAACTATATATATTAGGGTTGTCGGTTCACAATAAAATCATACTTATCGTGCAGTAAAGAGGATCGCTTTGGCCAACGCATCCTTTGTCACACAATCCAGTTCTAGGGTCGCATGAAGAGGCAATACAACTGTTTCTGCATTCATTGATACAGTTAAAACCCCAAAATCCTCTTCCACACTCTGAGCAGTAAAAAGAAAACATTAATTTCACATAGGTAAAAAAATAAAAAAATAAATGTTTGCTTTATAAACATATAAACATATAAATTATGCATGTCGTTCCTCAAGGGACAATTACGTTAATGGCGAGTCCTGCGCGGTTAGCTAGTTACAACATAGGAAAATGGCGGAGGTTCTCGGTGTGCACGGCCTTCGGCCATACATTCTTGTTCATGCGCCCGGAGTGCCAGATATATCGGAAATTCGCAATGTTTTACATAGACATTGACTTGGATCTTTTCCAGACAGAACGGTTTGTTCAAGCAGGCTTACACGCTTAGAGTTCGAAGAGCCTTCAGCTCAACTCTTTTGACAATCACACGAAACTCACTAGGTGGACTCAGGGGCGCCTTAAAAATCCCGAAGCTCAAAATCCTAGTTTTCACCTAGATTTGAACCCAGGACCACAGGTTCTAAAGCAAAGATTTTATTATTTTAGCCACCGCGCCCCCTAATAACTAAATAAACGTAGTAAAACATTTTGCATACCGTGTTATGTACAAAAAAATTACAGGAACTGTTGATAGAGCTTGATTATGTAAAGTTCATGCAGTAATAAGGTATCCCTAAAGGTAAATAGAATAAGAAATTACATACTACTCTCTATTTCACAATGTAAATATTACAAAATTTAATCTTCTCCGTGAACGATCCCATTACTTATTTTTCCCTTTTTTTTTTTTTTTTTTAATGTTTTTATGTAACTGTTTAGTAGGTATTTCTTCTCCAGCTTGTATAATAAAATCATTATATCGGACTGTCTTGTTCTACTTGAGTTGTTGTACCATCTTTTCTCTCGTATGAGTACATCGCAACACACATTAATTGTATGCAATCAGGTTTTCACTTAGCATACATTTACTTTGTTGAATATAATTCTGCCTTTATTCAATATACATTTTATTGCATTATTCAGTGAAATATTCTAAGTATATAATATATGTTAATCATTACAGCAGAGAAATTACAGGTACATCCTAGCTCTGCAAATACTGTAAGTTAACAGAGGTTTTCACCTCGTGGTCAGTCACAGACCAATAATTTTCCTCTTGAAAAAGGCACGAGCTATCAACTGATTACAATGTCACAGTGAGTCTCAAACGAGTATGTGACAGTGTAGAAACAACTTTATTTTTTTTTAATTAATTCGTTATGCTAAAATTAAATTTGACCGAATCGGATCATATCAACATAGGTAAATTCAAGTAAAGGGAATGAACCCACGACAAACGCGATACATTTTTGATACTCTATAAAACTTTTTATGCCATATTTTTAAAAATTTACAGGCTATATTTTTTTGACTAATTTTGTTTTCATCCACATTCCATCAAAGAATAGGGAGTTAGCTAATAGTAGGAACTAAAACAAAATGATTAAAGTAAATGACTCTTTTTCATTCACTGACCTACATTACAATCTGGTGGATTACTGTACCCAACACATCCTTGGTCACACACTCCAGTTTTACTGTCACATAATGAATTGAAACAATACTTCCTGCATTGCTTTGTGCAGTTTATACCCCAGGTGCCTTCTTTACATGCTATTAAAATAGAAAACAAGCCATTGTAAATGTATATTTTTCAAAAAGGCTGCTTCTTTACTAATGTTTGTATAGTAAAGTGCATGTATTAGACGAGATTTAAGAGAAAATGAATATCGTACAAATTTTGACACTTTTTCATGGAAATATTTATATTTTTACCTTTATTGATAGCAATCTATCTCTAAATACGTTGAACCATAAAATCCAGAAACTTCAATCTGCATACTTAATTTTTAATGCATTTTCTTTTAGTATACAGATTTTGATATTTCAATGTTTATTAGTATTTATTATTATTATTATTATGTTAGAAACGAAAAAGTATTCGTTTTCTGTAGCTACCAGGGTCGAGTTTCGCTAAAAATAAAAAAAAAATTCATCGAAATCCCTTTATCAGTTTACACTGAGGAATTTTCTGGTGATGTGGCAGGTCTGAAGCAGTACCGCACTCTGACAGGCAACGAGAATGTTTCTAGGAATGTTAAGGGCCTTGAAGGTATCTGTGAGGTCAGTTGTTATTATCCTCTCGGTTGATATAACAATGGGGTATATTGTTGTTTTTGATAAACTCCATTAACGCTTAATCTCCAAGCCTATGTTCCTATATTTTCTTCGTTTTTCTTTTTCTTAAATTATGAGATAGCGGTACGGAGATGTCAATAATGATAGCGGCTTTTTCTTTTTTATCGACGAGCAGCAGATCAGGGTGATTAAAATCTACCGTTTTGTCGCTAAAAATAGGCCTATTCCAGTACAGAAGATGATCAACAGACTCGAGAACCTCTATTGGTGTGTATTTAGAATAAGGAGGAGTATCCTTACCGATTTATTTATTATTTTTATTAGCGGCCCCCGAAAGGGGAAAAGACGCTATTAGTTTTGTGTGAAACGTCTGTCCGTCCGTCCCATTTAGATCTCGTAAACTAGAAAAGATATTGAAAATCCGACATCACAATATTTTAGACTATTCAAAGTTCTGATGCAACGGCTACTTTTTTTTTTCTGAAAGCGAAAAATCTAATTTTTTAAATCACTTATGCAAGCAGTTTTTTAAAAGAGAAAAAGCTATTTAGTATGCATTATAAGTTAGACCTAATTTAAAACAAATAGTAATCTTGTAAACTGCATTTACTCAACTGTTTTTTTATTTTATGTCATTGGATTTTTTTAAATTTTCCAATTTATGAATAAGTGATTGGGCTTTTTCTAAACAATTACATTAATTATAAAACTTCAGTTCGGCCAGGGGAGGCGCGGTAGCTGAGCGGTAAAGCGCTTGGCTTCCGAACCGGGGTTACGGGTTCGAATCCTGGTAAAGACTGGAATTTTCAGCTTTGGGCGTCTCTGAGTCCACCCAGCTCTAATGGATACCTAACATTATTTCGGGAAAAGTAAAGGCGGTTGGCCGTTGTGCTGGCTACATGACACCCTCGTTAACCGTAGGCCACAAAAAACAGATGAACTTTACATCATCTGCACTGTAGATCACAAGGTCTGAAAGGGGAACTAGTTAGGCCAGGTTCACATCTAACTTTGCATTCACATGCACCTATCCTTTGATCTGCTGGACCGTTGGGGCACTACACAAGATCTGTCAACCTTCTTTCTCCATTTGTCTTTGATATAATTTCATTCGGATGTTCTTTCTGAAAATATTGAAGCCTGCCTGGGTGGACCACTTCGGGGGCCGATTTTGAGTTTGTGTTTCCACACAAACTGTCTTTGTAACCGTGTTATTATTATTATTATTATTTTGCAAATTTTAAGAAATGCATTATTATTTGTTCCTATTGGATTAAAAATATTTACAAGGAAAACAGGAATGATACTTAATTTGATCGTCGTTGACTTTGAGTTAACAAGCTATTTTTTTTTAAACCATTCTTAAAGTATAGAAAGTAGCATATCATTCTTTGTGCTTAACTTAG
Source organism: Biomphalaria glabrata (assembly GCF_947242115.1). Classification (NCBI taxonomy): domain Eukaryota; kingdom Metazoa; phylum Mollusca; class Gastropoda; family Planorbidae; genus Biomphalaria; species Biomphalaria glabrata. The sequence continues at coordinate 9,612,016 of NC_074715.1, forward strand.
TTCAAAAAGAAGGCCACGGAGTTGTGCTGACAGGTTTTATGTGATAGGCCTACCTATACAATAGAAAAAGGGGAAAAAAAATTAGGACCTTGCGATCTGTAGGGTATATATGGCCAAAAGATGAGGGTGTTAAGTGGCCAGCACGCGTACCTCAACTAATGTGTGATAAGAGTTGAAAGGTAATGGAGTCCGAAAATTCACGAATTTCAAAATGTCAGTCTTCATAGAGTTTCAGAAGTCAAGCGCTTTACTACTTAGGAACCACGCCCCCCCCCCGCCCCCCATACATTTCAAGATCGAAATCTCATTGAGTAGATTTACCAAATAGATTGTTATTCATAATTTCAACTCAATATATTTTTGAAAGCTAACATTTAAATTTCTTATGTAAAAAAAAACAACAACTATAATTCCTTCATCTTTAAGCACTTATTAACATTTTTTGGGCGCGTAACTTTCTTTCGTTCAAGTTTTCTCGCTTTATATTTCTTTCTACACAGATCAAGATCTATGTCTCAAATCCTTTCTCCTCTAGATCTATAATATACATTGTAAATAGGAGGGATTAACTTTAAGTCAGAATGGTCATTAAATGTGTTTTTACAAAGAACACGAAACTTCTGTGTTACTTCTACAAAAGTAGGTATTTTATCAGTAAAGATTGTTTTATAATTTCTCTATGCCAAAGTGGTTATACTTTTTTGAAATTAAAGCGTGCCACTACTAACATTCACCTTTGTTTTACCTTTCTTACATGTTGGTGGGTCACTATATCCGAAACAACTGTTACTACACAGACCATCATCAAACCGGCACAAGTCTGGGCAGCTTTTATTGCAAGTGTTTTGACAATGTACACCCCAAGTTCCTTCATTGCATTCTGAAATATGTTTTAAAATACCGTGTTATCGTCCTCCCAGCAAAGTGCAAAGTTCATGCATTCTACTCAATGCCTGATGATTTAATGTAAAGTAAGATAATTCTTTTTCACGCATATACTATTTCGAAGGTATTAGAGAGAGTACTTTACAGACGGGGATTATAGGAGACTTTATTTTACAAAGATCCTATTGTTGCCACCAAATAGTTTTCAATCTAAGCTGGCAAGTGTAAGACATCTGTAACTTGAGCTTCAGAAGATCCATCTCCTGGACGGGATACTGTTATCTGAAAAATGACTGCGGTGCATTGAATTTCGTTGGCTTCGTGGGAAATACGCTCTCTGCCGCCTGTGGCTCCAACCGATCTACCTCCACCTGAACTGTCGAACCTCTACTGCACTGTTTCTTTTTGGGATGAATAATGCTAAGAAGGGGGCAATGTTATAACCCCGCCATGCACACCGCCATAGTGCTAAAGGTGTGCTTATTTAGTGAATAGACTAGGAAGGATGTTGACATTAGAGAGAGAAGATTTTTCGCCCAAGTCTAGAGCTGATATGAAGATTCTGTGTTCAAGGCAGATGTCCTATGTGTTTTTGTCATGTCTCCATATAACTAAACACCTATACCTCGTTGAGTTGCCTCCCTTAAGTTATTGCAATATATATACATATATTCTCTTACCTGCATAACCCTCTACTTCACACAGTAATAATGCTATACTTCTGTTTGCAGAAGCGCTAGTCAGTGAACAGGTAAATGCTTTAGTCAGTGTATTATTCGAAGTCGTAAAATGATAGGTTGGGTTTGAAGGCAGTCTGGGAGAGGTATATGTTTTATACAATTCTCCGTTGTTGTCAAATCTTTCAAGTGTAAAATATCTGCTTTCCCCTAAAAACAAATGTCAATGCAATGGTTCTTCAAGTGATCCAAAGAATGTTTCAACACAGATGTAAAGGGAATTGTTGGCGACATGTTTACGATATTTACAATGTGCAAATGAGGTTCTCAATGTTAAATGGATATTTTAAAAAATAGAATAAAATAAAATAAAATAAAATAAAATAAAATATAATATAATATAATATAATATAATATAATATAATATAATATAATATAATATAATATAATATAATATAATATAATATAACTGTTTTCTTTGTTATAAAATGTGTTGTTAAAATAAAAAAAAATCTTGGTCCAAACCACTAAGTGACTGATCATCACACCTACTCTCCCATTAAAGCATAAAGCAATTCCTCAGATAACTTCGAATACATTTACTCTTATCTGAACAAACAAATGTAAGTACAGCCACAAAGTCGTCATTCACTGCGGGCTCCATAAAGGATTCCCACAAATGCGTATTAAACAAAAAAATTAGGGGGGGGGGGGACTATGTTATCATGTATAGTCTATGTTTGTAATTTTATTATAAAATATAATCAAAAACATTGTTAAAACAATACAAGCCCTCTACACTCTCTACCCTCTGTACACCCTCCTATGTGTGTTACTAAAAAATCACACCTTATAACAAGTTTTTCTGAAATATTCGCAACGTCAAACACACATTAAGATTCAACGATTGTATGCATTTTGAAAAGAAAAAAAAAAGGTGAATATTTAAAATTGATACTTACTAAGTGTATTATTAACAAAAAAGATATATTCCTTGATAAATAAAGAATGACTCATTACAATCTCCCAATTCGTGCCAACCGTGTCTGTGTCCTTGCGGTCACAATCACGTACTCCATTTGTAGCTTGAGGATACTGAGGTAGGTTGGTGTCTATTTGACTTATTTTTGAATTACTGTAGTAAACATTCTGTTTTGTCGCCACATTTTGACCTAATCATTTATTTAATAGATTCTATGTTATTTTATTAATATTAATATATGCTCTTGTATTATGTCATAAGTTATAAAGCCAAACATTAAAACCAGCTAGAACTTCTTTGTTTTCAAGACAATAAAATAATTAATTGCAATGCAACTATATGTTTTAAAAAAAATATATGAATATATAATTTATCTATCAATCTATCTATCCAACTATCAGTCAATCTTTCAATCAATCAAATGTCTCTCTCTCTCTCTCTCTCTTTATATATCTTTCTATTTATCTATGTATCTATATCAATGTATATCTATCTATCTATCTATCTATCTCTCTATCTTTCCATAACTTTATCTACCTCTCTCTCTCTCTCTCTCTCTCTTTTATATATGGACTATATTTTGTGTTTTCATGTATCAAAGTAAAAAAACAATCTGCGCAAAGTGTACTTCTTAAAATTAGATTTTAGAACTAGGGTCTTAAGTTACGGTTCCATTTAGCACCCAAATTTAGCACCCAAAGAACATTTCTGGCAAGTTTATCAAGATTGGTGAAATGGTTTTGATTTCTATGCAGGACATACTACATACATACATACATACGCCTTACTTTCTATTTTATATTATACATTTAAAGATAAATAGTTTTACAGTGGCGTACAGTGGATTTAGGTGGGTTGTAAAGGTTTACGCATATGAATCGCTAACCAAATTTGAACCCCTCGACTGTCATCGTATCCGTCTGCCAGGGTCCCGCAGGGGCGCCGGATGCCACAACACGGGCCGTTATAGAAATTCCTCACAAACGTAACGAGTACTTAGCACCGGGAGTAGGAACACTGGTAAGCTGTAAAGCCGTAAAGAATTGGTGGTCCTTCCAACAAACGTTAAGTTTTCTGACACACGAGGATATCTACCTCGTATCGCTCTACAATTGTATGGAACTCGACCCGTTTCTGAAAGAATTGCCGATTCAGGTTGAGGTGGATTATCCGAAGCTGTTTGCTACGGTCGTAGCTGGGTGAGGTTCCTCCTCTACCCCAGTGAGGCGTACTGGCTGCATGTTAGGCAAATAGGACTGTTCCATTGATGAGACAATAGCTTAATACCCTGCACTTGTGTCCAAGGCTGCTGAACCGTTGTCGGCACTGCCTGCTCCTATTAGCTTAAGAGGACATTTTAGAAGTCGTTTCCTACAACGTTCGTAACCAATGCCGTCGGCGCGGCGGCTTTGTGCATTTCCAGAGTATCGGGAAACACTGGCTCAAAGACCTCTCAAAGTTTATAACAAGCTGTTATCTCTAGCGCACCGACCTCCATGCTATTCGCCTCCATGCCTAACCTTGTGAGAAAAGTGCAGTGGCTACTTGGTTCGCTATGCTCCCCATACGTTGGGGGCGGAGTTGGGTGGCTATTTTTTTACGGTCCAATTTATTTGTAGAAATCACAGCTTAAACATAGAAATCTAAATGATTAAAAGGTGTTATTGATATTTTAACAAGTCTACAAGTATGTCATTAGAATTTTATTAACTGAATAGATTTATATATTCGCTTAACAAGGAATATTGTCATTAGGGATATATGCATATTATGGATATATATATTTTTTTTTTAACCTGACAATAGAAGAATCAATGTAATAAAAAAAAACAGTTATTTAATTTAATATTGGTAATTAAATATTTAGTTTAGTATCTTGAACAAGAGAAAGAAATTGTAATTTATTGAAATATTGGTATAAGCTTAATAAGTTACCTTTGTAGGTCGGTTTCTGAGGGTTAGTGAACACAATATGAAATTGTAACAATAGATAACTATACAATATTCCATGTTAATAGATTCTTCGCTACCAAGTGGTTACCGCGTGGGCTTAAAATAAACTAAGAAAGCTTTAGCTCACAAGTTTGAATTCAGGTCGTTTCCCTTCCCCCCCCCCCCCCCCAACTTTTTTATAAATACAAAGCGATCACCTAGATGGGTTTTTTTTTGTTCTTCCCCTATCTCTTTTCAACTGGTCCAAAAAAAAAAACAAAAAAACTGATAGTAACATAGCGTTTCGAGAAAGCTAAAATAATGCTCTAAAATAAAACATATGGTAAAAAAATATTTATAATCGCACATATTTAACATTGTTAGTCTAGATCAGGGCTGAGCAAGCTTATTTTATCAAGGGCCACATTTTAAAAGAACAGGGATTGGATGCCATTCATACATTTTTCAATGTGTACATACAAAGTAGAAAAATACACTAGCTGTTTTTTTTTTTTATATTTTGTGAAAAAAAGTATCATTCATTTTTACATCGAGAGTTTACAATTTCTGAAACTAAGTTTAGCGGCCCACGTAAGGGGAAAAGCCGCTATTATGTTTGTGCTAAATTTCCGTCTGTCCGTCTGCCTCACTCAGATCTCGAAAACTAGAAAAGATATGTAAAAATATAATTTAACCATGCGTTGCAGCTTAAAAAGTTTCTGTACAACTGCTACTTCTGTTTTTTTAAAAGCAAACCGTTTAATTTATATTTTTTTTTATGCAAGCGATTTTTTTCATACAAATACACCAATTCTAAAACAATTACGAAAATAGAAGGGAGGCAATGTTACAATATGATAACAAAAAAAGACCATTTTTCGTGTATTTTCAGTATCACTAAGTCAAATTTATTTATAAAATGTACAAGAAATGTTTACAACAAGTATAAATATTAGTTAAAGGTGTTTTTTTCTGGTCAACTAGCTGTTAAAATTAAAAGAAAACAATTATGTTTGTTTATAAAGGCTAAGAATGCATATTGTATGTAAATATCAGGACGGATTATCTTGATGGTTTCATACCCTGCACAATGCAATCCCCTGTCGTCCCCTGTCGTCCAGCGGGAGATTTGGAAAACTTTATAGGAACATCTAAAACATGTAAAACATTTTACAAAAAAAAAAAAAAACAACAACAACAAAAAATTACCGTTTTTTTCAACGCCCAAAGATTCTTTGAAACATTATTACTTTTGACAATCAAAACAAAATCACATCTTGAATATTCCTTGCGAATAGGCGGATCCGACAGGTATCCGACCTCGACGGGGCCGCCTCTGAGTTTGTGTGACAACACAAACTCTCTTTGTAAACTTTGTTTTTTTTTAAATTTTGAAATGTTATTATTGTCGTTTAACATCACGACATTTTGGTAGTAAAGTATTCTATTCTACTTTACTGAGTAGATCGTCGCCATACTTTGTTTTCGGGGGGTGGGAAGGGGAATTAGTAATAAAAAAAAATTCTTTATCACGTAATATTTATTAACGTCCAGAAGTGAAATAATCACACTTGGAAAAACTCACCAGCGTCATAAAGAAGGATTTAGAAAAAAACAGCAACACAATAATACTTATTATTATACTTGGTTTTATACTGTTAATAATAAATTGAATTATATAAGAGGAAAAACAATCTTACCAATGTTAACCCATAATGAGCAAAGTCGCTGTACGGCTTCACTCTTTATTATAATATAACGTATATAAACAGCATCTATTGAAATGTAAACGTCCAATGTGTTATCTCTGACTACAATGTTTTCCTTTGAATTTGCAAGTACGTGTTTACGGTCTTTTTTCATATAAGATATTTTCAAACTGTATAAATATTCTGAGGATATAAGGAAGTTTAGCGATTAAAATTATGTATAAAAAAATGTATATTAAAGTAATTTTGAAAGTTCTAAATAAGCAAAGTAGAACTAACTTTTTTTTCTTAAACAAAATTTATGAGAGGAGAAGAACTCCACATTTACAAAATATAATACCAAGCAATTTTTATTTTAAAATTAACTACTGTTAACTTTTATTGACATTATATTACATTGTTATCTTTAAGCTTATGTGCATTATTTTTTATCTTCTTATCTTATCTTATATATCCTACGCATTCCATGTCTCTACTCATAAATGTTAATCTTTGACTTAATGCTATGCTAAATCGTACATTTCTGGCTTTTTCGGGCAACCCATTCCATTCTCTAATGGCACTAAGAAAGAAGGACCACTTGTACGAATTGGTTCTAGAGTATGAAATAGAATATGTGTCTATATCTTTTTGTCTTCATAATTGTAAAAAAATTTATTTTTTTTTTGTATTTGTATTTCTAGACTTTCCTTTACGTCCGTGGTATTAACTCTTTCTCTCCTAACTCGAGCTCCTTGATAGGAAGACAAGCGGTTTATGCAGATGAAACAAATCTTATTTTAGAAATAATTAAATTTAATTTCTAACAATGTGACGTTTAAAGTACAGATACACAGTTGAAGAAATACAACATTTTGTGAGCGAGTTGTAATTATTTCAATAGCTTAAGGCACGAACTATCAGATTGATTTTCTCCTTTTTATGGTTACACTATAAGCTTTTGTATTTCGAATTTAAGCTGCGTAAGCATACAGGAGGATCCTGTTATTAAAATCATAATGTCATAAAAGGATATTAGGATTGTTGGTTTCACATATAAAGACTCGCAAGCATTAAAAATTACGTTACGCAAGTAAACGGTTAACGATTTTTTTCATTAATGTTATTATTAATTATGATTTTATTTGAGATGATTAAGTCTAAACAGCACTTTAGAAACTATGCGTTCTAGATTAAAAACTTGGTAACGCTTCTTTTTACCTGGTTTCTGAGTAGACAAACGAATCCATGGGTTATAATAAGACCTTTTCAGATCTACAATTAATCCAACCATATTGAGACTGATACACGTTATCTCGTCATCATCATTTAAATCACTTGTAACATCCTCTCGAGTATGGTTAGTTGTAGCTTTGTATTCAATTAAACCTTAAAATCATACAGACAAACTAGATAAATAGAGATAGAGATTCTAAAATCATACAGACAAACTAGATAAATAGAGATAGAGATTCTAAAATCATACAGACTAACTAGATAAATAGAGATAGAGATTCTAAAATCATACAGACAAACTAGATAAATAGAGATAGAGATTCTAAAATCATACAGACAAACTAGATAAATAGAGATAGAGATTCTAAAATCATACAGACTAACTAGATAAATAGAGATAGAGATTCTAAAATCATACAGACTAACTAGATAAATAGAGATAGAGATTCTAAAATCATACAGACAAACTAGATAAATAGAGATAGAGATTCTAAAATCATACAGACAAACTAGTGTGATGTTGCTTGTTCAGGCTGTCTTGAGGTCAACTATAGATGACTGTTGAATTTCAACCAATTACTCTGCAAGCGTTTGAGTTTTATTGTTCGGGTGTATTCAGTGTAGTTGATCAACAATACAGAATAAACAAGACGATCGATTTAACGAGTAAAGAGATGTAGTCAACTCTGATGAACAGTTAATACTATATTTATTATAATAAAAGGAAAAGGCCACAGTAAAATCTCTATCGACTAAACACGTCTTTACCCTAGAGGATTCTATCGCTAACTGATTTTCCGGTCTCTAACCCAAAGTATCCCAAACGTCACTAGTCCCGTTCAATTTACGTCTTCTATGGTGCGTCGCTAAATAACTAATACTATAAACAAGGTGTCTAACACTAGATAAATAGAGATAGAGATTCTAAGAATGAAAAATCGGACCGTCCCATCACTTGAAAGTTTAGGGTCGGCGGTGACAATCAACCACACCAAATGGTCAACATAGTGGAGGGCGACATTATCTAATAATAGGTTAAAATAAAAAACAAAATAGTACATATAATCAACATAATTAAAGAATTAATTTACAAATTGTGTGTTTTTTCTACTAAAATCCCCCCCCCCTTTGCTAAATGGGGTGGATCAGCCGATTTGAGGTTCGATCGCCCAAATCGACCCCCATCCTTGATCCGACAGTAACGACACGTGAGAAATTCAAGCAGGCTTTGGCCATTCTCATGCATAATCCGCTATTAAAAAAATAAAAAAAAAAACACTCTGGCAAGGAAGTTTGGTCTTACACTACTATGGCAGTGTAGACTTCAAAAAAGAAAAGATGCTTTTTTTCTTAAGAATGTTTGTAATTGCTTTCTTTAGTCTTAGTAAAACCTGCTCATGCCCTTCTAAACGAAGAAAGTGTGGGGCCTAGCACGTATTAGATTGATATTTTCCTGACATTGCCAACATGCTAACCTAGTAGATAATCTTAGCCACCATAATATGCTTTTCCTTTTTAAAAATAAAGTGTTAACTGCTTCGCGAAGCGTGTTGTGTTCAGTTAGTCGTTATTTACTGTAGAGTTATACTGTAAAAATGTGTAGTATTTTCACGTCATTGTTTATAACTGATTTTTTTTTCTTGCGTCGTCATTATGTCAATATTATGCGAAAGGTCAAAGCCGTTATTTTTTTTTTTGTTTTCTTTCTATGTAACTATTTCACATTCACCTATTCCTTAGTTTATTGAACCGTTGGGGCACCACCCAATATCTGTCAACCGTTTTCTCCGTTTCTCTCAGTTTCATTTAGTGACAGACATCACCTTTTTTATGTTGTATTACCAGGAACATTTCTTTATCAAGCACACTTAACCTGTTGACAGAATTTTTGTCTTAAAATGGAACATTGATGAGGTCAATAAAATTTCTATTCAATACTATTTAAGTATTTAATTAATCTATATTATGCCTTATGTTCATTAATGAATACTATTAGTCATATTTCATTTCATTGTATAAATCTCATTGGATTTAATTTATAGTTTAATTACAAATCATCAAACACATCGTTTATTAATTTAAGTACAACTGACTGTGTATGGTGTGTCTGTTAGGCTGAACCTTGGGACTAATTTATTTAAAAAGTAAAAAGAAATTACACATTAATTATAACACACGCACATTTCAATCCTAATTACAGTGTTAACACCTAGACAAATTAATAATTTAGTAATAAATTTATCAAAGACCTTACAGCAGCTTGAAGTCAGAGTACCCTCTCCTAGATAAATTGCCTTACTAGGCTGACACGCTCTATCCGAACATTACAATCGGTTTTGAGGTGCAGTCTTCCGCCTTCACATCTTTTAGTCGAAGCAGATTCTCATGGCTTAGGAACTAAAGTCGCACGAGCCGACCAGGTGCTGTACTTAATTGACAAAGGTTTTATGAGACGATGCCGTTTATTCTATTAAACCCCAACTCCTTAAGGCGTGACAAACTTTAGAATCCAAGATATATAATATATATATATATATATTATTATAAATGGCTCCCTTTGTCTCGAAAGGCAATGGATGCGCCCAAATGAGTCACTGGTTTTGGCTTAATCTTGAGACGGGGCAGAATCTGGTGTGGCTAATCAAGCCAATTCTAGAACGGCAGACTTTGCCACAATTCGTACATGTGTATGCCTCTGATTTAGGGCTAGCGGACAGGGCAGCTTTCTTTTTTTCCCTCTTGATTAAGGCCGCTTCAATTCTTTTGTTCTCAGCAAGGGTTGTCCCAGCACGCACAGTCTGTCTCCATGCACTCCTGTCTTAGGCTATGTTTTCCCACATACTTTCGCTGATGCCTGTGGCTCTCATGTCTTGCTTGCAGACATCTCTATATGTTAGTCTTGGGCGGCCTTTGGGTCTGACTCCTTCCACAAGCTCAGCATATAAGATATCTTTCGGGATTCTACCATCTGGAATGCGGTCGACATTTCTGAGCCAGCGTAATCTTCTTTGTGTCAGAAGAGCATACATGCTGCTCATATTGGCAAATCTCAAAACTTCCTGATTGGAGACATGGTCCCTCCAAGAGATGCCCATTATGCGTCTCAGGCAGCGCAAGTGGAAACTATTCAATCTGTGCTCTTGGTACATGTATGTTGACCAGCTTTCACTGCCATAAAGGAGAGTGCTCACAACACAGGCGTTGTAGACTAGGATTTTGGTCGCTGTGGTCAATTTACCATTTTCCCAGACGCGCTTGGAGAGTTTTGCCAATGCTGTGGTAGCTTTTCCTATCCTTTTTATCAGCTCGATTTTTGCATTAATATATATATATATCATTGGCGTAGCCAGGGGGGTGTTTTGGGGGTAAAACCCATCCGAAATGAAATCCCCCCTCAGGGGGTATCAGAATTTAGTGATTTTTGCTTTGATTTTCTTTAGTTTGTGTGAGATTTTAATACTAAACCATTATTTGCTTCAGAGCAGCCAAAGAGGTTTTGAGTTGAAAACTCCATATAAAGGGGTTATGCTGTTAAATCCCCATCTTCTATAAAACAAAAAACAACAACAAAAAAATAATGCGAACGACAATCTCCATATTCCAAGAGCATAGCTAAGGAAAATTTTGATTTTAAACCCCCTCCAAAATTAACGATAAAACACGCTCTTCAATATAAGACTAATTATTCACCAGATAATATGAGCGTAGCCCAGAGTTGTTGTTTTTTTGTGTTTAACCCCCCCCCCCCTCCAACGGGTTTGTAGCTAAAATAGACTTCTTCAATATAAAAAGCAAATTACGCACTCAAAATCCTATGAACGTAGCCCATGGGGTTTGAGTTTAAACCCCCTCTAGCGGGGTTTAAAATTACCGAAATACCCCTCCAGTATAAAAAAAGCAAATGACACGCACAAAATTCTATGAGCGTTGCCAAAGTGGTTTTAAGTTTAAACCCTATTTCATTGGAGTTTAATGCAAAAATATACCACTTCAATATATATATATATCTAAATCTATCTCTATCTATCTATCTATCTATCTATCTATCTATCTATCTATCTATCTAGCTATCTATCTATCTAGCTATCTATTTACATATATATATATATATATATATATATATATATATATATATATATATATATATATATATATATATATATATATATATATATATATATTACACACTCAAAATGCTATGAGCGTAGCTAAAGGTGGTTTTGTGTATAACCCCCCTTTTTTTTTCAGTGGGTTTTAATGCTAAAAAAATATCTGTTCAATATAAAAAACAAGCAAATTACACACTAAAAATTCTAGCCCCGCCAAGGCATAAAGGTATTTAGAGTACAAATTCACCTCCTCCAGAGTTTTTTTTTATTTTTAAAGTTAAAACACCATAAAGGTGGTTTTGAGTTTAAAATTTTTCTAAAGATAGTTTTGAGGTTGAAAACCTCTCTCTTTAATATTATTCTACGGCTAACTACAGTCACCTGAGTTTTTTTTAGTTTAAAACCCCCCAACAAATGAATTTGACGATAAAATTTCCCTTTTCGATATAAAATCTAAAGCAAACTACAGTCACCTAATTCCAAGAGCGTTGTCAAGAGAGGTTACAAATATGTATCAGAGAATGGGCTCCATTAATAAAGTGTAGTGACTAGTGATCTGCCGAAATTGAAAAAACACTAAATGTGGCTCAACAAAGATGGCTAAGACAGATTTTAAGAGTCAGTTACAAAGATAGGGTCTAAATCAAAGAAATCGTATGACGAATTGCGAGTCTACCCCTTAGTAAGGTTGTGAAAGAGCGTCGCATGAGGTTTGCGTGACATGTTCTCCGACAAAATGAATTACACATAATAAGAGTTGCGATGACATTCTAGTTCAACTTGGTGCCACACTTTCATGGAGGTCCTCAGAGCAGGTGGGAAGAGGTTTCAGACATTGAGAGTGACAAAATTTTGTTGAAACATCTTGCCGCCTAATGCACTGAATCGAGCAGGAGGGTCTAAGTCAGTAGGAATAGCACATTAGGTTTTTGAAATAAAACTTTTTAATACCAGGATAATGCACTGTACGCCTTAGAATATTCATTTTGTTGGCTTTCAATTCCGAAAATAGTGCTTGGCGGCGAGGCTCCACCCCGCGCTGGGGGAGCTTTCAGCGCTCCCCCAGACTCCCTTGCAGGCAAGGGCGGGGAGTCTACATTTTTTTTTACCAACTCCAGGGAGAACATATTCTAGGGCACAATATATGTCTTATGAAAGAATGAAGGGTCAGAATGTAATAAAGATATATATATATATATATATATATATATATATATATATATATATATATATATAGATAGATAGATAGATAGATAGATAGATAGATAGATAGATAGATAGATAGATAGATAGATAGATAGATAGACAGATAGATAGTTAGATCCGGGTAGGTTTTCGACTAAGATGTAATAATCTTTTTTTTCTAAAGGAATTTTGAAATATATGGTGAAGTGTTTGTAAAAAATATTATTCTATCAAAATTTCAAAACAATACTTACGGTATTGACATTTGTGACCAAACCAACCAACTTCACATTTATTTGGACATTCACCTTCAGGGCTACACGATTGTTGACAGCGACATTTAAATTTACATTCAGGGCCAAACCAACCATCTTCACATTTATTGGCTGTAAAAAAATAAAGATTCACCGGTTAGCCCCCAACCCCAAATAATATAAGTATTATTCGAAAGCTATTAAAAGTAGAGTCTTCTATGGCCTCATTTTGTCGCAAAGCAATAGCATTAGTTTTGTTCGGAATACATCAGTTACACCTATTTACAAAGCTTATATGACCAAAGGGTAAGTTCCGATTTAGTTTGAGTTCAGTGGCGTCGTATGCTCTGCCAGGATATAACAATTTTTAATGCAAGCTTCCTACGTGTCCCCGTGCTCTGATTTATCCTCAGGGCTGTCTCCTGAATCCTTTCCCATTTTAGATGTTTTAAATGGGTCTATTCAGGTGAGTGCCCCTTATAATGCTGCCATCTTCTCTAACAGCGGGTGACGTAGAAAACAACCCGGGATTAGTTTTAAAAGCCTATTAATTGGGGTTAGTCAAGTCAAGGAAATTACAGCCCAACGTGTGAGTGGAGTGCGTGAAACGTAATATGAGACACATTTCAAGATGTTTAATGAAAGAAAATAATTTTAAAAAATGTCATCATGATCGTTTAGGTCGTTTCTAAACAAAGTTGTTGGACTTGAACTCAGGGCTCGAGCATCCTGAAAGAGAATAATTCAACACTAGCTGTACACACCCGTTGCTTTGTTCCTAGGCTTTATATTGTTTACTAGTCGACCAGGGCGTAGCATACGCCGCTATTTTGTAGGGCCCGCCATAGGCCACAGCAACCTATACGACCGCAGTGGGCCCCACACTTTCAAAGGACCCGCATTTATTCTATGTGTAAATAATTAAATAGTTTGTTTTATAACTTATAACATATTTCTCTCGGCCGCCTGATTTACCAGGAGCTCCTGGAAATCTGAAAATGCAAAATATTTGAAAAAGTCATGGAAATCTCCAGAAATTATTAAAAATCTTTTGAAAACTCATACACATCTCATGAAATATATAGACCAAAATTTGTCATTTTGGGGGGGTCGTTCAATATGGAAAACGCCAATCCAACGGGCGATAAATAAAAAAGGCATTATGCATTAGCCGTAATTGTTTAATCTGGTGAAATAAGCTTCTCGGCCTCAAACTAATGAAGAATTACTTAAGTTCAATAATCCTCGTAGATAGATTGAAACATTCATTAATTGTTGCTATTGAGCGTTATCTATGAAGGAAATAAAATTTTCATGATACAATGTAGGCTATTAAAGTTCGTGGGATAACTCTATCCGCAGAAAAAAAAAGTGATCTTTCCTTTACTTCTTCTTCCCATCCAAACTCTTGAGCGAAGAATAGAATTATATATATATATAGATTCATAGGAGCCTCACTTTCACTCACCCGCGCTAATTCAAGGTGTACACATTATTAAATTAAACCATTTATAACTTAAAACAGATTTCCCGCGCCCTCCTGTCGATTTACCAGGAGCTATTGGAAATCTCCCGAAATCGCAAAATATACGAAAAAGTCCTTAAAATATACTTGGTGAAAGAAGCTTCTCGCGCCATAAACTAATGAAGAATTACTTGAGGTCAACAATTCTCAAAGATAGATTAAAACATTTGGTAATTCTTGCTATTAAGCGTGATCTATGTAGGAAACAGAACTATTATGATATACTCTATGACTTTGCTACACGTAAAGTAATTCTTTACGTAGTTTAAGAATGGATAAATGCATAGACGAATTTACTTTGTAATACAAACTCTTAAATTTCACTTATTGTCCTCTTCCCTACCCAAACTTGGCCCTGCGAAAGCCCTTTCGCATAAGGCCCCACAATGGTTAAGTACAGCCCTGCTATATATGATACATAGTAGATTACTTAATCTCTTTCCATGACTTCTTGGTTACAAGTCCGGCGCTGCTGTTTTGTGTTTGTGTTTCCGTCAGAGTTAAAGATATTTTACTTCCTAGTCCAAACCTTCAGCAGGACAAAGGGGGATCGGAGCGGGCAGGGTTTGATAAATTATTAAACGACAGTCCAGCGCGCAGGCAGCCATCCGTAGTGTTAACACTACTATTGCGTTTTCTCGTGGACTATCCGCAGAAATAAGAGAGTTATCTTTCCTTTACTTCTTGTTTAAACTATTGAATTATATATAGAGCGTATATATGGAGCGTAGTGGCATAGTGGTAAAACACTGCGGTCTTGTGTTCGAATCCTAATTAAGTTGGGATTTTGTATCTAGAAATGTTAGGACCACTCTCAAGTACATACAACTGTAATGGTACCTGGAATAAGTTGGGGAAAGAAATGCGTTTGATTGTTGTGTAGGCTAACTGGCACTTATTAATTCGTATTGCTAGAAAACTAGGGAGCATTACATCATCTGTTTTAATGTTTAATGTTTAATAAGTGTTTTTTAGCGGCCCCCGAAAGGGGAAAAGACGCTATTAGTTTTGTGCGAAATGTCTGTCCGTCTGTCCGTCTGACCATCTGTCCGTCTGTCCGTCCGTCACGTTTAGATCTCGTAAACTAGAAAAGATATTGAAAATCCGACATCACAATATTTTAGACCATTCAAAGTTCTGATGCAACGGCTACTTTTTTTTTTTCTGAAAGCGAAAAATCTAATTTTTTAAATCAGTTATGCAAGCAGTTTTTTAAAGAGAAAAAGCTAATTAGTATGCATTATAAGTTAGACCTAATTTAAAATGAATAGTGATCTTATAAGTTTTTATTTTTCAAAACATTTTTGAGGATTCAAATAAGAGATTGAGCCTTTTCAAAACAATTAGATCAATTATAAGACATAAGTTAGGCTAGGGGAGGCGCGGTGGCTGAGCGGTAAAGCGCTTGGCTTCCGAACCGGGGGTCCCGGGTTCGAATCCTGGTGAAGACTGGGATTTTCAACTTTGGAATCTTTGGACGTATCTTTGATCTGAGTCCACTCAGCTCTAATGGGTACCTGACATTAGTTGGGGAAAAGTATAGGCGGTTGGTCGTTGTGCTGGCTACATGACACCCTCGCTAAGCGTAGGCCACAAAAACAGATGAACGTTACATCATCTGTCCTATAGACCACAAGGTCTAAAAGGGGAACTAGTTAGGCCAGGTTCACATCTAACTTTACATTCACTTACACCTATCCTTTGATCTGCGGGACCGTTGGGGCACTACACATGATCTGTTAACCTTCTTTCTCCATTCTTCTCTCTCATTTGTCTTTGATATAATTTCATTTGGATGTTCTTTCTGAAAATATTGAAGCCTGCCTGGGTGGACCTCTTCGGGGGCCGATTTTGAGATTGTGTTTCCACACAAACTGTCTTTTGTAACTTTGTTTTTTTTTTATTTAAGCGTTCAATATACCTCTGTTTATAGTATGTCTTGTAGTAAACGATAGATTGATTAACCAAATTCATTATAAAGTATTTTTGAAGAATCAGTAAAAAAAAATATGATTCAACTGTTTAACTTGATTCTAGTTATCATTAAAATATGTAATATATAAAAAAAATTCTCACCTGATAAGTAACTTATTAAAGAAAAACTTATACAAGCAAAAAGAACAAAAGAAGAATGAAAACACCGTAGCATTTTTTTTTAACTATCCTAACACCAATAAGCAAATAACATTTAAAACACAAAGAATATATTTTATATTAGAAATCTATTTATCAAACAAAGATTATAGAACAAGGAAGTTTATAACACTAGAGTAGCTGTATTTATAGAAAACAAACAGTTATATATGCTAGCAGTGTGAAAAAAGACAATCGTTAATTGCCAGTTTTAGAAATAATCATGTGTCTGTAGGGAAATGTTTCAAACGAAGAACAAGCTTGTCGACACTATTCCTTATATGCAGATAAATAAATATATTTTGCTGTCATGTCCTTCTGCACGCTAAAAGACATTCACTTGTCTCATAGCCGTCTGCATCTCGTGATATCTAAGTTGAGAAGGGGGTGGGGCTATATACGATAATCTAGTCTTCTTCTTCTTTTTAATTGTTCTAAAAGTTGAGTCTATGACTCTTAAAAATCAAGTCTTATGGGATTTTGACTCAGTCTTCATTTGCAAAAAAAAATTCATTCTGGGAAAGATCCATACAGATGTACATTTTTTACATCACTATTGTCGATGGCTCATACCACAAGTCTGGTTTGATTAAAACGCTGACAATTTCTTTATCCAATCTTACATTTGTACACAGATTTTTTTTTTCTAAAGATAAACGATTATTATTGTCAATTAGTCAGATAAATAAATAGAAACAAAGAAAAAAGATAGATAGATAGATAGATAGATAGTTAGATAGACTCGTACATAGAACTATTGATATATAAATTGATGCATAGAAAGATAGGCAAATTCCTCTAGTAATATATATTTTTTCATGAATATACATATTTTATTAAATAGTTTTCATCAACAAGACGTTTAAAAAATTAATAGATAGATAGATAGATAGATAGATAGATAGATAGATAGATAGATAGATAGAATTATAGATAGATAGATAGATAGATAGATAGATAGATAGATTTATAGATAGATAGATAGATAGATAGATAGATAGATTTATAGATAGATAGATAGATAGATAGATAGATAGATAGATAGATAGATAGATAGATAGATAGATAGATAGTTAGATAGACTCGTACATAGAACTATTGATATATAAATTGATACACAGAAAGATAGGCATATTCCTGTAGTAATATAATATTATAATAATAATAATTATTATTATTATTATGTTAGAAATGAACGAGTAGTCATTCTCTGGCGCTGCCAGGGTCGAGTTTCGCTAAAGAGAAACAAAATTCATCGTAGTCTCTTTAACAGTTACCACTGAGAAATGTTCTGGTGATGTGGCAGGTCTGCAGCAGTACCGCCCTCTGACAGGCGACGAGGATATTCTTAGGAATGTTAAGGGCCTTAATATTCTTCTTATTATTATTATTACATAGATATTATCTAATAGTAAAAGATATTTTCCATGGATAAAAAATACGTTTCTTACAGCCACAAGAAGATCAACTTCATCTTTTTTATTTGTTTATTTATATAGATAGATCTAAAGTAAAAACACAATACTCTATTAACTTTGCAATGAAAACACACCCATTTTTACAAAGATTTTATCAACTTGCTCTTTCTGTCTGGTACAAACTTTGTACTCGTTATTTCTCGCGCTAGCCATTTATGGATCAAGCTGAAACGTTGTACAATTATTCATTGGCCCCCTAATGATGAATAATTCTAAAAATTGAGCAATTATTTAGTAAGTCGCAATTAATTATTTTCTTTAATCTAATACTAGCTGAACAAACTGTTACAACAGTTGATTTGTACTCAGGCTTTAAATGGTTAAATTACCGGAATACCCCCTCCTTTTTTAAAATTCAATTAACGAGTCACACATGGCTTATCAAGAATTTTATTTTTCGGGGGTGGGAAGGTTTTTTTTGTGTGTCTCCCCCCCCCCCCTCTTTCATATATGTAAGCTTTATTACATTTTGACCCTTCATCCTTTCAGAAGACGTTTATTGTACCCTAGAATAGGTTCTTCCTGAAGTTAGTGGAAAAATTGTAGACACCTCGCCTTGCCTGCAAGGGGGTCTGGGAGAGCGCTGTAAGCATATTTCGGGGCGGCGTTAAGGTTATGGTTAAAGCTAAAAAAAAAAAAGGCATATGCAAGTGCATTATCCTGCTATTAAAAGTTATAGTTCACAAACTTAATCTGCTATTCTTACTTTCGTTGGACTTAGATGCGCCCTTTCCCTTTTGCGCATTGGACTGCAAGCTGCCTCCACAAAAATCTGTGACAGGCAATGTGTGTAGCCTCTTCCCACCTGGTGTCCAGAACTGCGAAGACCTCCATAACATTATGGCGTCAAGTTGTACTAGGATGTCCCTGTTTGCGCTTTCCTCGTAATGGCTTCTATCTCATCGTAACTCTTTGTTTGTGTAATTCATTTTGTCGGAGAACATGTCCCGCAAACCTCATGCGACGCTCTGTCATTACCTGACTAAGAAGTCTCCCAGTTAATTAAGGTTCGATCACTAAAACTGACTCCTAAAATTTTTGCCATCTTTGTTCAGCCACATGTGTAATCCTGTTGATCACTTATGTATGATTTAGTTGTATGTTACCTGGTTTGATGTTGAGGCGCATTTAAATGTAATTTTATTATTGAATACTTTGTAATGCATATGATAAAATAGTCTAGTAAATACGTACTGTGACTTACTTACTCTTGGTGGCTATGTAGTATGTTCTTTATTCATACTAGTCTACTATGAAATAATCATCTTAAATAGTATTGTATTCATTATTCATTATTTCATTCATTGAATCATACCATTTCTCGAACAATAGTTTAATAACGACAGTTCAAGCATCGCGTAGCACATCTATATCTCTTTATAATTGGTCTGAATTTTTATTTCATAGAAGAGACAGGTACCTAAGAATTTGAGGGTCCGGTGGGGCTTGACCTTTTTAAGGGCACCTTCAATTTGAAATTTCTCATCATGACATGAGATAATGGTGTAATATTTAATTTAAAAAAAAACATAATTTGTGTGTGTGGGGGGGGGGGGAGCGTTCAAGTGGCCCAGGAGGATTTTTACATTTGCACCCCAACTCCCCACCCCACACTAGCTACGCCACTGAGTATCAGAACTAAGTTCCTTACATCCTCTTTATTAAAATAAGATTAAATCTTCCATGTAGACATAAAATACCAAATTCTGCTTTGCTAGAGACAATGTGAATGAAATCAAGCAATTTATATAAAATGTCCCTCTAACGTTTTAGATGGATCACTCAATGACTTGCTTTTCAAGTTTGCTTGTGATAGCCGAGCGAATAGTTTCTTTACTTTAAAGTCAAATACAATTTCTTCATAAGTCTCATGGTGTTTTAAATTTTGCATTTAGTTTCAACCACATATTTAATAGTCACTGATTCAATTTCGTTTCTGTAAAAAAAATGATTACTAATTCTCATAGTTTCAACCACTTATTAAATAGTTACTGATTCGATTTCGTTACTATAAAAATTGTTTACTAATTTTCACCAACAAAAAAAGAACAATTTCTCTTATTAAGTAAGTATTTCGCGTTCATTAGAAGTATCTTATAAAACCTTAATATTAACAAGAGGCAAGGACTCGCTCTTGTCTTTTTATATTATAAAATACATATCTAATATATTATTTAAGAATGTTATTATTAAAAAAATGGGCATGAAAAAAAAGTATCTAATATTTTTCTTTACGCTGAAAATATGTTTTAAGTGGACAAGCCCATCAAAAGTAAGAAATGGAAACCGAATGTTTTATCATTAGGCTACTTAGATGTGGCAGTTTTGTTTTAAAGTGCATCTTTTCCTGTTGTAATGTAGATAAAAGATACTACAAATTAATAAGCGGAAGCACCAGCAAGCAAAACTGAGCAGATTAGTAGTTTAATTTTTTATGAGTTAGAAAGCATTATCTTGGGATCTTGAAGTCAACTTATACAGAATGTGAATAATAAATTAATCGAAGATAGCAGAAACTCATTATTCATCCAATTTAAAAAAAAGCTAGGTCCAATTAAGTAAAATAAAGCAACGTGGGGAATGTGACTGACAGTCAAGGCACAAGTAACGTTAGTCTATCTTTATTAGGCGTGTTTATTGTAATATTATCTTTACTGTCACGTACGCTTAGTCTATATTTAGCTTGTCGGCAGAATTCTAGCTACCTCAGAAATTTTACATCGCGCATCAGAATTATGTTTTGGGATGAATGTGATTGGTTGGAGGTATTAATTATTGTACTTTGAGCAGCATTTATTGGTTGGCCTTGCAGCGGAGAGATGTTGGTCACGTGGTAACGCCCAAGCTTTGTAAGCTGAGAGATATTACCGCCAGTCTCGTGCGGAACGTGTTAGAGAGAACATGTACTAGAGTCTTGTGTTAGAACTCAAGAAAGAAAACATAATTATATTATTATGTAGATCATTTATATTCTATTCAAGTACATTTAACCATTGTAATTATTTGTGAATAGCTTTTTCAAGTTCTAAATTAAAGTATTTGTATTTGTCGAAGAGAAGTTTCTTCATTAAATATATAATAATATACTTAGATCGTCTTGTCAACTAGTAACTTCTAGATGATCCTCTTATCAACTGGCAACTTCTAGATGATCCTCTTATCAACTAGCAACTTCTAGATGATCATCTTATCAACCGACGATTTCTGAATCCTCGGCAACCACAATCATTGATAGTGCGATATAGATCAAGATAATCTTGAACGTGACATTAGCACTATTGATGATTCGTGACATTTATGTTTATATGCGCAAACCATATTTCAATTACAACCGATTTGTTCCTCTAAAAGAAGAGATATCTCAAAAATTGATAAAGTTAATTTAGATTAAGGCTTTTAGCGTCTCTACTGAAAATATTTTGAAAAAAAAAATATATGAGAAAGTGGTACATTTATATGTGGCTAATTTTGTTCAACACTCCGGTTTATAACTTCGTTTTGTTATAAAACTCAAAGCTCTGAACTTATATCTCATAACAGGGGAGATAAATTAAGTAGGTTAATTAGATTCTACTATAATTTATTTATTTGTTATTATTATTTTTTATTTTTAGGACTCTAGAATAACTTATAAGTTATAGTCACAAAGTTATTTATATAATAGAATAATCAGCATTCTCAGCCCCAGAAAACAAAGACATATTTCTTTATTTGAATCAAGTAGACAACATAGGAGATATAGTAGTACAATAAAATGGAATCTAAAAACTATTAGCCAACACCAAACCAAATAAAACATCTAAACCTGATGATATTCCAGCTAGATTACTCAAAAAACTAATCAATGAAGTAGCACTAGTGTTTAAAATACTCTTTCAGGCATCTCTTAATTAAGGCAGAGTACCAAAAGACTGGAGATAAGCTATTGTCACCCCCCCCCCTAATTAAAAAAGGAGAAAAATCTGACCCAGGAAACTACAGACCAGTATCACTTACCAGCATCACATGTAAAATCCTAGAACACATAATATGTAGGAACATCATAAACCACTTAGACAAACATAATGTCCTCACCCCATACCAACATGGCTTTAGGAAATATGAATCATGTGAAACACAACTAATAGGACTAATTGATGATTTTTCAAAAGGTTTAGATAATAGTGAACAAATAGATGTTATCTTACTAGATTTTTTTCAATGCTTTTGACAAAGTTTACCACCATAGTTTTTTGGATATATCTTTGAGGAGACGTCATTTACAGCTTAAAAAAAAAAGTATTTTAATTGTGTAGCAGCTCTCCCTATTTTTGTCTAACTTACGATAGGTAATATACACTTTATTTTTGTTTTATTTTAGGTACATTCTATTTTAAACGCACGTTTTTTTTAATGAGTCTATCTCTGTTGTCATACGATTTGGAAAAGTATAGCTGGTTTCTCGTTGTGCTGGCCACACGACATCATGCTCGTTAACCGTTGGACAAAGAAACAGATTAGCTTACAATCATTTGTCCCATAGATCAATATTTTTATTTCCACAATTAAGCACGTACTGTCATAGTATGTGATCCTATCTGTCTTTAAGCTCGGAGACAGCATTTCAATATTTATTATCTATTTATAACCATATAATCATTAGAATCATTAGAATATTGGCAAGCTTGTTGAAACTTTCTTTTTCAATAGATATGACGATGAAATAACAATCAAAAATTTTGTTGTGATATTCTAATAACTCTCAGGTTTTATCTTTGTGAAGCTAGAAGAGCATATATACATTTTGTTTTTAATTGTACCTTAAGCTCTTCATAAGTATTTATTCCGAACAGTTCTTTTTGTAATGTTACGTTCCTCTTTTCTATATCATCATGATAGAGATTGATTATCTATTGAAATATTACCGCATTCAAGTATTCTCAAACCTGAACTGAGATTAAGAATAGAAGAATAAAGGAAAACGTAAATAAACCAATTGGGGACAGAGATTTAATCTGCACGAGAAGCTGAATAATATGTAGGTCGCAAAAGTCAAACAAGGCACTCATCCTTATTCTTCTGAATCGAAGACATTGCCATTACTATTCTCGTCTCAAATGATCTTCCAGCTCAGAATGGAAAGGCAATTAAGATAGGAATGAAATCAAATTTCAAATAATTAATACTGTGCTATCTACATTATTTCTTTTTTAATCCGGCTATGTTTCACACAAAAACAATCCCGATATTTTAATAGGATGTTACATTTACAATTTAAAAATTCATCCGAATAGCAAGCTCGCAATTCAAAGTATTACTTAAAGTACGAACCATACGTTTTTAAGAGTTCCATTATTGGGAAATACATTTTTAAGACTCTCCCTTGCTTAGACGAGAGCCACTATAGTAGACCCCAATTTACATCTCGGAAGTCGTCGTAGAACCCTTGGGGTCTAAATAGATCACTTTGGGAATCATTGATCTAGACCAAGAACAACATAAAAAAGTGTGAAATTCTATGGCAAGCAACAAAAATATTTGTTTAATAAAAAGAGACATTTTTGCTTAGTGTCTGTAACCTGATTATTAAAAACATAACTAGGATTTTTGGAAGGATAGCGAAAAGTCAGAAGAAAACTTTTTACAGCTCTAGAGTAAAGTTGAATATAGTTTCTGAAGTAGATATGTAGATAATACGACGTTGGCTTTATTAAGTATACGCTCCTTGTTCGACATCGTTTATCAACGTCGACAATCTTTAGAATGTTGGCCTTTTACCTGTGTTATTTCGTTTGACATATATTTAAAAGACACAGCGCTTGTACGTCTAACAACAATTACAAATACTTTTTATAAATTATTTTACTTTAGCGTTTTTTCATGGTTTTAACTTTCTTATTACGCTGTTATCTTTTCACGTATCTAGAACACTGGACATAAAATGGGTGCGAAAAGAAAGAAAGGGATATATGTGTAAACTTTACCTTAATCGCTTTTCACGGCATTTATACAATTTAAAAAAATGGGTAAAGACCTGAATTTGAACTCATTGCTCAATCATCCAAAAGCCGACATGCTAACCACTGTGCTAGTGAGGTGCTTACGGACATAGAAGATAGTATAGAAAATTATATTGTGATCTATTGTTTGTTTCAAACCTACTTGAAAATCGGCGACCTATTAAGGGGATTGATTCAGCATATACCACCACTTCAGACAAGTACAATTTCGTTCCCGTGTTCGAGATACCAAGAAAAATAATTAATTACCAATAGATAATTAACTAATGGGGTAATTGTTTGTAGTTGGTTATTGTGTTGACAAGTGAAAGAGATAATCTTCCTTTTTTTTTTAGCTTCATCCGAGATTGGGTGTGGGAGAAATAACGTGTGCAAACGTTTTACCAGACAGACAGAGTGAGTTGATATAAGCTTTGTAAAAATAAATAACAAAAAAAAAACAGTAACAAAAAGCAAACACTAAAATAACTTTATTAAAAGATATATATGCATTGTAAAACAGCTAATTAACGATCATCCCTCTATCTCTTCATCACTATAGCCTGATTGTTGCAAAATATTAAGGTCGAAATATTTTTGACGGACACAATTTGACCTTCATCTGTATTGTAGTCTGTTAGACCGTCATGGCACCATACATGATCTATCGATGGTTTCTCTTTTGTCTGTTTTTCAAAATTAAACCTATTAACGTAAACAAAATATTACTGATAAAAATTTTTATAATAATGATAATAAAATAAGGGTTCTAAAACTAGTGAAAGGTTACTTCTGGTTATCGTTAAGTGAACCCTTCTTGAAGCAATTAATACAAAGCATGAACTTCTTTATCAATGTACGATATGTCATTGCTTTAAAAAAACAACATATAGAACAATGTTACTAATTGAATATTTATGAATAGGCTATACTATTTAAATATTATATTTCACTCTAACATTTAACATTATTCAGCAGGCTTGACTCAGAAATCTTTCCATGAATTGGGATAAAGCTGCAAAGCTACGCAGGTTTGAATTTAAAAGTGGTTCTTCTTCTAGGTGGTTAGCCAGCCAAGACTAGAGAGCCCCTCCTCCCCAAAGCTTACTTATTAAGACGCTAATTTCTCGAAGTTCTCTCTTCTTCTGTTAGCGAGAACAGTTCCGTCGCACTTAATATTTGAGGCCAGGAGTTGAATTTGTTGTCTGGCAATTATGTGACTGTTTTTTAGATAGTGGATTGATTTTATCATTTGCCACTTCTAGCAACAACTTTATGGTAGCAACGAGTTTATGTACTTCGTCAAAGTTTGAGGAAAATATTATAACTATATACATGAATTTGGGTGTGCAATGGCTGAGTGGTTAATAGATTGGCTTTTTAACCTGGGGTCGTGGGTTCAAATCTTGGCTAAGACTGGAATTTTGAATTTCGGAATTTTTAGAGCGTCCCTGAGTCCACACAACTCTTATGGGTACCTGACTTTAGTTGGGGAAAGTAAAGGCAATAGGTCGTTGAGCTGGTCACATGACATCCTGCTTGTGAACCGTTGGCCACAGAAACAAATGACCTAAACATCAACTGGCCAATAGATCTCAAGGTCTAAAAGGGGAAACTTTACTTTATATATATATATGAAAAAAGAATATTCATTTTTTTTTCTGGACGGATTTATGAAGATTTAAATGTGCAAAATCGTTTTTTTGTATTTATATGAACGAATTAAAGATGTGATTATTTTAAAATGTTTACCTATTTACTTGTTGGCTGAAGAGCATCATACGTGTGATTGTCAAGTTGTTGATTTTCAAGGTTGCTATACACTAAAAAATGTTTATGAAAAAGGAATACGTTATAATATTTAGCTTCAATACATAATCTCATTCATCTTTCATAAACATTCTTGCGACAAAAAGAAAAATGTTTAACTTTATATTTCTTTACGAATATAACTGAAAAATAAGAGGTTGGGGGCATGTACATTGGCTATTATTGACGTAAACAGTCTGGCTACAGCAGCTTGAATTCCTGATGTGGACTTTCAAATTTCGAGATTTAGCTTTGAAATTTGAACTTATCAGGCCACAATTTATGTTCATGGAAGTGATTAGTTAAAAGTATTATAATAGTGTTATTATTATTGTAGAATAGAACTAGTTTCATTGTCTGGCATTCTAGTCTCTAAACAACGTCCGCTGAGTAAATTTTAGGTGATGGGACAGATCTGAATTTTTACTTCACACGGACGGTATTGCGATTCTCTTAAGAATGTTTCAAGCCTCGAATGTGTCTGATAGGTCAGGTATCACTATTTCCTCGGCTGCTATTATATTTTTTTACAATGCTATATACTTCTTAAAAATATGATACACTAAAGAACTGTTTAAGATGAAATTATTACCTTTCTCTCTCGTACTGACTGGTAACTGATAAGTGTGTTCTTCTTGTGAAAGTACTTCAACCTTGTTATAAACTTTGAAAAATAAGATCATCATTGTAGAAACTCAAATAAAGTTTATGCAAAACTTGTAAACCTAAAATAGGAAAAAAAATATAATTCATATCTCTTTATATTTCCCTTTCAAAACTGTGTGTGTTCATCTTGCTCATGGATCAATATGTTCTTTTTATACACAACAAAACTTTTTCGTAGCAGAATGCTAAAAGATATGTTTTTTGCATGTATTCTTATGTAGTTTTAATTTTAATTAAATTAATTAAAAGATGAATGTTAAGACTAACACTAAGACTGCTTTATTGATCCTTATGTAAATTTGTGGTGATTACAAGGACTCCTTTCTAAAAAAAAATAGAAATAACAAAAGCAAATACATTCACATAAATTGCACAGAGACAAACATAAAGAGTTCATTGTTAGTACATGTTTCAAAAAATATTCATGATCGGAAGAATTGACCTAGTTGATGAAATAACTAATTTTGTTATAGCAATTGCGTTTGGTACAAATATCGCATGACCGAAGCATGACACACACAACACAAAAGCACTACAAAAATTAATTCAATTTATCTTACCGTTCAAAATATTCAAACATTCTTTTTTATCCTTCTTAAGTTTATCCAGATTATCAAATGAATCTTCATCTATAAAAAAATAAATATAAAAAATAATTAAAACATCAAAAATGTTTATACTATATGGTTAAATTTTTATTCGAAGTTCCTTACCTCTTGTTATAATTTGGGTCTCTGTGACTTTTTGCCTGGAAGTTAAGTATATTAGTTGAGTTTATTTCGCTAATATATATTAATTAATGTGTTATTATAGTTTTTTGAAAACCAATGGGCTTTGTTGCTGCACATAAATATTATATATGCGTCAGACGCGAATAGCCCAATTTTTCAGTGAAAGAAATCATAATAGTCATTTCTCTATAGAAGAAGTTACGAAGGTTATATTATATAAAACCACAGACCTATATATACTACAATAAATATAGGTATTTGCTCTCTGTTTACAATTTATTTAGGTAGGTGCAGTTTTACTATTACACACCAAGTATCATTGTTTAGAAAAACCCAGGTTCTTTTTTTTTTTTTTGTAACACTTTTTGCTAACAACGTATAAAGGAGCTAAACTACATCTCTATAATAGTAGATTTAGAACTACGTATTGTAAATGACATGAGTAGATTTATGTTAATAAATTAAGTGGAATAGATCTATTGTTCTAGAACTTTAGCATCGACATATTTTTGGGAATATCGTACATCAGAGCAGATAAATTTACAAAGGCCGTCAAGTCGCAATAGGTTCTGCGTATATGTATACAGTTTACGCCATTCACGATTCTGTGTATAATGAAGACTTAGTCGTAACGTATCACCACTTGAGCACATGTGATTCTTAAAACATTAAAAAACATAGTAAACACTAAACACATCATTAATCTTCGGAATCACTGACATTGTCATTAAGTAGACTCTATATCTAGATCTACATTTCAGATCAAATCTAGTTTAGAAATCTAGATTCTATCTTGAGACTACATTGTCAATAGTCTAGATCTAGCTCTACCTGACTAAATGCTGTTAATTAGGACAAACCTACATCTACTACATCTGCTATCTAGATTATTTTATATAGAGTCTATATCTAGATCCAGAATAATTATATAGCTAGTCTAGATCAGACTCAGTATATCTACTGTCTATACAATATTAAATATACTTCTATTTATAAATCTACTTTTCAGCGCCGATATCCTATACTCTTAAGCGAGCAATTCTTGTATGTATGTATATATATTTATATATATATATATATAAATTTTATTTCAAAAACGGCTCTAACGATTTTCTTTAAAATTTCAAGGTATGTGCATATTAGTGAGAAAAAAATTCTCAACTCATTGGCCACATCGGGAAAACTCGAGGTCGACCGTTATATCGGTTTGAAAATGCCTCATTATCGAAAAATTAATTTTGGCTAAAATGTTTTATGAATGAAAATTTTCCATGACGTAAACGGGAAAAACACTGCTTACGTCACTGCTAGGCTTACCGCAGTATACTAAAATATTTCTTTGCAAACAAGAACGAGTTTTAAAGAACCATTAGACCTAATTAAACATTTGCGCACCATCTTACTGTAGATTGATTAATTATAGAACTATGAAAGAAAAGTAATGAAATTAAATGTGCCGATGTATGATTAGTTATTGTGTTTTAAGTGCTTAATAAGTTGTTTACACTTTAATTGTGTAAAGCGGTGTAGATACCTTTTACTTTGTTGTTTATTTAGCTGGTGCCCTCCAGCTGTCTCGTTCTGAGGTTGCATGCAACCATGTGCTCTCTTCTATGTCAGCTAAGTCAAGTTTGCGCCATAAGCTGGTGTTTTAAGCGTTTCGGTGTTACGTCGACCACTTTTTAGCTCACCAAAAAAGACTGCCTTTGGCATGCGTTCGTCTGAGATTCGTCTCCCATACAGGATACTGCTCTGTCCAGCGTTACTGTCGGACTTAAAGAATTCCCTCTATACAGAGGCCGCGGATACACATTTGAGACCAAAAGAAAATTTGCTGCGAGGACAGACGCAGACGCTAAAAGAAAATCTTAATCGAGCACCGCGGACAATGGTTATGCTTGCCTTGGAAGTGGCAAGATATGTAGGTCACATCTGCAATCCTCATTAATTTTCGGACTCTAAGACAAGCCTTATTATTATTATTATTTTGCTGGTGAATTATTACCATGTGTTCATGCTTCGGTGTCTACTGTCCTGTACCAAAACAAAGGAAATGGTCATAACACAGCTTCTCTACGCCTTTCTTGCTCACACTAAACATGATATCCATCTAGCGGTCAACGAGTTTGCGTACGCTGCAGCCTCTTTTGATTTAACTATAAACCTCGGTAAAAAGCTTGGAGTTAGGGCGTGTTGACGGAAAGCCCAGGAGAGATCTGAATGGAGGGATGTGTAAAAGCAGGTCATAGCACCACTGGGATGGATGGATGGCAAAAGCCGGTATGAACTTCTTATAGTCCGACAGTCAGGCTGGGCAGGGCACGTATGCCGTATGGGTAACGAGCATATTATTCGGCGTAACAGAGGTGCCCTACGGAAACGTTTCTTTAGAAAACTAATGCAATGATTTAAGTCTAATAAGAAAAAATGAGCCATTTTACTTTGTCACTAAGTGCATGTTTTACCCTATAACGTAGAGAAGTTACACTGCAAAGACTTTCTTCCAAGCCAATAATAGTAAGCCTAAAATACAATTACGCAAAAGATGGATTGCAAAACTTTAAGACGGACTTGAGCTGTAGTTTGTCTAGACTGTAGGAGGACTTAAAAGACTTTAAATTTAATCGACATGTTCAATTAGGCCTACAATTAGAACTAACAGAACACTAAAACAACTCTTCAGATAAGTAGTCTTTATCCGATCGTTCATTTTCGTAATTACAAGAATATTCTCAAAATGACTTCGGGTATATATCCTTCCGAAATTATTTAACAGAGCGAGGTTCGGCCACCTGATACAAAAATATTCTCAAAATGACTTCGGGTATATATCCTTCCTTAACAAATTATTAATCCGAGCGAGGCTCGGTCACCTGATATTAATAATAATAAGGCTTGTTATCTTGTTCGAAAATTCCCGACGATCTTGAGTGCAATATTTCCCATCGATACGCAGCCCTAGCTGTGACTTACATATTTCCCCACAACCAGGGCAAGCATTACAATTGTCCGCCATTGGTCGATTAAGATTTTCTTCTCGCCATCTGCGTCTGTCCTCGGCAGTGGATTTCTTTTTGGTCTCAAATGTGCATTCCGCGGCCTTTGTGAGTGACCTCTAGCTGTCTGTCTCGCTCACCAAAAAAAAAAAAAAAAGACTGCTTTCGGCATACGTACGTCTCCCATACGGAGTTCGTACCCTGCCCAGCGTAACTGTCGGACCATAAGAAGTCCCTTTAAACTAGTCCATACCGATGTTCTCAAGGACATCGCTGTTTGTAGTCCTGTCTGGGCACGTATGTTTATGATGGAGCTCAAGCATTTTTGGTGAAAGCGTTCAAGTAGTGTTAGCTGTAATACCCATGTCTCAGATCCATATAGAAGGGTTGAGAGAACCACTGCTTGGTAAACATTTTTTTTTGTAGGCAGCCAGATCGATCTATTCCGCCAACTCACTCCTGGAGGCGTCCAAAATTACTACAGGCCAGACGGTTATCAACTTCCTTGAAAGCGAGGTGTCATTCGAGCCTGGCCCAAATCCTCAATGAACCATTGACCGTATCGAAAGCTTTGGTGTTTTTATAGTGTACTAGACTTAAATCTTGTCTAAAATCAAGACTAAGACTCTAGATCTAGACTGCCTAAAAAACCCAGTAAATTCTGATTATCTTAGATTCTGTTTCTACTATATTTATTTCCTATATGTATATTCTAGAAGTAGATCTATACAGATTCTATAGACACAACTGGAATTCAGCGTGAACATTTATAATTATATAGATACAGATTATAACTAGATTTGATAGATCTGTGACAGTGTGACTATTATGACAAGACCCTTGGCATGTGTGAGATCAATTTTTAAAAGCAACTATAATTAATGGACTTCATTTAGAACAAGTTCATTCATATATTCACATAACATTTTTTTTATATTTATAAGCTTAGCATTTTTTGGACTAATGTCTCACAACGACTGATATGAGAAATAAGGTACAAACGTCAGGAGAAAACACGACCCCTTAAAACATAAAGAAATTAAAGCAGACACAAAATAGATAGTAAAATTCGTAAGAAACGAATATTCACAATTGATTACAGTAACACCTTTTAAAAAATCATTAACAGTTTTAAAATCACAATTTTTATTTTTATATATATATATTTATTTTGAAATTGTGTATGAAAAATTTCCGGGTACCTGAAGTAGGCTAGTCCCTAAAAAAATACACAGATCTTGGGTAAAAACTCATCAAATAAGGTACTGTACATCTGTAGTTTCACGCGCTAATTTCAGGTCTTTTCTTTTTATAGCCTATATCGGGTTTGATCCCAACTACCCGTATTTTGTGCAGAATTTTTTTTCTCTATCAGGCACACTTAAAATTATAACATAATAATGTCAGTTAAATTGAAAAAGAGAACAGCAAAATGTAAAGATATATAAGGAAAAAGGCATTTTCGGCCCAATTTATGATTCTACTTTTTTATCTAAGAAACGAAACGCATTAGGTCACCATTGCCCATTAAATAATATCTTTTAACATATCAATAACTTACACTCTTTCCTTACGTTGAAAGCACACCTTTCCTGTAAAAATAAATAATTAAATAACAATTTAATAAAAAAAAATATATGATGTGAAAACAGCATAACATTTTTAATTTCTATATTTTAATGCAATTCCTATTGATTCATTACAATTAAAACAAAACATGCTATATTAATAAAAAAATAAATACTTTGTGTTAGTAATGAGCCTAACCTGACTTATTTGTGTATTTTTTAATGTATTTTTATTAAGAAGGTAGTACTTTTACTTTTATGAAGACCTACCTTTAACTTTTAAGACTATTAGACATACCACTGCTATAAGTGCTACTGATGCTGAAGATACTGCAATGACTATAATGTTCTGCTGAGAGAGAAGTTCACTATTCCTGTTCACTGTGTGGTAAAAAAAAAATAGTTTTTATATAGCGCTACTTTCATGCTTATAGCATGCTAAGTGCGCTATGGTGCAATCTCATGTGTGGACCAGTGAGGGTAGGAGGTTTTGGGAGAAGGTTTTCCGTGACGCCTTTAGTCACCCATTAAACACAGCTCTGCTCGAGTCGGGCGTCGAACCTCGAGCCCCTTCATAGCCTAGCCAAGCGAAAATCAAGCGTACTTAGATAAAAAGAAAACTCGTCAAACTAATCAATTAAAAGAAAAGAATAAAATAATTGGAATTTTGAACTGTACAAAAATGTGAGGGATTCTTCTATTGATCAAATGTTCTAAAACTTTACGTTATAAACAATTGTACATACAGATTAATTCAGACATGCGGACGAACAACATTTAGTATCGATGACATACATACTAAAGTCTCTATGACGTTAGAACTTAGTGATATCTGGATATTTGGGCGCCAAGGCTGACATTGGTTAGGGGAAAAAAAAAGGTGGTTGGTCGTTTTTGCTTGTTACATGGAACCCTTGTTAACAGCAGGTCACAGAAAAAAGATTACTCTTATATCATCTAAACTTTATTTTTTATCATAGATCTAGTAATTGGAAATCATAAATAAGAGCACTCTCGTCTCATATTATTATTTTGCAGAAAGATGTAATTAACCAACCTATTTAAATGTAGATAAGATGATTAAAATAAAAACAATTCTTTCGATCTAGGATTAGTGGAATGTTATCTCAATGAAAACTAACGAGACATATCTTTATCTCATGAACTAGCGTAAATAATTATAGTTCTGCAATTAATAGCCAATTCTATTTAAAAATGGTAATGTGTTATTTCTACATTACATTCTACACACGCGCATAGCGGTAAATTGTTTGGATTCCTGACCGTAGGGCTTTGCGTTTGAATCCTGGGTAAGAAATGTAATTGGGATCTTCAGGGCACATCTAAGTCCATTCAGATTTGGGAACGGTAAACGCGGTTTGTCGCAATGTTGGCCACGTAACATCCTCTTTAAATCAAGGGCCACAGAAAAAGATGGCCTTTACAATATATATCCGATAGACCGCATTGCTGAAAGGTGAATTTTTACACACACAAATGAATAAATGAGTGAAGTACTAATGTACAAATACTTTAACACAAATTGTGTCTTGAACATAAACAAAGTTGTAAACAAAGTTTGTAATTTGAGGTAACATAAACTTACATATTGCACAGTTTGATGAACCATTACATCCATTAGGAGTTAGCTTACAAAATCCACTTATGCTGTCACATGATAAATTAATACAATTGATGCTGCAATTATGGGTACAATTCAACCCCCAGGAACCAACTTCACATTCTAGAACGAAAATACGTAAACATCTCGAAAATATGTTTATACAATATCTCTATTCAAAATAGAACTTCATGGGACCTTGATCCAGAAACCTGGAAAGCTGATCTCAAAATCAGCTCTAACGATTTTCTTAGAAACGTAACAGTTGATGTATATAGCTGGCCACACTGAGAAAAACTTTTGTTTAACCTTTTATAATTTTTGAAAGTAAAAAAAAAATAAATAAACGTATATTTGGCTAGAGAATATATTTAGAGTTAACATAACGTAGTCCGCCGTATTACCGTGATATGTGTACATTTAAGGTTACTTCAATTGTTTGAAATTTATAAGCGTCGTTTATACTTCTTGCGTAAATCTTATATAAATTACATCTAGATTCTAGAACTAGAATTAGATCTAGAGTAGATCTTAAGAGATTTAAATCAGAACATTTGGTATAGTGTAAGATCTAGATGTCAATATAATGAACATACCATGAATAATCGCAAAACTATACCATTCTCGCTTTCTGAACCGGAAATGGTAAATTTTAGCAGTTGACTGAGTCACGAGTTCGATACCCAAATTGAGGAAAAATATTTTTAAAATATTTTTTTATATTTGAAGTTTAAAAATGGAGGAATTTTCTTTAAAGAAAAATATTTTTAAAATGTTTCTTCCTGTTTACAACTAAAGCCATTGTGAATGGTAAATAAACTTAATATAATATTACACAAAAATTTTATTTTTACACAAAATTTTAGGCTGCCCCTAAGGGACCGCGTTTGGTTAGCAAATTAGGATTTAATGTACATAAATGTATATTTATGAAAACATTTTTTTTTAATTACGCTAAATTCTCTGAATATTATTTTTTTAGATCTATAGAACTCTTCAGCAACCTAACACTTTTCAACAACATAATTATAATAAAAAGGCTTGTCTTCGAGTCCGAAGATTAATGAGAACTGCAGTACTTAATGTGGATACGAAGCCCCAGCTATGACCTACATATTTTGCTAATTCTATGTCAAGCATAACCATTGTCCGCCGGTGGTCGATTAGGATTTTTTTTTTTCGCCGTCTACGTCTGTTATATTAGGTTTTTAATTTTTATTTTCTGAAACTATATTTTTCAATGAAGGACTTATATTTTTTTAAATCATGACGCACCACTTCTACTTTTCTTACTTATGGTTACCATTAACTCATTAATGCTTAGAGCTTTTCGCACCTCTTCTACTTTTCTTACTTATGGTTACCATTAACTCATTAATGCTTAGAACTTTTCGCGATAAAATTATTTCCACATATATCTATGTATGTATACATATGTAAATAGATCATTAAACAGAGCTTGTTTTTCCCATTTATATGCATTTTTGGATAATTTCTCCAGCTGGCCAGCGTCTTTTTTTTTCAGAACTGGTCAAGATCTCATTCGATACTTCCAGCGTCTTTTACAACTTACCATACTTACATAGTTCTTCTATAGTCATTGTTCAGTCAGGCGTACCACACTTTATTAATTCAGTTCTTGAAGTTGGCTATGATTTGGAGATTATATTATCAAATAGAGTAGGCTTTTAAACTACTAACTTGTAGTACAATCAGGTCGTTGGCAGCAAGCATTACAACCATCAGAACACGTATCATTTGTAGTCGTGCATGTGTTGTTGACGCAATGCCTATTAAAACTGACTGCTATTGACGCCCCCAGTCATATGTAATCAATCTATATTTAAGTTGGAAATTCAATTCGACAACAATTATTATTTTTTTAATTTATTGATTTTAACAGAAATTGTTTACATCCTCTTTCACAGTGACACCCACCATTTTTTACTATGTGTATGTAGGGTGAGGCTACATGTTTAAGCGACACACGTCAAAGGTCGTTGTTCCGCCAGAATAGCTATATTCACAATTGGTCGAAGTTTACAGAGTAATATAATACCGCATCCTAGACCGAATATAGCCCGCGAGTCATAGTTTTGTCATCACTGATTAATTAAATCAAATAAGAAAAAAGCTGCTTACCTTTAGTACAATCAGGTAGCTTGTAACCAGCTTCACATCCACCATAACAAGTGCCATCTGAAGCCATGCAGGTGTTGTTGACGCAATGACTGCTACAACTTTGACTGCAATTGACGCCCCAAGTTGAATTTAAACATTCTACAAAGAATAAAAAAAAGTCAATTTGCTAAGATTTTTAGCGTCCCAAAAGGGGAAAAAACCCTATTAGTCTATGTGTGGTCTGTCTGTCTGTCGGTCCGTCCAGTATAGATCTCGTAAACTAGAAAAGATATTGAAAGTCCGACATTATAGTATTTTAGTCCATTCAACTGTTCCTTTTTTAATTTTCTTAAAACGAAAAATCTAATTTTTGGAATCAATTATGCAAGCATATTTACAACTATTCACTAGTAATAGTAAAAAATACTGGAGGTTATTTAGTAAGGAAAATTACTATTTACCATATGTTTAGCACATTTATGCAAACGGTTTTAGATTTTTTGTCAAAAAATATATATTTGTTTTACAATTGTATTGCTAACTAAAGTAAGTTCTGTCATACTAACTACAACATTTCCAAAAAAAAAATTTTTTACTTTTTTTCAATGATAAAAAAAATGTTTCTTTCTGAATATTTTATTAGATTTCGTTTTTGTAT
This sequence comes from Biomphalaria glabrata, assembly GCF_947242115.1. Lineage (NCBI taxonomy): Eukaryota > Metazoa > Mollusca > Gastropoda > Planorbidae > Biomphalaria > Biomphalaria glabrata. The sequence continues at coordinate 9,648,248 of NC_074715.1, forward strand.
TTAAATATTATGGTTCATAGTTTTATGTGTAATTGCTACTTTACTATTGAGTCTGGTATCCTGAAGGCTTTCTAAATTTAGTGATTTTACTAAGGGTGTTACTCTAGTCAAATGTAAAAATTCGTATTTATGAATCTCACTGCTGTCTTTAATAATTTAAACTGTAAAGGAATTCATTAGGTAAAGGAAATTGAGATTGTTTAAACTCTTTGTTTTAACGTTTTTTATGACAGCAATCAAATCTATCAACCGACACCATAATATTAAAAAAAACCTCATTTATCCTGGCGTTTAGTTAGCTCTCATAATTTTTATCAACATAAAAATCATCATATTACCAGCAGTACATTGATGTGGATCGCTGTATCCAAGACATCCTTGTGTACAATCTCCAGTCTTAGGGTGACAAGAAAGATAAGCGCACTTGGTGCTGCAAGTGTTGGTACAGTTAATTCCCCATGTTCCTGTTCTGCAACCTTAAAAATAAATAAAATAAAATAAATAAATATTTACCATATGAAAGAAAATAAAGTTCCATATTGTTATACCCTTGGTGGTGATGTGTGTAATCAACCGACACAAATCGCCCCAGACCAACGCTAGACGAGAGGTCAACCGTGACATGTGGTGACGGTAAACCATAATGACTCGCGAAGTCCCAAGAAACCTCCGAACTAAACATTACTTAAGCCAGTCATGTCAGATATTGTCTAGAAAAGTCGAGCAACTTTACGTCGTTTTCTAGAAAACCTTTGGGAACTTACATAAAGAGCGAAGGTGTCATAGTCAAGAGGGTTAGGTTTGATTCAGTTTAGTGCGGTTTAGCGTTGTGGTTCTGAACCGCGCATTGCGACAGCGCAGTGGGAAGTAGAGTCAAGACAACTTGCGAGTACAAGACGAGGTCTTGATCTTGATCTTTGATCAAATCCGACACAAGCCCAGTGTCTGTGAAGTTAGTCCTTAACAGTGGAGCTCTGTTCAAGTCTGGGCCAAGGCAGAGAGGCAAGTGAAATTTTATATAGTGGTTTAAAAGTTATATGGTTGTCGACGGTGAAGCTTTTGTACAGTCAGTGTTGCGTATTGCCTATGGTACATTTTTGCCTGTAATTTATTGGACATTAAACTGTTACTTTTTTTCTGGAGCCATGAGTTGTCAAGTTCTTTAAGTTCCATCTGACCTGCCTAAAAGTCAGCACAAACTGTAGAAAATCCCCCTTAAAAAAATTGAAAATGAGTCTGTGTTAACGCTAGCTACAATGTTTCTCACATTTTAAGTAGAGAAATAAAGGCTTTTAACCACCCGTAATAAAATTTAGGGGCCTATATATACCTCAAATATCCCATTAACCAATGTAAGTACTATATCCACGGGTTTTGAATAAAATAGTTTTAGGTCAATTTAATTTCGTTTTTGTTTTTGTTTGGTGATATGGCCCGCGACATAAGTGTTAGAAATTTAAATGGGCCACAGACTGAATTAGGTTGAGCATCACTCAAAAAAGTAAGGTCTTTCTTTCAGAACTTGCGATTTTTGGGGCAGATGTTGTTAAGGGCATAAGAAAAAGTTGCCAGGCGAAAAAAAGATGAAGATGGATTAACGAGCAGGGTGTCATGTGGCTAGCACAACGACCAACCGCCTTTAATTTGCCCAACTAAAATCCATTAGAGTTGGATGGACTCAGCGGCGCCTTAAAAATCCCGAAACTCAAAATCCCAGTCTCTACCGAGATTCAAACCCAGGTCGTCAGTTTCGAAAGCCAAGCGCTTAACCACTCGACCACCGCGTCCCCTTGAGCATCACTGGTCTTGAACTATTTATGCTTTTAACAATGCCTATTAGCAATGACGTAGACTTTGTTTTTCATAACTAGAGCAAACAGAAAAGATTACGCTAATACTGTAAATCACTCATAGTGAGGATTTTAATTAGGCACATTTAAATTAAAGCTGCATTCTATAACCAATGTTTATTTAATTATAGTTTAAAAGAACAAACGTACATTATTCAACTAAGCCACGTTTATAAAACTAATAGAAACCATAAAAGAGTATAGCAATCTAGAAGAAATTTGCCATAAATACAAATTTATTCCCAAATAACGAATTAATTTTCTCACTGATATTGGGGAAAATCCATTGCTTTCTTTAAATCTACCCGACAGGAGAGTAGTGAATGGGTCAGTATTTGGAATATAGGAAAGGTAATTGCATTTCTATATTTTTATTCCATGTGAATGAATTTAACGAGTCAAACACGAGAAAAAAATCGGATTCGGTTTGTCTCGCAAGCATTTAAATATAATTTATCAAAGTATTAAAAAGCACTTCGTCATAAGAATTGCATTATAATCATTACATCAACATTATATATTCGACAACGAAGGAGGAGCTATATATATATTTATATATATATATATATTGTTACAAATGAACAGTGATAGGTAGAGGTCAACGTGTGACCCCAGCGAGATGACACAGCAGCCAGTGTTCTCTGGAATCTACGCGTATAAACAAAGACAGGATGTGACGTGCCCTCACGTGTTGTTCCAGAGGACGAACAGATCTACGAAGGGGGCAGTGTTACAAATGAACAGTGACAGTTAGAGGTCACTACGTGTGACCTCGGCGAGATGACACTGCAGCAGGTGTTCTCTGGAATCGACATGTATAAACAACGACAGGATGTGATGTTTCCTCCCGTGTTGTTCCAGAGGATACTAGAAGTGTTTGTGCAACTTTGGAGGAGCGATTAGGGACTCTATATAAGCCAGAGAGTTAATGTGAAAGTCAGTCGTGAGTGAGTCGTCGGTACTGTTGTCTACTGTGCGAGACAGTAGAAGAGAGATGTGTACGACTCGATGCAAGTTAACTAGAGTAGAGTTAACTGGAGTGGACTACTGTCGTTAAAGTCTATACAGCGAACTACAGTGGACTTGAGCCGTTACAGTCGATACAGTCGATGTAAGATGTGTGCGGCTCTGATTCGGTAGACTTGAGTACGACTTGGTTCACCTTTGAGAGACCTGGAGCGACATTGGGAAGTGTGTCGTTGGTCTGTGGAATATGGCTCGATGCAAGTTGTGAAGAGATGAATTGCAACGAAGTGAAGAGATGAATTGCAACGAAGTGAAGAGATGAATTGCAACGAAGTATAGCTAACTGTAAACTGACAGATATTGTACAGTCTTCTACGCTACATGTTACAGTAACGAATTGTTAGAGTTAATAGTCAATAAAGTTATATGAAACTGAAAGTTTAGTCGTCAAGTTCTTTACAGTGTTTTTATTTGTGTGCCTACTAGTACATTTAGCCAGAAGATTCAGAAATACGTAACGTATATATTACGTATATATATATACGTAATATATATATATATATATATATATATATATATATATATTGTAAAGAAACAAGTCCTTTTACGTTTAAAGTGCCATTTAATCGTGGAACATTTTAACATAACATATATACACGGCAACGTTATATACAGATCTCCAAATTCACTCGATGACTTCCTCTCTTCTTGTTTACACACTCGTCACTTCCCACAAGTCCCTTAACTCTAGATGCCCAACACTTGACCGTGTGTCAAGGTTGACCTCACAGTAACCGTGTCACAACATATATATATATATAAGTTAAAATATAGGCCTTCATACTTTCAGGACAAGCTGGTGGATTACTGAAACCAGCGCAAACAGTGTTACAAAGTCCAGTATCTCTATCACAACTGGTAGGACAGGAAGTGGGACAATTTTGTGTGCAAGGAAGACTCCATTTACCTGGAGGGCATTCTGAAATATATTTTAAAGTATTATTTTAAATAATAATAATTTAAAAAACAACAACAACAACAACAACATAAATTGTTAAATATTTTTTTATTATTTAAATCAATTCCTTCTAATAAAAGCTGCTTGTATTGTAGGCCTATAATTTCACATTCCATTTTGTTTTTGTAATGCTTCAATATTGTAATGATTATTTTCAGTGAGTTAACGCAATCAAGTTCTTCTATTTCAGTCCATGCAATGATTTCTACATAAGACGTTGGCTAAAATGTTCACGTGCTTCTATTAATTCTTTCAACTCTTAAATGAATACAAAGATATCTTTTAGTGGAGTATGTGTGAACGGGAAAAATGCATTAAACTTCTAGAGTTTTGCAAATGAATCAATTACTAAACAAAAAACTTTCGTCACAGATAGATAAATAGCTTTATCTATCTATCTATCTATCTATCTATCTATCTATCTATCTATCTATCTATCTATCTATCTATCTATATCTATATCTATATCTATCTATCTATCTATCTATATATATATATATATATATATATATATATATATATATATATATAAAGATAAATAAAGATATATAAAGATAAATATATATATATATATATATATATATATATATAGAGAGAGAGAGAGAGAGATAGATAGATAGATAGATAGATAGATAGATAGATAGATAGATAGATAGATAGATAAATAGATAGATATATAAAGAGAGAAAGAGAGAAAGAAAGAGAAAAAAAGCTTCTATATTAACCTATTGTATAAATATAAGAAAGATTACTCCGTCTCAATATTTTTTCGTTAATTCTTAGCATATACTTTGAAAAGAAAACATACTTACCTCCATAAGCTTCCACTTCACAAAGTGAAATAAATGAGCCATAGCCGTTTATATTTTTTGTTTCATTAATGGATAATGACTTGATTGGCTTAGAAGTGTTTACACTTAGGTAATAGATAGGTTTTGCTTGTTCTTCAACATCTTTGATATTATCTACAACATTGTTATTACCATCCACTGATATAAGACGAAATCCAACTAAACGCATCTGAACGGTAAAGCTGTCAACTAGAAAAATGATTTTATTTTTTTGTCTCATAATAAAATTGACAGTGGGTCTGTATTTGAAATGGACCCAATGAAAAATGGAGATTTGTAAAAATGAGAAATTTAAGGCATGAGTTTAGTTACTAAATTAATTAGGCTTTATTGGTGTATTCAGTGGCTTAGCTAGGATATTTGATGCATTGTGCGGCAGTTCCTCATGATGCCTCCCCCCCAAACAAATAAGAACGTTATAAAACAGCGCATTTTCGAAAAAAAAAATCCATTTTGCTTAAAGATATGCAAGTGAATCTCACGCGCTTTGTTGACTGCAAAGTATCAATAATTTTATCGTAACAGTTTTTCCTCTTGGTCTTGTTCAATAGATGCAATCGTCAAATTAATGAGTCATAAATATCTTAAGCCCCTAGAAAAAAAAATATTTTTGTCTATGAACGATCGAGATCGATTTCCAAGTAAGGATTCAATTAAGGCGACTAAAATTATATTTATCTGCCATATCAAGACATTGTTCTTACAGGATATTTCTTGAACAATGCGGTCCAAGGAAGTTATTTCCATCAGAAGCTCTTTCTTGTATGTTGATAGAGAATCCATCTTCATCTTTTTTTCGGCTGGCAACTTTTTCTTGTGGCTAATGTCGGAAATTTTCAATAAATATTTGACTTTTAAAACTTTCTGTACTATTTATGTTTTCGTGATCATTAATATTATAATTAATTAGTTTTGCATTTTTTGGGGACATTTATGTATTCGGTCTCTCTGGAATGGGTGGTACTTGGATAGGAATTTCACTCGAAGATATTTTTTTGACTTTGTCTTGCCGATTCTTCAACTTTTAGCGATGTTCTAGTGCAGTATGCTTTAACAATGACATTGTTGATTGGTTTAAATCCATCCTTGGATTGAAACATGGTTGCCTAGTTTCTTCAACATCCTATATCATCATTACTATCCTTTATTGAAGGGATAATGGAGGACGCACTTAGAATTAATTAAAGAGAAAACTGCAACCATAAGTGGGAGAAATATTACAACTTTGTGCTTTGCTGAACGGTATAAAAGGATTTAACAGCATCAAAGGCGAAAATAAATCTCTTTGGACTACCTTAATCGCAAAGCAACTATTTATCATATCATAGAAATGACATCAATGTCATGGACATTAGATTTGTACGGAATGTTGTCGCCCACACATCAGTTCCCTTCTCTTTATGCAGCTTATGTGTCCGAAAATATAAATTAAATAATCCAAATTCTAATAGTCGTTGTGTAATGAAATAATATTATAAAATATATTATTTGTTTACATATTTTGAAATAATGAAATATGTCTACAATTTGAAAATGTTAATTGACTTTAAATTTAATAACATACCGTATTTGATTTCAGCTTTGCTTTGATCAAAATAGGAATATACGTTTTTCTTATTATATCATAATAAATATGCACACAAATTTGTACATTTTAATAATATATATATATTTGTGTTTTTTTTTTGTTATATGTCAAATTAATTAAATGTTTTCATTAATACATTTAAATACATGTACAAACACACGTATTTTCACTTCAAATGTATTAATACTTTACAAGAAAACAACTGTAAAATATAGTTTATTAACAGCATTTAACATTTTTTAAAATTTGAGTACACTATTTATGTTAAGTAACTACAAAGTACAGTATCAAACATCAAAATGTTTTTTAAACCAAAGAAATAAATTCATTGGGCTTACCTCTATTGTATAAGATAAACTGATTTACAATATAGTGACTATTTAAGGTCAAGGTGAAGCAAGGAATATTATCATTAATCCCAGTAAGTGTGCAGGAGACTTTGGAAAAATCACCATTTGTATTTCCGTCCACTGCTAAATCAGCTGAATATACTTTTAGAACGTTCTGGATCGGTCCGCTGTAGTTTGAAGTTTGTGTAGCTGTTTGTTTATATGCCACATTTCGACCTGTTAATAAGCCATACAGTCTTTAGCTTGCAATGTGAAGTCAATCTTCTTTAGAATTTGTAAGAATTATACTTGACTATATATCTCTAAAAAGAGACAAGCATAATTTTATGGATAAAGACTTGTTAAGAAGTAAGACAAAAACACAGAGAAAGATAATTGAAATATTTAAAGATAAAACTTAAATATCAGTTCATCAAAAAGAAAAGTTACGTTTCTGTTTATATAATAATACTAGCCGGATATGACCCTGCGGTCCTTAGTTTGTATACTATTGAACTAGTGGGATTCAATTTAGATCTATGTCAAACATGGCGAATGTTTCCATATTTTTTAATTGCTACAAAAATATCAAAATGGGTTTACCCGATTTGTATTTTTCTAAAGAGATAAATTTATGTATTTTTAGCGGCCGCGGAAAGGGGAAAAGACGCTATGGGCTTTGTTGCTAAGCATAAAAATTATATATGTGTCAGACACGAATAGCCCAATTTTTCAGAGCTAGACGAGAGGTCAACCGTGACGTGTGGTGACGGTAAACCACAATAACTCGCGAAGTCCCAAGAAACCTCCGAACTAAACATTACTAAAGCCAGTCATGTCAGATATTGTCTAGAAAAGTCGAGCAACTTTACGTCGTTTTCTAGAAAACCTTTGGGAACTTACATAAAGTAATACCCCCCCCCCCCCGCAGAATACGCATCGCTCTAAGAATAGCGTTGTACTCGGGCTGGACAGATACATATTCGTTTAAGACTTAACTCTCACGGTAGGCAACGAATATTGACCATAAATCTGACATGACGCCTGACATCTCCGGTACATCAATACATGTGAGAAAATCAGCTAGATATCTTCCCCACCCGTTAAATGAAAAGTCCCAACTATATATAGAGAGAGTCCAAAGCATTCCAAGTTAGGCCCGCTAGGATTCATACAGTCTCCTCTGTTAGGAAGTTTAGTTGTGAGGATTCATTAGGGACAAACGGGTGAGTGTAAACATTTTTCTATGCTTATTTTATCTTACAGAAATGTGTGAGTACACATTAGTACACAACCACGTTCCCCGTCATTACATTATGACTTTATTATGTATGTACATTGTACTATTTTATGTCGATGCTATATCTTCATATAGTATTATTAATGCCGCTATGGTTGTCTACATTTGAAACCATAGTTATTGTATTTGATTTGTTGTGTTTCAGCCAGACATAGGAACATTCTTCTCTTATAATCACTCAATAATTAGCAATCCATGATGAGCAATTAAGTTAGATATTAGCACCTTCATTTCATTTCTTAATTTAAATTTTATTTGATCATTTTTCTTTTGTAAACTTTCATTTATTAAATTATTTTATTTATGAACTTATAATATTGGTCTGTTCTTACTGTTAGTTGCGGTGTGCCTGTACAAAATCTTATATGTGAGCGGGATAAAATTAATAGAATTTCCCCTAGACTTAAACAAACAAGCCAAATATTAACAAATTAAACATCTCGTCACACTCTATACTTAATCTACTAGCCTAGAGATCTGGGCCTATCTATAGATCTATCTATAATCTAGTCAATCTATATCTATACAATATTCATTATAATACTTCTACTTATTTAATAAGTTAGTACTTAGACTTAGATCTATTATAGTTTATTAATAGATTTACTTTTCAATGCCTAGACCTAATAATAAAATTGCTAATGATATGTCTAATGAATGATTTTTTTTTATAGTAATAGGCCTACTATATCTAGGTCTAGACTTTACTTAAATCTAGTCTAAAATAATGACTGTCTAAGACTCTAAATGATTGAGACTTTTACATATAGGTGTTCTTAATAATACGGCATGTCGGCTGAAAGTATACTGTATACAAAGTATACATATATAAAGTGATTTTTTTTTGTAAACAAAATAGATGATGTACTTAGTGATAGATTGTCTAACTTTCAACAACTAATAAATTAACAATTAACGTTGAAATACAAGAATAGTAATAATTTTACCCGACATTGAAAAAAGGTACCGGTAGCCCGTACCGGTGCGTACCGTCACAAAAATATATGTATATCTCAATCTTCTTTCATTTAATTATTTTTTTTTTGCGGGGTTATTGCTACTTAATACATTGATACCAGATCGATTCTTATAGGGCCTAAGTATACATGCAGGATCTCGAGCATTGGATACATTTATTTTTATAAATACAAAGTTTTATGGAAGAGGCAATATATTAGTTGTTTGAAATTTGTAACTTCTTAAATTCAGGCTAAAAATATCGAAGCCTACATTTTTACACTCATTTCTAAACAATTAGAAGAGATATATATTAAACATAAATAACAAGATTACAAAGAGAGTTTGTGTTACACAAACTCAGAGGCGGCCCCCGTCGAAGTCGCATCCCTGTCGGATCTGCATATTCGCAAATAATATTCAAGAGGTGATTTAATTTTGATGGTCAAAAGTAATAATGTTTCAAAGATTCATTTGCCGTAAATTTAAATTTAAATTACATAAAAAATTTTAGATTAGTTTTAGTATATTAAAGTATTGCAATATTGATCAAAACGTTTGGAAATGAAAATCTACACTTTTTTTTTACACTTTAAGTTTAGAAATTGAAATTCTACATCTTAATCTAGTCTATTTTAGTCTAAACTAGATCTAGAAATTCTAGATCTAGACTCTAAAATAATTTTAATTAGAATATAAATCCAGATCTAGATATAGCCTACTGTATTAAAAATCTAGATCTAGTTTAAAAAATCTAGATTAGATCTAAATCAAGATATTCCTTTTTAAAACGCGAGTTACATAACGAGGCTTAATAAACATTACTATACCGAGTTCTTTTTTCATTTCATTTGAAGAATTAATTCCATATAACGTCAGAGGGAAAAAAACACTACGTCACACAGCCTAGCTAGACTAAAAATTGCCTTCATCTATAAGAGCCATTTATCGAGTGTTCATAGACATTGGTGCACCGAGTGCGTTCTTTTAGCATTTCTTTTAAAGAATTAATTCCATATGACGTCAAAGGAAAAAAAAACACTACGTCACACGGCCTAGCTAGAATAAAAATCACATTCATCATTACGAGCCATTTATCGAGTGTTCATAGACATTGGTGCACCGAGTGCGTTCTTTTAGCATTTCTTTTAAAGAATTCATTCCATGTGACGTCAAAGGAAAAAAAAACACTACGTCACACGGCCCAGCTAGAATAAAAATCGCCTTCATAATTACGAGCCATTTATCGAGTGTTCATAGACATTGGTGCACCGAGTGCGTTCTTTTAACATTACATTTAAAGAGTCCATTCATATGACGTCAAAGAAAAAAAATTCCATTACCTCACAATAGGCTAGTACCGGTACCCTAAAAAAATGTCTTTATTTACACGAGATATTTGACGAGGGTTCATATACATTGGTGCACTGAGTTCTAATAGAATTTATTTAAAGAGGATCAAAGCCGCATTGTTTTTGCGTTTTGTCTGTCAGTCCGTCATCTTGATATAGAAAAAAACAACAACTATAAGTTATTAAACATTCATTAACCTTTATTTTACGTTTCAAAACATCGCAATAATTTTTAGGTATGAACGCAATTGACAAGATTATATAATAGATTGTTCCGGATGTTTGTATAAATAGTAAAAGAAAAAGAGAATTTCAGATAAATGTAATACCGTTAATTAAATTTTTTGGATGGTCTCGTATAAAAATTAGATGTACTACAGCCATGTGGAGAGATTTTCATACCTTACTTTGGTGTTTGGATTCTGTTTTCCTTAAAAATCGGAACATAATATTAACGATAATTAGATTTTTTAATGTTTTAGGTAGAAAGTTAAATGTACTGTAAAAGAGTAGTGAGTTAAAAAAATATTTTTCATAAAAATCCGAAAAAATATTATTTCGTAAATGAGAAGATTATTTGTTTGTTAATTAGAAGAGAGGAGTTCAAACAATTATTTGGCGTTAGTAGATTTTTAAATAAATTCGGAAATTTCTGGCGACGATTTGTAAGAAACAAAATCCGGAACATTCTTTATCGATTACAAAACTTCTATGTTATGTTTCAGCAAGAAAATTAAATGTCTAAAAAGTAATTTTCAGTAATCAATTCTAGTAAATTACTTTTTTTAAAGCCCTGAACAACATATTGTCGATATTTTTAAAATTTGTTTAAAGATGAAAATACGGAACAATTTGATATTGATAACCAAATTATAGTGACGCATTGTCAAATAATATAAGTGTAATATTAGTAAATTATGCGATTTCAAACAATCATTAGGCATAATTCATGTTTTATAAAACAATATCTGGAACATTTTTACACTTAATGAAATATAAGTCAGTATAGAGATTTTGATTTAGCATTAATATGCTATTTATATAAAAAACGGAACAACATATTATTGATAATGTATTTTTGCAACGTTTAAGAATGGAAATTGAATGTAATATAAATTAGAAGAGCAAACAAACATTTGTTGGGGTTGATTAGTTTTGCAAAAGAAAAAATCCGGAACAATCAACTTTTAGATACTTAAAACTATTGAGATGTTACGGGAAGAACATTAAAGGGTAAATCAGATTTTCAATAGCTTTTAGAGTGCTAGTTTTTTTAATCTAATCGTGACGGACAGACCGACCAACAGACAAAACGCACAAAAATAATCTTCTTTTATTCGGATGGGGGCACTAAAAAAAAATAAATAAAATCTGATTTTTTTAAAAAGTTTAAGGAATTGGTTTAGCACCTGATCATGTTGCGACGTTACGCTACTGCCGAAAATCGCTGCATAAGAAGTCCATTTAAAAAAATGTGCGTGATATTTACATACAAAGTGCATTATTAGCCTTTATAAACAAACAGAAATGATTTCTTTTAATTTTAGCAGCTGGTTGACCAGAAAAAAACAACATCTTTAACTATTATTTATATTTGTTGTAAACATTTCCTGTACATTTTAAAAATATATTTGACTTAGTGATACTGAAAATACACAAAAATTGACCATCTTTGTTAGCATATTGTAACATTGCCTCCCTTACATTTACGTAATTGTTTTAGAATTGGTGTATTTTTATGAAAAAATCGCTTGCATAATTAATTTTATAAATTAAACGGTTTGCTTTTAGAAAACCAAAAGTAGCCGTTGCACCTAAACTTTTCAAGCCGCATTTAACGATGAAATAATAGTTTTCATATCTCTTCTAGTTTTCGAGATCTGAGTGTGATAGACGGACAGACGGACAGACGGACATTTTGCACAAACCTAATAGCGGCTTTTTCCCCTTATGGGGGCCGCTAAAAAGCAGCACCAGGGACTAAGTTTTTAAGAGAGAAAGTAGTGAATAAAATGCTACTTAAATAAGGGACTGCGCCGACCTATGCTCGAACCAGTGACCCTGGAAACGACAACACCGCCTAGCAAAAACGCACTAAGTGAATTTAACCTCTAGACCATTGGAATGTCCAATGAAGCTGTGAACGTAAACATAAAGTTGAAGCTAGGTGCTGAAACAAAAGATGATACATACATATAGTAGACATAAATGAATAGCAGCACCAGGGACCTAGTTTTTTTTTAAGAGAGAAAGTAGTGAATTAAATGCTACGAAAATAAGGGACTGCTCCGACCGAGGCTCGAACCAGTGACCCTGGAAATGACACAACCTAGCGATAACGCACTAAGCGAACTTAACCTCGGAATGACCAAATGCTAGGGCATGTGACCATGGACCACTTGGGGGGGGGGGGGGTAATTTGCATACGGGCGAAATGACTCTGGAGCAGAATAATGTGTTGTTTTTTTTTTGGTCGGCGCAGTCCCTTATTTTCGATTTATTTAATTCGCTACTTTCTCTCTTAATAACTTGGTCACTGGTATTGCTATTCAATTATGTTTAATTTATGTATGTATCGCGTGAACTGCAGAACTACGTCCACTTATTCACACGCACCTAACAATGTATATTTTTTTATTTTTTTGTACGAAATGTTTTTTTAATGAGGCTTTGTTAAAGAGATTGACCCTTTACAAAACAATTAGAACAATAAGAAAATCATTATACGACATCAGTTATGCCAGGTTCACATCTAACTTTACACTCACTTTCGCCTATCTCTTGGTCTGCTGGACCGTTGGGGCGCCACATAAGATCTGTCAACCTTCTTTCTCCATACCTCTCTGTCATTTGCCTTTAATAGAATTTCATTTTTTATATTTTTTTCTGAAAATATTGAAACCTGCCTTTTTTGCCTGCCTGAGTGGAGCACTTCGGGGGAAGATTTAGAGTTTGTGTTTCCACACAAACTGTCTTTGTAACCTTGTTTATTATTTTTTTAAATTTTAATTTTAGAGCCCTCCGGTTCTGGCGCGGACATGAACTACTGCTAATTAACATATAACGGTTTTGATTTCTATATGCAACATATTTCATACATGTAGACACACATACATACATACATGCATACATACATGCATACATATATATCTAACATACAATTATATATATATATATATATTAGACTCTTCAAACCCCCGCTGCCTTGCGGTACTGAGGCTTCAGGAGACAACCTCGAGGAGAAATCAGGAGTGAAGCCCCTTAGGCGTTGGGAGTATCAGCTATGAAATTCCCTCCGGCAGCTTCTGCAACTGAGTTGGTGCCAAATGTAATGCGATGCGTTCCTTTGGATCACATCAGCAAGGTCGAGAGAGGGATCATGACGCATGGGCCACCCATGACCCCTTTATCCAAGGCCCAGGAATGCGCCCCGGAGAGGAAACTCTGGTGCTGCTGCAAAGCGGCTAAAACAACACGGGAGACAACAGTTACGGGTTATAAGTCCAACTTGATTGGCGTAATGTATGGACGCCACGGGTTGTCTCTGACGGTGGGAGAGGTCTTCGCGCCTCACTGATCAGCTACCGCCCGCCTCAACCTGGGCAGCCCCCAGTCAGTTAGGTGCTGATCCGCCACAGCCTGCCTGCTCTAATGGGTGCTTAGAGCTTAGTTTAAAACGACAAGTAGGCTGGAAACTTGCACCAAGCAACAAAAGAAGAAAAATTAAACTGAAAAAGAAAATCCCTGTCATGCGACTGGCCACTTGGAATGTCAGGACAATGTGTCCTGGTCTCACTGATGATCTAAGGCAGATCGACGATGCAAGGAAGACGGCAGTTATAAACAACGAGCTTAAAAGGCTACATATTGACATTGCAGCCCTGCAAGAAACCCGACTGGCCGAAAACGGCATGCTCCGCGAGACTGACTACACTTTCTTTTGGAAAGGGAAAGCACAGGATGAGACTCGAATACATGGTGTGGGCTTTGCTGTCAAGAACAGTCTTCTTCCCATGATAGTTCCTCCAGTTGGAGGCTCGGAACGGCTACTAAGCATAAGTATGATGACAGCATCTGGAAAAGTCACTCTAATTAGTGCCTATGCCCCCACACTATGCTCGCCTCAGGAGGACAAAGACAAGTTCTATGAAGACCTCAAAGAAGCCATTGCAAACATTCCTCAAAAAGAACATATGATCCTTCTAGGTGACTTCAATGCTAGAGTAGGATCAGATCACACTACCTGGCCAGACTGTCTTGGGCTTTTTGGAATCGGAAAGATGAATGAGAACGGACAAAGACTGCTTGAATTCTGCACATACCATAAGCTCTGCATTACCAACACATACTTCAGAACAAAACCACAGCACTGTGTCTCATGGAGGCACCCTAGGTCTGGGCACTGGCACCAGCTGGATATGATACTGACACGAAAAAAGGACATTGGAAATATACTGCTGACACGTAGCTACCAAAGCGCGGATTGTGATACTGATCATACTTTAGTGTCATGCCGGACAAGACTGCTGCCAACTAAGATCCACACCTCACAGGGAAAAAGAAAATCACGCCTGAATACTACTAGCACAAAAAATCCTGATCTTTGCACCAAATTTGAGAACAAATTAGAGGAAGCTTTTAAAAACTTCTCTGTGACTGAGGTAGAAAAAAGCTGGACGTTTATGCGTGATACAATCTACCAAACATCATCACTGGTCTTTGGAAACAAAACCAAGAAAAGCGAAGACTGGTTTGAAGCTAGTCCACCAGAAATGGAAACTGCCACTACGAACAAGAGAGCAGCCACGCTAATCTACAAGAAGGATCCCACCCCAAGCAACTTAGAAAGGTTCAGAGCTGCACGTAACAATGCCCAAAGAGTAGCGAGACAATGTGCTAACAAATACTGGCAAAAGCTATGCGAAGATATTCAATCTTGTGCCGACTGTGGTAACATAAGAGGACTATATGAGGGCATGAGAAAAGCCTTTGGACCTCACACCAGCAAGTGTGCTCCGCTCAAGTCAAAAGATGGCTCAATCATCAGCGATCGTGCGCTGCAAATGGAACGATGGGTAGAACACTATGCAGAACTCTACCAGATTGAAAACGCCATCTCACCAAATGCTGTTTCCAACTTCCCATCACTTCCAGTTTTGACGGAATTAGATGAAACGCCCTCAGTAAAGGAGCTGAGCATTGCCATTGACATGCTTGCACATGGGAAAACACCCGGAGGAGATTGCATTCCTGCTGAAGTAATTCAGGCTGGAAAACATGCCCTAATCAAACCACTCCATGAACTGCTAAGCTTGTGCTGGGAACAAGGAATGGTCCCCCAGGAATTGAAAGACTCCAACATTGTTACAATTTATAAAAATAAAGGCGACCGCTCTGATTGTAACAATTACAGAGGCATCTCACTGCTTAGCATAGTCGGAAAGGCTTTTGCTAGAGTGTTACTAAAGCGATTACAGATCCTGGCAGATCGTGTTTATCCAGAGTCGCAGTGTGGCTTTAGGGCAGGAAGATCTACAACAGATATGATTTTCTCTCTGCGGCAGCTACAGGAGAAGAGCAGAGAACAAAAGCAGCCCCTCTTCATAGCTTTTATTGATTTGACCAAGGCCTTTGACCTTGTTAGCAGAAGCGGTCTGTTTGCTGTACTAGAGAGAATCGGCTGTCCAAATAAGTTAAGAAAACTAGTGTCAGCTTTTCACGAAAATATGCAGGGTACCGTTCAGTTTGAAAGTTCTTCCTCCAGGCCATTCTCCATTAAGAGCGGTGTAAAACAAGGATGTGTACTGGCCCCTACACTATTTGGCATCTTCTTCTCAGTCGTACTATCCAGTGCTTTTAAATCCCTGGAAGACGGAATATACATCCATAGCAGATCCGATGGAAGGCTCTTTAACCTGGCACGTCTTAAAGCCAAAACGAAAAGGCGTCGTATCTTGATAAGGGAGCTGCTGTTTGCCGATGACGCGGCACTCGTATCTCACTCACAAGGAGGTCTACAGAAGCTAGTGAACGCCTTAGCAGCTGCTTGTCAAGAGTTTAGCCTTACTATAAGTCTCTCCAAGACCGAAATCCTGGCACAAGACGTTGCAGAAATACCTATAATACAAATTGGGAACCACACCCTTTCAGTGGTGCAGGAATTTACCTACTTGGGTTCAACAATTGTCAGTAACCTAGACTTAGACATTGAGCTGACAAAAAGGATAGGAAAAGCTACCACAGCATTGGCAAAACTCTCCAAGCGCGTCTGGGAAAATGGTAAATTGACCACAGCGACCAAAATCCTGGTCTACAACGCCTGTGTTGTGAGCACTCTCCTTTATGGCAGTGAAAGCTGGTCAACATACATGTACCAAGAGCACAGATTGAATAGTTTCCACTTGCGCTGCCTGAGACGCATAATGGGCATCTCTTGGAGGGACCATGTCTCCAATCAGGAAGTTTTGAGATTGGCCAATATGAACAGCATGTATGCTCTCCTGACACAAAGGAGATTACGCTGGCTCGGACATGTCACCCGCATGCCAGATGGTAGAATCCCGAAAGATATCTTATATGCTGAGCTTGTGGAAGGAGTCAGACCCAAGGGCCGCCCAAGACTAACATATAGAGATGTCTGCAAGCGAGACATGAGAGCCTCAGGCATCAGTGAAAGTATGTGGGAAAACATAGCCAAAGACCGGAGTGCATGGAGACAGACTGTGCGTGCTGGGACAACCCTTGCTGAGAACAAAAGAATTGAAGCGGCTTTAATCAAGAGGGAAAAAAAAGAAAGCTGCCCTGTCTGCTAGCCCTAAATCAGAGGCATACAAATGTACGAATTGTGGCAAAGTCTGCCGTTCTAGAATTGGCTTGATTAGCCACACCAGATTCTGCCCCGTCTCAAGATTAAGCCAAAACCATTGACTCACTTGGGCTCATCCATTGCCTTTCGAGACAAAAGGAGCCATATATATTAGACTCTTACAGTAGCAAATAGAAACTAAACGACAAAAACTTCTGCTTCAATTGATCATAAGAGATACAGAACACTTATCAAATAATAAACTCACCTCCACTAATATAAAGAGAGCACAAGGAGCCTATGTCCCCAAGTATTTTCAACGAAGTTGTCATCACATTATCTTCACATCTTATATCCATTGTGTTCTCATTAAGTTGTGACCATTTCTGACTTCCACACTCTTGGTATACATTACTTGTATTGTACAATAATTGAACCGTTGAAAACTTATCTGATAAAAAAAATGAATTTTAAACTTGAATCAACTATACATGTATTGCTTGAACTTAATGTCTAAAACCTGAAATGAGCCCTTTCATTATCTATCTATTATTTAAAATGTAGACATATTAAAATTAAAATATGTATGTATGTATGTATCTATCTATCTATCTATCTATATTTCTATCTATCTATCTATCTATCTATCTATCTATTTATTTATTTATCTATCAATATATCTATCTATGTATCTATATATCTATTTATCTATCTATCTCATGGGCGTTGCCAGTATTTTTTTTTTGGTAGGTGGTGGTTGGGGGAGGTCCTCCTCGCGCCTGCCAAAAAAAAAGTATGTGTGTGTGTGTCTGTACATAATTAATCTTTATTACATTCTGACCTTTATTCTTTCGGAAAACGTTTATTATACCCTAGAATCGGTTCTTCCTGGAGTTAATGGAAAAATTGTAGACTACCTACCTTTGCCAGCTAGGGGGTCTGGGGGAGTGCTGTGAGCGCCCCGCAGCCAAGCACTATTTCCGGTATTAAAAGCATATTCCGAGGAATTTTCAGTGCATTATCCCGCTATTAAAATGTTTTAGTTTACAAGCCTATCTGCTATTCTTACTTATTTATATCCTCCAGCCCCCTCAGGCGCATTAAGCGGCAAGCTTCTTTCACATAAATCTGTCACTGGCAATATTTGAATCTTCCCATTTGCTCTGAGGACCTTCATGAAAGTATGGCGCCAAGTCGTACTACGATGTCACTGTTTGCGCTTTCCTCGTAATGGCCTCCACGTCATCGCAAATCTTATTATGCGCGATTTATTTTCTAGGAGAACATGTCCTGCAAACCTCACGCGACGCTCTGTCACAACCTTACTAATGGGTTGACTCCCAGTTAGTCATATGATTTACTTAATTGAGATTTGATCTCTATAATTGACTTCTAAAATCCGTCTTAGCCATCTTTGTTGAGCCACATTTAGTCTTTTTCAATTTCGGCAGATGACTATTCACAGCACTTTATTAATGGAGCCCAGCCACTTTTAGAAATGTGTAACCTCTCTTGGCTAAACTCTAGGAATTAGGTGACTGTAGTTTGCTTTAAATGTTGTATCGTTGTGTCTCTATCTCGAAATGTTATTATTCGTAGAGAGCATATTATGTCTATGGTGGCTATGCTACATTTAATCTCTTGGTAGACTCTAGAAGCTATCATTTGCGGCCTGGATAGTGCCACTCTAGCAAAGATGTTGCCAATCATGCAATTATACCCATATAATTGTTGCAGTCACTCCGATCTCCTTTGTACTTATATATTGTGACTATATTTGCGTCACAAATGTCCTGTGGATCATGACCTGTTTGCCAGAAGCTGCAAAGATGATTATAGAGTTTTCTATTTCGTGCAATTGCTTTTTAAGATCACCAGGGCTAGGTATGTTATCTAGGCATTCCAATACTGGAAGATTTGGTAGAGAAGCCGGTGTGGATGACACTTTTCAGATCTATCCTTCGAGTGATGCAGAGGCCACCTTTTTAAGGTATTCTGGGGTTTTGTTTTGTTTTCCTTGCCAGTAGAATGTATAATTGATTTCTGTAAGATATTCATTATTTGCGAATCTGGTTTCGTGCTATCTATCTCTTTTCGTTATATCTATCTTTCTATTTATACTTTTATAAGTTGTAATGCATAAATTACAATTATTCGTTCTTTAGTTAAAAGTAGTGTCTAAATAAATGCATGTACTTATGCTAATACTTTATTTTAGTAAATTAATGAGTAAATTCTCTGAGTGTTATGTTAAGGACAGAAAACTACCATAACAAAGTTTTGTGAATTAAGACTGAATAAATGTTTGTTTCTTTGTTTTACAACTTTCCTTCAAAATTTTAGATTTCTACGTCAAGGTCCAACTACTCCTGGCAGTTAAGAACTCATATCTCAAGACCATCCAGCAAGCCAATCTAATATATGAAGCACAATGTAAGGACTATGTATGTATATACGTATGTATGTATGTTTGTATGTATGTACGTATTCATGTGTGTATGTATGTAGATATGTATGTATGTATGTATGTATGTATGTATGTATGTATGTATGTATGTATG
Source organism: Biomphalaria glabrata (assembly GCF_947242115.1). NCBI lineage: Eukaryota > Metazoa > Mollusca > Gastropoda > Planorbidae > Biomphalaria > Biomphalaria glabrata. The sequence continues at coordinate 9,667,825 of NC_074715.1, forward strand.
TATGTATGTATGTATGTATGTATTTATATATGTATTTATGTATGTATTTATGTATGTATTTATGTATGTATTTATGTATGTACGTATTCATGTGTGTATGTCCCAAATAGAAAACCAAACCGTTTAACCAATCTTGATAAAATTTGGCATGAAAGTTTCTAAGATTATAGCGAAGACCAAAGTGTGTGTTAAATATCTCTCTAAAAACAAGAAGGTCCTAAAAATAAAAATTAACCCTAACCCTAACCCTAACCCTAAAAAACTAAACTTTATTAACGAAATCGGGTAAACCCATTTTCACAGTATTCTATACTAGCAATGTAAAATATGAAGCTACATCAATGATACAAAAACAAAGGCACGCTGGCCGCGGGTCATATCCAGCTAATATTAAGATAAAGAAAACTCTACACCTCTTCATATGTCACATTTTTTGGACCATATAGTGCCAAGTAAAGCTTTTTTATTTTGGACCATTTTCAATATTAATGTACGAAAAATAGGGTGAAGCTAATACAACTATATACAAGTTCGGGTATCGTAGAAAACTGAAAAGCCTTTTTTACTTCAGGTAAAAAAAAAAAGCAACTACTATGTTCTTACATGTGTCATTCAAAACCATCCTCAGCCACGTCAAAGTATATGTTTTATCCCAGGACACAGTGAGTTCTTGAAAGTTTGGATCATTGTTACACGTACTGTCATCTCCGTCAGTTAACCAAGACTTTGTTTCTGATTTTGTAGCTCCTTGTATTGTTAGTAGATCCCCTGAATTATAGGGCAAAAATTTGAAATCGCATACTTGAAATGTTATGGTTTAATAGGCTACACACAGGGTTGGCCTTACTATTGAAGGTCCCCGATTAGTAGTTGCTTGCGAGGCCCCTGTTTTAAATTCTTAACAATACTATTTATTAATATTAATTAGATCATTATATTAACATTTATTATACAACATGCATAGGAAGTAGCTTAAACGCAATAGGTGCCAATGGATTAATTAAAGTGTCAATTGTACAACAGACTAGATATGTTCACCATTTAAGTCCTACATCTTCGAAAGAGTCATGACTGATAGTGATATGCTAAATGTAAAAAGATAATTAAGTACTACATATTTTATGTTTTATGTATTAATCTAGTCATGCATATTACCAACTACCTACCAAGTAACATACACAAGTAGAATATAAATAATTCTTTCAGACTCACTTTTAATAGCGAATATTATAAATGTAATACCATAAGGAGCTCGTTTGTTTTGGTCTATTAATTTGCTTAGAAGTGACAGAAAATGTTTTTTAGAGTAGTTTTTGTTTCATCACTTAAATATAAATCTTTTTTTAAACACAAACACACAGGAGCTTGTGCTTTTGTGTCCTTGTAAAGTGGGGCTACTGAGAAAGAACATATTTTTAAAAAAAATTATATAGCATAAATGACGTGGTTAAAAAAATAAGCATACATTGTGTAAATAAGAAGCAGCTAATAGGCGATACACAATGACTGGATCTAGACTACATATCTGATCGCACATAGAGTTTAGGCTCTTGTAAAAGCTCACTCAAACTGCCCTATTGGTTGAAAAAAAGAAAAGGTTATTTATTCTTAGGTTAATAACCAATTTGTATAAGGAATTGAGGTGTGTGATCGGAATTAAGGAATGGATTTCTTTGTCTGAGATTATTACACCTTGGAAGACCATGAGAATATTTTTTTTTATGTTTTAGTAACAATAATGTTGATACTCTATCGTTAGCTTGTAGTTACCAACAGCTGGAACAACTTAACCAATATAAGTATATTTATATTTTTGGAAAGTAGGAGTTTGAAATAAACAACAATATACTTCTTATTAAATTAACAAGAATATACAATTTATTGATATTATTTACAGATACAACTTGAGAGTTAGTATTAAGAATAAAGAAACAATGCTAAGATGATATTGAAAAAAAAAACGAAACTTACTACAAAAAAAATTAGTTTTTGACTTTTCTCACGTTTTTTTTTTTAACTTTCAGTCATCAGACCACTCCCTTAAATTCATTTAAATTCTGCCAGACCCATTGCGATTTCATCATAAACTCTCAAGCCTGCACAACCAAAACTATATGCTCCCCATTTCCTCGAAGTTAACATAGAAACACATATACTCCATAACAATTAGACAAACTTTGAAGTGTGTGTGTGTAAGGTAAAAGGCCAAACAGGGCAAGTGGGCCACCATTTAAAATTGAAATAAACTGATACGAAAATCATAAACCGTAATGTGTTCGGATTTAGGGGAGACGTTATTATCCCAGTAAGGAATATGAAAAAAGAAGGATAAATGAAACACCATTTAACAATGTATTTAAATTCCCAATTATAAACGCGGACCTGCGCAGCGTGGCGAGGTATATTTAAATGTAACAACTTCAACTTACAATGCCTACATCAATCCCCGTCTAAGATTTTATCGTTTATTGTAATTCTAGTACACGGTGAGAAAATTGTCGCAGAAATTGTAAAATCAGAATTAATTCAATGTTTAGTTTTTAAAAAAATTCATTATGAACTAAGGTGTAAATGAATATCATTTGTATTGCTATAACACTTAATCCCATAAATATGTAAAACCTTTGGCTATATTTTTATACTTATATGGCATGATGTAGGCCTCGAGGTTGCAAGAAAAAAATAAGCAAGAAGTTTTTACTCATTAGTTTATGGTAGCTTCGAGTTTCTAAATAGAAGGGTAGTAATGCACAGAAATGATAAAAAAATGAATTTTTTTTTATTTTGCTTCGTTACAAAAGAATTAAGCAACAAGTAAAGAAGACACAAACTACTTTCAAGACTTTAATCAGTTCATTAAATCTGTAAGTTTGAAGCTTTATTATTATTTTTTTTACCAATACTAGAATCTCATGGAAAAAAAATAAATATTGGGTCATCAGATTTAACTTTTGAAGACATCGAAAAGTAAAGACCTCCCTAAACAGTTTTAACAACTTACTGTACTGACATCTAGCCACGAACCACCCAGGTTGGCATTTGTCAAGACACGTCCCGTTAGATCCAGTGCAATTCTTGACACAATGACATTGATTTAACTTTTGAAGACATCGAAAAGTAAAGACCTCCCTAAACAGTTTTAACAACTTACTGTACTGACATCTAGCCCCGAACCACCCAGGTTGGCATTTGTCAAGACACGTCCCGTTAGATCCAGTGCAATTCTTGACACAATGACATTGATATATACAAAAATCATTGTTACCACAGAAACTGTCATCTGAAAATGAAAAGAATTATGTAACTATCTAGCCTAAGATAATACTTAAAAAAATATGTATAAGCCTTGTATAGTTTCAATGTTAAAGACTAACAATTCGCGTATAACGGTTTTTAAAAATTATACTTTTGTTTATTTTAAATATTGAAGTTTACCTTTTTGTAACTACCAACCCACACTTAATAAAACAATAATGTTATTGTGTATAATAATAAAAATATGTTTCACGCTACTCTAAAATATCAAATAAACACACAATTTACATACAAATGCAAATGAAACTGAAAAGTCCTCCCAGCAAATTTCCAGCAATTTTTTTTTAAGAAAGTGAAGAGAAAAGTAAAGAAACAAAAAAAAAAAAAAGAAAATGAAGTAGAAAAAGAGAAAATAACAATAAAATAAAGAAAAGACTTATTTTAATAACAAGAAATGGGCTTTTTTCACGTATAAAGCAGAAAGTAAGGCGTATGTATGTATGTATGTATGGGTTTATTCTTGATAAAACTTGGCATAACTTTTTCTTTGGTACTAACTGAAACAATAGAGTATGTAAAGTAGCCCTAAAACAAGCTTAAAAAGCTGCCCAACTCAATTAAAGTATTAATATTTCATGGATCTAGGTCATTTAGCCATGTTGACGTGAGACAATATCGAAAGGATCTAGATCTAATTTTAGGAACTATACTTTGCAAAGTAGTTTTTTTATTTTAACATATCTGTTTGCTTATATGTAATATGTATGCCCAGCATAGAAATCAAAACTGTTTAAAATACTCTTTCAGGCTTCACTTAACCAGGGCAGAGTACCAAAGGACTGGAAAGAAGCTAATGTCACCCCCCTATTTAAAAAAGGAGAAAAATCTGACCCAGGAAACTACAGACCAGTATCACTTACCAGCATCACATGTAAAATCCTAGAACACATAATATGTAGCAACATCATAAACCACTTAGACAAACATAATGTCCTTACACCATACCAACATGGCTTTAGGAAATATAGATCATGTGAAACACAACTAATAGGACTAATTCATGATTTTTCAAAAGGTTTAGATAACAGTGAACAAATAGATGCTATCTTACTAGATTTTTCTAAGGCTTTTGACAAAGTTCACCACCATAGTTTGCTTAAAAAATTAAAATATTTCGGCATTAATGGTCCACTGCATCAGTGGATTAAAGACTTTCTGATAGGGAGAGAACGAACTGTAATAATAAATGGCTCTAAATCAACACCGATAACAGTAAACTCAGGTGTACCTCAAGGAACAGTCTTGGGTCCACTACTATTTTTAATTTACATAAATGATTTACCAAATTGCATTAGTTCAGGAACAAAAGTCAGATTATTTGCAGACGATTGCATAATATATAGAACAATAAAAACAACACAAGACACAGATATTTTACAAAGAGAATTAGATGAATTACAGAAATGGGAATCAAATTGGAGCATGTCTTTCCACCCAGAAAAATGTCAGTTGTTAAGAGTAACAAAAAAACTAAAACAAATTAATTCCACTTATCTTATTCATGGCAAACCAGTAACACAGACTAAAAACGCAAAATACCTAGGTGTTATAATAAATGAAAAACTGTCATGGAATCCACATATTGATGAAACTACAAAAAAATCAAACAAAGCATTAGGATTTATTAAAAGAAATTTCTATAAATCAAATAAGAACATAAAACTAAAATGTTATTTAACCTTGGTTAGGCCAATAATAGAATATGCATCCTCTGTTTGGGACCCCTCAACTCGAGAAAACATTAAGAAACTAGAACAGACACAAAATAGAGCAGTGCGATTCATAACAAACGAATATTCACATTTGACTAGAGTAACACCTTTAGTAAAATCACTAAATTTAGAAAGCCTTCAGGACAGAAGGCTCTAAAGTAAAGTAGCAATAATACATAAAACACTGAACCATAATCTTCAAATACAAAAACAAAATTTAATAAAATACTCTGAAAGACACAAAGATAAAGGCACATTCCTCGTCCCATATGCTAGGACAAATTTGTACAAATACTCCTTCTTCCCTAGTGCTATTAGAGCATGGAATGGGTTGCCTGAGCTAGCCAGGAAAACCAGTGACTTGGCAGAATTTAAGTCATTGGTTAATATGCATGACTAAATGCATGACGCGTAGGACGTAATCATCTTCTTTTTTGAAGTAACGTCTGTATTATATAAGATAAGATAAGATAAGATAAACAATCTTAATAAAACTTAGCATAAATGTTAATTGGGTACTAACTGAAACAGTACCGTATGTAAAGTAGCCCTAAAACAAGCTTACGACCCTAAAAAATTTGCCCAACTCTATGAAAGTATTACTATTTCATGGATCTAAGTCATAACGCCATGTTTACAACAGACCATATGGAAAGGTCACGCATACACAGAGCGAAGGCTCCACGCTCGCACAGAAAGAAAATCTCCAAAGTCTAGATCTAACTCTAGATCTAACTATATTTTTTTTTACCTAATAATTTAACACATGATCAAACAAAATATAGAGTCTATTCCTTTCATTTCATATTTATATCAAATTAACCTTCAATTTTTTAAAATTTCTATCGCATTTTTTCATACATTCGTTTGCTATAGCTGCAACTTAGCCCAATTGCTCTATTCCAAATATCGCGTATAGATCTTTACACAAACCAATGTTTTAATAAAAAAAAATAGATTTAGGTCGATTAGCTTTTTTAGCTCCATTCATAATATTTGTATATTCATGCATTCGTTTTACTTAAAACATAATTAGTTTGTTTAATAGTTTCTAATACACTATATCAATGATACGCAAATTAAGACCCGCTGGCAGCGGGTAATATCTGGCTAGTACATAATATTAAAAAAAAAAAAATTCACAAAAAAAAAAAAAGATGTTTGTCACCCACTTACCTTGCATAGATGCTAAGATCCAGGTGCAGGGTACAAACAGTGATATGAATATTAATTGAAGTCTCATGCTTTTCAAGAGACAAGACAGGGCATTTTCTCATTCATTTTATGTTACTTCTTATTATAAAATTCCTTGTACAGAATTGTCGGTTAACACTCATTTTAACGTCTTATTCCTCATACAGTCGTATTGATTTGAAGACATAATTCTAAATGTTTTTTTTGTACAAGTTTAAGAGGAAGTACTATAAAACACTGAACGTATGAATGTGTTTAAGTAAACATCCTTTTCAAATAAATCATTATTTCTAGGATGTGTATTATATTACAATAAAGAACTCAGTCAATAATGTAAAGTATCGTAATTGCTAGTTACAATACTATAGAATATTACACACACTCTCTCACACATACTAAAATGCTCACACAGACTACATGTTCGGTGTCAGGGCATGCTGTTTTGCGTTGCTATTTGTGCTGGCTATTTACTGTTTGTATATTTACATATTTCTTATTTTAATTATATGTAATGTTTAAAGCAGACTGGACTTTATTTTAATTAATAGACTACTATAATTAATGTCGAGTGTTAATTACAAACTGAGCGGAATGAATGTTGGCGAACCTGAACAGGGGGACTATGGAAATCTTTTGTTGTGGCCCAGTGGCGTAGCTAGGGTGGGGTGAGGGGTCGAAAGTTAAAAATCCCCCATGGCTCCCACTTGAGAGGTCCAAATAAAGAGTCTGAATTTATTTATTTTTTTACATTAAATATTACACGATTATCACATGTCAAAATGGCGAAAGTCAAATTGCAGGGGCATCAAAAAAGGTGAAGCTCCCCGGGCTTAGCTACGCCACTGTTGTGGGTCTATACTTTAAGTATGTGTGGCGAGCTTTAAGTCATACGCAGAGCGTCACAACTAAGAGTGTTGTACTCCTTCCTAATATAAAGCAGCATATCCAATCAATATCCGAAATCACGTTCTAAATACAAATCATTTCTTCATTAAGGATGTCACTGAAGAAGTACCCAAAATATAATTCTTTAAAGTCTTACCTCCCTCTAAAACTACTTTAACCTTAGTGCAACTTGATAACCTGATAAGGCATCGAATATCTTGTATACAGCCTACTTCAGGGTTAACATAAATATAGTAATAAACTTCCTTATGTGGTTTAAAAGAGTTCATTCTTAAAGCATTCAAAGTCATGTGAGTGTGTGTGTGTGCGTGTCCTTGTGTGTCTGTAGCATTGGCAATACTGACGATTCCCTTGAAAGGATATCTTTTTTTATTAGGCAGTCGTTACGTCTGTTATATCGAATGAAAACAATTCACTACAAAAAACCTCGAAAAATAAATAAAGAGGTTGATTTTATTTATTTTTTTACATCAAAATAAAGCAAAATATAACACTATTTTAGTGATGTATTCAATTGTCTCTATTGTTTGCTTTTCCATCATAGTAGCCCATCACATCGGGGCCTATAAGGATGCGTTGAGGACGCGGTGGTTGAATCTCTACGAAGGCTGGGATTTTGAATTTTGGAATTTTTAGGGCGTCCCTAAGTTCACCCAACTCTAATGGGTACCTGACTTTACTTGGGTAAAGTAAAGGCGGTTGGTCGTTGTGCTGGCCACATAACACCATGCTCGTTAACCGTTGGCCAGATGATATAAATATCATCTGCCTCCTGAAAGGGAAACTTTACTTTTTTAAGGATGCGTTGAACCGATCCAGACAAAGAAATCTGTTGTATAGATTCAATACAAGCCTATAACGAACAGGAAAGGGTTTTTACACAGCAAGCGGTTATTTAACTGTCATAAAGTTTTCTTAGAAACAAAAATATATCCCTTATAGGTATCATATAGCTATCCCCCTTACTACACATGCCACCTTTACTTGGGAATCTTAGTTCAGAGTTCAGGGGGTTACCACACATCACACAGTGTCAAGGTTTTGCTCTGATGTGAAACTTATTTACGAAAATCGATTGTTCCAGATTTTTATATTTAAAAAAATATTCTATTTATTTAAAATCGCACTACTATCTTACACTACATTTAATTTTCTGGCTAAAACGTGGCAAAATAAAATTATCGTTGATGGTATGTTGCGGATGTATAAGAAAAATAATTTCTTAATTTTAGATCTAGAATTTCTAGGTCTAGTTATGAATGAGATAGACTGTTAGGACTGAGTTCTTGTCAGCCTGGGTCTCCTGTTAACTTTAGAGGAGAGACGGGCAATTCAGGTTGTTGACTTTAATGTGTTTTTTTTTTAAATGTACTGTAACTCATAGTAAAACAGTGTGGTTTTTTTTGTTCCTAGTCCAGGCTGTTGTATTTTTGTTATAGAGTTAAAATATAGATTCTTATATAGACTCTAATTATTTTTGTGTAGCTAATAGTGTCTTTGGGATATTGATCTGTTATATGTAAATTGATACTGCATATTTCATTTGCCAAAAATATGCCTGTACTTTATTTATCAATGAAAAAAACAAGTTATATTTCCGAGAATCGGCATTCTGAATTTTCAATATGTCATTATATTTTCGTTACTGTATTGTTTATGACTTGGTTACATTTGGTATTTAGCATTGAAAATACGTATATTAGAGAAGAAAATCTTGACTATATCAAGCTCTAGAATTTCATTTTCCAGATCAAAATCTAGAATTAAAGTGTAAATTTTGATTACCAAATGTCTAGATCTATATTGCAATGTTATAAAATATTAAAACAAATCTACCTTTTTTAAAAAATTCAATGTTGCTCTAAGTCTATTGATAGATCATCTAGGTTTTTTTTTTCGTTACTCTGATCTAAATTACATCTAAATTATTCCAAATTTAGATGTTTGATATAGATTTTAAGATTGCTAAATCAGACCTTTAGTTTAGGTAGATCTACATCATTAATCTAGTTCCATTTAAATAAAAATGCCAATAGCTATGTTTGTAACTGTGCTGGGACATTGAGCAGACGTTGCCGAAGTACAAGCTCAATACTTGTTCTTATCATTTTTATTTTTGATTTTTACAAAACAAGACCGAAAGATTATCTAAAATAGCTTGTCTGACATATTGTATATATTCGTTAGTTGTCATGCCGAAATTTGTAATATATCTTTTTATCAATAATAGGCTATTAGTTTGTTATTAAATTGACTGATTATCTCGACGGTCCTGGGTTCATACCCTGCTCGCTGCCATCCCCAGTCCATTGAAGGTTTGGGCTAGAAAGTAGATTCTCTGTAGCTTTGAAGGAACATACGAAACATAAAATATTATACAGAAAAAAAAATAAAACGCCAAATACGTCTTTAGAACATAATTACTTTAGACAATCAAAACAAAAATAAATCTTGAATAGTCCTTGCCAATAGACGGATCCAATAGGGATACGACGAGGGCTGCCTCTGATTTTGTGTAATCTTATTAAATCTTTTTGAGTCACTCACTGAAAAAAACAAGATAATGCACATAAAAAACTATCTTGACCCCCCACCAATTTTTCTTCCCAATTATATACAGTATAGCTTTTAAAAAAAAATCATTAATAAGAACATTATATCCAAAAAAAAAAAGGTTGACCATTCTGCCCTAAGATGTGTAATCGTGGATACACAACGGTTTTCTATCAAGGAGGCTCGAGTTCGAATCTATACACGAGCAGAGTTGTCTCTGCTGAGCAACGTCCAAAACAGAAACCCCCATCCCCTCATATGTCCACAAATTGTTTGCCCTATAAAACTTCTCCACTTAATCCTCGGAGATTTCAATGAGGGGATAAAAATGTGTTTATATAAAGTTGGTGTTGGTTTCGTTTTAGAATCTTCTCGAACGCTATTTATAGGTCTGTTAACTCAGTGTAAATAAGCAATTGTATAAACAGAAAATAGTCTCTTTGGGTTGATGGATTTGTCATTGTCAATGTTAGCTGTTAGAAACATTCTAGAACGTATACGTCATTTATGTAGCCAGGGCCGGTATATGGAAGCACATGGCGAAGTGAATAGGGATACACTGGGCGAAGTGAATAGGGAGGCACTGGGCGAAGTGAATAGGGATACCCTGGGCGAAGTGAATAGGAAGGCACTTGGCGAAGTGAATAGGAAGGCACTTGGCGAAGTGAATAGGGAGACACTTGGAGAAGTGAATAGAGAGGCACTGGGTGAAGTGAATAGGGAGGCACTTGGCGAAGTGAATAGGAAGGCACTGGGTGAAGTGAATAGGGAGGCACTTGGCGAAGTGAATAGGAAGGCACTGGGTGAAGTGAATAGGGAGACCCCTAGCAAAGTGAATAGGTAGACCCTTAGTGAAGTAAATAGGGAGACCCTTAGTGAAGTGCTTAGGGATACCTTGGGCAAAGTGAATAGGGATACCCTTAGCAAAGTGAATAGGGAGACCCTTAGTGAAGTGAATAGGGAGACCCTTAGCGAAGTGAATAGGGAGACCCTTAGCGAAGTGAATAGGGAGACCCTTAGTGAAGTGAATAGGGAGACCCTTAGTGAAGTGAATAGGGAGACCCTTAGCAAAGTGAATAGGGAGACCCTTAGTGAAGTGAATAGGGAGACCCTTAGTGAAGTGAATAGGGAGACCCTTAGCAAAGTGAAATGGGCGACCCTTAGCAAAGTGAATAGGGAGACCCTTAGTGAAGTGAATAGGGAGACCCTTAGCAAAGTGAATAGGGAGACCCTTAGTGAAGTGAATAGGGAGACCCTTAGCAAAGTGAATAGGGTGACCCTGGGCAAAGTGAATAGGGAGACTCTGGGCGAAGTGAATAGGGAGACACTAGGTGAAGTGAATAGAGAGGCCCTAGGTGAAGTGAATAGGGTGACCCTGGGTGAAGTGAATAGGAAGACACTAGGTAAAGTGAATATTGAGACCCTAGGTGAAGTCAATAGGGTGACCCTGTGTGACAGGTGGAGTAATGTGATGTGTGTTTGGCGCGTTTGTTGTCTAGGGGATGATTATTTTTGAAAGCAATCACACACCAACCTATCAGCATATAAATCGGGAGCAGACACGCAACGAGACAAGCAATGAAAGATAGATACAAAAGTTTAAAAAGAAGAATATTTATTTACATAAATATACATATAAGAATAAAAAGGGGGAGGGTTCGCATCTATCTCTAATTAGGATTGTATTTTTATCATCACTCTTGCACTTAATAAGAGAGCATGTCACTTTGTCTTCTGAACTTAGCTGGTTGTCCTGTTGATGTCGCAGCTGGCTGTGTCCTGGCTTGAGGTTCTGCAGCTGGAGGTGGCGCTCTAGCGGATAGAGGGACGCCGGTGATTCAGTTCTTGTGGAGTTTCAATCCAAAGTCCTGATATCTGTAGTGGGCACAGTAGGGCAGGTGGCCTGCTACCGTGGGCACAAGGGTACTGCGGGCAGAGCTGATCTGCCGTGGGCAGCGTAGTTGTCAGGATGAGTCCAGTGAGTTGCAGAGGGTTTGGCGTAGCTATGACGTCTCGCACAGATCTGAGTCCATAGGGACGTCGCACCTAATATGTTGACAGATGGGCTGTCGAATAGGCGGGCAATGCCGATAGCGCCAAGAAGTAGAGTTGAGTAGATCTCAGTAGGCAAGTGCAGTACTGAATAGCACTAAGCACAGATGCAGGTAAATAGATCGTTGATCCAAGGACTAAATAGGCAAGTGCGTGATCCGATAAATAAGTGCAGTGCTGAATAGCACTAAGCACAAAGGCAGACACCTGAGGGAGGCTGCGGATAAATAAAGACAAGTTAGGACATGTCTCTCATGCATCTTATCGATGCCCTCGACTGAGGTGCATTCGTCAGATTGGTGAAATTGCTTTAGAGCATAATGGGGAGATGATGACAAAGGGGATTTGGGAAATAGATGGCTGATAATAGCAATATAAAAATGTACATAAGAGGGAAAGTAATAATATAAAAATGTACATAGAAGGGGAAGTAATAATCTCAAATAAACACAGGTGGATAGAGAAAGAAAAGGGGGGGGGGGGTGAGTTGGGCGGTGGTCAGCGACCGAGACGCTTTGTTTGCATATGACCGTGGGTCGAGAACAATGGAGCGCGCTTGAATGGAGAGGGCGCAACTCTCGTAAGAGTGAAATGACTACAGGGGAGATTATTCCTTACACAAAAGGGGGGGGGGGAATAATTCATATCTCTTCACTAGACGCAGTGTCAGTCCGCTAGTAGAATTATCAAGGCGACCAGCCGAGATAAAGGAAATAAAATAAGATGTACAAATATATACATGGTTGCGTCAACTATCAATTGAGCAACGTAGCATTAACAGGGTAATGCAGTACACAAATAAATATATAGGACATGTTTATGTTTTCTACTTACGCCAGTGAGAAATACACAATGCACTGATTAAATATAAATGAACTAAGCAAAATACACATGATAAACTCCAATGGAAATATACACAGAGTAATTAAGATGGAACTTGTGATTAAGTTCGGCTTACCACCAGGTATTCCTCTAGGAGGGAGAATAAGTGAAGTAGTCCAGACTCGATTGCTCAGATAGAATAAGAAATAAGAGGGTCTAATTTGATTTGGATTTACTTTATATAAGCCCGGAAAATGTGGGCGGACACAGGAAATGTCCTAGGCTAAGAATTAGCTTACACGTGGGTGAAGTCCGACAAGAGCTGGGATTCGCACATTGGGAGGTCAATGGGCGTGTTTGTCCTCGGGGTCTCCTAGATCAAAGAGAGGCATAGGAGAAAGGGGGGGGGAGGAGTGACTTGCATTCCACACAAGGTGGTGTCCACTGCGGCTGTCAGACATCCTGTCGATGAGATCAAAGAGTCTGTGCGTATCTTTGCCCCGGTCAAGGGAAGATAAATCGAAATACGCGGCCTAGCTATCTCCAATGTGGTCAACTAAGTCTAGCCTGGGGCTTAAGAGGTGGTGCGGGTGGAGAATTTAGGGGTAGGATGGGGAAATAATTAAAATAAAATAAATAAATAATGAAAAATAATAATTAATGCTGTGATAAATTTGAGTGACTCTGACAGCGAGTTTTTGACTTGTCACACCCTGGGCGAAGTGAATAGGGTAGCACCAATTGAAACAGAAAAGTGAAAAAACACTAATATGCTTCATTGACGACTCAGGATTACCAGACTAGAAATAACGTTACGACATGTCACCAAAAGGAAGAAACGATGGTCTTTTAACATAGTTATGTAGACTAACAAGTAGATCTAAAGATTTGCTAATAAACTTTACATAATTTTTTCATGGAGGGGGGGGGGTTGCAAGTTGCCAACTTTGCTTCAAAGTTGTGGCTTCTACTCTCTTGTTACATAGAATATTAAACAAAATAACTAGTGCTTCCTTCCAACCCCCTATCTCTCTACGGTATTAAGAGCGCTGTAAATACATGTTTCATAAAATTAAACAAAAAACAAAACAAAAAAGATAAACATGTGAACACAGTCTTCATTGTTAAAACTAAGGTAACATACAATCATTCACAGTACAAAGAATTGGAAGCCTAAAATAAAAGCGTACAATGTCGGGCATCTAATCCTGATTAGACTATTCTAGCTTATTACAATTATAGCTTATCATTATAACATTAATTCAGAGAAAGCACAACTTATTAAGTTGCTTCTTAAAAGAAGTTAATTGATTTGAAGGTGTAAAAAAGTGGCTAAAATATGACTCTTTAGAGGTGTTCGCATACATGGTCTTTCATCAATTTCTAAACCTAGGCTAGTCTACTACAATATTAACTTATTATTGCATCTGTACTTAAGTGGAATTTGTTCAGTTGCTACTTTGAAGTTCATTGATTAGATGGCGCAATAAATTGGCTAGAATTCGGCACCCCACTGTGGCCTATGTGTCTGCAATATAAGTATTGAAGTTATGATGTAGAGTAATATGTTAATAATAAAGTGTAAACCTGTTGTCAAACTAATGTGTTAATAAATAAATGCATGCTCGTCAAGGTAAAAATATTTTAAATTATAATTATTGGTGAAAAGCCAGCTGCCTCTCTAATGAAATAAGCCATATAGGTCACCAAAAGAGTAACAGGTTGCGAAAAATCATTTTTCTCTCCCATTTATGTCATACTGTCTTGCACATGGAACTCTCATTTCTAAGTAGTGCTTCCTTCGTATTGTCACAGAGCCACGTCTCAATGATTACTTAAACTGACACTGTTTCCTCTGTTGTCATTTTTTTATTTACATTTCATTTTTTTTTACATACTCCACCCTCAAGAATTTAAACAAGCAACTCACACACGCAAATACCCTAACGCACACACACAGGGCTGGATTTAAGCATGTTGAGGCCCCGTGTCAGAATTTTTGAGGATGTCCCTACACTTTTCCAATTTTTTTAAAATAAAAATTCTACTTAATAAAAATACTAATATCTGACAGTATGTCATTAAATATGCATATTTTTTTTGGAGGCACGGTGGCTGAGCGGTAAAGCGCTTGGCTTCCGAACTGGGGTCCGGAGTTCAAATCCTGGTAAAGAATGGGATTTTTAATTTCGGGATCTTCGGGCGCCTCTTAGTCCACCCAGTTCTAATGGGTATCTGACATTAGTTCGGGAACAGTAAAGGCGTTTGGTCGTTGTGTAGGCCACATGACACCCTCGTTAACCGTAGGCCACAGAATCAGATTACCTTTACATCATCTGCCTTATAGACTACAAGGTCTGAAAGGGGAACAATATGCACATTTAATATAAAAAAAATGTACATATCAGGGTTTACGCAATGTTCTAAATTCGGAGTATATTACGAGAGTACGAACAACTAAAGCGGACACAATATAAATATAATCAGACAATGTTGCCAACTGTAAGATTTTTTAAATAAAATTACTAACAATGTTTTGAGAAGCAACATAAAGTTGAAATATGCATTTTTTCTCTATTCTAGGGGCCCCCTTTCTTGCAGAATCCCATGGGCTGTGGCCCCCGCTTGTCCCCCCTTAAATCAAGCCCTGCTGACACAGACATAATAAAAATATTAAGGTGACTTTTATTTATAGCTTTATTAGAAGCGCTCAGTTTGCATCTATAGGTTGATGCAGTAAAGTGAGTCAGTCCTACTACCTCTTTGTCAATTGTAGATGTATTTTTTCTCTTTTAACAAATCTGATTAACACATGTTGGCTGAAAAAAAATGTTACATTTCTATCATATAGAAATTTTGTAATATGAATTATATAAAACCGGCTTTTTGTGTGTGTAGCCCTCGTTTAAAAATTCGCTGTTGTTTTTGTGCTGAATGTCTGTCCAATAGTATGTCTTTAAATTTTTTTAATGTGGCGCTATTTGGATATCCGATTTCACCAAAGCCTATTTCTTGTAGAACTTGTGATATGGCTACTATTTTATACTGTTGTTGTTTGAAAAGTAAACCATTGGACCCTTGTGAATTTTTTTTGAAATATTTATGAAAAAGCTATGCAATTTCTTTGCATTTGATACAACACTTAAGAATAAACTCTATTACAATAGAACCACGTAGAATTCAGACATTCAGTAAGTCATAAGTAAGTCATGTTCGCCGCATGGAAAACTATCGCTTCTTCAAAGTTTACCCCATAGCTTTAGAGCTGTTTGGCTCAAGATAAAAACTAGCCTCCCCTATCTCCGCTAATTTGATGTAATCAAACTGGTCCTCAAAGAAGTGAAGATTGATACTGACTATTGGGAAGACATAGCCTAAGACCGCACTATGTGTAGAGATGGTGACCAAGAACACTATGGACAGTGAAAAAAACATGGCATCAGCTCTGTAAAAAAAGCGTGCCAATAACAAACAAGATTACAAAGACAGTTTGTGTGGAAACATAAACTCAAAATCGGCCCCTGAAGTGGTTCACCCAGGCAGGTAAAAAGGCAGGTAAAAAGGCAGGTTTCAATATGTTCAGCAAGAATATCAGAATTAAATGTATCAAAGGCTAATGACAGAGAAGAATGGAGAAATAAGATTGATAGATCCTGTGTGGTGCCCCGACGGTCCAGCAGACCTAGGGATAGGTGAAAGGGAAGGTGAAGCCAAATATGAACCTGGCCTAACTGGTGTCATATAATGATTATCTAATTGATCTAATTGTATTTAATGATTATCTCAATGATCTAATTGTTTTGCAAAGGGTCAATCTCTTATTCAAAGTCTCAAAAAAAAATCCGTAAAAAAAACAACATTCCTTTACTTAAATGTCCTATGGATGCATAGCCACGCTGCAGTTCAAGCGATAATATGAAAAACTACCTATTAATTATTGTTTTAAATTATGTTCCACTTATATGCATATTAAATATATTTTTCTCTTTGTAAATAAAAAAAAATTCTAAAACCTTTTGCCTAAATGAGTTAAAAGTATGGTAAGTAGTCATCTTACTTACTCCTGTGTTTGTTAATCTTATAGTGTATAGTTGTAAAAATGGTGTATTTTTTATGAAAAAACTGCTTGAATAGTTGATTTACAAAATTAAATATTTCGCTTTTAGAAAAAAAAAGTAGCCTTTGCATCAGAACTTTGAATGGATTAAAATATCATGATGTCGGATTGACTGTTGTTATTGAAATAAATCTTTTTTTTTTTTTTTGGGAGGGGGGCAAGGAATACTCAGCGTTACAAAATTATAAAAGAGGTACGCATAGGTCAAAAGTTTGGGAAACACTACACTAGACAGATACCTGGGACCACAGGCTGAAAAAGACACTTCTAAGAGACAGATTAGCACATCTCTCTTGGACAATGTTCGTAGACCTAAAAGCAATTAATGAGTTAGATCAGAAAAGTTCATTACTTGACATAAACACAATGACAGACAGTAATTGACCATAAAATAAGTGAAGATTACTAATGGGAAAAAAATAAAATAAAAATAAAGCATAGGGTGTTCTATTTAATCAGTGTTGAACAATGATTTGCAATGGGCATTTGTAATGCATTCAAAAAGAGGCTAACAAAATATTAGGAACACGTTTTTGTTTGTAAATATATAAGCAATAAAGGAATATTCTGTAGTCTGTATAATAACAAATGAAATTTTAAAACAATTTTAAAAAATTACTCACAGTTTCTAAATATGAACATGAAAGCCTTGAAAGAAATGACAACAAACAAAAAATAATTAAAAAAAAACATAGCCAAGAACGTGTTTGTCGTAAGCCAAACTTGGCAGCGTCCCAGTGTGAAGTATAATCAGTATTAGCTCTTGAGAGGAGCTAGAGTCGCAATCGACTTGAAAGCTGTCCAGGGAATGGCTCTAGGTTAGATAGTTAGAGGCAAAAGTAAAAGTAAATATGGCGGAGGGTGTAGAGGTAATAATGAAGAGGTTTAGGAGGGAAAGGTTATGTTTCTACCACAAACAAAATGATGTCTAGGGAACTCGGAAATGATAGATAATATGTCTTAAGACATCTTAGGGAAATTACGTCGTCAGCTTAGGTGAGAGAGAGCTGAGGGAGAGAGAGCTTAGGGATCAAGATTAGGGGGAGAACGCTGAGGGAGAGAGAACTGAGTGAGATAGAGCTGAAGGAGATAGAGAGCTAGGGGAGAAAGAGAGCTGAGGAAGAGAGAGAGAGGTGGTGGAGAGGGAGCTGGGGGAGATAGAGCTGATGGAGAGAGAGCTAATGAAGAGAAAGCTGAGGGAAAGAGAGAGAGAGGTGGGGGAGAGGGAGCTGGGAGCGAGAGAGCTAAGGGAGAGAGAGCTGTGGACGAGAGAGCTGAGGGAGCTGAGGGAGAGGGCGCTGAGGGAGAGGGAGCTGAGGGAGAGAGAGCTGTGGAAGAGAAAGCTGAGGGAGAGGGAGCTGAGGGAGAGGGAGCTGAGGGAGAGGGAGCTGAGGGAGAGGGAGCTGAAGGAGAGAGAGAAAGAGCTGACGGGAAAAGAGAGAGAGTTGAGGGAAAGAGAGCTGAGGGACAAGGAGAGACCCGAATGAGACAGAGAAAAGCTGACGGGAAAAGAGTTGACGGAGAGAAAGCTGAGGGAAAAATAGGTGAGGGAGAGAGCGAGCTAAGGGAGAGAGGTGAGGATGAGAGAGCTTAGAGAGAGAGAGAGCTGAATGAGAGAGATAGAGAGCTGACGAAATAAGAGCTGAGGGATAGAGAGCTGAATGAGAGAGAAAGAGAGAGAGCTGACGGAAAGAAAGCGGACGGAAAGAGAGCTGAGAGAGAGAGGTGAGGAAGAGAGAGATCTGGGGAATAGAGAGCTGAGGGATAGAGATCTGAGTGAGAGAGGTGAGGGAGAAAGAGGTGATGAAGAGATAGGTGAGGGAGAAAGAACTGACGGAAAAAGAGCTGAGAGAGAGAGGTGAGGGAAAAAGAGCTTAGGGAAAGAGGGCTGAGGGATAGAGAAAGCTGATGGAGAAAGAGCTGAGGTAGAGAAAGAGAGGGAGGTGAGGGATAGAGAGCTGAGTGGAGAAAGAGCTGAGGGAGAGAGATGAAAGAGCTGAGGGAGAGAAAGAGCTTAGGAAGAGAGAGAGCTGAGGGGAAGAGAGCTGTGGAGGAGATAGAGATGTGGGGGAGAGAGAGATGTGGGGGAGAGAGAGCTGATGGAGAGAGAACTGGAAGGAAGTGAGCGGTAATAATTACGGAGTGAAATTTTCTGATTTTAATGAAGGATAGGGGAAGCTTTGCCAAAGTTCATACAATCGCTTTATAACAAAGACCTAATAATGGCAGAAAGATAATAAGAGCATTAATTTGCTATTCACTTTGAATGATTCTAAATACAAGCTTAAAGTCTGTCATATTTACTATTATAGTAAGTAAAAAAATAAAAAGGTAAATTCCCCTTTCTGGCATTGTAATTTATAGCGCAGATGATTATATCATTAAAAAGCATACTATTATGAAGCATAAAAAAAAGAGCAGACTTATGTTTAAGTTCAAATAATGGGAAACAATTATACGTTTTGTTTTAATTAATAAGTTTTCCCTGACGTTTTAAAATTTGTATCGCCCTTTTAATACCACTGTAAGAAGGCGTCATAGGTAGTGTCACTTAAGACATTTTTAAAATCTCTTTGCTCAAGTAGATAAACTTCCTAATTACTAGGGAATAATTGATGTCTTCACTTTAAGATTAGACATCTTAATTGTAGTTATGAAGCTGATACAGTAGTGATAAATTGGCTGTGTAGTGAATAGTTAAAGCAGTGTCTAAAAATGGTTGCCTAACAGGGTGCCCTATTGGGCTAGATTTTTTTTTTTTTAGGGGGGCCCTAAAAATAATAATAATGGCCTAACTTAATGTCTAGTAATTTTAAGATTTAACGTGTAAAGTCATACGATTTCTATTCTAGATCTAAATTATTCATCTAGATTCTAGGTCTAGTCTAGATTCTAGATCTAATTTGGATTCTAGAATTAGTTTTAGATCTTGATCTAGACCTAGTCTAGATTCTAAGTCTAGACCTTGTCTAGACTCTAGATCTGAACTTAGATATCTAGACTACATCTAGAACTAATCTAGAAATGTATTATAGGTATAAATTCTAGATATATTCTATATTCTAGATTTATTATATACCTAGTAGATAGAGGGATCAGGGTTAGTAGGCCTACTTGTGGGAAATAGTGCACTATGCAGTTAGCATAAGAAACCAGATAGTTGTGCGGGCAATTTTTTTTATTTCATAGCCCGTCTACTCCAATATATTAATCGAAAATTTTGGGGAGAGGTACGCATATGGGAGCAGTAGCGTCACTAGGGGTGCGAGTGGAGCGGTCGCAAAGAGTGAAACCATTTTGGAGATTACAACAGAGTTGAAAAAAATTGTATCTTGGTAAAAGCAGACACATCGAAAAAGATACATATTTTAAAATCTCTAAATATATGCCCAAATATGCCTAGACACATCTAGATGGTAATTTAATTATAAATTACACAGCACAACGTTATACCATTTCTGTCTTAAAGTATAACAGAGAAAACCTGTTCATATGATGTTACGTCTGGTTCTAATTTTAATTAAATATTATTGTAAAATTTACAATAACATTTGTATAAATTTTAAAACAGTTGGTTTTATATTATATTTGACATTCATTTTACATTTGAGTAAAAATCAATAATAGTAGTAATAAGCTCACTAATTTTTTCAACAAATAGATATAACTAATAATAGTGTTTATTGGAACATATTTGAAGAAAGTTGATGGGAAGGGATGACACCCTGAGCTATCGCACCAGGTGCAACGGCTCTGTCTGGGAGGTTCCCATTCTGTTTTTAGGTGATCAGTAAAGCCGAAGTGTTGTCCTGTTTGCTTTTAAGTAGATAAAAAAACGCCAACAGATTTTTTTACAACTTTATTAATTTAAACAATTAAAACAAATCTATGTATTAAATATTCCTGGTCCATTGATCCATTGGTGACTTGGATGGGGGCTGCCTCTGAGTTTGTGTGATAATACAAATTCTTTTTGTAGTCTTGTTTTTGGTTGCATTGAAAAATCTTCAGCGTTTTGTTTTTAATATCTTAAGATTAACACACAGGGCATGAGTTTGTATTCAGTCTAAAAATAATAATATGAATGTACTAAAACATATTTCTACGCTGAAGTGAAGATTGTTGCGAAGTTCTTTCTCTAGTGAACACGTTTTAAGAAGGCAGCTTTGTTTTTGTTTTTTTCAGGTTCCCTTGTCACTGTAAAAAACAGAGTTCCTCTCTCACATTTTTTTCTCATATGAACTCGAGCGCTTTCCGTGAAAAATTGAGTTGCATCGTTTCTGTTTCAAGAGGGCAGTGTGTCTACATCGTGCATTAAAGGTCAATCGGTCAATGACCTATAATGAATCGTGCAACTATGACCTTTATCCATTCTGTCTAGACGCCACCACTGTACCAACCAATTTAAACACTTAAAGTGTGTCCCTATGTCTCGTACCATGTAACAACGTTCCCAGTTTCTGAGCCACTTGGATCTGTTCCAATCAGAGATTGTGAACATTGAACTCCGATGTGTGTGTGTTGGGAGATTAAAATTTTAATCTCGATAACTGCACTGGTCCTGCTTTTCTGTACTTCTTAAACTTGTTACCCAAATGCTAAGTCTCATTTTTGTCAATTGTTTATTTATATATCTTTTATTTAGTGCCTTTTAAAAAAGAAGTTCTCATACAAAAAATATTGGACAGAAAAAGAAAAGTCATATCCTGCTTTACGATGAACATAATTTTTAATTGGAATAGCACTTCAATGGTAACAAATTGAACCGAATGTATCAACATAAGTCTACTCAGTTGTGGCAATTATGTTTGAAAGTATATCACTTCCTGGTGCAACGTAGATACAAGATATGTGAATTTTGTTTAAGGAAACAATAGCAAGCTAAAATGAGCAAATTTGTAGTTAGATTGTTTAAGTTTGAAATAATTATCTTGGGATATTGAAGTGAAGAATAAACTTATATAGACTGTCAAAAAATATTTTAATCAACAATAGCAGTAACTCATTATTCATCTAATTAAAAAAATGCAGGTCAAATAAAGTAAAATAATGTAACGTGGAAAAAAGTGACAGACAATCATTAGGGATCCAAAACAAATTTTTCAAAACGTTCAAACAGCTTATTTTTTTTTATTTATTTGGATATAACTTGTAATGACACAAGATGCTTAGAAGTTGATGTGAATCGGGTTTTTCCTAAGTAATGTGACGAGTAAGAACAGAGTAGGATTACGAACAAGAAGGATAACGGACAAGACGCCTAGGAGGACGACGCTAGGCTAGCGACGACAGAGGACTGTGCCCTTTTTATTGTTTATTAAATTGTTGAAGTTATCAGCCTGCGTTATTAAGTATATTCTTGATTCATTCTGTTGTTATGTCATATGGACTCGCATGCACCATTAACATATAATATATACTCATCAACAAAATAGACCATCAACAAACTCGAGCTTCTAAGACCAAGGAAACCAAATTTATACCTATAGCTCATAGCCTCAATTAAAAACGTTACACTAAAAAAAAACTAAAGAAAATAAAAAAAATGACTTTTTAAACTGAGGTTTTATCTCTGCACAAATGGGGCAATTGTTTACTACAGTTCTTATTTCTTCAACTGCATACGGAAGATTCTTTGACCGGACGAAATGGAGCATTTGCACTTTGCCAGGATGACAAAGAGTGTTGTGAAGTTCTTTCAAAGACACAGGGGTGGTTGTACTTGCACAGAATCCACGAGAAAGAGCATCGGCGGCCAAGTTGTCAGCCCCCGGCCGGTAACACACATCGAAACTGTACATTGATAGTTCTATTCTCCACCTCTGAATTTTGTCGTTTTTAATTTTACCGTGATGACGAGGGTTTAACATGAATGATACGGACCTTTGATCCGTGGTGAGTTTGAAATGCGACCCTAATAGAAAATGTCTCCATTTCTTGATTGATTCCACAATAGCCATTGCTTCTTTCTCTACGGAGGATTGACGTCTCTCGCTAAGAGATAGTGTTCTGGAGACGAAGGCAACTGGTCTTTTGTTTTGGGATAATGTAGCGGATATAGCGATATCCGATGCATCTGTCTCAACCTCCAGCGGCGGATCAACTTACTAATAACATAAGTGTACTCACAGACAGGACCGGTCCTAGCAATTGTGGGGCCCTATGCGAAACGGATTGCGCGGGGCCTATTTTGGGTAGGGATAAGGATAATAAGTGACAATTAAGATTTTGTATTAAAAAATAAAGTCTTTGCATTTTATACATTTTTAACTAAGTACAAAATGACGATCAAATTAACTTTACTTTACGAGCCTTGTGTGTGGCTAAGTCATACAGTAGATCATCAAAATTCTGTTTCCTACATAATTGCAATAATTGCCTGCCACATTGTTTAATCTCTCTTCGTGAATTGTTGACCTGAAGTAATTCTTGATTAGTTTAAGACACGAGAAACTTCTTTCACAAGATGCCACAGTTACAGTTCAAATCTCAGCTGCAAGGAGTAAATTGCAGTGTTCACAATTCTGTTAAAGCATTTTTTCCTGTAGCCATCTTCAGATTTTCGATGTGTGAAGCTTTCCACAGATTTATCATACTGCCTTTTCCTTTGACTTTTGGCTGGAAAGATTGCAACAACATCCATGTTTCCAGCCAACTTCTTTTTGCTATCACAAGAAGAAACAACAGGAAGAAACTTAAAACGTTCATACACAACCACAAGCTCTTTCACATTAAATCTAATCTGAGAGATACCGATAACATCTGCTCGTTGTGACTTATGTCTGGAGTACAATCCAATATCACAGCATTCTTGATGTCTTGAAGGATAGTATTCACAACAGCATCAGCTACTACAGTAATAACTTTGTTATGAATCTTCTTTCCCAGGTAGCGATGATGAATTTCTGCATTGGTAATACGTCGAAGTTGTTCCCCCATTACTGGATCAAACTTCAGAGTATTCTCAGACCTTAAATGGAAATCGGAATAGAAGTCGAAAAGAAAACTTAAATAGACCATTGGCGGACAACTGCTTTGTCTGCATGAGGTACGGGAAAATATGTAGGTCGCAAAAGGGTTTGCATATTCATGTGAAACAATGCACTCATCCTTAATCTTCGGAATCGAAGATATTGTCATTATTATCATTGTCTTAAATGCTTCTCCAGCTTAGATGGTTTCATAGTATCATTACTTTGTTGCCTAATAGACACATGGGCAATGAAGATAGGAATGAAGCCAAATTTCAAATAATTAATACTGTTATAAACCTGATGGTGGCACAGATGGGGGTAGTGGTGTGTGTGTAGTCAGCCGACGCAAATCGCACCAGGCCAGCGCTAAACGAGCGGTCAACCGTGACGAGCTACGACGGTCGGCCGAGTCGAGTCTCAACAGGAAGGTTCGGGAAGGATCGCCGTCGTGAACAGAGCTCAGGAGCGTCACGAGAGTTGTAGTCATCTGACCACCTAGAAACGTCGAGCGGCGTTCTGTCCGGTTCGAGAAGGCCAGTAGGGACCCTATATAAGAGCGGAGGTGTCGCAGTCAAGACGGTTCACGACAGAAGGTTCAAGACAGGGGCTCAGAACACGGTGTTATCTTTTTTTTTTTTTTTGGATCCGGCAATGTTTATATCTTTATAATGTTGGCTTTCAACCTTGTGTTCTTTCGTTTGATATATATCTACACTACTCAGAGCTTGGACGTCTAACAGCAATTACAAATATGTTTATAAATTATTTTTTCTTTAGCGTTATTTAGCGATTTTTCATGGTTTTAATGTTTTCAATACGCTGTGATCTTTTCACGTATCTGGACCACTGGATCACTTGAGCAAAATTGGGTGGGGGAAGAAAGAAAGCGACATCTGTGTGAATTTAACCATAATCGCTTTTGAACAGCATTTATAAAATTTAAAAAAAAAATGGGGAAGGACCTGAATTCTAACTCCTGGCTCAAGCATCCTTAAGCCGACATACTAACTACTCTGCTAGTGCGGTGCTTGTGAACATAGAAGATATTATAGAAAATTGTGTAGTTATCTTTTGTTTGTCTCAGACCTACTTTAAAGCGGCGACCTATTAAAGGGATTAATTCAGCTTATACTACCACTTCAGACGAAGTATAATTTCGTTCATTAGTTCGAGATATCAAGTAAAATAATTAATTACCAATAGATAATTAACTAATGGGTTAATTGTTTTTAATTGTTTATTGTGTTGACAGGTAAAAGAGATAATTTGCTTATTTCAGGTTAATCCGTGATTGGGTGTCAGAGAAATAACATGTGCAAACGTTTTACCAGACAGAAAAATAAGTTGATAGAAGCTTTGTAGCAATAAAGAGAAAACACAATATTATAAACAATCAAATAATTTTATTAAGAGATATGTATGTATTGTATAAAAGTTAATAAATGATCATTCCACCAGATCTCTTGAACATTATAGCCTGATTGTTGTAAAATATTAAGGCTGAAATATATTTGACGGACACGACTTCGTCTGTCTTGTAGTACGTTAGACCATCAAGGCAACATCCATGAGATATCGATGATTTCATCTTTGTCTTTTTTTCAAATTAAACTTATATACTGAAGACAAAAATAATACTGATAAAGAAATAATATTAATGATAATAAAACATGGTTTAAAAAACTAGTAAAAGTCTACCTCTGGTTACGTAAAGTGAACCCATCTTGAAGCTATATAATCTATGTATAAATTTCCTTATCAATGTAAGAAATTTCAGTGCTTTTTGAAAACATAGAACTGAAAATCCCTAACCCTAAAATGAATAGTATATGCTATAATATTTTAATATAACATTATACCAAACTTATTATCTTATTTTATATAATATGTATGTTAATTTAAAAAAAAAGAAGATAATTAAGTCCTACGTGTCATGCATTCAGTCATGCATATTAACCTATGACCTAAATTCTGCCAAGTCACTGGTTCTCCTGGCTAGATCAGGCAACCCATTCCATGCTCTAATAGCACTAGGGAAGAAGAAGGAGCATTTGTACACATTTGTCCAAGCATATGGAACGAGGAATGTGTATTTATCTTTGTGTCTTTCTGAGTATTTTATTAAATGTAATTTTTGTATTTAAAGATTATGGTTCCATAATTGTTATTATATTAAATTTTTTTCATCAGGGTTTACTCCAGAAATCTTTCCTTTGTTTGGACTAAAACTGGAAGGCAGCAGAGGTTTGAATTTTAAAGTTTTTCTTCTTCTAGGTGGTTAGCCAGCCAAGGTTAACAATCCTCTCCTCCCGGAAAATTACTGATTTATGCATCAGTTTTTTTTTTTTTATTTCACTCTTTTTCTATTAGTGAAAACAGTTCCGCTGGACTTAATATTTGAGGCCAGGAGTTGGTTTTGTTGTCAGAGGCTATATTACGCTGTGGGAGATAGCAGCCCTTTTTTTTTTAGATAGTGGATTGATTACATCCATTTACACTTCTAGCAACGACAAATTTATGGTAGATACGATTGTATGTACTCTGTCAAAGTTTGAGGAGAATAAAATAACCGTATATATGAATTCGGAGGCGAGGTGGCTGAGTGGTTAAGCTTCAACTTCTGAACCTGGGGTCCTGTGTTCGAATCTCGTTAAAGAATGGAATTTGGAATTTCGGGATTTTTAGGGCGCCCCTGAGTCCACCCTACTCTTATGGATATCAGACTTTATTTAGGAGAAGTAAAGGCAGTTGGTCATAATTATTATTATAGCTTTTATATAGCGCTACTTTCGTGCTTATAGAATGCTCAGAGCGCTTTTGGTCCAATCTCATTTTTGGACCAGTTGGGGGGGGGAAGGGGGTATCTAAGAGTTGGTTTTCCCTGCTGCCTTTAGGCGCTCAGTAAACACAACTCTCCCGAGTCGTGGGTCGAACCACAAGCCCCCTTCTAGGTAGCCAAGCCATTGGCACTTGGCCTCTCGACCACATGACACCCTGCTTGTTAACCGTTGGCCATAGAAACAGATGACCTTAACATCATCTGCCCAATAGATTGCAAGGTTTGAAAGAGAAACTTTTTTTTTACTTACATACATGAATTCATAAATCTATTCTGATTTTTTTCTGGACGTAATTTATGAAGATGTTAGTGTTCTCTAATTTTTTTTTGTATTTATATGGACAATTTAAAAGATGTGATTTTTTTAAAAAAGTTTACCTACAAATGTCTTGGCTTAAGAGCTTCATACGTGCGATTGTCAAGTGGTTGATTTTCAAGGCTGCTATAAACTAAAAAAAAGATACAATAAGAAAATTAAAAGTATTTTTCTACCTTTTTCTACACATTGTCATCTGACTTTCGGTAATGTTTAACATTTTCATATTTTTTAATTTCCACTTTTTTTTGGTACAATATCTTTTAGTTTTTTTGTTGTTGTTGTTTTTTTTACCTTTTACTTTCTAATTTAAGTCTATCTGAAATTAAAGTCTGTATTCTGATTTTTAAAAATTCAATATGTGAGAACTACATTATCATCGTCGGACCTTGTCGATAATAGAAAGAGTGAACACTCTGTGGCTTTTTTTCAAGTATAGTTGGAAATATCATCGAAGAAGTACCATTTACAGCCAGGGCAATAAACACAAATGTGTATCAAATCTTACTAAATGTAGATAATTTGTATTCAAACAAACGATTGGCATATTTGCTTTATTTATTTATTTTATTTTAAGGTACATTTTGCCTATATACACGGCATGGAGACTGTTATACGATTTATTTTTATATATATATTTAATAATCTATTTAATTAAACCCATTATGGAACATTCCAGAATATGAGATTCTGAAAGACATTAATGCTATGTCGCAAATAAAACTGTCATGATTCTGATACATTGTTAAGTATGGTACCATATTAAAAACAAAAATCATAATCATAAAAAGACCTGATGACCAGAGCTTGATAAAGAGAAGTACTTCTGTTAGAGAATACATTTGAAGGTTGAAAAAAAAAGTGTATATTTCTATTGGTTATCTACAGAGAAAAAAAAAAACTTGAAAAAAATAAACAGTACCATTATTAATGTCTCTTTGCCCCTTCTCTTTCAATTCTACAGGCGAAGTATTTCTTCTCTCAGATTCTAAGTCTTTTGAATTCACATAAACGTTCAAAACTGGTGGATGTGATACGAGCGAGTCTTGAATTTTTCTGGTATCTAGGTATTTTAGTCGTTTGTGATTTCCTTTTATCGTACTGCGTTTATTATCTGCCTTAGAGTTTAAATCTGAAAGACAAACAAAGAAAAATAAAATAAATATTACAAAATACTACGTTTTAAAAACAAAATTTGTGACTGAGGAGGAGTGGTAGGGCTATACACACCTCTTGAAATTGAAACCGTTATTAACTGCGGTGGGAATACATACATATTTTTCAATATTACAGACAGAAACGAATAAAGAGAGATGGTCAATAGATGATATATAGTGCACCAAAGTGTCCAACAAAATAAAGGATAATCGAAGAAGTTTTTATCTGCATTTTTAGGCTATTTACGCCTCTCTTTCGCTGTCCTTCTGGATGTTCGGGCTGACAGGATATTAAAGCTTCTTAAAAAAAGGAATGTGATTTACCTTTTGGTTTCCATACATAATTAAATGGTATTTTCTTTTAAAATTCTTGTGATTACTAACAAAATTTAAACTTCATACTTTTATTAGAATATAACAGAAAAAAAAAATGAAAGGAGGAGAGGGGGGGGGGGCATGCGCATGCGTGATAGCTTAATGACGTAAACAGCCTAGTCACCGATCCTAGTTAACTTGTGTCCCGAGTGTGGACATTCACATTTCGAGATTTAGTTTTGAACTTTGAACTTATCTGGACACATTTAATGTTGTTGTTTTTTTTCATTTAAGTAATTATTTAACGATATTATTATATTGTTACGAATCTCATTATCGAGGCTCTCTGCAAACTGCACCATACACCACCAACTTAAAGAACTGGACAAGTCAGGGCTCCAAAATAACGTAAAGGTTTAATGTCCATAAATAACAGCCAATACTGTACTATTGGCAGCACGTAAAACAGTACAAATAGCTCTGCGATAACAAATATCTCTCCAATAACACCGTTCCGCCGTATCAAGTCTTGCACTGGTCTCTCCGTCTCGTTCCGGGCTTGCAATGGGTTCAACAGTTCGGGACTGACTTCACACACTTGGGCTCGTTGTGTCGGACTCGATCACAGACCAAGATCAAGACGCCGTTCGTCTCAACTGTACTTGACAGTACTCCGCACTGAACCGTCGTAATGCTCCGTACAGAACCACACCGTTGAACTGTGCTGTAGTCGACCGTGTTCTGAATTCCTGTCGTGAACCCGCTTTCTGAACTGTCTTGACTGCGTCACCTCCGCTCTTTATATAGGGTCCCTACTGGCCTTCTAGAACTAGACAGAACGCCGCTCGACGTTTCTAGGTGGTCAGATGACTACAACTCTCGTGACGCTAATGAGCTCTGTTCAAGACGGCGATTCTTCCCGAACCCTCTTGTTGACACTCGTCTCGGCCGATCGTCGTAACTCGTCACGGTTGACCGCTCGTCTAGCGCTGGCATAAGGCGATTTGCGTTGGCTGACTACACTAACACCACTACCCCCATCTGTGCCACCACCAGGTTTATAACAATATTTTTTTCTTATTATTGTAGACATGAATTAATTTCCTTCTCTGGCTCTCATGTCTACTAAACCTTGTCGGCTGAGTTTTAAGGTGATGACTCATATCTTCCTTTGCCAGTCATCACTATCTCATTGGCTATGATACTTTTTTAAAATATGGTATGTACTTCTTTAAGATATGATATATAAAATGCTGTTAAAAATGAAATTTTTACCTTTCTCTTTTGCACTGAACGGTAACTGGTGGTAAGTTTGTTCTTCTACCGAAGGTACTTCAACCTTATTATAGACTGAAAAATAAGATCATCAATGTAGAAACTCAAATAAATGATATGCTAAATTAGTATATTTAAAATCTTTATATGTTCCCTTTAAAACTGAAAGAGTCAAACGCATTATTGTCTTTTATAATGGAATGCTATAATATTGCTATAACTTAGCAATTAACCTCAACGAAAGTACTATAAAACAGAACGTTTAATAATAAATTATAAAGTACATCTAGAGGCAAACTTAGAATCACATCTCATGCCTTCTTGTTTACATCGCTAATCATCGGCCATCTTCCTTCTTCTGTTCTCTGTCGTGTCCTCTGGTACACAATGTCGCGCCAAATGACAGTGCGCAATGTAGAGTCATAACACTGCCCCCTCCTTAGTTATGTTCGTCCCGAACATGACCAGATTTTCGACAGGGCTGAAGAATCGTCAGTGAAGATGAAGTTCTGTCAAGAAAGTTATAGTCCCACTGGAGGCCAGGTCATAAACACACTGTCATTTTCAGCCATCTCCAGAGGGTAGGCCTTTCTACACATGTCCATTAACCACATTATCAGTGTCCAGTTTCTGCTGAAATTGATTCATCTTTTACTCTGCTTTGTGAAGGCAGACGTACACACGTTGGTCAAGTCCAGACCTGTTGATGGTTTTTCTGGTATTTGCATTGTTCATTCGAGGTGCCGCCCGTACAGTTCTTATTAAATTTCTGTCTGCAGTTAGTACTGGTAGCCAAACAGGAGTATTGGACACAGACCCAACGTTGTCTGATTTGGTCATGTCCATTGAAGCACTCATATCAAGGACATCGAAAGCAATAGTTTCACTCTGCTTATAGGTCACTCCTCTTGTTTCTTCATCTAGCGTTTTCTTTTCGGGTCTGCGCTTATCGTTGAAAACGTTGCCACTTTCTTTATCTTGAAAGCTAGACGCATCTGATTTGTCATTATGATCATCGACGGCGCTGCCACCACCAACACTTTCCTTGTAACTACCCGTATAGCCACAACAATGATTGGTTGATGTTTCAATCTCCGCTCTTCTAGGATGTAGCTGGCCTTCCAGTTTGTTTCACTTCAGTTTGTCCCTTTTATGATACTTGTTTACTGACAGATTAGACCATTTTGGTATGGTCGTATGTTCGATTCGTTTCACCTGAATGCCTTCCACACCATCATCAAGCAATGGGAACTCTATGTGTCCATATTGTACAGTTCCCTTCCAATGTTTAGAGATAAACCGAATTCCTGCATAAAATCCAGACCAAGGATGCAATCGTCGACAACATTGGCGATCAGAAAATCATGACTAAATGGTTGACTTCCTATTTCAAAATTAAGCCGTACCTGTCCTAATATAGGTAACAGTTCGCCACCTGCCGTTTTAAGAGTGTAGCCATTCACTCGTATTATTTCTGTTTGTATTCATTTTCATTTTCAATATATCTTGGTCTTTTTTACTTATACATTATATATTGTTGAGAAAAGCATTGGGACTTATCAGATAATTTCAAACCATGTGGATGGGACTTTTAAAGTCAATCAGATTAACCTGATCCCAAATTAAAAATGATAGAGAACATACCTTATTATATTTATTTTAAATACTATCTTTTATTTTTTTTAAATAGTCTACTGAGTTGATAATGAAGATCAATTTCAAGACAAGTTTATAATAATCGGGCATAGGCTTTTTTGGAGTAATTTGTGTTAAACTTTTAGACAAAAACCATTGAAGTCTTAATTTATATAACAAATTAATATCTAGTGTTTTCCACATTCATCATATAATTTTTATCAATGATGTTAATCAATATATATTCAATAGGTTCTTCTTAGTCGTATTTGCCTCGATTACATATTACACTTATCTTCTTTCGTCTTTGACAAAACACAATTTGAAACATCTTTAGTATCAACTTTTTACTTAACACATTTAAGTTCTACAAAACATGCCCACTTAGACAGTCGTAATTCAACATACTTCACACTTGAAAGAACAAGACTAAATGATTTAGATTTATGGCAAAAAAAAAATAATAATAATCTGAGACATTTACATTTTTAATAAACTAGTTCGAATCAACTGTTCACGGATGGCTGCCTGGTCGTGCGGTTTGCGTGCTGGACTGTCGTTCAGATTTATCGATGGTCCAGGGTTCAAACCCTGCCCGCTCCCATCCCCCGTCGTCCTGCGGGAGGTTTGGACTAGGAAGTAATTATCTTCAACTCTGAAGGAACATCCGAAAAATGTAAAACATTTTACAAACATTTTAACTCATTGCCTAAAACAGTTCAAATCATTCTACTGATTGCCTAGGCAATTTGTTTCGTACTTTGCCTGACGTTTTTTTCTGATTGTATAAACTACCTTTGACGGTAACATCTATAATGCAGACATACGCCCACATAACAGAAGCTTACTTTCTTCCGGATGATGGTCTTTATAAGAATAAGGTCAGCAGGGTCTGAAATCATCCCCCCGTGTACGACGTGGATCTCTAGGTCAACGCTCGGAGTTGGTAGCGAAGTTTCATTGAACATTACTTGACTTTGGAAGTTCGATCCATGCAAGTGAAACTAAAAAAAAAAACGAACAATAATTATGTAAATGTAATTTAAAAACAAGTACAATATAAAGATACCTATTATACAAAAGTACATAATGGAAATAACTTTACACTAACAGCCATATATCTCAAAATTGTAATATTTACTTCTCTTTTGTATATTAAGCTACATTAGTTAATAGCCACTTACTAATTAATTGCCTTTTTATTTTGAATTGAATCAATATTTATTTAGAATAATGAATAGTGTACTTTTTCAACTTCACCCGAGACCAGGAAGTGGGAGAAATTATTCGTACAAAAATAAACAGACAGATGGAGTGAGCTGAAATAAGTTTTCTAAAAATAAATCACATAAGTGTGTGCTAGAAATGTATAAAATTACCTTCAAAGTGTAATAAAAAGAAAAGAAAATCGATTGTGTAAAGTTGTCTTGGGAAGTACCGTCTCATGCCGATATATCATGTAGGATTGTTTGAATTGAGAATGCCACTTACAACAGCAAGGGATAGTTTAATAAACATAAAAGTTCTATGCACTAATAACCTGGAACTACATTCTAAAAGATGCAAATCCTATTGGAAAGATTATCACACCTCTCTTGGACAATGTTCGTAGACCTAAAACAATCAATGTGCTTAGTCAGTTTTTTTTTTTTGTTTTTTTTAAGAAAAGCTCAATACATTGCATAAACACAATGACAATAATTGATCATAAAGTAAGTTAAGATGACTATTATGGAAAAAAAAAAGAAATAATTAAATAAAGCAAAGGGTGCACTATCTAATCAGTGTGAAACAATTATTTGAAATGAACAGTTGTAATTAAATCAAAGGGAGGTTACCAATATAATAACGACTGGGACTAATTACAGGGATAGGGCCAAATTATTTATACACAGTAAATCTAATCAAACGGAAGAAAGGGAGATAAAAAAGGTCAATGATACATGTTTATATGAAATAAATTTGCCCTTACTTTTCTGAAGTCTGTACCATGAAGAAATTCTATACATATTGTTAATGAAATATATTTAAAAAGTCAAATGTTATGACTTAATATGGTTAAATTCAATTTAATAATATCTGCAAGCATAATATAATATAAATATATACAAACTAATAACTGTTTCATTTCCTTGCTAAGGGGAGCATACCTATATGAAGATTTCTTATTACATGCATTAGGCATAACATCATCTGCCTAATAACTAATTCACTATTTCTTTGATAGTTCGAAAAATTAATTGATAAATTTTAAAGAAGATAATTTCTAATTTTAGTCACAATCGAATGTGCTGGCCATGATGTATAAAACGCTCATCAAAAGAATAAGAAAATAAATTGACTCCAATTATGTACAAACTAATTCTCTCTTTCATAATAGAGAACCAATTTTATCAAAAATTAGTAGAAAATAATGGATGGTCATTTCTCAAGGGTCAAAAAACATTGCCCAATAAATTAAATATAATTATAATAAGAAAAATGTACTTACAGTTTCTAAATATAAACACGAAAGACTTAAACACTGGATTAAAAAAAATGAAAAAAAAAAAAAACAGTGCCAGAGAAAACGTGTTTGTCTAGAGCCAAGCTTGTCAGCGACCTGATGTGAAATATTATCAGAATTAGCTCTTGAGAGGAGCTTGAGAAATGTCCAGGAAATAGCTCCAGGTTAATTAGTGGCGCAGTAGCTGAGCGGTAAAGAGCTTGACTTCCGAACAAGGGGTCCTGGGTTCGAATCCTGGTGAAGACTAGGATCTTTATTTTCGGGAATATGTACATTAGTTGGGGAAAAGTAAAGGCGGTAGGTCATTGTGCTGGCCACATGACATCCTGGTTAATCCTTGTTAACCGTAGGTCACAGAAACAGATGACATTTACATCATCTGCCCTATAGACCACCAGGTCTGAAAGGGATACTTAGTAAAAGTAAAGATGGGTAGACCATTTTTTCTAAGTCCAGAGAGAGGTTAAACACGAAGTGACCAGGGGACTCGGAAATGAGAGATATAACGTCATAAGACATCTTAGGGAATAAGGCATCAGCTTGAGAAGAGAGCAAGAGAGCATAGGCAGAGAGAGAGAGAGAGAGAGAGAGAGAGAGCTTAGAGAGAGGTTAGGGAAAGGGAGCTTCGGGAGAGAGATTAATGCAAGAAAGTGAGGAAGAGAGCTGAGTTAAATAGCGCTGAGGGAGATAGAGAGCTGACGGAAAAAAACATTATAGGATAGAGCGCTAAGAGAGGAAGACCTGGAAGGGAATGAGCGGTAATAAATGAGTAATTAAATGTTCTGATTGTAATGAAGGGAAGGAGAAGCTATGCCAATGTTCGTTTAAGTGAAACGCTTTAAAACATTGATCTCATAATGGCGAAGAGATAATATGAACATTAATGTTGCTGTTGACTTTGAATGATTCTGAATGCAAGCTTAACGTCTGTCACATTTACTAGTGGAAAGCCTTAAAAACAACAGCAGACGTATTTGTAAATCCAAATAATGGGAAAAAGTATACGCTTTTTTTAATAATTACTAATTTTTCCCTGGCGTTTTCAATATTGTTATCGCCCTTCTAATACCACTGTAATAAAGCATCAAAAAAGACACTCACACACTCTGTGTCCCACAAACACACATTGTTAAAAGCTCCTTGCTCAAGTAGATAAATTAAAACGTCCTAATTACTAGGGCATAATTAATGTAGTTTTAGTCTGGACATCATAATAGTAGTTATGAAGCTGATACAGTGGTGACAAATTGGTTTTGCAGTGAATTGTTAAAAGCAGTGTCTAATAATGGTAGCCTATCAGGGCTTATATTTTCTTTTGGGGGGGGGGGACCTTAAAAAACGATGTAATATTTGTGAAAATGGAGCTTGTGAATTTTACTTCAA
Organism: Biomphalaria glabrata; assembly: GCF_947242115.1. Taxonomy (NCBI): domain Eukaryota; kingdom Metazoa; phylum Mollusca; class Gastropoda; family Planorbidae; genus Biomphalaria; species Biomphalaria glabrata. The sequence goes on from NC_074715.1 coordinate 9,702,896, forward strand.
TATTCTGCATGTCCTAGCTTTTATATCTATATGTTACGGCTATATTCCGAAATCAGTCAATTCCCAATCTGGCCAGCCATTTCGAGAACAGCCATTATCAGTTCATAATTACCGGTCAATATGCGGAATATAGCATTGTAACCAGACAGTTTGGGAAATAGCTAGTGATGATCTGTACAAGTCTACAGATTATTGTTGTTGTTTCCTTTTCCTTTTTAATACCTTAATGCTAATTACATTCCTATCTAAATATTGTACTAGCAAATCTGTTAAATTACTTTATTAAAAGAAATGATCAATTTTCATCATTGATTGTTGCAAAAAGCTGATCTTAAATCACATTTGTGAAATACTTTGCAGTTTTTCATTTTTAAATCTGCACTAATTTGTTGAGCACTTGCACTTGTGTAATTGTATCGAGTGTAGCCTTCAGTTATTTTAGAGACGCGACGGTACCACGTATGTATAAGAAATATTAATTTCTGCACTAATATAATTATAATTAACTTTATTAAACAGCGGTTATCGCAAAGGCTCTGCACATTTTAGCTCTAACATGTATGACGTTGACATAAAAACAAACAAACAAACAAAAAACACAATCCATTTTTTCCAATATATAATAGTTAAGGTATATATAGTATGCATTCTCCCTCATCGTCCCTAAAAAATATACAAATGTTTTGAATTGATGAATACCAATTGCGAGGTTTGATACCTTAGACTAAGTCGCTTTATTTTCTTGTTGGGCATTATTGAAACCCGCCTAACATTAAAACGTTAAAGCCATAACAATAATTAAACAAAAAGCCTAAAGTCAAAACCAAATGGACAAAAAAAAAACAAACTTTTGTTCTAAAAATGCATTTAAACAGTCATACTTACAAAACAAAGAGACACCTAAGTTGAAACATTTCTCAAAACACACAATGAAGGAAGATGTGTATAGCCAAAACATTTTAGCACCGAAATATCCGACTCCAAAGCCGAGGAGTAATACTCATAATGAAGCAGCTGTCATAGTAATAAAATGTCACTCAGAAGAGGGAGGCAGTGCCTACTGAAAGTATCGTCACAACGAAGCCAGATGATATTCCTCCAGAACATAGAATAGCACTGACATGGGACTACATGTCCCGCCCATCGAAGTTGAAGAAGTTTAACTTTTTGGTGTGGCGTATCTATAGGGTCCAGGACTCTGATGCATATAAAAATGACCTGAGAACTACAGCACTGTAGACTTTCAGTTTTGTGTACGGGGAAAAGCGCTCCCAGTGAAGTCCATACAAGCGTTATAAAGACACTCTTCACTAAATAGTCTTGTATATGCATAATCGGGTATTGACCTGGGATTACCGCCATTTTATCAGCCAAAGAATAATAATCACTATTAATTTCATTTAAATTGGGAATCGGTCGTAGTCCTCGGGTTTTAGCAGGTTTTTTTTTTTATTTTAAGGACAAAAAATATAATTCATCATCTTACTTTAAACTTTAATTTAAATTAAATGTGTAATGAGCTTACTTTGATATTTAATTACACGCCATCTTTTTTCAAATATTCTAAAGACAAATAAACAAGGGGAAAATAAAGAAATTGTGGTTAAAAGAAAATATGGCTGGACATGTCAGAATGGGCCGAAGCCTCATTGTTAAGGACAAGTGGAAGGATTTGATAATGCAAACAGTCACAACACAAGAACGAAGTAAGTCAATGGACTTTTGATAATAAACAAATGCACTATATTGAACGTAAATTACTACATAAATAAAAGACCAATAAAAACATCATGGTTTGCAGGATCCTACCTGAAGTGTAATGCGGGAGATCAATGTAATCAAAAAAATCACAGACTCCAGTTACACTGTCACACAATGAAAGAAAACATTGATTGCTGCATGTCTTAGTGCAGTTTAAACCCCAGGTTCCTGGTTCACATTCTAGAGAGATACAAAATGCATATCAATCTAATACAGTGTTTCCCAAAATTTATCGGAAGACTTAGCACATTCCGAATATTTAGCGGAACGCATTGCTTCATTTTGAGAGATTAATGCACGTGCAGGTCTGCTAGTTAATTATTCCAGCAGTTCGTGGAACACCTATTCAGGCCTCACAAAGAACTAGTGTTCCGCGGAAAACAGTTGTAAATACATTAATGGAACTTCTATAATTACAAGTAGTGAGTATGTATGAGCGGTTTTCACATTTTATATTTGGTAGTAATATGTTGGTTTATCTGAGAAGCCTGTTTTCACAATCTAATTTTTTTTTTTTTTTGACAAAATAAATGAAATATGAAAATAACGATCTCCATGTTTGGCATAGATCTAAATCCAATCTACTAGATCAGTAATACCCGAACTATACCGCTTGTATAAACTATATTAAAGTATCTCGAAAAGTTGAGTTTTGTTCTTCACTTTCTCTCTTTAATGTGGAATGCACATACACATCCGCTGATATTATTGTTTTATTTTGTTTTTTTTAAATCGACAATCGGAGAAAATGCTTTTCTTAACTGTAATTATATAGATCTTTCTGATTGGGCCTTTGTATAATAAGGCTTGTCTTCGAGTCCGAGGATTAATGAGGAATGCAGATTTTTTTCGGAACTACGACCCAGCTGTGACCTACATATTTCGACACATCAGCTCAGACCTAACCATTATTCATTTTTTAAAAAGTATTGGTTAATTATTAAACCTATGTAATTGTTCCTTTTCTCTTGGAGTTGCTCCTGTAAATCTACACCAACACGTGTGATATACTGCTACATATCAACTGAAGAGAGTCAGAGAGTGTTGGACTAACTCATAATAATGAAACATAAACAAGAGCTTAGGGGTCGAAGTCTAAAGGTAGCTTAATTAAAGAACAAGATGGACGAAAAAACGTGTGGTTGGTTTAGATCAGGCAGGCTTTCCAAACTTTAGGTCCATGTTTAAAAAAAAAAAAAACAACCTCGGTGAATAATTTGAAGAAGAAAAAAATGGACAATGCAATTAAAAAATATATATAATGAATGTTTGTTTTCATAATTTACCTTGTGTACACTTGGGTGGGTCACTATATCCAAAGCAACCATTACTGCACAGTCCATCATCAAAACGGCACAAGTCTGGGCATTTTTCATTACAAGTGTTTGTACACTGTACACCCCAGGTTCCTTCTCTACATTCTTAAATTAGTCAGGTATATATATATATACACACACATATGTATTATCATTATAGGGAGTAATCCGTTATCTAGATATTGTGAAGATTAATTATAAAAATTCGTTAAAGTTTTGATTTCACATTCCATCTAGTTAATGTGCACATTAACGGCTTCAGTACCATTAGCAGTTTTGGTTATAGAGATATTTCGTCCATACATTATTTTTTGTTACTAAATGAGTGCATAGTTGGTGAAGTGCAAATAGTCTACTGAATTTAAACATAGTAATAAATGAATAATTAAGGTAACAATAATAAGTATAGCTTTAATATGGCGCAACTTTCATGCTTATAGGTTTAATCTTATTTGTGGAGCTGAGATTAACTCCGATTGGTTACAAGGCAGGGAGACCTAGGTCTCCCGTAGTGTCCTGGTAATGAACTCTACTGTTCGGCGTAGTGCCTCATAGCTTCCGTACAAATTTAGTGTACTACTGGATACGTCTCCCCGCAACTCGCGGAGCTGCGGACACTCTTGCAAGACGTGCACCACCGTCTCTTCTGATTCCCCGCAGTGTCGGCAACGGGTATCAAAATTTGTCCGGAACCGGGCAAAGTAAGCACCAATGGGGCAGTGTCCCGTGCACCACTGCACTATTATCGATTGTTCCGACCTTTTTAGCCTCCACCACGGGTCCTCCTGATTTGGGTGGCGCTTGTGCTGCCAGACTCCCATGTACTTGTGGACCAGTTTGGGTAAGTTGGGGGGGGGGGGGGGGAATCTCGGAGAACGTTTTTTTCCTTGCTGCCTTAAGGCACTCAGTAAACAATATTCTGCTCGAGTCGGGTGTTGAACCTCGAGCCCCCTTTATAAGTAGTAAAGCCAAGTTCAAAAGCGTACTTAGACTCTCGACCACCAAACATAAAATGATTTCCGCAATTGACATTTAGGATATATATTAACAATGGAAACGTTAATTTTGACATACCTGTAAAAACAAAAAACCAGTATGATAATTACTTATTGAGGAATAGAGACAAAAAAAAAAGAATAGAAAGTGCTAAACAAAAAAAAAAAAAAAAAACTGCAAAATAAAAATATAGATGAAAAAAAGTTTACAAAAAAAAAACAAGAAAATCTTTTATTTGAAAAAAGTCCCTCACCGGTGATAGCTTCTACTTCACAGAGTAAAAGTGCAAGGTTTTTATAGGTAGATGCGTTGGTCACTAAGAAAGTAAACGCTTTTGTTAGTGTATCAGTCCTTGTAACAACACCATAATAGCTATAATAGTAATTCACATGAAAATAATTGAATGTGTCGTATATGTGTCTGTAGTTGTTGAATCTTTGAAGCGTGAGATATCTTGTTTCCCCTGAAATTGAAATAATAATAATAATACTATGCTTACATAAAAATACGGAATTAAAGTGAATGATTTTTTACATGACTAATTCATTTCAATTTTTAGACTCTAATTAGAAATCGAAAAGATGAGTAATGATCAGCATATGTAAACAACAAGCTTTTAATGAGCAAAAATCGCATGTCATTTTAGGATATAGAAGTATAAATTATCCTAAATGGGGTTGCATTTCTCATTGATAGGATGGCTGAAGCAGAGGGAGGCTACCCGAACCTTGTTTCTGAATTCATGACGTCTCAACCAGTGTGAAATACTAATAAGTAAAGTAAAGTTCCCCTTTCAGACCGTGGTCTATATGGCAGATAATGTAAAGATCATCTGTTTCTGCGGCCTACGGTTAACGAGGGTGTCATGTGGACTCAGAGGCCCCCGAAGATCCCGAAATTAAAAATCACAGTCTTCACCAGGATTCGAACCCCGGTCCCCGGTTCGGAAGCCAAGCGCTTTACCACTCAGCCACCGCGCCTCCTGTGAAATACTAATACTTAATACTAAAAACTAATTCGACAGAAGGTATTCATTATGAACATCACAATAGTAAAGAAGACAACGTAATGAAGATTAGAGCTCGAACATAGTTCATAAGTCACACAGTTGTCTCTGTTTATTATACTCCATTCACAATTATACTGCAAGAGGCAAAATAGTTAAACTTATTGTACCCTAAAATACTTTGGTTAATTTTTATGACTACGTAGCGTTAAAGTGTAAATAAAGAACATGACTTAGGTCTGAAAGGAAAAAAGGTTGCAATGAGGCATCAAGAGTTACTGAGTTAAAGTGATGTGGAGTTTGTAAAATGACTTGAAGTTTAGTAGTTTTCCTAGTCAGTTGTTGAAATAAGTTATTAAGATTATTCTAACAAGTCACGTTTGCAGTTCCTGTTAATTTAAATTAAAAATTAATTAAAAATAACTGTGTCTGAGGATTTCTTTTTTTTTTATAGTACAATTAAATTAAATATTTAAATTTCTAAACAAAAACATTCATATTTTTTCTATTTGCTATTGAATCATAGAATAAAAACCAACTTTCTAATATAAACTTCGCATGTAATGTGGAAATCTTATATTTCTTGTAATGCATTGTTATTTGTAATAAATAGAAGATTTATTTTTTTGTATTTAAAAAATATTACTATTGTATAGAATTACTTTTTATTTCTTTTGTAGAATAAATTGGTCGCTGTTATTTTTACTTGTGTGACACTTTGCACCAACAGACTTAAATTTCCCATTGGCTTTTAATATATATTTAACAAAAAAAAATATATCTTTAGAAAAAATGTGATTTACAAGATCCACATTTTATTTGACTCTTTTATTAAAATTAATTTTTAAATGTAATTTAAAGATAATATTCTTACCAAGAACATCATTAAAATAAAAATAATACTGCTTGAGAATAAATGAAGAGATCAATACAATCTCCCAGTAAGCCGCAGCATTTCTTGTGTCATTTTCGTTACAGGTATAAACTCCATCTGAAGCTTGAGGATACTGTGGTAGGTTTGTGTCAATTTGACTTATACTTGAATTACTATAATGGACATTCTGTTTTGTCGCCACATTCTGACCTAACAATATAAAAAGTGAATTGACTAGTATGTATAAAATAATAATTTTTTTTACAAAGATGGTCAACAGAGGTGACCCCACAATGTATTAGTTTTTAGTACCACGTTTAACGTGCACGGAATACTGACTGTCTCGCGTTTTGTTTACTATCTCAATGTGTATAAGAAGAGAAAAAAAAGTGGATTACTTGTTATATTTTACTTGGAACAAATATATACTTCTAAAGATTACACTTGGACACTAATTCTAAATCTTGACTTCTTCCTTAATTCTCGAAACTATGTTTTAATAAAGCTAAAAAACAAATTAGAACAAAATATGTTTTTTTTAAATCTCACTTTTTTTATTTAATATCTATAAGCATAATGTACTATCGATTACAGTGTAGCCATTACGTGTGTTTCATCTAAATAGCAAGCTTTTCATATATATTTTACTAATTGTTACAAATTGCAAGTATACAAAGTTCACCCGATGACACTGCAGTGAATTTAGAACAACGCTTTAGGAATAATCCTAAGAAAAACTAGACAAGATTCTTCTATTGCTCTTTAGCACACACTTCATTGTCTTCCTGGGAAAGCAAGAATTAACTACAATACTACTACACTTTGTTTTCAGTGTATTTCCAACAAAAAATGCCGTTGTACCTTAGTGACTGATCACTCCAATAATCCCATAGAGATCCCTGCGCTCAATGCATTAAATGCTTTTATTGGTGCAACATTTCTCATTTCTCACTCAAAAGTTTTTTGTGCACGGATCAAAGGCTTGGAACTTCATCCCTATTGGACGCAGGCATATTACATGCAACACTACATTGAGAATTATCTATTTAAAAGTTTTTAAGATTATTTTATCTTTTTAGCTCTCAAAGCAAGGTAGTAGCTAGTATATATCCAATGCTCTATAGCTTTTTTTTAGGTGTTCTATCCCGCTTTGCCTAATACGAGTGAAAGGATCCACAAGCGGATAACAACTGTGTCTGGGGCTAATTATGTAGTTCGCCGTAGGGACTGTTTAGCAACGAGAAGTACTGCATTCCTCCTTTTTCTTTGGGCAAAAGGACAGGTCTTACGTATTATTTTATAAATAAATCCATGTTTGAAGATTGAATTATTTTCACACTTTACACATTTACTCTTCTATTACTTTTCAATAATGATTTCATATATGTATGAAGACTTACCTTCAATGACCCAAAGAGAGCAAAGTCGTTGGATTGCTTTACCCTCAAGTATAATGTAGTTTATAAAATAATCATCTACCGAAATGTGAATGTCTACAACATTATCTTGGAATAAAATTCTTTCCACTGATGCTGCATTTACAGTTACTGAGTTATTGTCCAGAAAAGAGATTTCTAAATCGTATAATAAATCTGTAGATATAAACAAGCTAAATTTTTAATTAGTTATATCTTCTTTTTTAATGTCTATAAACATAAGTTATTTTTCTATAGAACTATCTAATTAACTAAAAATATTTATTAAAACAAGTTCGATAGTTTAACACCATAGCTGCAATAAAAATCTACTGGACGTGAGCTTCGGTTTTTCCTGACTGGAGCAACACTTAAGAAACTTTCTATTCACATCTGTATGTACTATAAAATTTAGAACCAATAAAATAATAAAAAAAAAAAAACAAGATTACAAAGAGTTTGTGTTATCTAATTCACCCATGGATCAGCAATAATCAATCCGTGGTCGTTTCTATCGTTTAATGTAATTACATTACAATGACGCGTAATCAATAATAAAACTATTCTAGCTCTGGATCCAGAACTCTAGATTTAGAATTCTTTTCTTATCTAGTTTCTGAGATCTAAACGGGACGGACGGACAGACACAGAAAGCTAATAGCGACTTTTCCCCTTACAGGAGCCTCTAAAGAAGCAGCAGCTCTACAGATTTCTTAAAAGGTAGTCGTTTTCTTATTGCTCATATTTGTCTTTAAAAAAATATATTTAAAATGAACTCGGGAAATAATATCCCCTATGCGTCATTAACAAATTATTCACCTGGTACTGATTAGACATATTTGGCACTAAAGAATATTTACATTTGTAATACTACTGTGTAATGCGGTTAACCTAAAGCTATTTATTTATTTAACCTGTCAATATTTACAATAATATATTTTTAGTATATTTTTTTTAGTCAAACTATTGAAATAAATGATTCGCGATAAACACTTATACTGAACACACATAAATACTGGACAGATTTGACCTCTGAGGCAATGTCCAACCTAGTTGTCGTCAAACACGTTAAAATATTCTGCAATCTTTACGAATTATACAAAAAAAAAAATATTATGACGAATGTGGTAAAACAAAGCAAACTTTCACTAAATCCACTTTCAATGTGCCTAGGTCTACGGTTACCTGTTAAATTTTACATCACAAAAAAATCTGAACTTATTTAAGAAATATGTTTAAATTTAAAACTTTGTCACTAATCATTCCACATTTTTACCTGGTTTCTGTATAAACAATCGAATCCATGGGTTATAATATATACGAGTTAAATTTATACAAATCGGTTCAGCCTCGATTCCAATGCACGTTGTCTCATTATTGTCATTTAATATAGTTGTGAGATCAATTTGGGATTGATAGGTTTTTACCTTGTAATGAATAAGACCTGAGTAACAAAATGTATGTATTTTAGATATATACGAAGATAGATAAGAATATTTAAGGTTACAGAGAGAGAGAGAGAGAGAGGCAAAAATTAATAAACAAAAACAAAAAACTTTTCAAGGGGAACAACAGAAAATCACTGCTATATGTCTCAATAATGCAAGAATAAGTTCCCTTTTCATATATACAATAAAATTAATTTATTACCACTAATTTGTAGGGTTTTTTTTTCATGTATTTTCATCAACTAAATGTTTGAATGGGAATTGGGAGGAAAAAATATATACAAAACGTAATAAACGGCTTCCGAAATTATGTTCTCAGCTTTGAATCTCGATAAAGACTGGGATTTTTAATTTCGGGATTTTTAACATTCCCATGACTCTTCCCAGCTCTGTAGGGTACATGATTATAGTTGCGAAAATTAAAAGCCGTTGATCGCTGTGCTTGCCACATGACACTACCTTTAGCCGTCAGCAATAGAAACAGATGACATTTACACCATCTGCCCAATAGATCGCTAGGTCTGAATTGGGAATTTTGTTTCAGATCAAATTGTTGGCAATATATACTGTCTGTGACTATTTTTAGTGGTGAGGGAGGGGGCGGAGTCTGTGTGGTTAAGCACTTGGCTTCCGAACCTCGGGTCCTGTGCTCAAACCTCGTCGAAGACTGGGATTTTGATTTCGGGTGTCTTAGGACACCAATGAGTTGACCCAAGACAAATGGGTACCTGACTTTAGTTGTGGAAAGTAAAGTCGTTGTGCTGGCCACAAGAAACCATGCTTGTTAACAGTTGGCTAAAGAAACAGATGATCTTAACATCATCTGATAGATGAACTTTACTTTTTTTAAAGGCTTATTCTCTATTGATCAATTCTGATGTTAATAGAAATAACTTTTTTTAAAAATTCTTTTAAATATTTTTGGCCAATACCATGTTACTTAACACTTACGATATTGACACTTGTAACCAAACCAACCAACGTTGCAAAGACCAAGACATTCACCTTCAGAGGTACATGATTCTTGACAGCGACATTTGTATCGACATTCAGGTCCAAACCAACCTTCTTCACATTTATTGGCTAAAAAATATTCCGAAAAGCAGAATTATAATATTCCTCCTTTCTAAAATATGTTTTATTTAATATTAGTGTATTATTGAAAGTTTTGGACCTATCCTTGTGACAAGTGAAATAGTTTGTGCAATACGCAGCTTGTTGTGTAGTGGCTGTAGTGTATCTTATCTTATCGTATATGTTACAGACGTTACTTCAAAAACGATGATTACGTCCTACACGTCATGCATTTATTCATGCATATTAACCAATGACGTAAGCTCCGTCAAGTCACTGGTTTTCCTGGCTACCCCAGGCAACCCATTCCATGCTGTAATAGCGCTAGGAAAGAAGGAGTATTTGTAAATATTTGTCCTAGCATATGGAACGAGGACTGTGCCTTTATCTTTGTGTCTTTCTGAGCATTTTATTAAATTTTGTTTTTGAATTTGAAGATTATGTGAGTGAGTGAGTGAGTGAGTGAGAGAGAGAGAGAGAGAGAGAGAGAGAGAGAGATGGATAGATAGATAGATAGATATAGATATAGATATAGATGTATATGTGCATATATATCAGTTGTTGTGAGACATTGTTCTTGTAGTACTAATGAATCAACTCATAGAAGGATTAGCAGGTGAACAGCTAGAATCAGCTGTGTAGAACGTGTAAGACTGTAGCTCAGTAAGTCTGCCTCTAGCTTGTAAAGAGACCACGCTTGCTCTTGTGAGGTTACCGTCGGTTACGAAATTTTAAATGGGAAAGCTATAGGTATTTTGTAGTTGGCAGTAAACACTGGTTTTTTGAAAATTGGTACTGGATACTGAACAGTAGGCACAGCGCAGAAGCAGTAGCAGGGCAGTAGCAGCTGGGCACTGACCGCTGGTCACTAGGCGGTTGGCAATACTATATTCTCCCGACTAAGGTAAAATTTCATGTGGTAAAATTTGACCAAAAATAATATATGGGGCCAGTTCATTGTATGATTGAATACAGACAGCACGAATACAGGAATATTTACTTGTACTTAAAAGAATTGAAATATAGAATCTCATATAGGAACGATCAATGCATAGTTGACAATATCCTAGTATGCAATTATTGCGAAATGCTTTGTATTTCTTTATTTTACAGTAAATGTGTAATTTTTAAAGGCTTTTCTAAGACTAAGTTGAAATCTTTGATTTTCATATAACTTTACAAAATTTTATTAGCTGTTTGATTTATACAAGAAATAAAATGACATTTTTTTAGTGGGTACCAAGTCATAGAGGCAACACCATTGCAGACTCCTTGGCCCACAAGGGAGGGCACCCCCCCCCCACACACACACACACACAGAGCAGGCTGTGAGTTTTTATCATGCTCTCGCTACAATCCCCCCAAAAAAAATAGAAATGGAAAAGTGGTTTAAGTGATGAGACAAGTTTCAAAATGTCAGCGGAGTCTGGAAGCGCACAAGGCTCCCCTTGGTGCAGGTTGTCTTGGCCAGAGCAAGCAATTATAGAATAGTGCAGGGCAGGCCAATGTTCAGTTTGCTAATTTTTCCCAAGACTATGGACAAACATTGACTCACTGTGCCCCTGCTGGAGTTTGATGATGGTAAAAAATAATTTTAAATAAAGTTTTATAGGTCTACTTACTCTTAATTTCATATTATATGAGGGCGTTGCTGAGCACTAAGACACATACGTATTGGGTTTGATTCTTAGTGAAGAAAGGGATTCTAGTTTTTAAAATACCATTTAATCCATGTAACTCTAACAAGAAACGGATATACGTTGTGAAAAAAAAAATTTGAAGAGGTTGGTCGTTGTGCTTGCTACAGGACACCTTGTCAATTGTCAGCCTATTTCAAAATATTTCTCGTGACTATGTAAAAAAAAAATTAAGTTTCAAATTATTGCCTTGATTAAGACAAACACGTCAAATTTAAATTATTATAATACGAAAAAAGAAACTCACCTGACATATTATTTGCCAAACAAATACTTACACAAACCAAAAGAACAATGCTAGCATTATAATGCCGTATCATTTTTCTTTTTGCATTTAAATACAATGAAACAAATAACTTTGAACAGCAAGTAAAAATGTTAATGTTACAAATGCATAAGTGAAATGATGGCTATAGAACAAGGAAGTGTATATCATTTGATTGGGTGTTATCAGGATACGATCAGTTTTACAACAGTGCCGTGAGAAGCATGCAATTCACTCCATTTTTTAAATTGTTATTAGATATCCCATCTTTCAAGCTTATAGCATGCTCAGTGCGGCTATAGTCCACTCACTTGTTGTTGCCACATTTATAAAAACAATCATGTAACTTCAGCGTAAGAAAGAAAAAGACATAATAACAGTATGGTTGGCTTTAATCCTTGTATGGAGATAGAAAACACACAATACTGCCACCTCCACATAATAAATAAATAAACAATAAATACTTTTAAAAAAAGGATCGTTTTCATCGAAATATAAACAGTATGTAGCCTGAGAAAAAAAATTAACGGCCATGGCTTAGCCAAAATAAGAAAGTTTTTCACGTTTAAGGGCAGAGTCTTGAGAGAGTACTTTTTTCTGAAACCATGATCCAAAAAGACAACTATTTTTTAATAATACTCTATGAGATGTCCACAAGGTTCGAGATGAGCCTTAGATTTTATCCCGTGGCCAGGATGAGGAATTGGGCTCTTCCTCGACCCCTCTGTCTGGATGCCCCTATAAACTAGATAATCATGTATTCACTTCAGTTAATTCTTAGGACACGGTGTACCTTAAGCCACGATATACATTCCCTCAACCCATGCGAGGCCGAAGGCCGAGCCCACAGGGGGGCACTCCATATACTTATGATGTGCCATTTCGTTCCGTGGGAGGACCATCACCGCCCGTATTGCCCCTGCTGGTGAACGGAGCATTGGGTTTGGGCGGTTTAGTAAGTCTTTCTCAAATCCTCACCACTTGCAAGTACACTCACTAGAGCATATCTGTTATAGCTCACTGGTAGCCATGTTTGCTCTCGTTCTTCGCCTTTCCGCTTCCCCGGGAGGATATTTCCACGAAGGCGCCAAGCTGAAGGGACGGGAGCATATCCTCCGTCTTTGGTACTTGTGTGACATTACAATTTTTAACTTTTCTTTGGCTTCTAAGCTTAATATCAAAACATTTAATATATTCTATGTTTCCTTTCTGACGGGCCCAGTCCTACACACAATGTTATATACTATTTTTTTATTGTTATAATGACACCCCGTCAACCTTCAATGCATCGCGCCTCCCCATAACTTTTTAGTTCTTGAATTCTAGATACATATCCTTTAGTTAATTTTATTATTTGATTTGCATCCTTAAATCATGTGACAAGAAATGCATCGTAATAGGCATCGCACATCACACTTTTCCTGTGTAAGGTAACCAAAAATGCCTTTAAGAAAAGCAATTGTCTTCCCATATTTACTCACATTACATTTTTTCTGTGGTCACTCTATCCCAGTGTTTCCCGAACTTGGGCATGCGTACCCCTTCAATAATTTTCGTAATTCTAACTACCACTCGCCCCCCCCCCCCCCCAAAAAAAAAATTTTCGAAAATAATAATCGAAAAAATATATAAAAATAATATATATATATAAAAGAACAACGCTGGCAGAAGAAAAACGCCAGAAAAGAAAAGCAAGGCAAACAACACTAACTCCAGCTGGAATAACCTGCCCAGTGTGCGGCCGAACATTCCGGGCTCACAAAGGTCTCACCAGCCACATGAGGAGGTATAAAACCCCAGTGCAAAGCCCTCAGCCCCCTGGATGACAAATTGGTCATCATCGAACCACGATGGACGAACTATATATATATATATATATATATATATATATATATATATGTACATTAATGTTATATTATAAAGAAGATTAATTATCGTCATTGAAAAGGAGAAGCATCCCCTTCAAACTGGGCACTTTGGGAAACACTGTCTTTATCTGTAGTACCGTTTGGGCACAACACAAGATTTGTCGACCTTTTTTTTTTCATTACTCTCAGCCTTTTGCCTTCTTTTAATGAAGGACCCGTCCATTCTTTTATGATGTCTTCTCACTGTTTTCTATGCCTGCCTATTCTTTTTTCCTGGTACTGTTCTTTAAAGAAAGATCTTTGAGAGCCACGAAGACCTTGTAATATTACCATAAAGTTTGAGACTGCGTTCTATTGATGGTGATCGATTATTTTTCCACTTTTAAATATAGAGAGAAGACAGTGCTACAGAGTATAGTAGTATTGACTAGACGAGTACACTGGCGAAATAATTATAATTTCTTTCTCTTTCTCAAAATTAAAAACAAATAGATTCTAAATCTATTTTTTATACAATTAGGCTATGTAAAAGGAACATGTTTACGAAATCTTATGCAAATCTTTTTGCTAGTTTACGACATAAATAAGTCAGTGAGTGGTATTTTGCGCTTATAATATATAATTCGTAACAATCTTTTTTTAAAAATCATTTCTATTCAACTCACTCCTTCATGGAGCGTGGACGCTGATTTCGAATAATGCTCTTCCGATTTTCCTAGATATTTAACAGTTGATGAATATCGCTGAAATAAGGCCAACGTGGGGTAGTCAGCCGTTCTACCGTAATTATACGATAAAACTAAATTCTTATGTCGGTTCAATTTTATTGGACGTTTATTAGATTCACTTTTATTTTTATCTACAAGAAAAACTGGGGAATGCCTGCGGGCAGGGTTGAGCCAGGGACAAGCCCGAACGACAGTCCAGCGGCATATCACACGACCACTCAGCCACTTCAGATCTAGATTTAGAAGTAGATCTGGACTAGATCATATGAGTTCTAAATCGAAACTTGTGGTCTAGTGTTAGACCCAGGTGTTCATATAATAATCATAATAAATAATCGCACAAAGTATGTCTTCCTCTGGCTGATTAAAAAAAATGCGGCCGAATAACTTCATGGCAATAATTTGTCATGGGCTCGTTACCTGAATTAAAGCAAATACTTTTTAAATTATTGTTTTTTTATTATTTATTATATTTGAAGTTTAATGAAGGAGGTATTGTCTTTTTTTTTTAAATATATTTTAAAATATTTTTCTTGTTAAAAGTCTATAAAACTGTCTATTTCTAAAATGCATTTTGAAATGGGCAAGTCCTTCAAAAGAAACAAAAAAGAAACAGTTTGTGTCGACATTACTCTCCTCTGATGGCAGAGCTTTGTTTTACAGTATAACACTTCCCGATAATCAAGTGTGGAATTTGTAAGAGAAGACGCAAATAAGTCACAATGAGCGGATTTTTAGTTTGCCTGTTTATGAGTTTAAGCCAAGTACTTGGTTCTAGTTGTCAAATTTAATTAAACTCAAACAGATTGTCAAAATATTTGACATATTCATGAGGTATTTATCGGCGATAACGGTAGCTTTTAAAATGCATTACGCTTGGACATGACGAGTAATTATTTATAAACGTGTTCCTTTACACATTTTTACTAACTCACTTTTTCTGTCTGTCAGGGTAGAATCTTCTGCACGTTAATATCCAACCTTTAATTCTCGAATAATGTTAAAACTTTGTAGAATTTGTCATTAACGATAAAATTAACATTTAAGAGCTTTAGAAGTTTGATTTTCTTTCTTTTAGGAAACAAATATTTTAGCTTCTGATCGTGTTGTAAAGCAACTCAGGCTAGGAAGTGGGTAATAGGCAATATTATGCCGCCCACGCCTGATCCGGTTCTTTCTGTGGTCTTGCTGTAGACAATAGGCTCATTAACCTACCCTCCAAAGCTGTACCATCGCAAATAAATATTAAGCCGAAAAAAATTAGTTTTCAAGTTCTAAACCTAATCTTAAACCTAGCACTAAACATAACCTTAAATAAAAATATGCCAATTTGTTTATGACGTTCTTAAGAGAAGGTAACTCTCCATTCCAGAAGTTAAAAAAAAAACAATAAACTAAGAGCAAGTATCACCGAACTATATATTAGTTTGATGAAATTTAGTATGATCAAAATTTATATTTAGTGCTAGCTTTAGGGTTAGGGTTAGAATTAGGTTTAGTTTAGGATTAGGTATAGAATTAGGGTTAAGGCTAGGTTTAGGATTAGGTTTAGGATAAGTTTAGGGTTAGGGTTAGAATTAGGTTTAGGGTTAGGTTAAGAATAATGTTTAGAACTAGGGTAAGTTTAGATATTGGTTTAGGGTTAGGTTTAGAATACGTTTAGGGCTAGGTTTAAGAATACGTTTAGTACTAGATTTAAGATTAGGTTTAGAATTAGGGTTAGGTTTAGAATAGGTATAGTGCTAGTTTTAAGATTATATTTAGTGCTAGGTTTATGATTAGGTTCAGAATTAGGGTTAGGTTTAAAATAGGTTTAGTGCTAGGTTTAAGATTAGGTTTAGAATTAGGGTTAAGTTTAGTGTTTGCCTAAACCCTAACCGTAACCACTAAACCTAGCCCTAACCCTAGCACTTACCCTAAACATAAACCTAGCAATAACCCTAACCCTAAACCTAGCACTAAACCTTAACCAAACCCTAAACCTAACCCTAATTCTATACCTATTCTTATTCTAAACCTAACACATAACCTAGCAGTAAACCTATTAATCTGATTATACTAAACTATAATATAGTGTTTGTTAGGGAAATATTATTTAAAACAATGTTCCCAAACGATATATAGTTCAGGAAATTTTTTTCTTCTCCAGAACATCATAACAATACGGCGTCGCCTCTATTACAGCAATAATAAGAAACCGTAAAAACTACATTTTTTTTTCGGCTTAATATTAATTTGCTATAGCTAGGAGGAAAAGGAAGGGAGATAAGATGCACCCCTGTCTCACACCTGTCTCGATTGTAAAAAACTCTGTTGTTCCCTCTTCTGTTTTAATACAGCAACTAGACTGACTGTAAAGGTGTCGTAGGATCTGGACGAAGTTTTCTGGGATGCCGTATTCTCTAACTATTTTCCATAGTGATTCTCGGTGGATACTATCAAACGCTTTTTTTTTTAAGTCCACGAAACTGATCGTTAGCCGTTGTTGGTACTCAAGACTTTGTTCTATGATTTTTCGTAGAAAGAAAATCTGCTCTGTACATGATCTGCCTCTTCGGAAACCTGCTTGTTCTTCTCTGAGCCTTTCATCTACAGACTGCTGAAGCCGTCTCAACAAAACGGTGCTGAATACTTTGCCCGTAAAAGTCTATATTTATATGTAAAAGATAATAAGAGTTACAATGGTTTGTAATAGAAATGAACTAGATTTTTTTTTTTAAATTGTTAAAATACTAAAATAGTAATAACAATTTTTTTTCTAACAATTTTGAGGATAGAAATGTTTAAAATTATAATTAATTTTATGGCTAATTTTATGGCTAATTTACTTTTCACTTTTAAAAATGGATCTCGATTAAAAGAATGTGCAAAAAATTGTTAATGAAACATCAACAGAGTGCATTATGGCATCTATTGCGAAAAAGGCAGAAAATTACAAAATGTCTAAAAAAAATGTCAGTAATGGAAGTTATATATGCAATTTTTATTTTTCAGTATTATATAGAGTCCCGCTCCCTAATAAAAAATACAATCATTAGTAATAACTATAAAATGGAGATATGTCCAGCGTCTTATCAATCGTTTTCAATTCAACGCTTCCTCTACTTTTCCCCCGAAAACACAACTTTTACAAAAGTATAATCAAATGTGGCGACAATTTAAATTTAATTGGTGTTGTTCTTCTATTTTTATTTTCCGGCACGAATTTGATGCACTTAAAAAAAGAAAAACGTAACGTCAAATATGGCCTTCTTCCGTCGCGAAGTGAATATGGATCATGTCATAGAAACGAGATGAAGGCCTAGGCATTACCTGTGGTCGGAAGGATGTATCCCACGCATCAGTTCTTTCCTCTACACGCAGAGAAAAGAGCCAATAAATTTTGGGGTCAGCGGCATCACAGGCTCTGCCAGGATGTAGCATTGAGTGCTGCAAGCAGCCTAAGGGTCGCCGGCTCATGATTTTTTCTCAGAGTTGACACTCAAAGCCCTTCCCTTCCTAACAGTAAATAGACCTTATTTTTAATGATTTAATTGTAAAAAAAAAATATAGCTCATGAGCATGGGCACCCGCAGGATATTTTGCAGGGGTGTGTGTGTGTGTGTGCAAGCTGACACCTATGGCTCAAATTCGTTGCTTCAATTAATAATATTAAAGAAAAGAACTGGTGCTTCTAGCCCTCCATACCTATACGATATTAAGTTCACAGTAAATACCTGTTTCATGAAATAAATAAAAAACAACAACATGTAAAAAAAAAAAAAAACTATTTACTGTACATGTTGCAATTCTAGGATTGTTTTAGGATGTAGACAAAAAGAGGTTTAATTTAGCTTTATTATTGCTTGAAAAGCGAGATGTTAGATAAGAAAATAACGAATCAGGATACGAATGTAAAGCTGTGTTCTTTAATGATCCCAAATTAACGTTTTCACTCGGATGGAATGGGAAGAACTCTCTTATATCTCAGGTGGACGTGTTTAACCTACTACTTTATCGAGCACTATCAATGACTACTCTCTTCAATCTTGTTTAAAGAGACTTTCACATATATCAAATCGAAAGTAAGCTGGTAAGGATTGTTCCTCCAAGACAAAAATAACAAACAAGAATAACAACAACAAATCTTTTATCATATTCTAGGCCTTTATTAAATATAATAATATTTATTAATAATGTACACATGAAAACAAATCGTCACGACAAACGTGCTATAGAATATTGAATTGCAAGCCTTTAATCTTATCTTATCTTATATAATACAGACGTTATTTCAAAAAAGAAGATAAAGCGCACAGGGTCTGACGTGAACTACAGATTAGCCTATTCTACTTTATTATAATAATAATTATAACATTAGGCTACTCAGAACTCAGAAGGGTGCACATACATGGTCAGCCATCGATTCCTGATGAGCCTAGGCTAGTCTACTACAACTGTACTTTAGTCGCCAGTGAAAGCACTACTTGTTGAGTTTCTTCTTAGATTTAATTTATCTGATGGGGCAAAAAAAATGGCTAAGTTTTAGCTACTCAGAATCCTGAGGGGGGGGGGGTGAGTGTGCAAGTGCACCACCTTGCATCTCCTGCGGATGCCCAAGCTCTTGAGATATGAAGGGAGAATAACCCTTGAGGGATTATGGGCACGAAATTGCCTAAATTGCGCCAGTTACACGCATATTCCCCTTCTACTGTTAGTGAAAACCGTTCCGGCGGATATATATATATATATATATATATATATATATATATATATATATATATATATATATATATATAAATATAAAGAGAAAGAGACAGACAGACAGACAGACAGAGATAGAGACAGATAGACAGAGAGATAGAGACAGATAGACAGAGAGAGAGAGAGAGAGAGAGATAGTGTTATGGAACGATTAGGAATAAGTTATTTATTTCGGGAATAGGGTAAAGTTTTACGTAACGACGATGACGTCATATAACTTTAAAAAGTAAGAACACTGTAGGAGAAGCTAAAACAAGATGTTTGTCTTATCACAGTAGGAATAATAAGCATTATATAGACGGTAGTAATAGATGACATTCGACTGTTCCCTTCTTGAGCATTAAAAGTGTTTGTTGTTTAACACTAGAGTCGACTACATTTATCGATTATTGGCCTTTCGTCGGTGTTCATGTTCCAGCATTGAGTTCGGTGTTACCTCCATTGGAGCTTGTTCCTATTTCAAGTACTCATCACTGCGGAAGCGCTTAATAATAGATAGATAGATAGATAGATAGATAGATAGATAGATAGATAGATAGATAGATAGATAGATAGATAGAATAAATAGAGGAAGAAATTGCATATTCAATTTTTTTTCTTCTTTTTTTTTCACAAACATTATTTAATATACTAATTGCAATAAAAGCATGTAAATTTTTGCATTAGTTGATAGTAAGCACATGGGTTGACGAGCTGCCGTAACTACAAAGGCATATAAAAATATTACTAGCAGGTTACAAGCGGGCAGTTCTTAACTAGGTTAGTGTTACCAACCAATATTTAAAGCATTGTCGGTAAAATTGCGCAAAAAAATGGTCAACATAACAGAATTATGAAACATACATAATAAAAAAAAAGAGAAAACAAGTTTTTAAAAAAGTAAAAATTACTGATACGTCGAAATTATATTTTAGGACTTATATATATTGTAGGGGCCTCTCATTTCTGGAGTTCCTGTGACAGTCTCCTCGCTTGGCCTTTCCCTAAATACGGCCCTGCATATAGTTTACAAATAAAATGAAATAAATATGTGAGGCTAAAAAAATATTTCTGGATAGGTTTTTGCAATATTGTTTGGTCTATAATGTGTGTGCTTTGAAATTTCGTCATGTTTGTATGTCATTGTAAAATTATGTTTAAAATATCTGAATTTAAGATCGGACTTTTTTTTTTTTTTAGAACAATTGTTAGCTATTTTTTTAATGTACTGTCTCCTATATTGTTTTCTGGTAAGGTGTTCGTGTACACATTCTGTAATAGTACATCCTTTATAAATTATTATTTCTACAGGTTAGGGTTAGGTTTCCAGTTGATCGTTCATCAAATCTAAAGGGGGTTATGTTATCACTGTTCCATATCTTACTCTATGAAATAGTACCTGACTGTTCATTGATAACGGATAATGGCGTTATGTAATCACTGTTCACAGTATCACTTTCTGAAATAGTACTTGACTGTTCATTGATAATGGATAATGGTGTTATGTAATCATTGTTACTTGTATCATTTTCTGATATAGTACAATATGTAAGATTGGAGGGTGTTTCTATACCATCTATAGGTGTTATGTAATCAGTATTCCTTGCTTCACTTTCTGTAATATTTCCAACCTGTTCCTGTATAGGTGTAACAGAGTCACTAAACTGTGTCTCGCGTTCCGGTATAGTACAATATGTAATATCTAGATGTTCATCTGTAACATGCATAGGAGTTATGTACTCTTGGCTTGCATTCCTATGAAGAATAAATGAAAAGATAAATTTGTATCATGTGTTTAAAAAGTCAATGAATGGTTTCAATTAAAGAGTTGACAAAAAAGCGCTCTACTTTTTTATCACGCATTTGAAATGTATTTACGGAGCGTTTATCAACTTTTAGTAGTCATTAAATGTAAAGCACATCACGGAATTTAACGCTAAATTTGACCTCAAAGATCATCAAATCTGCAACGTGCATTAAATTCCTAAACTTGCTTGTTTTTCCATGTTTTACAAGAATTTAAAAAATGTACTGTTGCATGGTTGAACCACAGTAGATTAAAGTTCGATAGACGCATATAGGAAACATTGAGAGGTTAAACGCAGAACTTCTATGCCAAGATGTCTTAATCTGCAATCTAGAATCGAACGAAAAAGACAAAACATTTTTTTTTTACATTTTATCTGCCCAATGTAGTAGATGGCTTTTGATGTAGATAAATTAAGCGTCCGCGGGTATTGAAGAGCAGGGAAACAGAAAAATGCTTTCGGAATAGGTGGACTGGATGTTAAAAATGCAGAATGTATAACTTATAACTCAAAAATTCATTTTAAAGAGATGCCTTTTCGTTGTTGATCTTTGTAGATGGATGTTGTTTGAAATGTTAGGCTTAATTGGTTAAGGTAAATTACTGGTTAAGCTACAAGTTGTATTTCATCTGTCGTATAGCTTCCTATAGTAGCGAAGAAAGGATATTGTCTGCAATCTTTAAAAGTAAAGTTCCTCCTTGGACCTTGCAATCTATAGAGCAGATGATGTTAAGGAGCAAAGTGTCATATAGACAGCACAATGACCAACTGTCTTTATAGTCCCAAAATAAAGTCAGGCACCCATTATAGTAGGGTTGACTCATGGGCGCCCAAAAAATCCCAGAATTAAAACATCCCTGTCTTCACCGAAATTTAAACCCGGGATTCCAGGTTCGAAAACTGAGTGTTTAGCGAGACATCACCCCGGCTGGGCTCTTAATAAGGTTTTTGGGCTAGTTTAGCAGGTTACCTGTGCAAGTGTATAAAATGATAATAATAATAACTGTAGCTTTTATATAGCACTACTGACAGAGCGCTACGGTACAATCTAATTTGTAGATCAGTGGGTGGAGGGGATATCTAAGAGAAGGTTTTCCATGCTTCATTTATTCGCTCAGTAAACACAACTCTGCTCGAATCGGGTGTCAAACCTCTAGCCTATTTATAGGTAGCCAAGCCAACTTAAAGTTTAAACGTAATCAACCCCTCTACCACGCTCCCTAAAATGTTTAGTTTTTGTTTTTAACTTTAAAAAAGTTACTAGTATTGTATACACATATTTTGTCCATTTTTATTATAATTAATCAAAATCAAATAACATTTCAATTACAATTTTTTTTCCGAAATAACGTGTATACAAATTTTTTTTTTAATTATTAGAAATGTGTAATACAAAATTATGTTTAATACAGATTTTTTTTCAACTTACAAAGTAGCAATAGGCTTGAAGCATAATTTTCCTGTAAAATATTTAGATTTACGTTAAATGTTATATATGTGTAAATAACTCAATATCAATCTATCTATATCTATATCTATATCTATTTCTATATCTATATATATCATGGGCGTAGCCAGGATTTTTTTTCGGGGGTGGGGGGGGGATTGGGGGGTGGGGGGCGCCCCCCCCCCCTCCCGCGAAATAAAAAATTGTTTGTATGTTTGTGTGTGTACATGATCTTTATTACTTTCTGACCCTTCATTCTTTCGGGAGACATTTTTTGTGCCCTAAAATGTTTCTTCCTGGAGTTAGTGAAAAATTGTAGACATCCTGCCATTGTCAACAAGGGTTTTGGGAAGCGCATGGATCTCCCCCAGCGCGGGGCCAAGCCCCGCCGCCAAGCACTATTTCTGGTATTGAAAGCCAACAAAATGAATATTCTGAGGTATCTACAGTAAATTTTCCTGCTATTAAAATGTTTTATTTTAAAAACCTAAAATCTATTCTTACTGGTGCCAAGTTGTACTAAGATGTCATCGCAGCCCTTAGTATGCGTAATTCATTTTGTCGAAAAACATGTTCTGCAAACCTCATACGACGCTCTGTCACAACCTTACTAAGGTGTCGACTCCCAATTTGGAATAGGATTTCCTTGATTAGGCCCGACCTCTATAACTGACTCCTAAAATCTGTCTTAGCCATCTTTGTTGAGCCACATTTAGTCTTTTTCAATTTCGGCAGATGTCTATTCAATGCACTTTATTAATGGAGCCCCGCCACTGGTAGAAATGTGTAATCTCTCTTAAATACGCTCTTGGAATTAGGTGACTGTAGTTTGCTTTAGATTTTATATCGAAAAGGGAATTTTTATAGTCAAAATCATCTGTTGTGGATTTTAAACAATCCCTCGGGTTTTTTTTTGTGTTTTTTTTTAATTCAAAACCCCATTTAGCTACGGTCATAGAATTTTAAACTCAAAACCATCTGGAGAGGTTTTAAACTTTTAAGAAAAGCCATCTGTAAGAGAGGGGTTTAAACTCAAAACCCCCAATTGACTTGGCTACGCTTAAATAATTGTAGTGTGTAATTTGCTTTTTTTAATATTATTTTTAGCATGAAACTCCGCTGAAAGGGGGTTTAAACTCAAAACCCCTTTTGGCAACTCTCATAGCATTTTGAGTGCGTAATTTGCTTTTTTTTTTTTTGAAGAGTTATTTTTTTAGCTTCAAACTCCACTGGAGAGGAGTTTAAACTCAAAACCCCTTTGATTACACTCATAGAATTTTAAGTGTATAATTTGCTTTGTTTTTAATATTAAAGGGGTATTTTTTACCTTCAAACCACGCTGAGAGGGGTTTAAACTCAAAACTGAGTCAAAACCCATTTAGCTACGCTAATAACATTTTAAGTGCATAATTTACTTTTTTTTTTTTTTCATATTGAAGAAGTATTTTTAACTTCAAACACCGCTGAATGGGGGTTTAAACTCAAAACTTAATCTAAACCCATTTACCTACGCTCATAACATTTTGTGTGCGTAATTTCCTTTTTTTTTTATATTGAAGAGGTATTTTTTAGCTTCAAACCCTAATGAAGTGGGGGGAGGTTTGAACTCAAAACCCTTTGGCTACGCTCATAGAATTTTGAGTGTGTAATTTGCTTTTTGAATCTTCCTTAACTGTGCTCTTGGAATTTGGGGATCGTCGTTTGCTTTTTTTTTGTTATGTTTTGTTTTTAGAAGAGAGGGATTTAACTACAAAAACCCCTGGTAGGAGGTTTTAAACTCAAACCCCCCTGGTAGGGGGTTTTGATAGGGGTTTTGAGCTCAAAACACAATGGTAGGGTATTTTAAACTCAAACCCCCCAGGTAGGAGGTTTTAAACTCAAAACCCCCTGGTAGGGGATTTTAAACTCAAAACCCTCTTGGCTGCGCTGGGGCAAGTGATGGTTTAGTATTAAAATCACACCTAAAATTAAAAAATCAAAGCAAAAAATCAGTAACTAAAGTCCGTCTACCCCCCCCCCCCAGGGGGGGGATTTCATTTCGGGAGGGGGGGGGTTGATAGATAGATATAGATATAGATAGATAGATAGATATACATAGATAGATATCTATATATATCTACCTTTTTATTAGTTGATGCTAATTATAAATATATAGACTGAGAAAAATCAGTAATGAAAAACAGCAACACTAAAAGAAACACATCAGAATGATTTTTAAAGACATTGCAACTATCGAATATAAATTTTCACATGTAAATTATGAGTGAGTCTGGTGTCAATGTATATTTTGGTTTTCTATAGTTATCATATTTTGTTTTGTGTAATGCACAAATTGTAAAAATTTCCTTATTAATAATAAGGATTATTATTATGTCTGATGTTTCTATAGCCGACTTAAAAGAGACTTAGCGGATCCCCAAAACGAAATACTGCTTTTACTTCAGGTAACCTAATTTGACTAAGGGTCGTCCTAAAAATCCAGTAGTTTAAGATCTTAGTCTTAACCGGGATTGAAACTAGAGATCTCCCGGTTCGTAAGCTAAGCTACCAATCAGTCACCAAGCCCAATATAAAAATGTGAATTTAAGGTCTGAGTTTATAGAGTGTTGAAAACAGTGCTAACTATACAACTGGAATCTAAGAGTTGAAACAAAATGGTATAAAATTGGTACTGAGGCATTTGCTTTGAAGAATTACTTCATATTCAACACCTCTTCAAAGAAGAACGAGATTAAGTAACACAATATAATAAATAAAAAAAAATTTTACAAAAGTTAGTTTAAAAACACAAAGCTTATATTAAATGTAATTGTATCAGTTAGTTCACTAATTGTTGCAGAGTCGTCAAGGGGACTAATTCAACGTATACCACCACATATGTCAAGTAAGGTATTCTTCCATTATTCAACATAACAAGATAATTGGTTGATATATGTAATTAATTCTACTGTTGTCAGGTAAAAGAAATAATTGCGCAAAATTTTAGAATTAATAGATTGGGTGTGAGAGAAATAAAGTGTACAAGCTTTTCTCCAAACGGGCAGTTTGAGTTGATAAAAGCTTTCTAAAAACCGCGCTCCGAAATAAAATCCCCCAACCCCCACCTCCACACGAAGGGGATCGCAATTTAGTGACTGATTTTTTGTTTTGATTTTGTTTATTTTAGGTGAGATTTTAATACTAAACCATTATTTGCCACAGCACAGCTAAGGGGGTTGTGAGTTTAAGCCCCTTTACCAGGGAGTTTTGAGTTTGAAACCACCTACCAAGGGTTTTGAGTTTAAACCCCCTACCAGAGTTTTTTTGCAGTTATATCCACCTCTTCTATCAAATAAAAGCAAAAAAAAAAATGCAAACGACAATCTCCAAATTCCAAGAGCACAGTTAAGGAAGATTTTGATTTTAAACCCCCCTCCAAAAATTTACAAGAAACCCCCTCTTCAATATAAAAAAAGCAAATTACACACTCAAAATTCAATGAGCGTAGCCAAATGGGCTTTGAGTTTAACTCCTCCTCCCTCTTTAGTAAAATAAAAAACCAAATTATGCAATCAAAATGTTATGAGCGTAGCTAAATGGTTTTTGAGTCAGTTTTGAGTTTAAACCCCCCTTCAGCGCGATTTGAATGTAAAAAAATACCTCTCTAATATTAAAATCAAAGCAAATTCTATGAGTGTAGTCAAAGTGGTTTTGAGTTTAAACTCCCCTCCAGAGGAGTTTAAAGCTAAAAATACCTCTTCTATATAAAAAAAAGCAAATTACACACTAAAATTATGTAAGCGTAGTTAAGCTGTAGGATTTTTTTTTAACATTAAACAAAAAATAATACATTTGGAAATAAAATTAATAAATAAAGTCATACCTTTTATTTTCAGTAAAATGGCACACAGAGTGAAAGCGATAAGCTTAGTTAATACTACAATCACTGCAACAGTGATAATGACTTCTTCAGACAAAGTTTCATCTTCAGGTAACGCTGGGAATTATACAAGTAGTAACAAAATAAGGTTACAATAGTAGTTTGTGTGGAAAAAATTCAAACTAAAAAATCGGCCACCAAATCGGCCCACTCAGGCGGATAAAAAAAAGCAGGTTTCATATTTTCAGCTTAAAACTGCACTATATTTACAACGACAACCCTATCTCAACTAATGCAAAAAGAAAAGGCGTGTATGTGATAAAGTGTTGACGATAATATTGTATTGTTAGGCCGACACAAACAAAGGAGATGGTCATAACGGAGCTTCACTATGATGATGATTGCGCAATGCTAGCTCACAATTAACATGATCTCTAGAACGCCACTTTCGGTCTATCTATAAACCTCGGGAAAACAGAATTCATGTTCCATAAGTCACCCAATAATACATAATCAGCCCCAGGATCACCGTAAACGGGAAGCCCTTTTACTTGGTAGACCACTTCACATATATAGGTAGTATAGTGTCAAATGACTCCTCACTTTCAAGGAAAGTTGATAACCGTCTAGCCAGGGCCAATAGCGTTTTCGGGCGCCTTCAGGCGAGAGTTTGGCGGAACAAACCGCTCCGCCTGCCTACAAAAATCAATGTCTACCAGGCGGTGGTTTTCTCAACCCTTCTATATGGCTCTAAGACATGGACACTATACACAAAACAACTAAAAATTCTTGAGCGCTTCCACCAAAGAAACTTGCACTCCATCATGGACATACGGTTGCAAGACCGCAATACAAACAGTGATGTCCTAGCAAACGCCGGTATGGACAGTATAGAGGGACTTCCTATGGTCCGGCAGAGTCGCTGGGCAGGGCACGTTTCCCGTATGGGAGACGAACGTATGCCAAAGGCAGTCTTTTTTGGTAAGCTAAAAGGTGGTCGACGTAACAGAAGCGCCCCACGGAAACACTTTAAAGACCAGCTTAGGCGTCAACTTTCTTTGGCTGACATAGAAGAGAGCACCTGGCTGCATGCGGCATCAGAAGGAGAACGGTGGAGGTCACTCACGAAGGCCGAGGGATACACATTTTAGACCAAGCGAAAATCCACTGCTGAGGACAAACGAAAATCTAAATCTAAATCGACCACCTGCGGACAATGGTTATGCTTGCTTCATTTGTTGGATAAATTTGCTGGCAGATGATTGTGGATACAATGCACATCTCTCCAAAATACAATCGTGATAATTATTATGAAAGTTTATGGAACGTTGAAAAAGTTCTAGTGTCAATGGCTTTTGTATTTCGAGCTTTTTTTTTTTTGGATCATGCTTTAACGTACAATAACAAACACGTTAACATACCAACGTCCAGGCCATGTAAGACTGTTGAGGAGTTAAAGTTATCAAGAAATCGTATACAGATCATTTACGCTGTTCATTGTAATATAACAATCGCAGCTCATCAATTATAATCGTCAAAAATACAGGAGCATTACTGAGCAGTCATGACAAGTCAGACAAGTCATAACAAATTTAGTTTTTAATGTTCATCACAAAAAACCAAGATGCCATATATCTGTAGGCATGTAAAATCCGAAATTGTTCCAAGTGCATGGTTTAAAGTTGTACTTGAGGTGTACAACAACGGTGCGAATATGAAAGCAAAAAATGGAATGGTCTATAAAAGGTGGATTTAAATCAAAGGGCACTTTTGAATTAAGAAGTGTCCAGCTCAGTTTTATTTGAACAAAAAAATGGGTGGGCGGCATTTTTAATTTCGCACGCAGGTGGCTACAATCCTCGCGGCGCCCTGTCTTGAAGGATGCAGACATATCATAACGCATTATGACATTCATAGAAAGACAACTTTATTGTACTTACTTGTACAGATTGGCGGGTTAATGTAACCTGCACAGCCTTGATCACACAATCCTGAAGTACTCTCACAAGATGAGTTAAGGCATCGGTCGCTGCATGTGTTGCTACAGTTTAAACCCCAGTAACTATAGTTACAAGCTTGAAGTTAAATATAAAAATAATGTCAGGATCCAATTACAAATAGTTGAAAATAAAATAAATTCGAATTATCTAAAACGTTTTCTATTATGATAAACTGAAATGATACAAGTTATATTCCAAGAAATGCTAAAGCACACTCAAACACACAAAAACACACATACAATGAAGATAAACATAAGGTTAAAAAAATTATTATGGGACAATTATTTGCACAGTGAATGTTAAAATGTTTCCCTTCTTGGGTTCAAATTTAGATAAAGACTGTGATTTATAATTTTGGATTTATAAGATTTATACCCGTAAACGTTCCCATCTTTAATGAATACCTGGCAATTACAAATATTTTTTTTACGTTTTTGTCCCACGCAATATTGTGCTTTTAGTTTTCTAAATTCCATAGGATTCTAAAATGGTCTGGACAAGTCAGAAAATAAAGGTGAGGGGATAAGGTAGTATCTCGTGAATGTTTCGCTTTTGAACTGCATTAAAAACATTTCACTCATGGCTCAAACCATTTCAAGGGGACTAATTCAACGTATACCACGTCAACTGTTAAGTACGAGTTCTTTCCCTTGCTCGATACCATACAAAAAAATTAATTACCAAAAGTTTTTTTTTTATTAATTATTGTTTTTTCATGTATAAGAAAAAAATTGCAAAATTTCAATTTAATCCAAGATTGGGCGTGGAAGCCTAAATTAGTAAATGTTAAGCATATTCTCTTTATTTTGTCATCAATTAACTTACTCTTACAGTGCGGGGGATCAATATACCCAATACAGCCTTGCTCACACAGTCCAGATATAGTGTCACATGATGAATTAAAACATCCGCTGCTGCATGTATTGTTGCAGTTGAGGCCCCAGAATCCTTTCAGACACACTGAAGGAATACCATAAGTAAGCATCTCCTAAAACATTCTCTTTTAGAAAATGTATCTAACATATACAAGAAAAAAGACTATTTCTTCAAAAGTTTTTCTGAGGCAAAAATAATAAGGCTTCTTTTTTTTTCTTCTGTTGTTCTGTTGTCTTACTCTGGAGTTCTTATTTTATCTTCAAAATAAATGTCATTGTGAGTCTAACTTTTCTTGATCTGAAACGGAAGATCCAACGACTTCAAAATTTTTTTGCAGTGTCTCGCTAAGCTATTTATCTATATGCTAGAGATATTTCTTTAAGTATAAAATAGATATTTATTTAAAACTTTGCTCCAGTTCCTTGTTTTATTAAAGGAATAGATGTACAGTATTTAAGTATTGTCCCTCACGCAATATAACACATGACGTGTTATATGTTTCAGTGTCTATTGATTTGTCTACACTTATATGCTCTACGGAGTTGGCACTGTGAAAAGCATAGGCTTGGTTTAATTAGGCATGTAACATTGGTGTAATGGCTTGACAAATTGTTTAAATTAAACTTTGGTCGAGGTTGAAATTCAAAGCTAGGTCGCTGGTGATTCCAATGACGTCTTTGACATCTGTCACTCAAACCAAAGACCCGCTTGTCACGTGATAGAAAACTATGATTGGATTATTTACGCCACCGGAAATAAGAAAACAGACGCTAGGTAGAGAACAAAGACGCGGGATTTAGAATGTAAAATCTCGGCAGTCAATCGGGAGTTTTCATAGGGTTAAGATGTGTCACTTTTGAGTTAGAATCTAGTAGTTAATTTTAATGTTTTATATTAGATACAGTTTACTTTTGTAAATGCTGTACAATACATTTTGTGTTTCCTAGTTAATAGTTAAAGTACTGTATTTGAATATAAAAGGATTTTCACTTATACAATCTACTAGATAGCATTTAGATCTAGTGATATAGAATCCACTGGCGGATCCAGGGGGGGGGGGGGGCGGTAGGGGCGATCGCCCCCCCCCACTCGGCCGACCCCCCCCACTCGGGGGGGGGGGCGGACGAATTTTAGTATAGAATTCACACAATTTGTATATGAATTTATTACTTATGTTAATAATATATACTAATGATTTATATTTCAACCTATTTTTAGATTATTTCGCCCCCCCTTCTAGTATTTTGGCCGATTTGGTAGGGTCGGGAGGGGGCGATGGCATCAATCCGCCCCCCCCCCCCACCATAAACTTTCAAGTGGGGGGGCGGTCCTATTTATTTGCAGAAATCACAGCTTGCTAACAGAATCAATTAAATATCTATATGATTAAAACTTGTTATTGATATTTTAACCGGTCTTTATATTATGTCGTTCATCTTTGGCGATTGGAAGGGGAGGAGCGAATACCTCTACTGCTCTTCCCATCTAAACCCTTTGAGTGGGGGGGCGGTTCTACTTCTATGGAGAAATCATAGTATGTGAACAAAATAAGTCCAAAATCTATATAATATAAACAGGTGGAAGTGCGATACATGCTATCACCTTCTCCCCATCGGACAAACCAATACTTTTTCTTTTTGTATTATAGTAAGAAATTACAAAATTTAAAAAAAACTGTCACTAATATAATTTATATATTCTATAGGGTAAATTCTTATATCGAGTCGCCCAACCTCTATTCTTTAATGTAAAATGCTATCATTAGCAGAAATTATAAAAAGGGGCGAGGATTAATTGTCTTTATTTTACCGCCCTTCCCCTTTCCAGACAGAGTTTGTGTAATTTCACATGAATTTATCATAACTATTTTAAGAAAGACTTTGCTTTGGAAAAGTTATAATTCAAACAAAATTTTTCAATATAACAGTCACGGTTGAGATGAGTTCAAAAGCCAAATAATCTTTTCCTTGTCGACTTTTTCCAACCTTTACTCTATCTCATATTTTTCTAGTTAAATAAATTTAGGACTATAACTCACAATTTATGCTTACATTTTATTGAATATTATTAATCGAATTTTTTTTTTCGGCGGCGATCCTCAAAGCCTTAATCTAAATACGTTGGGTATCTTATCTTTTCAAAGAACAAATCGGTTGTATTTGCAATGTATTAAGGGACTATAAATTCATATTAGAATATTTTTCCACATTATTCAAAAGGTCCTTTATAATAGAATGAATAATGAGCTGTAGGTCAGGAGGAGAATGCGTTACTGCAGTGAAGAATGCCAAAGAAACGCTTTAAGCGTTGAGGCTTCGCCCCGAACCTCAATGATGAATAATAAGCTGTAAATGTCAGGAGAATGCGTTTCAGCCGTGAAAAATGCAAGAAAACGCTTTTTGCGTCGGGGCAAAGCCCCGAACCCCACTGATAAATAATAAGCTGTAGATGTCAGGAGAATGCGTTTCTGCCGTGAAAAATGCAAGAAAACGTTTTTGGTTCCACTGAGGAAACTTACAGCGCTTTCCCAGACCCCCAAGCTTGCAAGAGAAAGGCCTCAACATGACTGTTTTTTTTCTGTTTATTTTTCGCCGAAGATTGAGAAAGTCTTATTTTATTCTCATATATCGAATACATATATATATATATATATATATATATATATATATATATATATGTTGTACGCACGTCTATGCATAGGGTTAGGGTTTACTGGGCGTTAGGGTTAGGGTTTGGAAAAAAATCTCCCCCCCCCCACTCCAAAGTTCTAGATCCGCCAGTGATAGAATCCCCGGGGTGTTACAGTAATTCATCTTATCAGCTGACATCTTCAAGTAAAGCGTGATTCATCTTATCAGTTGACAACTTCAAATAAGGTCTACTGTTTTAGTACCTCTCAGCACCATCAATGAAGAAACTTCGCAACATATTTAAATATATCAAACAAAATAATATTGTGCTATATTCAAATCAAGATAAACATGTGACAGACTCGTTTAATAAATAACACCGTTATTTATTGGGGAGATAATGCACAAGTGACAAATCTTTATTAATATCGCCACAAGTCCTGCTTTCTGTGCAGCAAAGGCATCAGTGCTGTCTAGTAGAATCGACTACACGAGAATAGCAAGATTAGATTGCAATGGCGTAATATTTAATACGAAATGTAAAAAAAGAGATTTTCATTTGGGTGACCCAGGGGGACTTTTGAATTCGGACCCACCCTCTTTCTCCCAACCTAGTTACGCCACTGGTTTTTATTCGAATACACGTTTCAATGTAATTTTTTTTTTTTTTTTTTTTTTTAATGTCTATGCTAGTAATTCTATTTGTCTTACCTTTAGTACAGTGCGGGGGATCACTGTAACCATGGCAACCTTTGTCACACAACCCACTACTGTTGTAACATGATGAATTAAAACAATGGTTGCTGCATGTCTCGTTACAGTTTAAGCCCCAGGTTGCTTCTTCACATGCTAGAAAAAAAAAGTTTTAGGCGCATGTACAAGTAGTTCTTCTTTAAGGATGTTTTATATTGTGGTATAATGTGCTACTAACTCTAAATCTTGATGATGTGAGCCAATAATTTATATTTATTTTTTTCACTGAGAATCATCTTGGTTATTAAATCTTTCTACAAAGAAATCATGTTCTTTAAAACTTGATATAGGAAAATCCATATAAATATAAATATAAAGAGAGAGAAAGAAATAGATAAATAGATAGACAGATAGATAGATAGATAGATAGATAGATATATAGATAGATAGATAGATATCTTGGAGAAAATATTAAATTCTAAGAACTGTCATTTGATTTTTCTTTGCATTTCGATTTTTTACATGTATTTATTTTGTACATGTTATATGCTAAATTAAGAGTGTCGTAATATTTAAATTAATTAATACTTTCCAAAAAAAAATTATTATAAAAATAAAACACAATAACCTTATCTTCTTTTAAGAAAATACAGACCTTACTTCAAGAAAGAAGATTATTAGGTCATACACGTATGCCTTGATCAATCCAGATCATGCAATTTAAAAAATGACTTAATATCTAAGATTACCCTACGATAAACCTTTAATTACAGGGTACTAAAGTAAAAGAATAGGAGGTTACAAAGACAGTTGGGTATAAAGCTTTCTTTCGCAATTTACCCCTCGAAATAAATTCAATTCAGCTTTGAGTAAACTTTCATGTTTAAAGTTTATGGTTGAGATATCTCTTTAATTTATGAAAAACCTGCTTTTCTCTGTCAAAACACGGGCTCCATTAGTTGTTACACTTGACACTTGCCATCTTGTTTCAAGCTAGCCCAAGACTTTCAACACTGTTCTTCAAAGCATTGAATAAAATACTGACTTGGGTTTGAATCTTTAACTGAATTTTTCGAAATATTGCTAATAAGAATAATCTTCGTTTACTTAAAACGTTTTTAGAATGACATGTAAAGACAATGTTTCTTTCGCCTCAGAAATTGCAATAATTTATTTAGATATTTAAAATTAGCTATTTTTTAAATATTTGTATTTTTATATGTATAATCTGTGGGCACAGCTGATTTCTGTAGGTGTCCGCGGGCCGCATAGAACATTCCGGTGGGCCGCATGTGGCCCGCGGGTCGTAATTTGCCCACCCCTGGTGTAATGACATAAATGAGCAATCGGGTAAAAACTCCAAATCTTGAAAACCGCAGCTCACTCGAGTCATTTACATTTCATCTTTTTCGAAAAGTATTGGGCTATTATTAGCTTTGAATTTATTTGCTGTGTAACTTCTAAAATGGTTACGTTAGGACATTAATATTGCCATACGTCTTTTACTATTTATACAAACATCCGGAACAATCTATTATATAAACTTTTCAATTGTGTTCATACCTAAAAATTATTGCGATGTTTTGAAACGTAAAATAAAGGTTAATTAATTTTTAATAACTTTTAGTTGTTGTTTTTTTTATATCAAGATGACGGACAGACCAACTGACAGACAAAATGCAAAAACAATACGGCTTTGATCCTCTTTAAATAAATTCTATTAGAACTCAGTGCACCAATGTATATGAACCCTCGTCAAATATCTCGTGTAAATAAAGACATTTTTTAGGGTACCGGTACTAGCCTGTTGTGAGGTAATGGAATTTTTTTTCTTTGACGTCATATGAATGGACTCTTTAAATGTAATGTTAAAAGAAGGCACTCGGTGCACCAATGTCTATGAACACTCGATAAATGGCTCGTAATGATGAAGGCGATTTTTATTCTAGCTAGGTCGTGTGACGTAGTGTTTTTTTTCCTTTGACGTCATATGGAATGAATTCTTTAAATGAAATACTTAAAGAACGCACTCGGTGCACCAATGTCTATGAACACTCGATAAATGGCTCGTATTGATGAAGGGGATTTTTAGTCTAGCTAGGCCGTGTGACGTAGTATTTTTTTTTCTTTTGACGTCATATGGAATGAATTCTTTAAAAGAAAT
This sequence comes from Biomphalaria glabrata, assembly GCF_947242115.1. Taxonomy (NCBI): domain Eukaryota; kingdom Metazoa; phylum Mollusca; class Gastropoda; family Planorbidae; genus Biomphalaria; species Biomphalaria glabrata. The sequence continues at coordinate 9,737,543 of NC_074715.1, forward strand.
GCTAAAAGAACGCACTCGGTGCACCAATGTGGCTGCCTGGTCGTGCGGTTTACGCGCTGGACTGTCGTTCAGATTTATCGATGGTCCAGGGTTCAAACCCTGCCCACTCCCATCCCCCGTCGTCCTGCGGGAGGTTTGGACTAGGAAGTAATTATCTTCAACTTTGAAGGAACATCCGAAACATGTAAAACATTTTACAAACATGTCTATGAACACTCGATAAATGGCTCGTAATGATGAAGGCGATTTTTATTCTAGCTAGGTCGTGTGACGTAGTGTTTTTTTTCCTTTGACGTCATATGGAATGAATTCTTTAAATGAAATACTTAAAGAACGCACTTGGTGCACCAATGTCTATGAACACTCGATAAATGGCTCGTATTGATGAATGCGATTTTTAGTCTAGCTAGGCCGTGTGACGTTGTGTTTTTTTTTCCCTCTGACGTTATATGGAATTAATACTTCAAATGAAAGGAAAAAGAACTCGGTATAGTAATGTTTATTAAGCCTCGTTATGTAACTCTTGTTTAAAAAAGGAATATCTTGATTTAGATCTAATCTAGATTTTTTAAACTAGATCTAGATTTTTATTACAGTATATCTAGATCTGGATTTATATTCTAATTAAAATTATTTTAGAGTCTAGATCTAGAATTTCTAGATCTAGTTTAGACTAAAATAGACTAGATTAAGATGTAGAATTTCAATTTCTAAACTTAAAGTGTAAAAAAAAAGTGTAGATTTTCATTTCCAAACGTTTTGATCAATATTGCAATGTTTTAATATACTAAAACTAATCTAATTTTTTTTATTTAATTTAAATTTAAATTTACGGCAAATGAATCTTTGAAACATTATTACTTTTGACCATCAAAATTAAATCATCTCTTGAATATTATTTGCGAATATGCAGATCCGACAGGGATCCGACTTCGACGGGGGCCGCCTCTGAGTTTGTGCAACACAAACTCTCTTTGTAATCTTGTTATTTTTTGTTTCCTGTAGTATCTCTAAGTTTAGTGATTTTACTAATGGTGTTGCTCTAATTAAAGAGTCTGTGCATTATGTGCATTATTAAAGTACAAAAGAAAAACGATGAATATTTATAAATAGCATTGTAATGCTTTAATAGTAAATACCCTTTTTTAAGTTTAACTTTTATTTTTATAGCATTCACTGAGCGCTATGGTCAACGAATTGTTTGTACACTGTCGCTTCTTTTGGTTTGACTTTAAACCTCAGAAAAACCAAAGCCATGTTCAAGAAGTTACCCAATAAAATCTATTCAGCGCAAAAGATCACCTTGAATAGAGACCCCACTATTTTAACGTCGTAGACCATTTCACAAATCTGAAAAGTATAGTTTCGAATGTGCTGAAATAAATAATCGCTCCGCCTGCCTACAAAAATCAGTGTCTACCAAGCAGTGGTTCTCTCAACCCTTCTATACGGATCTAAGATATGGTTACTTTACAGAAGCACTCCATCAAGGACATACGGTGAGAGGACTAACCTACAAATAGTGATGTTGTTGCGAATGCCGGAATAGACAGTTTAGAGGGTCTTCTTATAGTCAAACAGTTACGCTTGGCAGGGCACATTTCCCGTATAGGGGACGAACGTATGGCAAAGAAAATCTTTTTTTATTGAGCTGAAAGGTGGACAGCTAACAGGACACAAAAGCAACTATTCAAATTGGTAGTCTTTTCGAGATCATTCATTTTCTTTATTACAAAACTATCTCCAAAATAATTTAGTGAATATATCCTTCCTTATGAAATTATTCAACCGAGCGAGGTTAGGTCAGCTGGTACTGTATATTTTTACGTATTACATTATTATAATGTTTTGTTTGGTGTAATGCACGAATTATAAGACACATTTTCTTTGCAAACAATAAAGATGATTATTATTATTATTATTATTATTATTAATCCAGCTAGTGATTTCTACATAAACGTTTGCTTATTTATTTATCTCTGTTCTGAATATGTGCGTTCAAGATAAAAGGACGCAATCTAAATTTAATTTTTAAGCTAATTGTATTTTGAAAATTATAACTGTGAAACACAAGTTTTTCTTTTTTTTAAATAAAAGAAATAAGCTAGTTATTCAATTTCAGTGGCGTAGCTAGTGTGGGAGGAGGGGGTCCGAACTTTACAATTCCAACTTATAGGGCCCCCTACATGTGTGTCTTAAATTTGTTTTTACATTGAATATTACGCCATTATCTCATGTCACAATGTTGAATGTCAAATTACAGGGCTAAGAAAACTAAAGCCCCCCCCGGGCTTCCAAATCCCTAGCTACGCAACTGATTGGTTCGTAAAGACATACATTAACTGGCAAATCGCTAAAAAATGTTATTAGAGCCTTTTTTTCAAATGTGTTCAGGCAAGTTTAAGGTTCGACCTATAAAATGTTAACAAGCTAATAAGAGACATTGTATATAACACAAATTCTATTAGCTATCAAATAAATACTTACTTATACAATGCGGTGGATCAATGTACCCCAAGCATCCTTGATTACATAATCCAGTATTACTGTCACATGATGAGTTCAGACATCGATTACTACACTCATTGTTGCAGTTTATACCCCAGAATTCTTTTTTACAGACTGAAACATTTTGAAAAAAATATTAAAGCTAGCTGTATCTATTACTTAAAAAGAATTTCGGAGTGAAACATTTGTGAATATTAGAATTGTGTGGTGATTACAGATGCCCAACCTTAGATCGCGTATGTGCATCAAGGAAATGCCTCTTTAGTTACACAAGAAGTTGCAAAGGGACAGAATCTTTTACAGAGATGAAACATGCCACAGAGTGTGAAATAGTTCGTGCTAGTATATAAAACTATTTTTAAGTGTTAAGAAAATAAATAGAGTTAAACTAAAAAAAATTGTTACAAATGAACAGTGACAGGTAGAGGTCACTACATATGCCCCAGCGAGATAACACAGCGGCTAGTGTTCTCTGGAATGTACATGTGTAAACAAAGAAGGGAGTCACGTAATGTTCCAGAAGGTACTAGCATTGTTTCTGCAACATTGGAGAAGCGATTAGGGACATATAAACCAGAGAGTTCATGTTAAAAGTCAGTAGAGTCGTCGAGACAGTAGAAGAGATGCGTACAACTCGATGCAAGTTAACTAGAGTGGAGTTAACTAGAGTGGAGTTAACTGAGGTGGAATAGTGTCATTAAAGTCTATACAACTAACTACATTAGACTTGAGCCGTTACAGTCAATACAGTTGAAGTAAGACGTGTAAAGCTCTGTTTACATAGATTTTAGTAAGACTCGGAACAGCAGAGTAGACCGCAAAACGGCTTGATGCAAGTTGATATGAGTTTAAGTGCAACGAAGAACAGTGAACGGTAAAGTACCAGATATTGTAGTATCTTCTACGCTACCTAATTCAGTGACGAGTTGAAAGAGTTTATCTACTTTATAAAGTAGAATGTAAGGCGTATGTATGTATGCATGTATTGTTACGAATCTCACTATCCAGGCTCTCTGCAAACTGCGCCATACACCACCAACTTAAAGAACTTGACAACTCAGGGCTCCAAAGTAACGTAACACTTTAATAGTTGAATAAAGAACAGCCAATACTGCACAAATATCTCTCCGATAACACCGTACCGCCGTTTCAACTCTTGCACTGGCCTCTCCGTCTCGTTCCGGGCTTGCACTAGGTTCAACAGTTCAGGACTGACTTCACACACTAGGCTCGTTGTGTCGGACTCGATCGCAGACCAAGATCAAGACGCCAGCCGTCTGAACTGTACTTGACAGTACTCCGCACTGAACCGTCGTAATGCTCCGTACAGAACCACACCGCTGAACTGTGCTGTAGTCGACCGGGCTGTAGTGGACCTTCTGTCGTGAACCTCCTTTCTGAACCTTGCTGTATTGAGCCCCTTTTCTCGACCGTCTTGACTGCGACACCTCCGCTCTTATATAGGGTCCCTGCTGGCCTTCTCGAACCGGACAGAACGCCGCTCTACGTTTCTAGGTGGCCAGATGACTACAACTCTCGTGACGCTTCTGAGCTCTGTTCACGACGTCGATCCTTCCCGAACCACCATGTTGACACTCGTCTCGGCCGACCGTCGTAACTCGTCACGGTTGACCGCTCGTCTAGCGCTGGCCTGGGGCGATTTGCGTCGGCTGACTACACTCACACCACTACCTCCATCTGTGCCACCACCAGGTTTATAACAGTATGTATGTACGTATATATGTATGTGACGAATAGAAATCAAAACGTTAGACCAATTTTGATCAAATTTGGCAGAAATTTCCTTGGGTACTAACTTAGACCGAAGTGTATGTATTGTAGCCCTAAAACAAACTTAAGACCCTCAAAAAAAAAAAAAAAAGACTAACTCTATTACAGCTATAATATTTTATGGATCTAGGCTTTGTTTACATGCTGTGTCTAAATGATGAAAGACGGAGAGGTCACACATGCGCAGAGATGCTAGATCTAAATTAGCTCTTATTTAAGAAAACATAACTTTGTAATTTTACACATAAACATACAAATTAGTGTCTATTCATTTAATTATTTAATGAAAATTAACCTTCAAAATTGAGTTTACAAAACATTTTTTTACATAAAGTCGTTCGCTCTAAATGCGGAAATAGTTTTAGCCGCATTGACACACTTTTCCAGAACTCGCGCGTACTGGTACGAAGGAAATTAACGTCACAGGTCATAATGTTGCACATTATAAAGGCATATTTTTAAAATTATAAACTACTAACATAATACAATTTACTTTTCATTGTGTTTTTAAATTATTTTACCCTACAACTACCGATTAGGTTTAATTTTAAATCTTTTTTTTTTTTAATTTACTTTTTTTTTTCATATTTACTTATGCGCATTTAGACCTCTTACCAACATAGCCACACATATACATTTGTCGTGTTGACAAACATTTTTCATTCATCATGGCGCGGTTTCTATGTCAACACTATAACTGAGTATACCCTACTGTATCTACTAATGTAGGCTATTTTCTAGGGCAACACGAAGTGTATAGTCTTTTACTATAATAGGCTCAAAGTTTTTATTTATTGACTAGACTACTGTGGCATTCAAATGGTTTAAATTCAAGATCTAGACCTAAATCTAAATAAAATTTAACTAAAAATGTTTTATAAACAATTACATTCGCGCGTTCGATTTGATTATTAAACATATTTTTATTGCATTTTGTCACCTACAGTTTACAGTATTTACCAAGGCAACGCGTATTGAGGTCAGGAACTTTCGGCTCTAAATAAAATTAAAAACATATATTGGCTAATAATAAATTGAATAAACTCAATTTTGCGTTATTTTTTTAGATTTAAATCATTGAGAGTTCAATATTTTACTCTCTTAAATATACGTTTGGAGAATACACATTTTAAAAAACCTACTTTCATTTTATAAAACGTAAACAAGACAGCGATATCTTTACTAGATCTAGATATATCTTTACTAATTATAGATCAACACTATTATACAGAAAACATTTCATTTTCTATTTGTCTACATGTAGCTTTCATAATTGGAAAAAAAAAAGTATTTTATAAATGAACCTAAAATAGGTCTAGAATATAGATCTGTACACAATCCATCTCCGCTTGGGTAAGCCATCTATGTATGTCATCTATGTAGCCTTTAGATGATTCTTATACTAGAAATATATAGATTCTAGATCTAGAAAGTCTAGATCTACTTATTAACTTACACTTTATACATAATAATTTTAAAAAAATACATTGTTCAATAGCAGTCTACACCAAGACAAATGCCCTGTCCCCACAGATAAACTGGTACAAAATAAAGTCTATTCATTTCATACTTTAATAAAATATATGTACTCTGGAATAAATGTAACCTAACACAACTACACCAAGCTGCATTAAACTTTCAACAAACATTCTTATTAGAAAAAGACATTAACCAACCAGTCGATGACCTCTGGAATTTCATTAAAAACCATCTTAAAAGCATTATAGAAAATCATATACCAACTAAATACAAATCAAACAAAATAAATAAATGCTGGTTTAATAATAGACTAAAGAAGCTTTGTAAACAGAAGGAAAACATATATAGAAACTTTAAAGAAACTAATGCAGAAAGAGTTTACAAAAAGTATACACAAATTAAACACTTAACCCAAAAAGTAAGCAGACAGCTGAAGAGTGAATACATAAACAATGTAATATCTAAAGATAACAACAAAAACCTATGGTCATACATTAAGTCTAAGAAAATGGAAACAACAGGCATAGCGCCATTAAAAGATGAACATAACATAATACATAATGATAATGAAACTAAAGCAAACATCCTAAACAAATACTTTGCATCAGCATTCTCAGCCCCAGGAGACAAAGACATATTACTGAATTTGAACCAAGTAGACAACATAGAAGATATAGTAGTACAAGAAAATGGAATTCAAAAACTATTAGCCAACACCAAACCAAATAAAGCTTCTGGACCTGATGGAATTCCAGCTAGATTACTCAAAGAACTAAGCAATGAGCTAGCCCCAGTGTTCAAAATACTCTTCCAGGCTTCACTTAACCAGGGCAGAGTACCAAAGGACTGGAAAGAAGCTAATGTCACCCCCCTATTTAAAAAAGGAGAAAAATCTGACCCAGGAAACTACAGACCAGTATCACTTACCAGCATCACATGTAAAATCCAAAAACACATAATATGTAGCAACATCATAAACCACTTAGACAAACATAATGTCCTCACACCATACCAACATGGCTTTAGGAAATATAGATCATGTGAAACACAACTAATAGGACTAATTGATGATTTTTCAAAAGGATTAGATAATAGTGAACAAATAAATGCTATCTTACTAGATTTTTCCAAGGCTTTTGACAAAGTTCACCACCATAGTTTGCTTAAAAAATTAAAATATTTCGGCATTAATGGTCCACTTCAATACCAGTAAGCTTGCTTTGTTGGCTTTTAAATTAGAGATTTCTTTATGCTTGTTAAAGCAAAACAAGGAGGGAAAGAATGGGAAAAAGAGAGGCCGTCCATCTTTTGAAGTTGAAAACCTATTGCAAGCCAAAAGAAAAAAAGGTCCTGTTGCTGTTATTCCTCCCCACCCCATACGAACAGACAATGTTGGCCACTATCCCGTTCTTCCAGAAAGCAGAGGTCGTTGTAAAATGCCTGGCTGCAGTGGGTTTTCCACTATCAAATGCATTAAATGCAATGTTTTTTTATGCTTGACAAAAAAGTCCAATTGTTTTATGTCTTTTCATGAAGCTTGATTTATTGAAATGTGTGTTTCTCTGGGAAGTTTCTAAATGCTAAATTTTTTCTTAAAATTTTGAATGTTGTTTTCTTTTAGCATAATATTTGTATTCTTGTATTAAAAATAATATTATAAATGTGTGTGTTTGGGCCTGTAAGTAAGATGGCATGTTTGTAACTGTTTACAGTAGAATAAACAACTATATTAGTATTATTTTATAATAATTTTCATTTTTTTTTACAAATTGATATTCTATCATTGTTTCTTGTTACACAATAAATGTTTTCATTATATACCCATTTCATATGCTTTTGAAATATTTTTTATATATATTTTGTTCTGTTTTAGTGGTATGTTACATTTTTACAACAAATGATAAAATTACCCACTTATGCTCTATGTTGCAAATTGGCTACGAAGCTACAAAGTCAAAATTATACATTTTTTCACGAAAAAAATGGTTTCACCCATGTTGTAGACCTTATATGATAACATTAATCAGTAAAAAAAATTTTTTAGAGATGTATTTCAAAATGTTCGCAATAGAGGGTTAATCCACTGATGCAGTGGACCATTAATGCCGAAATATTTTAATTTTTTAAGCAAACTATGGTGGTGAACTTTGTCAAAAGCCTTGGAAAAATCTAGTAAGAAAGCATCTATTTGTTCACTATTATCTAAACCTTTTGAAAAATCATCAAATAGTCCTATTAGTTGTGTTGCACATGATCTATATTTCCTAAAGCCATGTTGGTATGGGGTGAGGACATTATGTTTGTCTAAGTGGTTTATGATGTTGCTACATATTATGTGTTTTTGGATTTTACATGTGATGCTGGTAAGTGATACTGATCTGTAGTTTTCTGGGTCTGATTTTTCTCCTTTTTTAAATAGGGGGGTGACATTAGCTTCTTTCCAGTCCTTTGGTACTCTGCCCTGGTTTGCTTCATCGTTGTTGTTTTTATTGGTGTAAAATTGATATTTTAAACACACACAAAACAAGCAACAAAAAAGAGAGAGAGAGAGAGAAAGAACTGCTAATTACTATCTTATACTGAAATTAAATGGTTTCCGATATATAAAACAAAATTAATTAATTAGTTCTAAATGACTAACTAGTTGGTTAATTTTTGGATTGATTCGTTAATTGTAAGCGTCTATAAATAATTATGCAAAATTTCAACTTGATCCGACAATGAGAAGTGACAGAATAAACGTGTCAAAACTTAAAAAGGGGATTAAATCTATTTGTAACTTCACATCTCTCATCAAGTAGCATTTATTTCACTTATTTTGCTATCTAACAAAATAATTAATCTCAAGAAAATAATTAAATAATTGTTTTATTATTTTTTTTAATTTTTCTTGTCTTGTCACATGTTCAATAAATAATTGTGCTAAGTTTCAGCTTGATCCGAGAATGGGAAATGGGAGAAATAACATGTTCAAACTTTTTACCAGACAGACGGACAGTGTGAGTTGATATAAACTTTGTAAAATAAAGTCATGTCTATACCACTGGCGGATTCAGGGGGGGGGGTACCGGTGATCGCCCCCCCCCCCCACACTCAGACGAGCTTTAGAATAAAAATTACACAATTTGTATACGAATTTATTACTAATGTTAATAATATATTCTAGTTATTCATATTTCAACCTATTTTTAGATTATTTCGCCCCACTCTAGTATGTTGGCCGTCCATATTTTTGTAGAAATCACAACCTTCTAACAGAATCATATAAATATTTATATGATTAAAACTTGTTATGGATAATATTACGGATCTTTATAATATGTCATTCCTCTGTTGGCCGATTGGGTGGGGTGGGTGCTGCAAATACACCCACTGCCCTTCCCTTTGAGTGTGTGTGTGTCGGTCCTACTTTAATGGAGAAATCATAAATTGTGAACAAAATTAGTTGAATTACTATGTAATTTTAATATTATGTCGCTCCCCTTCTGGTATCTTTGCCTATTCGGTAGGGTCAGGGGAGGGGGCGATTGCATCTGCTGCCCTCCCCATTCTAGCCTTAAAATTGGGTGTCGGTCCTATTTTTATGGAGGAATCATAGTTTGTAAACAAAATTAGTTAAATATCTATATAATATAAGCTTCATGTTGCTATTTAAACCCATTTATATATTATGTCGCACCACTCTCTATTCTCAAATTTTATTATTTGTAAAATAAGTAAACATGAAATAAGGCATAAGCAGCATGTCGCAGTTACTAAAGTAACTGCATACGGTAGTCAGGACAATCAAATGTAAATAATGCCGAGTTCAACACGTTTGATGACGTCATTGTGTTTATTTTCCTCCAAGTATTTTGTTTAGCAGGTTGTGTCCCTTGGTTACTGGTCATCAATTTTTTGACTAATACTCACACGCTACTAGTGACGTAGCGAACGGTCTGTCTATCTCTTTCCCATCTTGTAGTCTAGAGACAAGACGTTTTTCTTGAGGGAGCTCTGATTTTCGGCATATACTTCAATACCGGATAGCCTTATTGTTGTGTCTTGGTTGATATTCAGATTATTCTTGAATTGGATTATCTTGACCCCTGTGTAGGGTGAGTTTAATTTTCCCATTGAATAATTATTCTATCTGATTCGATCGTATTTGTTATTCTATTGGTAGACTAGAAAATTAGAAGACTCCGTTCTTTTATCTCTCTACAGGGTCTTAGTTTAGGTCTTAGTTTCAGGCTTCAGATTGGTTCTAGCCTTGGACTATTGAACTAAGTTTTCATCTTGGGGATCTCTGTCTGATGTGTGGTGGTAAGGCGAAGGGTACCGTTCCAGACTGCGAGTGACTATATTCAGACCTGTTGTTGGATTATGAAGTTCCAGCCTTTGATGGTATTGTGACCTTCGCTGTGGACTATTGATGAAGATTGCTAAACGCGTATTGCTAGTTGTTATTTGGACAATTACATAGGCATACTGATTGAGTTATTGAAGTTAAGTGATTATATTATTTGTATTGAAATAGTCAATTACTTGGGATGAATTAGAGCATATAATTTCATATCAAGTATTTATATACCTTATTGTTAACTCATCTCATTATTAGCATTCATACCCACTCAGTGTATATAATTCATTGTATTAAATTCATAAGTTTATTTAAAATCATCATACACATTGTTTATTACTTTATGCATAACTGAATGTGTATGGTATGACTGTCGGGCTGAGCTCGGGCCTAAATTTATTACAAGTTAGTAATTAATATCAATAAAACAAGAAAAATCGAGATATTTAATTCTAAAATAACTGTAATACCTAGACACATTTCGCAATATATACTTTATTAATACATGAACACATTAATTTATAATAATAATTCACAAAGACCTGACACAGCATATATATATATATATTGTATGCACGTTTATGCATAGGGTTAGGGTTTAGTGGGCGTTAGTGTTATGGTTTGCAAAAAAAATCGTTCCCCACCTCAAAATTCTAAAACCGCTAGTGGTCTATATTAATGTTTCAAAGTATCTTACCTTTAGTACAGTGCGGAGGATTACTATAACCATAGCATCCTGTGTCACACAACCCGCTACTGTTGTCACACGATGAATTAAAACAACTGTTGCTGCATGTCTCGTTGCAGTTTAAACCCCAGGTTCCTTTTTCACATGCTAAAGAAAAATATTGTTTTAGTAGCATGTTAAAATTTACTGATATTTTATAGTGCAGAAAACAAAAGTTATTTTTGAAACCTGACCTGAAGTCATACAGTATATCATAATGATTCTGTTTCCTGCATAGATCAAGCTCAATAGCAAGAATTACCAAATGTTTCTATCTTTGAGAATTGTTGACCTCAAGTAATTCTTCATTAGTTTGAGGTGCGAGAAGTTTCTTTCACTAGATTACACAATTACGTCTAATGCATAATGTCGCGCGTAAGATTGGCGTTTTCCATATTGAATGACACCCAAAATGATAATTTTTGTGTATATATTTACGTATATTTTAAGAACTTTTTCTTATATTTTTCGATTTCTTGAGATTTCCAGGAGCTCCTGGTAAATCGCCAGGAGGGGGCGGGAAATCTGTTTTAAGTTATAAAATGGTTTAATTAATTAATGTATGCACCTTGGTTAGCGCGGGTCCTATGAAAGTGCGGGTCCTATGAAAGTGCTCCTGGTAAATCCACAGGATTGCGCGGGAAATCTGTTTTAAGTTATAAAATGGTTTAATTTAATAATTTCTACAATTTGAATTAGAGAGGGCCCTATGATAGTGCAGGGCCCACTGCGGTCGCATACGTTGCAGGCGCCTAAGGCCAGCCCTGCAAAATAGAGGCGTATGCTACGCCACCGGTCGACTTGGATATATTTTTTTTACTGTTATGGCGTTAAGATTCCGGTAGTCTACACATAGACGCATCTTTCCGGTTGTTTCTTTTTGTTTCACTAGGACTGCTGGAGCTGAGTATGGAGATGTGGATGCATCAGTTATTCCCATTTTTAGCAGCGTTTCAATTTCCTTTTTCAGTATCTCTTCATGGTGTAAGGAAACTGGATATGGTTTGGCTTTTGTGGGCTTCGTATCAGACAGTTGGATTGTGTGTTTTAGGTTAGTCGTTCTACCTGGTTGGTCTGTAAATATTGGCGCCCATTGAGATAGCAGTTTATCAATATCTTGCTTAGCTAAATAATGCAGGTGTGATGTGTCAATATCCTTCACAGTTTCACAGCTTTCAATAACTGGACATTGTAATTCATCTGCTTCTTCTATTGTTTCTATCATAATGACTCTCTGACTGTCTTGCGTGTCTTGCTTAGCGTTCGTTGAAAGAGTAAATGGTCTGGGCATGTACAGCTTCAGCATATTGATGTGAAATACTTTGTCTCGGCCTTTTATGTGTATGCTGCAGTCGACTTTCGAAATCATATTTGTGACTTGAAATGGGTTCTGTCTATTTTTATATAGCTGGTTATTTTTGCAAAGCAGGACCATAACATTATCACCAACTTGTAGTGTTCTCAATTTCCGTTCCTGATTTAGTGTTCTCAATAATTTCTGTTTCTCTTTTTTTGATTGCTTTTGAACAGTTTCACATGCTTCGATTATATTTTGTCTTGTTTTGATGACAAGATCGTAAACTGTCAGTACGTCGTGTTCTATGTTCCTATTAACTAGAAAGTCTCTGTAGAGTGATATTGGTCCCCTAACAGTTGAGCCATAGAGCACCTCGAATGGTGAGAAGCCCGTAGTTGTGTGTGGTACTTCTCTGTAGGCGAACAGTATGGGGTTGATCAGCTTGTCCCAGTCTTTTAGGTTGTCCTGTGCTACTTTAGCATTGTTTTCGAAGTTGAATTTAGACGTTCGCAAAACAATTAATATAGTTAATGATTCATGTTTCTGTCATCAACTTCAAATAAGTGTTATCATTTTATTATCTTCTTTTTTTTTTAACCTTTTTAAATTGTAGTCTTTTGAATTCTTTTAGATATGTAGCCATTTTTGCAACTGACATACCTATTTCAATTTATTTTTGTAGAAAGGCGTCATGCGCTTGGTCGGACAATTTAAATTAATTAAAGTGAATTAATCATTAGCATAATTTAGTTTTGGTAACGCTAGGTCTATGGTTTACTAACAAAATCATAAACCAGCGCGCAATGCATGTTGAGAAACAGAAAACACAGGTAGTGTACACAAAAGAAAATGATCACCTTAGTTTAAAAGAACAATTTTTAACGTAACAAAAGGTAAAAAGGGAAGGGGTATCAATGGTGGGGACAATAATGATAGACGCAGCGGTGGCAAGACAAAATCAACGATTAAATGACAGGCTGCTTGGACTGAGATTTGACTTGAGATGATAGAGGTTCCATTCTCCAGCGACACATTTAAGAATGGTTTCAGTCGCAGGAGTGGGTAATGATCCAAAATATAAATTCTTATTTACATAAAAACCACTAATTCTTGTGCTTGGGAAGTACAGAAAGTCGGTCATGGAACATAATAACAAGAAAAAGAAAACAGAAATTCAGGAACGAGTTGGCATCTCTAGCCGCAATCAGGCTAAGTGCATTCATTCTAGAAAAGGGCACTGTGTTCTCCTCTGACATAGCCGTCAATCAGAGAATAACCATCCACACCTCACCCATACCTTAGTCCGATGGACCACCACACGTCTTTCTCAATTCCTATCAGTTTTTTGCCTTAATTAGAACCTCTTTCAATTGCAGGCCCGTCCATTCTTTTATGTTGTCTTCCTATTGCTTTCTCTGTCTGCCACTTTTTTTTCTTTTTTTCCTGGTACTGTTCCCTGAAGGAAGGTCTTGTCGAACCTTGAAGATCTTGAAAAATGGCCATAGAGTTGAGTTTGTGTTTTTTTTTTTACGATAGTTGGCAGGTCCTCGTGGAAACCATTCGCTGTAGTAGCCCTGTCTGTAATATCACATCGTTAAGTTAGAGGCGTGTATGCAGTAGGGCTGAAATAGGGATTGGACAGGAAAGCATTTGACAGATCACGTGATAGGTCAAAATAGACAACTGACACTCGATCAAGATTAGCGCCGCCCACTTGTTTGCATTTAAGGTCTTGACAAACCTGGCAAGACGTCAAGCGTGAAGTGCGCCCAGAGTCTAGACAAAGGGGGTAGTATGGCCCCCTCGAAAGATGACAGGAGCCCCAGATCGTCTCACGCTTTCAATAATGTTAATATGTTAAGCACATTTGAATGCCAGAAATTAACTTACTTTTACAGTGCGGGGGATCAATGTACCCATAACATCCTTGCTCACACAATCCTGTTATAGTGTCACATGATGAATTAAAACATCTTCTTCTGCATGTATTTTTGCAGTTTATGCCCCAGAATCCTTTGTCACACGCTGCAGGAAGATCATACGTAAGATATATGATATACATTTCTTCACAACAATATCATTTAGTGTCGAAATAAAAGTCAAGCTTGAAAACTTAAATGTAGATTTATCTATAATACAAAAACGAAATAATATTAATTCGTACAGAACTGTGATGCGGCAACGAGCAATTGATTTCCGCTGCCTACATGGTCGCGACGATGCAGATCAGAGTTCAGGCTTTCTATCACGATTCCTAACTGGTTTCAAGGATTATATGTCTTTTAAGAAAGTGCGTCTTTAGATAAAATGCGTGTTTATTACTTAGTCAGAATGAATATACTTAATTTGCTTATCACTGTCGATATAGTCACTGAGAGGTGTTTTTTTTTGGGAAACAATTAAACGAAATAATAATAATATAAGTAAAGCGAATGCGTGAATGTAAAAAGAGTATGAATGGAGCTATAAAAATAGTTTAATCCTAAATCCATTTCTTTTAATCAAAACATTTGCTTGTAGGTCTACATATATATAGATCTAGATCTAGAGTCTAGATACTATTACAATAGATGTATACCTATTATAAGAGTGAATTCAATGGCTCAAGAAGCTTATTAATTATTGTATGTTAGTTACTGTAGTATCCCCCGTATAGAGCCTCATGTAGTCTGTCCAATCATAGTGTGTTTACAGAGCGGTGTGCACGACACATGAATAGAACTATTAAAATGCATGTCAACATGGAAGCAATAGCGAACGAATGCATGACAATTGCTTTAGCAACACAAAATAATTTTAGGGTTAATTTCTTTAACATATGAAATAAATGAACTTTATTTCGTACTTTTAACATAACAAAAAACATGTTAAATTCAAAGCTTTATTTGACTAAATGACAAACAACTACACACATAGTAGAGATCACTACACGAAATACGGTCAGTACACAGTCTAACAAATGTAAACAAACACTAGGGGCGAAAAAACAAATTCAGGACATTCACTATACGTTTAAATTTTATACGTATAACACAACAACAGTAAAAGTAAAATACAATGATGAACAAGGTTACAAAGACAGTCTGTGTGGAAACACAAACTCAAAATCGGCCCCCGAAGTGGTCCACCCAGGGAGGTTTAAATATTTTCAGAAAGAACATCCGAATGAAATTATATCAAAGACAAATGAGAGATAAGAATGGAGAAAGAAGGTTGATAGATCTTGTGTAGTGCCCCAACGGTCCAGCAGATCAAAGGATAGATGCAAGTGAATGGAAAGTTAGATGTGAACCAGGCCTAACTAGTTCCCCTTTCAGACCTTGTGGTCTATAGGGCAGATGATGTAAGGTTCATCTGTTTTTGTGGCCTACGGTTAACGATAGCCCATAGCCTAAGGATAACATATACGTTAACATTTTAAAACTATTTTCAAAATTAAGGTCGCTAATTAAAGAGTGCCTAATTATCCGGTGCCTAATTTTCCGCCTTGTCAAAAATGCCTAATTATTCGGTGCCTAAATTTCCGGGTGCCTAATTATCCGGGTGCCTAAATTTCCGGGTGCCTAAATATCCGGGTGCCTAAATTTCCGGGTGCCTAAATATCCGGTGCCTAAATATCCGGTGCCTAAATTTCCAGATACCCTGACACTATGTGTTAGATCTAACTTTTAGCTTCGTTGAAGGTAATGCCATACTTCTGATCTACTTTGAAGAATCTCTGCAGGTTTTTATCATGAGATTCGGCATCATATGCACAGATGGTCACATTGTCTAGATAAGCGAATGTATTTTCTAGTTGCTCTTCATCGATTATTTTATCTACAGTTCGCTGGAAACAAACCACTCCATTTGTAACTCCAAATGGAATTCTTCGAAACTGGTAAAGTCTACCCCCAGTCTCGAAAGCTCTAAATGGCCTTTCTTCTTCTTTAATCGCGATCTGATGATAAGCAAAAATGAGGTCCAGAGTGCTGAAGACAGTAACTTGTGCTATCTTTTCTGCTAACTCATCCATTCTTGGCATGGGATAAGCGTCTTACAGCGTAAATCTGCTGATCGTCTGACTATAGTCAATACCCATACTTTTTTGTGTCTCTCATTGTTATTAGAACCTGTTCCCCTCCGCCCGCCAGGATGATTTTGAAGGTTCTATTGCTTCTTCTTTTAGTAGTCTCTGAATCTCAGCATTAAAAAACTTCTAGTCCTCTAGTCAGTGTCTGCATGACTTAGTTGCCACTGGGGTGCAGTTTGGAGATAAGTTACCAAAAAGATTAGGCGCCTCTACTTTAGCTGGTCTAAAAGAAGGTGGTCGCTTTCCACTAAAGGGAATCTGTACATTCTCGTGTAGGCTTATGAAATCTAAGCCTATAATTACATCTGAACATAATCCATCTAAAAGTGACAGTTTAATATTTTCATGTTTCGTCTTTGAGTCGAATGGTAACAAAGATATGGCCTTCAGTAACTCGAGACAAGTGAGTAGATGCCATAAATATTCTGTCCACGGAGGTTTTTATCGGCCATTTGTGACTTCTAGCAACTCGTGCTGATACATAAGTTGTATAGACTGAGGAGTTTTTGAAGAAAGTCGTCAATACCTTGACCCTGTTCCTGTCTACACGTGGCTAACTTGTGCCTTGAGAATACTTCATTCTTAGGCTGAATGTAGATGTTATTTATTGACTGAATTGCATCTTCAATCGTTTCAATGTCACTTATCAACTGGCGAAATGTAGTTTATTAATAGCTTCTTGTTATCAATGTTTTCAATGATAACACCAAACAATATTTTTAAAGGTTTCATACCAGTGTAGCCACTTTTCTGATGCTTGTGGTGCGGTAAGTTCAACACCAAACCTTTCCGGTCGAAGCAGTCTATCCATGTTTATAATCAATTTCACAACTAATAGATTCAGTGTAATAAATAGTCGTACTTTAACATAACAAAAACCATGTTAAATTCAAAGCTTTATTACACTGAATGACAAACAACTACACACATAGTAGAGATCACTACACGAAATAAGGTCAGTACACAGTCTAACTAATGTAAACAAACACTAGGAGCGAATAATAACATTCACGACATATCTAATATATAAAGTAGAATGTGAGCTCTAACGGGTACCTGACATTAGTTGTGGAAAAGTAATGGCGGTTGGTCGTTGTGCTGGCAACATGACACCCTCGTTAACCGTAGGCCACAAAAACAAATGACATTTACAACATCTGCCCTATGGACCAAAAACTCTGACAGGGGAACTTTACTTTATGATGAGCATGGAGAAACTAAAAGACTAGATTTTTAAAAATCTTGAAAGTTAAAAATTAAAAGTAGTAGTCATTAGAATGCTATGAATTACCTTCAGTGCAGTCTGGTGGATTACTGTATCCCATACATCCTCTGTCGCACAATCCAGTATTTCTGTCACAAGTTGAATTAAAGCAATGACTGCTGCAAGTCTTGGTACAGTTCCAACCCCAGGTTCTTGTCTTACAAACTAGAGATAAAATGCAAACAATGGCTCATAAATTAGGGATGGGCAACCTTTTTCTTTCGAGGGCCGAACTTTAAAATGTTTGTTAAAGGGGGGGGCGCATATATATATATATATATATATATATATATATATATATATATATATATTATTGGATCAATAAAAAAATATAAATTATCTTATCTTATATATGTAGGTCTGCATTGTCACGTAGAATATTGCGTTTCTTATTAATCTTCGGACTTGAAGACAAGCCTTATAATGAATATATATATATATATATATTGGTTCTATCATATTGTTACAAATGAACAGTGACAAGAAGAGGTCAACGTGTGACCCCAGCGAGATGACACAGCTGCCGGTGTTCTCTGGAATCTACGCGTATAAACAATGACAGGATGTGACGTGTCCTTACGTGTTATTCCAGAGGGTACTAGCAATGTCCAGTGACAGATAGAGGTCACAACTTGTGACCCCGGCAAGATGACACTGCAGCAGGTGTTCTCTGGAATCTACATGTAAAAACAAAGACAGGATGTGACGTTTCCTCACGTATTGTTCCAGATGATACTAGCAGTGTTTGTGCAACTTTGGAGGAGCGATTAGGGACTCTATATAAGCCAGAGAGTTATTGTGAAAGTCAGTCTTGAGTGAGTCGTCGATACTGTTGTCTACTGTGCGAGACAGTAGAAGAGAGATGTGTACGACTCGATGCAAGTTAACTAGGGTAGAGTTAACTGGAGTGGACTACTGTCGTTAAAGTCTATACAGCGAACTACAGTGGACTTGAGCCGTTACAGTCAATACAGTCGATGTAAGACGTGTACGGCTCTGATTCGGTAGACTTAAATACGACTTGGTTCAGCTTAGAGAGACCTGGAGCGACACTGGGAAGTGTGTCGTTGGTCTGTTCTGTGGAATACGGCTCGATGCAAGTTGAGAAGAGATGAATTGCAACGAAGTGAAGAGATGAATTGCGACGAGGTATAGCTAACTGTAAACTGACAGATATTATACAGTCTTCTACGCTACATGTTACAGTAACGAATTGTTAGAGTTAATAGTCATTAAAGTTATATAAAACTGAAAGTTTAGTCGTCAAGTTCTTTGCTGTGTTTTATTTGTGTGCCAACTAATACATCTAGCCAGAAGATTCAGAAATACGTAACAATATTCAACGATGTTCTACTTGAAAGAGACATTAACAGCAGGATAGCCAAAGCAATTGGCACCATGAAACGGTTGCAGAAAAGAGTGAGGGACTACACCTTGCTGACTAACAATACCAAAGCCTCAAACCTCCGGACCTGTGTGATGAGCACTTTACTATACGGAATTGAAAGATGATCAATCTACTCATGGCAGGAAAAATAGCTAAATATCTTCCAACTCCTATGCCGATGCAAAGCTTTGTTGAAAAATATTTTAAATGTACTTACATTTGATGTGCAAACAACTTATCGCAATAGTCTAGATATAAAGTACGAAGTCTGTCTTCTACTCTTTATTTGACATATTAGTAACCAATTCATTTGAAAAATTAGTAACAAGGTCACAAGTTAATGCCCTTCAAAGAACATAATACTTCTTCCTTGAGGTCCCTTATTATTTTCTATACCTTGTCCATGCTAAGCCAGCGGATACTACCGTGTTACCGAACATCGGAATGTATCGTCTCCAAATAATCAAGTCAGCTTCTTCTACGTCTCGGAACTGCTCGTGGTTAAGACCCTTTGTTCTGATAAGTTTGATCACTGAGATTATTGATCCAATAATATTTGATATTGTTTCAAATGAACAGTGAGGTCAACGTGTGACCCCAGCGAGATGACACAGCAGCCAGTGTTCTCTGGAATCTATGCGTGTAAACAAAGACAGGATGTGACGTGCCCTCACGTGTTGTTCCAGAGGACGAACAGATCTACGAAGGGGGCAGTGTTACAAATGAACAGTGACAGTTAGAGGTCACTACGTGTGACCTCGGCGAGATGACGCTGCAGCAGGTGTTCTCTGGAATCGACATGTATAAACAACGAAAGGATGTGATGTTTCCTCACGTGTTGTTCCAGAGGATACTAGCAGTGTTTTTGCAATATTGGACAAGCGATTAGGGACTCTATATAAACCAGAGAGTTAATGTGAAAGTCAATCGTGAGTGAGCCGTTACAGTCGATACAGACGATGTAAGACGTGTGCGACTCTAGTGGAAGAGAAATGTGTACGACTCGATGGAAGTTAAGTAGGGTAGAGTTAACTGGAGTGGACTACTGTCGTTAAAGTCTATACAGTGAACTACAGTGGACTTGAGCCGTTACAGTTGATACAGTCGATGTAAGACGTGTACGGCTCTGATTTGGTAGACTTGAGTACGACTTGGTTCAGCTTTGGGAGACCTGGAGCGACACTGGGAAGTGTGTCGTTGGTCTGTTCTGTGGAATACGGCTAGATGCAAGTTGAGAAGCGATGAATAGCAACGAAGTGAAGAGATGAATTGCAACGAAGTATAGCTAACTGTAAACTGACAGATATTGTACAGTCTTCTACGCTACATGTTACAGTAACGAATTGTTAGAGTTAATAGTCAATAAAGTTATATGAAACTGAAAGTTGAGTCGTCAAGTTCTTTGCAGTGTTTTTATTTGTGTGTCTACTAATACATTTAGTCAGAAGATTCAGAAATACGTAACAATATTTAATGCTATGTTAATAAAATTCCTCCGTTTAGTGTTAATGGTTGGGATATTGTTCTTTAAATTATATAAAAAAAACTGTTGTTCTCAATGGTTACAGTTGGCATCATGTTCTGTGCCATTCCAACACTTTGAAAATGTTGTTTATAGCGATTGAATAAATATTGGCCTGAGTTTGAGTCTTTTACTGAATGTTTCGAAATATAGCCAGTAAATATAATCTTCGTTTACTTTAAACTTTTTAGAATGACAAGTATAGACAATGTGTCTTTAGCCTCTTCATAATAGGTGATAAGAATAAAAAGTTTCAATAATTTATATTGATATTTAAAATTATTTACTTTAAAAATATTTGCATTTTTATATCTATAAGTTTTGGTACACTGATTTCAGTAGGTCTCCGCTGGCCGCATAAAATACTCATGTAGTCGGAGTCCGTAATTTTCCCACCGCTGGCTTTTGGTTTTATGGTTTGAAAGACCACAAGCTGAGTTTAAAAAGCGAATATTTGAGACAATAGTTTTCTTTTATGACATATAAAGAGATTATTCTTCGTTATTTTTTTCTAGATAGCCCTAAAACTTTATTGATCCAGCATCGAAATGATTAGTCACACCAGATTCTGTCTGGACTCAAGAAGGAATCAAAACCATTTTTTCAATTACACTTCGTATAATTTTTTTTTTTAAACATTTTTTAATGGTTTTTTCATTTTTTCATAGAGCTATTACTGCATGGAATAGCTTGCTTGAATCAGGCAGGAAAACTAACGATTTAGAAAAACTTAATAAAATGATTAACATGCATAACTAGATTGATTAATGAAATTATCTTTTGAAGTAACGTTTGTAATTAAAAAATTAAATAATAGATGATCCTTTTTTCTTTTAATTACCTCTTATACAACTCGGTGGGTCATAATATCCTAAGCAACCGTTATTGCACAGTCCATCATCAAAACGACACCCATAGTTACATCTGGCATTGCATGGGTTTTGACAACGTGCACCCCAAGTTCCTCTTTTGCATTCTGAAATGAGTCGAATTCAACAATTTTTTATGTTTCATTTTTGTCTTCCATGCTGCTTACTGGCACAAAAATACATTTAAAAAATATGAAACTACTTGGTTAAAAAAAATGGGACATCACAAATCACAAGATATATGTTTGTATTGTTTCCCCTTGGCCATATAAATTGCATAGACACAGACAGTAGAAAAAATGAGCTAAAAATAATATATTGACTGATTTTGTTGTATAAAGAAGGGAAGGAGAAAATATGTTATAGGTTTAGCACGGGATTAGTTTAGTCGGGAATTTACTTTTAGCAACGCGACATTTAAATGCACATTATTTTAGACGGAAACAGTTCTGGAATAGTAACGGCAAATTTGGGGACGCACTCTACTAGCTAAGTTAAGGCGTTATTTTGATTAGTAATTGATGACAGTGGACCGAGTCCCTTGTTAATGAATTAAAGTTATTTTTTTAGTGGAACAAGTTTTATCAAGTCCTTTTTTCTAAATGTATTATATAATATGTGTGGTGAGTAGTAGCGAAACGCAAGCCCAGAGTGTGCGTTATTAATAATTTTCAAAGTACAGTTACATCTATATTTTTAACATATAATATTGTTACGAATCTCACTATCCAGGCTCTCTGCAAACTTCACCATACACCACCAACTTAAAGAACTTGACAAGTCAGGGCTCCAAGGTTTAATGTCCATAAATAACAGCCAATACTGTAAAATTGGCAGCACGTAGAACAGTACAAATAGCTCTGCGATAAAAAAATATCTCTCCGCCGTATCAAGTCTTGCACTGGCCTCTCTGTCTCGTTCAGGGCTTGCCCTGGGTTCAACAGTTCAGGACTGACTTAACACACTTGGGCTCGTTGTGTCGGACTCGATCACAGACCAAGATCAAGACGCCGTTCCTCTCAACTGTACTTGAAAGTACTCCGCACTGAACCGTCGTAATGCCCCGTACAGAACCACACCGTTGAACTGTGCTGTAGTCGACCGGACTGTAGTGAACCGGGCTCTGAACCCCTGTCGTGAACCGTCTTGACTGCGACACCTCCGCTCTTATATAGGGTCCCTACAGGCCTTTTCGAACCGGACAGAACGCCGCTCGACGTTTCTAGGTGGTCAGATGACTACACTCTCGTGACGCTCCTGAGCTCTGTTCACGGCGTCGATCCTTCCCGGACCGCCTTCGATCCTTCCCGAACCGCCGTTTTGACACTCGTCTCGGCTGACCGTCGTAACTCGTCACGGTTGACCGGTCGTCTAGCGCTGGCCTGGGGCGATTTGCGTCGGCTGACTACACTCACACCACTACCCCCATCTGTGCCACCACCAGGTTTATAACAATATCATCACCACAACAACGTAATGACAAGGCCAAACGCGAGAAACATGAAAGATAGAAAGAGAGAGATTCAACGGAGTCGATCAAGTGGAAAAAGGAGTTTGAGCTGGCTCGGTTTAAAGAGACGTCTGTGTCAGAGGCATTTGGCGCCGCAGAACAGACATGTGATGTGCGCTACAGAATATCTTAGAAAGGCTAGACAAGAGCTTCAATGGAATGAAAGATGACGACCACCTTCTAGCTAAACACACTTTGAGGCCGTTGCGGTGCGATGCAGAATAGAGAACAGATAGTTGTCCTTGTTTTCATATAAACTGATCACCGCTCTCAGAAATTTCATGCTTAGGGACAGTCTGTTCTTTAGCAAGAAATATGTGGGAGTCAAGACGGCAAAACAGTGGAGGAGTTTAAAGATCTGTTGATCAAAGTAGGATCTTAGAAAGCGTATCGAGTGACGTATACAGACAACTGGTTTTGGGTAAGCACAGAACAGTAGATAACGTGCATAGAAGGGGACGTTGGGTAGTTGGTAGTTTAGTTAGTTGGTAGTTTAGGTAGTTGGTAGTTTAGGTAGTTGGTAGTTTAGGTAGTTGGTAGTTTAGGTAGTTGGGTCAGATGTGTCAATCTGTAAGGAGGAAAGTGTGCATGTTGCGGCAGCATGTCCTAAACCTGTGAGGAATAAAAGTCCTTTGTTGACAGTAACTTAATTATTTGCTTTAATTTGCAAGAGTCGAGGGCACAAAGCGTCAGAATGTCCTCAACATTCGCAACTTATAAATTCTCTTTTTGCTTCTAATGTTAGATATAAATACTCACCCACGATCTGCGCTAACACACAAAAGCCCAGTAAAAATACATAACAAGGACGCTACAAAGTCAGTTTGATGGTAAAGGTCGTAGTATCCGCGGCAAACGTATTCGGAGACATAATTATGCTACATATGAGCGCTCTTATAATAATAGGTACAGCAGGACGGATGGTTCTGTGGGTAACCAAAATAGAACCAATTTCACATAAAGAGATCAATGCCCAGCAGGTGCTTATATATGACTGAGTGGTCCTCACAATTTTAAAAAGTGCGGAAATTGTACTTTGAGAAAAGGAAATGTGTATTTGTCCTCTGTAAGAGAAACTTTTGTATGTGGATAAGTCATTACGTGATAAGTATGTGGGTAATCGGAAGTTGTAAAGAGAGTAAATGGGATTAGTGTGTCTGTTTTTAAAGATTCTGATTCGAGTGTTATAGGAATTAGAGAAGTTCGTTAGTTTGTGAGAAAGATTTGATTCCTGGTACTTTTAAATTAAAGCTTGTTGACGGGACAGTGAGAGATTACCAATTAGCGCGTGTGAGTATTGAGTCAGATTACATTGTCGGTAAATATATGGTAGCTTGTTTTAAAGATCCAGTTTCAGATTAAATTTTTGGCAATATTGACAGAAATGTGGGTTGTGAGTTTGATTGCGCAGCAGTAATTAGGTCAATGAAAGAAAATGAGAAAAATGGCGGCTCTGTAAGTGATTGTGGAGTACTGGAAGAATGTCGAAATGTGTTAGGTACGAACGATGATTTTTATGTGAACAGTTGAGTGATCCGTCTTTGAAAGATCTATGGGAGCGACATGTGGACAATTGTGTAGATAATTAAAAAAATGGATGTGTGGAATATTAAGTATTTTATAGACTAATTTATACAGTGTTGGTGAGAGAGAAAAACAGTTAGATGTACCTTCAGCTAAAAGAGAAATTGTATTAAAAACTGCTCATGAAAGTGTGTTAGCGGGGCACTTATCGTTAAGAAAGACTAAAAGTAAAGTCTATAATATTTTCTCTGGCAAGGTTTAGATAGAGTCATAAAAGATTTTTGTGATATTTGTCAGAAAGCTAGGATGCCGCGTTCTTGTGAAAGAGTAGATCGTGGTCCAATTAATGTTGTTACTACTAACAGAGAACGGCTTTACACTAAAACCACATAAACTTGATTTGGACTAAACTAGTGTAAAATTTATGGGTCATATAGACCGGAAATCGCGCTGTAAGAAAGAACGGCTTTATACTAAAACCACATTAGCTTGATTTGGGCTACACTAGTGTAAAATTTCTGGGCCATAATGTGGGACAAGGAGTTATCAAACCTGTTCATAGCAATTTAACAAAAATCATGGGATTTAAAACGCCCACTACAAAGAAAGAAATACGTAACTTGATTGATCTGCTAAATTATTACAGCAGATTTATTCCGAGTTATGCGGATTTAGTATTCCCCTTTACAGAGTTAGTACGTCGGGGCAAGTCTATAAGAGTGGACTGGAACTATGAGTGTGCGAAGGCATTGAATAGGATGCAGGCTTGTATGAGTAAGTATCCCATTCTTCGTTTCAAGGGTTTAGGTGGGAAAGGCTGCAGAGGAATTCGCCCCCTCCTCCAAATCGGCAAACAGGGAACGACAAAATATAACGATCGGTTAAAATATCAATAACAAGTTTTAATGATATAGATATTTAATTTATTCCGTTACAAGCTGTGATTACTACAAATAAAATGGACCGCCCCCCCCCACACACTCAAAGAGTATGGGGGGGGGGGCGGTATGATACCATCGCCCCCTCCCGACCCCAACATACTAGAGGGGGGGGGCGAAATAATCTAAAAATAGGTTGAAATATAAATAATTAGTATATATTATTAACATAAGTAATAAATTGGTATACAAATTGTGTGAATTCTATACTACTAAAATTCGTTCTCCCCCCGAGTCAGCCGAGTGATGTAGTCATGTGACGAAACTAGAAACGTCGAGCTATGTTCTGTCCGGTTCTAGAAGGCCATCAGGGACCCTATTTAAAAAGCGGAGGTGTCGCAGTCAAGACGGTTCAGAAAAGGGTTCACTACAGTCCGGTCGACTACAGCACAGTTCAGTAAGGTTCAGCGTTGTGGTTCTGTACGAGCATTACGACGGTTCAGTGCGGAGTACTGTCAAGTACAGGCAAGAGGAACGGCTTCTTGATCTTGATCTGTGATCGAGTCCGACACAACGAGCCCAGTGTGTGAAGTCAGTCCTGATTAGTTGAACCCAGTGCAAGCCCGGAACGAGACAGAGAGGCCAGTGCAAGAGTTGATGCGGCGGTACAGTTGTACACGAATAACTATTTGTACAGTCTGTGTCACGTGTTGCCTATTGTACAGAATTGGCTGAGATTTATTTTACATTTAAGTGTAACGTTACTTTGGAGCACTGATTTGTCAAATTCTTTAAGTTGGTGGTTTATGGTGCAGTTTGCAGAGAGCCTAGAAAGTGAGATTCGTAACAATATTTTAATCAAATAACCCTCAAATTTTGTCTTTCTAAAGCATTTTTCATGCATTCGTTTGCTATAGCTTCCATGTTGACATGCATTTTAATAGTTCTATTCATGTGTTGTGCACACCGCTATGTAAACACACTATGATTGGACAGGGTACATGAGGCTCTATATGGGGGATAGTAAATATACTACATACAATAATTAATACGCTTCTTGAGCCATTGAATTCACTCTTATAATAGTAGGTCTAGATCTATTATAATTGTATGCAGACTCTAGATCTAGATCTAAATATATGTAGACCTACAAGTATTCTGTGTGTGAAAGATTTAAAACTAGGCGTTAACTTTAGCGCTTTATCTTTGAAGGGGCATACGAGATAGGCTCATGTTATGGTCTTAACAAAAATAATTTCTGGACATTTTGGAATTTTCAAACAATAGTATATTATGATAACTTTAAGAACGAATCAAGGAGGTTGGGTAAGGATATAAATGTTCAAATAATATTACATATGAACTTATTTAGTCACTTACCTATATAAACCTCTACTTCACAGAGTAAAAACGTTAAAGTTTCGTTTGACGAACTTGTTGCTGTTAATGTAAATGCTCTGAAAGGTGTATTAGACTTACTCGCAGTCCTTAAGTACGTAGAAGGCTCAGTATCAATTAAGGTGGACATACCCAGAAAAAAATTGTAGTCATCAAATACCTTTATATTGTAATATCGGAAGTCTCCTGAAAAAAAAATGGACTGCATGAAGGATTGACTCTAAAGATGGTCTATATTCACTGTAGTTAAGATGAGAAGAAGAGATAAGGAAACGTATAAAATAAATGACAAATAAACAAGCACTCATTTGAATCACAAGAAAAATGATGCCTATTATAAGCTATACTAACAAGACCATCGTTTTATCTTTCTATTCAGAACCGGACACAACAGAATGAAACAACATATGTACCGGAAGCTCCAAATTGCAACCAGTGAAATCTGCGCATGTTGAGTGTCAAAAGAGAATGTTGACCATGTCCTTCAAAACTGCATTCTTTACCTGAGATGAACTCCTATTGAAAAATCAGAGCAGGAAGGACTCAATCCTCCTTGCTCTGGCAAGAAACTGGGCCGTTCGGCGTAATGCCTCGTAGCTACCTTACATGCTCTCGGAGCAGGGAACACTCGTACAAGATATGTGACACTGTTTTCAACGTCCTCTCCACAGTGACGGCATCGGGAGTCGTAGTTCGGATGGAACCCGGCAAAGTATGCCCCAACAAGACAAAGTTCGTCCTACACTGTGCAATGATCGCTTGTTCTGACCTCCTTAACCGCCACCACAAATCGTAGTGATCTTGGTAACACATATGTTTTCAGACGCTAACGTGCTTTGTCGGATTCCTTCCAGGTATTTAAACTCTTCTCTTAAAAATGATTGCTCGGGTATCTGCTGTTTCTTGTAAAAACGTGTTAAGGGTGCTTCGAGGTGTGTAGCTGCCTAAGCTCCCTCTCTTGCGAGGGTATCTACCATTTCAATACCCCTCGGCCGATGTTATCTTCGGCACCGACTGCCTCTTCTATTACGGCCGACCCTCACCTGTTTTCACCCATAGCTAAGAGACTGGAGAGAGTCGGTTACTAGCACAACTGTAGTTGCGCAAGTTTAGTTTTGGGTACTTAGTACAAAATATTGTATAGCAAGCAGACACATTATTAACGAAAATGATGGTGCTTCACCTATAGTAAATTTGTGCTCAATGTTGTAATGACTTGGTAGAATAGTAGAAGTCGGGATTAATAGGGGATTTTCATAATGGGGGGGGGGGGGCGGTGGTTGAGTGGTTAAACGCTTGGCTGCTGAACTTGAGGTCCTGGGTTCAAATCTCGGTGAAGATTTGCATTTTAAATTTCGGGATTTTTAGTCCGCCCTGAGTCCACTTAACTCTAATGGGTACCTGCCTTTAATTGGGAAAAGTAAAGGTGATTGGTCTTTGTTCTGGCCAAATGACACCCTGCTCGTTAACCGTTAGCCAAAGAAACAAATTACCTTAACATCATCTGCCCTTCATTCTTTTTTTTCCCTAATGATGCGACGGTACATTAAAAATTTAGAACGCAAACAGCTTATGGACAGGCTATATTATATTTTTTTCATCTGTTATATGTTGTGTATATTTTATAACCAGTTAAGTAATACCTATAATAGTGAGAAATAGTGATAACTAACAAAAACATCAGACACACAAACAATATATAACATGTCCTGCTCGAGTTGATTGGTCACATTATAGCTTATCAAATACATAAAAAGAACTTTCATTGCAAATGAGAAACCTTTACGGAATATGACAGTGCTAGACAGACTTAGAACAAAAATTAATAGAAGACGTAGACACGGTTGGATCACGTAAAATACAAGACCTGGTCAGTCAATATCCAGGGCTACGTACCAAACCATAAAAAAAAACGCCCGGGTGGAAACGGACATTAGAGGACAAGACTAGACAAAAAAGGTAGCTAAACAAAGAATCTAGTTGGGATGCACAAGAGCTTTATATAAGTGGTGGGGGATTTAAAAGGCCCCAACTACCATGTCAAGATTCACATTTCTTTCCTCTCGTGGCCATTTAATAACAGACAACCGCATGTTTAGTATGATACACAAAAGGAAAATGTGGAAGACCACTATTGAACTTGGCCTTCGGCCTAGCCTCTAGTTCCGATGATCTTAGGTTTTAAGCCATTTGTAATAGGGGTATGACAAAAAGACGTTTTCTCAGTCAGGCCACAGGAAGGGAGCCATACGTTTTAAGAATCTATGACTCAGCTCTCTTGACAATTACTAATTTGGTTTGACAATAGGACTTTTATATATTATGCATTACATGGTAGGCCTATTCTTACGTTCAATTCAGACAAAGTTATCTTAGGATATGATACGTATCTGCTATCACTATTTTATATAATAAAAAATAAGAATCAATATTATAAGGTACTTAAATAAAAAAATCAATTTTAATTATAATTGTACATTTTTTTGATTATATATATATATGGAATACGAAGTAGTGAGTTAGACATATTCGTTAAATTGTTTATCATAAGGTGACAATTGTTAGCGTTTTAAATTCTTCTAATATTTAAAATAACCAATATCAATATAATATTGTACTTACTTAAGGTTTCATTAAAATAAAATATAACTTCCTTGATACGAAAACCTAAACTCAGCTGCAACATCCAATTACTACTAGCAACTCTTGCGTCGCTTTTGCATGTCCTTATACCATCAGTACCTTGAGGGTACTGTGGTAGATCTGTTTTGATTTTATGGATGATTGAATTACTGTAGTATACATTCTGTCTTGTTGCTACATTCTGCCCTGAACATAAAACAAAGATAATTCGTTGAGTTAGGCGGACATTTACTGCAACATTCATTGACGTTACGGTGAAAGTTTAGCTTTTTTATGCTATTATTACTCTGTTGGTGTTAGGAATTTAAGGTTTCAACATTAATTACGGACAGAGTCTCGACTGTGGCCTTAACGTATTAAACTTTATTCAAAATAGTTAATGGTCATGACTTAGTCTTTCATCTTGTTTTTGTGTCAGCTTTTTTTCTTAGTAGTTTTAAGAGCACCTAGAGCACCTACTACGCCTGCACAAGAAACTCAAACATCTGCAGAATAATCTGTTGAAGTCAAACAACCATCATACAATTACAAGACCAATCCAATTACAGAGCATAGCAATAATATATCTGGCACTGAGATATGTAAATACTTTAAATTAACGCCCGTATTCATTTCAAAGTTTACATTAAACTCACACTTTTTGAATTACATATAAGTATAAAAAAATCAGACAGACTTAAAAGACGTAGCCACCTAAAACAAATGGTCGGCCA
Source organism: Biomphalaria glabrata (assembly GCF_947242115.1). Lineage (NCBI taxonomy): Eukaryota > Metazoa > Mollusca > Gastropoda > Planorbidae > Biomphalaria > Biomphalaria glabrata. The sequence goes on from NC_074715.1 coordinate 9,767,467, forward strand.
ATATCCCGGGCTACGTACCCAGCCTCAAAATAACGCCTGGAAGGAAACGGACATTAGAGGACATTACTAGGCAAAAAAAGGTAGAGAAATAGAGACTCCCATTTAGATGCCTATGACCTTTGTTCATAATAAGTAGTGAAATATTTTATGAGCCACCAACAACCATGTCAAGAGTCATTAAAAATGAATGTCTAAGTAACTTAGAGATATAAATAGTAATTTTTCTGTTAAGGTTTAACTTTAATAATTATTATCCCCTGGTTGCTCATGAATGACTCAAACGTCCCTATAAAAAATTGTCTTGATAATAAAAAATAATAATAATTAAAAAAAAATAATAATGATAATGCCACATCACTAGAAAGTTCCTTTGTGGAATCTTATAAAGGGACTATAAAAAATTTTCTCATTAACTAAACTCGACCCTGGCAACGTCAGAGAATGAATACTCGTTCATTCCTACACTAATAATAAGTTTCCGAAATACGATCAAAACTGCACGTCTCCAGCAAATACGACTATGATGCAACCCCTATGAACCAAAACAATGTTGATGTTAATGTCCTTATAGACGACGTCGGGCATGAGATTTGCCAATGGGAAGAAGATACACTCCACGGAAAAGTCCCGGCTTTATTAGATGGGGACAATATTGACAAGGCTGCTTCGTTAACATGGCTCAAAGCAGGTCATCTCTACCCTGAAACTGAAGTGTTTGTCATAGCAATACAGGATAGAGTAATTATGACAAAAAATTACGAGAAACATATCCTGAAACTAGAGTAGTTTATGCTATTTGGACACCTATAGGCCCAAATTTGAAAGTTTGACTTTGACAGCGCATTATTTGACAATGGTTCGACGTAGAAAAGAAAATGAAGTATCCAAATCTTCTTTAGTTTAAGGAGAATAAGGATGACTACTTATATTTGTACCCCTAACCTATATTTATTATTATATTTAAGGTCAAAGAGGCCGTGTGTTTTCATTTAATTCGGACAAATTTGACCCACATTATTTGATTCCGGACACCATTATTTATTTCGGACAGCCTCTATATTTAGGCCTCAATAAACTCAGATTTTAATTCTATACTAACATTAACTAAATTTTAAGATCCCCAGGCCTAATCCCTTACTTTAAATCATTAAGATGTTTTGGAATTATACATAAATATTAAATACGAACACAAAAAGTAAAAATATGAACACACTTATTCTACCAAAATTAGGTCACTGGGATAGTGACTTCTATACCGACTTTTAGACTTATTTTATGTTTGAATTGTTTGCATGATTAGATGTGTGTTGAATGTTTGTGTTTTTTGTTTATTAATTTAATAAATTTCTAATACAGATGTCAGATGATCTTTTGTAGTATAGTACATGTTAGGATAGCCATTCTTGCCTAACTGAATCCTCTATATTCTCTCTATATTAATCTAGATATATCTAGTAGGTCTAGATCTAGGCATTTAACTTCATTCAATGTACCAAGCTCACTCCAAACATTTGCCCATTTATTTTCTATTAAAAAAAAACAACAACAAACGAACAAATATAATATAAGATCATTTTTATTGATGTCCAAAACTGGCTGTCCGAAATAAATTTGGTAAGAAAATCGTAATTTAATTCGGACACCCAATAATTTTTTTTTTTTTTGTATGGAATCAGACAACTTGGCTTATAAATAAAATAAATCAGCTCCAAAAACAAAATAAATGTTGTCTGGCTCATTAGTATAGACTTAGCCAATCAAAAAATATATTCTTAACCCTATGTAGAGGTAAAATCATCCGGGTAACATAGGAAAAAACAACAACTTGACTTACAAATTTCACATTCGTTGTCTTACATAAAAAGATAGCTAAATGGAAAGAAATTGGGTCAGAATCATTGGGAAAATGGACAAGCACATTATACAGCGCGCTAGTTTTATAATAAATATTAAAATAATTATTTAACGATCACGAAAACAGCGAATGTCCGAATTCATGTAATGTCCGAAATAAATAAACTACTATAAATGTTGTCGACAAATGCCGAAAATGTGGAAATGTGGTTGAGTCAATAGGGTTTGTTGCTGAACATAAAATGTATATATGTGTCAGACGCGAATAGCCCAAATTACAAACGTCATTTCTCTATAGAAGAAGTTACGAAGGCTATATAAAATACAACCACAGACCTATATATACTACAATAAACATAGGTTTTTGATTGCTAGTTACGATTTATTTAGGTAGGTGCTGTTTTACTATTACATACCAAGTATTAGAGTTTAGAAAAACCCAGGTTGTTTCTTGTACAACGCTATTAGCTAACACCTCATATCATCTCTCCTTTAGTATATTTAGATCTATAATCTAATTCTAGTCTAGTTCTATAGGCCTATATAAAAACTGAATAGATCTAGATAGTAATAGTAATTCTATCTTGAGACTAGATTGCCGAGTTTTTATTAGAAATATGTCTAGATATTAATAAAGACTAAAGTTTTTTAATTATTAGATTATTAGATATAGACATAAGACATAGATCTAATAATACTGTAATACGTTTACTATACTCTATACTTAATCTACTAAACTAGAGATCTATCTATAGATCTATCTATAATCTAGTCAATCTAAATCTATACAATACTCATTATAATACTTCTACTTATAATGACTTATTTAATAAGTTAGTACTTAGACTTAGATCTATTATAGTTTATTAATAGATTTACTTTTCAATGCCTACAGGTGGGGAAATGTGATGTGTGTTTGGCGCGTTTTATGTCTAGGGGATGATTATTTTTGAAAGCAATCACACACCAACCTATCAACATATAAATCGGGAGCAGGTACGCAACGAGACAAGCAATGAAAGATAGATACAAAAGTTTAAAATGAAGAATATTTATTTACATAAATATACATATAAGAATAAAAAGGGGGAGGGTTTGCATCTATCTCTAATTAGTAATGTAGTTTTATCATCACTCTTGCACTTAATAAGAGAGCATGTCACTTTGTCTTCTGAACTTAGCTGGTTGTCCTGTTGATGTCGCAGCTGGCTGTGCCCTGGCTTGAGGTTATGCAGCTGGAGGTGGCGCTCTAGCGGATAGAGGGACGCCGGTGATTCAGTTCTTGTGGAGTTTCAATCCAAAGTTCTGATATCTGTAGTGGGCACAGTAGGGCGGGTGTCCGGCTACCGTGGGCACAAGGTTACTGCGGGCAGAGCGGATCTGCCGTGGGCAGCGTAGTTATCAGGATAAGTCCAGTGAGTTGCAGAGGGTTTGGCGTAGCTATGACGTCTCGCACAGATCTGAGTCTATAAGGACATCGCACCTAGTAAGTTGACAGAGGGCTGTCGAATGGGCGGGCAATGCCGATAGCGCCAAGTGGTAGGGTTGAGTAGATCCTCGCAGGCGGGAGATGATACTCAATAATAAGTAGACAAGTGATCCGATAAGTAGGCAAGTGCAGTGCTGGATAGCACTAAGCGTATAGCTAATAGGTGATCCCAACAAATAGTTGGGTAGATCTCAGTAGGAAAGTGCAGTGCTGAATAGCACTCAACACACAATAGCTAATAGGCAGACACCTGAGGGAGGCACCAGGTATTCCTCTAGGAGTAAGAATAAATGATATAGTCCAGACTCGATAGCTCAGCTCGAATGAGAAATGAAAGAGAGTCTGGCTTGATTTGATTTACTTTATATATGCCTGGAAAAGGCGGGCGGAAACAGGAAATGTCCCAGGCTAAGAATTATCTCACACGTAGGTGAAGTCCGACAAGAGTCGCACCTTGGTGTATCACGAGGTGTGTTGACCCGTGTAATCTCTTAGATCAAAGAGAGACGTGGGGGGAAGAGTGACCTACATTCCACCCAAGGAGGGGGGTGTCAACTGCGGCGGACATCCGCGGATAAGACTAAAGAGATTATCTTTCCCCGATCAAGGGCAGATAAATGAAATGGACGCGCCTTAGCTATCTCCAATGTGGTCAACTAAGTCTAGCCTGGAGAGGAAAAGGTGGGTCGGGTGGAGAATTAGGGGTAGGATGGGGAAATAATTAAAATAAAATAAATAAATAATGAAAAATAATAATTAATACTGTGATAAATTTGAGTGACTCTGACAGCGAGTTTTTGACTTGTCACACTAGACCTAATAATAAAATTGCGAATGATGTCTATAATGACGGATTATTTTTTTTTATAATAATAAGCCTACTAAATCTAGGTCTAGACTCTACTTAAATCTAGTCTAAAATAATGACTGTCTAAGACTCTAGATGATTAAGAAGTTCACATAAAGGTGTTTTTAATACTATGGCATGTCGGCTGAAAGTATATAAAGTGCTTTTTTTTTTGTAAAAATAAAAAAAAAAAAAGAGGCTCCGATACTCAGTGATAGATTGCCTAACTTTCAACTAATAATAAATTAACAATTAACGTTGAATTACAAGAAAAGTAATCATTTTTCCCGACATTGAAAAAAGGTGCCGGTACCCCGTACCGGTGCGTACCGTCACAAAAATACTCATCAAATAAAAAACTGTAAATGTGTAGTTTCACGCGCTAGTTTCATGTCTTTTCTTTTTATAGCTTTTATCGGGTAATATCCCAACTACCCGTATTTTTGTGCAGAATTTTTTTCTCTATCAGGTACACTTAAAATTATAGCATAATAATGTCAGATTAATTTAAAAAGAGAACTGAAAAATACAAAGATATATAGGGAAAAAAGCGACTTCCGCCCAATACTTTTTAATCAAAGAAACGAAACGAACTAGTCCAACAAACCCTATTGAACACATAATGGCGGGATGTTCAGCCCTATCGGAATCAGCCAACCTATGTCGCCATAACCAAGTTGCAAAGATAATACACCAACACTTGGCTTTGTCACACAATTTGATCGGTAAGGATACTCCTTCTTATTACCAATACTCGCCAGAATAGGCTCTCGAGTCTACGGATCATCTACTGAACTGGGATAGGCCTATTTTGACTGACAAAACGGTAGATTTTAATCGCCCTGATCTGCTGCTCATCGATAAAAAAGAAAAGGCCGCTACCATTATTGATATCGCCGTACCACTATATCATAATTTAAAAAAAAAATGAGCTGGAAAAACTACAAAAATATGAGAATCTTGGCTTGGAGATTAAGCGTTTATGGAAATTATCTAAAACAACAATACATCCCATTGTTATATCAACCAAGGGGATAATAAAAAATGACCTCACAGATACCTTCAAGCCCTTTGGCATTCCTAGGAACATTCTCGTTGCCTGTCAGTGGGCGGTACTTCTGCAGACCTGCCACATCACCAGAAAATTCCTTGGTGGAAACTGATAAAGGGACTACGATGAATTTTGTTTCCCTTTAACGAAACTTGACCCTGGCTTTGCCAGAGAATATATACTCGTTCTTTTCTAACATAATAATAATAATAATAATAAATGGATAAATGTGGTCTCATAAGCATAAAAAAGGGTAAGACAGCCAGCCAACACTAAGATTACATTTAAAAGCATTGAAGAACTGAACAATGCATCCTTTTATAAATATCTTGGAATAAACCAAAATGCCATGATAAACCATAAAAAATAAAAAAAGAGGATTATTTTGGTAAATATAAGCAAAGAGTAAATAAAATCATCAGCACAACTATTCTGGCAGCAACCTCATCACTGCAATAAATAGCTGGGCCGTTCCAGTGCTCCTTTACACATTCGGTGTTATCAATCGGACTGAAACCACCTAGATGACATTGACAGGCTCACGAGAAAATTACTGACCAAATTTAGATGTTTACACCCCAAGTCCTCCACCATAAGGTTATACCTGCCCAGGAAGGATGGAGGTCGTGGATTGCAAAACATCTTCAAATTGTGTAAGATGGTAGTTTTCAAAATGTGATCAAATCTGCACACCCCAGCAATGAACTAGTTTCCTTCCCTAGCTAATACGACTCTGAAGCAACCCCTCTGAACCTACACAATGTCGATGTTAATGTCGGTTTGGACGACGCATAAAATTCGCCAATGGGAAGAAAAACACACCATGGAAAATTCCTGGCTTTATTAGATGGGGACAACATTGACAAAGCTGCTTCTTTAACATTGCTCAAAGCAGAGAAGGCAGTAATCATGAACGTTAGCGTCATGTCGTAATGGATAGGAGAAATTAAAAAAATAAATTAAATACATTTAATGAGTTTAAATAATGTTTTAATAGATTTGGTTGCAAAAAAGAAAACCTTTAAATCTCAAAATGCTTAAAAATGCCTTAGCGAATTTTAAGATGATAATAGCACTGCCATTTGGTTGTCAGTGTTTTTGCCAACTTGAAGTTTTTATATTTTTTTTAGCATTTTTAGCACATTTTTCATTTTAAGAAAAGTTGCTACTAGCATGAGTTTAAACATATATTATATAACGTTAACCTAATCTTATATATAAATATAGTTAAAATGTTGATTTTCAAAAAATAACAGATCATATATTATTTATATTACAATAAATAGTTTTTTGCAGCACATGTTTTTGTAGTTGTTTTTTTTTAAATTAATTAAGTTCTAGTCTATGTATAGGCATGACTAATATAATTTCATGCGAATGAGTGTGTTATTGGAGTGATGAGATGAGTAATTCTTTAAGTGTGCTAGTAAGTCATTTATATAGGTATTTTTGTCTGTGGATTTGTATATCTCAAGTGATAATGCTTTGCCATTACAACTTCTTAAGTGATAAAAAACTTCTCTAAGACTGACTCCAGAGGCAGCCTTTGCAGAACGAAAGGCCACAGGCGAGTGTCACACTCGAGGCCGGTTGCTATCAGCATACAGTTACACGTCATGCTAGCGGACTCTTCAACTCTAAGGATGTAGGTCTTATTGTTACAAAACATATAAGGTACTGGCTATACTGTCATTCTAAAAAAAGCTCTGTGGTCTGGCTCACAGAATGGGCCGGTAAGAACGTCGCCAAATTGGTCACTTTGACAGTAAGTCCGTAAATGAGCTCGTTTTGGCCTTTTTCCTCTTCATTTTGATGGCGTTCCTTAATAACGTGTTATGTTTCACTCTTTTAGTCCTTTCAAATCATTTCAAAATGTCAATAAAGTTTTCCATTCGGACTAATTAAGATAGCGATTAATTGTACTGTATATTGTGTTGTTGTTTATAACTCATATATCCTCTGAGTCTATCTGTATGTAGACTATAAGACCCCATACCCAGATCTACCGGGGTCTTTCAATACCGACCCATCGGTATAGCAGAAAATGGCATCTGATCGGTAGGATTTAAATGTAGCTGATGCCAAATTTTGGAGTTTGGCAGGTGTTAATCGCCTCTTGGTGGTTCCCACCAGCCCTATAAGGGACAGGTTAATTTGTGGGACTGGCTATCTCTACGGAGGGCAAGTACTTATCATTAAATGGGAATTATATTAGTGGAGAGCCCAGCAGATTTAATCTAATCGGCCGCAATGTGGAGGAACAAATGCATTTTAATACGGTTCCTCTCTCTACACTGGTTTACTAATATTGTGGTGGGTATCTTGGAGTTGCCCCTTTTATAACGTATATAAGATACCGACCTCTCCCTTTTTAAATTTAATGGGAACTCGTTGCATAAAAGTTCAAATGCGTTTGTTGGGCTTGTCCGAAAGTTGCCTTAAATGGACTGATTCGTGGGCTGTTCTACTAGCGTATACTTAACGGTATAGACGTATTCAATTTGCGATCTAACAGTCCCTAGGTAAAGTGCGCATAGCATGTCAGCTTTTGCGCCTCACATTGTGCTGGCCAGCTTTCTGAGTAGCGCTAAATTCTCTCAGTCTTTTCTTTCAGATCCTAGATAAGCTGGTGAATTGCCCGCTTTCTATCTAGGGTCACCCTAGGTATTTTGTCTTATTTTCACGTTTGAAGTCACAGCCCACCAAGTTGAGCCTCGAAAGGAGCCTTTTGAATGTCGATTCCCAGGCTGATCAGAGACCATGTCGTTTCGACAACGCTTATCTGAATCTGCCATTTTAAGCAATACTGAGAGATAGTTTGGAGTTCTGCTTGTAATGCCGCCTCAAATAGCCCAAGAGAATAGACAACAATAATTGTGATAATCCATCAGATGATGTCAAACAAAATATTAATATCACACTACAGTAAATCCCTGGTCACATTGCAATAAAGAAAAAGGAAAAGGCAGATAAACTTTCAAAGGCAGGCTCATATATTGAAGAACCAAATAGACCTGTTAACTACCTCACCCTAAGGTGAATGTAAGGCAGCAATCACAAAGAGGCTCAACTAATGGGCATCGGGAGACTATGCCTAACAAACTGGACAGTATTAACTACTTCCCCCGCAAAAAGCAATCCACAGTTTTTTTAACCAAGAATACGACAAACACCTCTGCTAAATAAACATGTTAACAAAATAAATTTCGCACACCTACCACTTTGTAGTCACTGCACCCACCCTTATGAAACCCTAAACCATATCCTCTTTAAATGCCCTTTCCTAATCCATCTTAGGCAGACCCTAATACCATTACAGTTCAACATATATATCAGGCTGTACGGCAGTGCTGAACAACTGAAGAAAATTATTTTTCCTCGGCACAGTCTGCAAAAGAGCTCACAGCTCAGCAGCAAAAAGCTGGCTAGAAGAAGAAGAAGAATCGTCCAGGACCTGAAATTGGGTGTTATATTCTAAATTAGCAGATATTAGAGTAAGATCAGGTCTTGATTGGCGTGACGAACAGACATATAATTCTTTAAACGAAATGCTATAAGAACTTGATGCACTAATGTACCAAGCATTGACATCCAGACCGATATTAAAGCATACTTAGAGCTCCATCTTTTTTCCAAGAAGTCTTTTACCTTTTCAAATGTAAACAACTTTGTCAGTTACATCACTCACTGTAGAGGCCGTTTACAGATGTTTGCATAGGAACAAATCTTTAAAATCGCCTTTATGTATATATCGTTAAGTATACCGGAACTAGTAATTGTGAAAAATCTACAAAACCTGTGGATTTGTCAAGCTTGTAAAAGAAGCAAATATCATTCCCTTAGTATCAGAGGACATGTCAACTAATTTCTTGTGAATAGTGTCATTAGGTATGCAAATTGAACAAAATTTATTTTAAAAATTTGCTCCAATCATAGCGAGCAATGTCTTTGGCCGCTGACAATAACTCATTGGTAATGGTGTGAGGTTTCAGAACTCTGGCGATTCCGAAAGCCATCAAAAATAAGAAGCTTCATAGGATGATATGTTTTAATTATGGTATTTTCCATCTGAATCAAGTCATTCAAAATTAAACTACTGGATGTCGTTATCAGCAAAGCTTAGACGTATGTTCGGCCTTAATACATACGGCAGAAATAACTATATTACAAATATTGCATCGGGGTCTCTGAATTCCTGCTTCAACTATTGAAGTAAAACTATACCGCAAAATGATCGTCATTCTCTTTGCTTTCATTCACTTTGTTTTGTTCAAAGTCCGTGTTCACGAGTTGTTCCATAATAAATTTATTTCCATTTACGATGGCGTATTATTGACGTGATTAGATCTTCACCAAAGAAATGTTTGATCCCGCAATGGTGTTTCGACACAATGATGGCCAGTAAATTATTATTTTGAAAAATGTATTCTGCAACAACAGAGATATGGTCTGCAACAACAGAGATATGGTCTGCAACAACAGAGATATGATCTGCAACAACAGAGAAGTGGTCTGCAACAACAGAGATATGGTCTGCAGCCTCTAGTTTTGAACAACCATTATTAAACAACAACAACAAAGAAGAACCAATTTAAACAAACAAACAAGAATGATACATTGACTAAAAGTGCCCTCTGTATCCTCTGGCAGTATGCCATTGTTTATATTCGTCACCTACACATTTTTTTTCATTGAAGATTAAAATTGACGATCGTTTCATAATTTGTTTGGTAATAATGTAATTTGAGTAAAGTCCCGTATCATTACCACCACTTATGTAAATCTATATCCACTATAGTACAAAACATTAGAAACCAACAAAAAATTCGTATAAAAAATGCCCCTCCCCCAATTTTTCAATGGTCTTACGCGACCCCCCGAGAAATGGTCATTCGACTGTCCAGCAAACGTTTGGACTAATAAGTAGATTAGGTTGAACTTTAAAGAAACATCCGAAACATTTAAAATATATTACAGAAAAAAAAAAAAAACTTGTGAGTTTGTGCGATCATACAAACGCTCTTTGTAAGCTTATTTATGCTTTATGTTTAACACCCTTTAATATTTATTTAATATTTATATTTTATTATGTAAAGAAAAAAGAACGTACCTCTAATTATCCAAAGAGAACAAAGTCGCCGTACAGCTTCACCTTCTAATATAATATAGTGAATGAAATCGTAGTCTACATTTATGTGAATGTCTACTTCGTGATCTCTGAACAAATACCTCGCTCCCCATGTTTCATATACAGGTTTAAAATTGTGGTCAAAAAATGATATATTTAAACCGTAAATTGTTTCTGTAGATATAAACAAATCGATTACTCCAATTATTTATAAAGAAAAAAAAATTAATTATGTATTAAAGTATTTAAAAGTACAAAAACATTACTACAACACATATAGAGTTAAAATGTTAACCCGTCTAGTTTTATGTCATTGAAGTAAAAAGAATATAGTTAGTTATTTCTTAGTACTCAAATTTCAAGGATGTTTTGAGCGTTGACACTGGGTGATATACAAATTTACACTTATCACATTAAAGTTAAATTACACTTGATGGATGCTATTAACAGTTATTTATTTATTTAGTTTAGTGTTTTCGGTATCGTTCAATATTACAATATTTTAACTAGAGTGAAAAATAATACAAAGTAAACTATGCATACACATATTTACGAAGAATTTAATTTTCATAACTTTTTAAAAATATAAATGATCATATTGTTTTATACTATCATCGTATTGTTTATGCTGCATGCCTTTATTCTTAAAATGTTAATGTTTAAATGAAAGCGGATGTTTTACGAAGCTACTGTAAAAGTGTTGACAGGACTTCAGAGAATAATATCAATGCAAATCAATGCCTAAAAAACACACAAATACCCAGTGTGTATAATAAGACTTTGATATAAATATATATATATACTTACCGTATTTACACTGCATACGCTGCCGCCTCCTTCGATCTATAAACCTCGTGAAAACAGAAGTCATGTTCTAAAAGTCACCCAATCAAACATACTCAACCCCATGGATCACCGAAAACGGACAGCCCCTTAAAGTGGTACACCAATTCACATATCTAGGTAGTATAGTGTCAAATGACGCCTCATTTTCAAGGTAATTTAATAACCGTCTGGCCAGGGCCAGTAGCGATTTTGGACGCCTTCAGGCGAGAGTTTGGCGGAACAAAACGCTCCGCTCGCGTACAAAAGTCAATGTCGACCCTACTTCTTGAGCGCTTCCACCAAAGATGATTGCACTCCATCATGGATATACGGTGGCAATCCGCACTACAAACAGCGATATCCTTGCGAACGCCGGTATGGACTGTATAGAAGGACTTCTTATGGTTCGACAGTTGCGCTGATAGGGCACGTATCCCGTATGGGAGACACACGTTTACCAAAAGCAGTCTTTTTTGGTGAGCTAAAAGGATGTCGACGTAATAGAGACGCCCAACGGAAACGCTTCAAAGACAAGTTTACGCGTCAACTTTCCTTGGCTGACATAGAAGAGAGCACCTTGTTGCATGCGGCCTTAGAACGAGACAGCTGTAGGTCACTCACGAAGGACGCGGGATACACATTTGAGACCAAAAGAAAATCTGCTGCCGAGGACAAACGAAGACGGCGAAAAGAAAACCTCAATCGACCACTTGCGGACAATGGATATGCTTGCCCTAGATGTGGCAAAATATGTAGGTCACAGCTGGGGCTGCGCAGCCACGGGAAATACTGCATTCCTCACTAATCTTCGGACTCGAAGACAAGCCTTATTTATATTTATTTACACTTGTAACCAAATATATATATATATATATATATATATATATATTTATATATATGTGTGTGTATGTATGTGTGTGTCATTGTATGTATTTAATCTTCGAAAGATGTTTATTGTACCATAGAATAGGTTGCTCGGGGAGTTAGTGGAAAGACTGTAGACACTCAACAGTTTCCAGCCAGGGGTCTGGGGGAGTGCTGTGAGCTCCCCCAACAGGATCCGTTCTATTAATAAATTCAATTCAAAAACCAAGTCTTCTATTCACTGCCCAAGAACTGGTAGACATTTGTAACCCCTCTTAGCTGCGCTCATTTACTTATGCTAAGGGTATGTGATTATTTTCGCAAACTGTTTTATTTTAGATATTTATAATTTTTAATCGCTTCTTCCAATATGTTTTTACCTGGTATATCAGTACACAATCTGATCCATGGGTTATAATAAACGTTCATTAAGTCCAGTTGTGCAAAGTTTGACTTGGTATCAATACACGTTGTCTCATTGTCATCATTTAAAATAGTTGAAACATCAACTAGATTGGGCTTGGTAACAGCCTTGTATGGAACTAAACCTTAATATATATATATATATATATATATATATATATATATATATACATACAGAGAAATATATATATATATATATATATATATATATATATATATATATATATATATATATATAAAATTATTGTAAATGTGATAGCATTCTAAGATCTTTTAGTTCAATAATAATAAACTTGTAGACAATAACTTCTATAACAAAAAACATGTTTCTTATAGTTTAGGACAACGCTTCCACATTTTGTTTCAATAATATTTTATAAAATCTGTTTCGGTTTTTTCTTAACATAGAAAATAAATCTTACCGTATTGACACTTGTAACCAAACCAACCATCTTCACATTTGTCTGGACATTCACCGTCAGGACTACAAGTTTCTTGACAGCGACATTTATATTGACAATCAGGTCCAAACCAACCTTCTTCACATGCTAAACAAAAGAAAGCCAACTTTTAATGGGACAGTTAGTTATATCGTAAACAGTGTCTACAAAAATATTTTGTTTTTACAAATGCATATGTGGAGGCTTTTTTTCTAGCTACAAAGGGACTCTGGATAATTGTATGCCGTATTGAAATCATTGAAATGAGAAGGTTGAACGAGAATTTTAATGGTGCAATAAAACTATAAAACGCTTTGGGGTTTTGGCCATTTGCCACCTTTTACAGTAAAAGAGGTAACATTTACCAAAAACTGTATGTCTGGCATGTAGCCAGGATTTTTTTTTCGGGGGGGGGGGGTTTGAAATCCCCCTCCCCCCGCGGAAAAAAATTATATATATATATGTGTGAGTGTGTGTACATAATTAATCTTTATTACATTCTGACCCTTTTGGAAGACGTTTATTGTGCCCTAGAATAGATTCTTCCTGGAATTAGTGGAAAACTTGTAGACTCCCCGCCCTTGCTAGCAAGGGGGTCTGGGGAGCTCGCAGCGCTATTTCTGGTATTGAAAGCCAACAAAATGCATATTCTGAGGTATCTACAGTGCATTATCTTGCTATTAAAAATTTTTATTTCAAAAACCTAATGTGCTATTCTTACTGACTTAGACCCTCTCGCGCCGTTCGGAGCATTTTCCGGCATGCTGTTTCCGCTACTCTTATTTTGCGTAATTCATTTTGTTGGAGAACATGTCCCTCAAAACCTCATGTGACGCTCTGTCACAACCTTACTAAGGGTTCGACTCCCAGTTCGGCATATGATTTCTTTGATTTAGAACCGATCTCTATGACTGATTCCTAAAATCAGTCTTAGTCATCTTTGTTGAGCCACATTTAGTGTTTTTCAATTTCGGCCCAAGCCACTGGTAGAAATTTGTAACCTTTCTAGACTACGCTCCGGTAATTACATGCCTGTATTTCGCTTTAGATTTTATATCGAAAAGGAAAGTTTTTTCGTCAAAATCATCTGTTGAGGGGTTTTAAACTAAAAAATCTCTGTAGTTTTTTTGTTTTTTTTTTAATTCAAAACCCCATTTAGATACGATCATAGAATTTGGTGACTGTAGTTTGCTTTAAAATAATATTGAAGAGAGAGGTTTTCAACTCTAAACGCTCTGTAGGGGAATTTTAAACTCAAAACCATCTGGAGGGGTTTTAAGTTTTAAAGAAAAAGCCATCTGGAGGAGGGGGATTTAAACTCAAAACGCCGTTTGGCTACGCTCATAGCATTTTGAGTGCGTAATTTGCTTTTTTTTAAATATTGAAGAGGTAGTTTTTAGCTTCAAACCTTGCTGGCAGGGGGTTTTAAACTCAAAACCCCTTTGGCTACGCTCTTAGATTTTTTAGTGTGTAATTTGCTTTTTTTGTATAGAATAGGTACTTTTTAGCTTCAAACCCCAACTGAAAGGGTGGGGGGGAATTAAACTCAAAACCCCTTTGGCTACGCTCATAGAATTTTGAGTGTGTAATTTGCTTTTTTTTTATATTGAAGAGGGGGTTTATCGTAAATTTTGGAGGGGGTTTTAAAATCAAAATCTTCCTTAACTCTGCTGTTGGAATTTGGGGATTGTTGTTTGCATTTTTTTGTTTTGTTTTATAGAAGAGGGGTAATTAACTGCAAAAACCTCTGGTAGGGGTGTTAAGGCTTCCGCGCGGTGTTGATACTTGGAAATATATCTAGTGTAGATGTGACTGGAAGTAACGCTGAACTCAAATACTTCAGTAACACCGGCGAAAGGCCGAAACAATCAAATATGTAGTCGACGCTGATGTTGTTTTACAAATATATTTAATAATCACGAAGGGAATCGTCCGATGTCAGCTATGTCCGTAAATCCGTATCTATTCTACTGTACTCAAGTCTACTACTCTACAAGAAGCGTCTTCTTTGTAGCGTCGCTTAGAGCGGTCTTGTTTTTTAACCAACTTTACGTCATCGTCGCTAAGTAAAACTTTACCCTATTCCCGAAACAAATAACTAATTCCTAATCATGTCATAACAGGGGTTTAAAACTCAAAACGCCCTATAGGGGGTTTTAAACTCAAAGCCCCTGGTAGGGGGTTTTAAACTCAAAACCCCCTGGTAGAGGGATTTGTATCTCAAAACTCCCTGATAGGAGTTTTTTAAATCTCAAAACCCTTGGTAGGGGGTTTTAAACTCAAAACCCCCTGGTAGAGGGTTTTTAACTTAAAACCCTCTCGGCTGTGCTGTGGTAAGTGATGATTTAGTATTAAAATCTCACCTAAAATAAACAAAATGAAGGCAAAAATCAGTCACTTATTTCCGTTCCCCCCTCCCGAAGGGGGGGGGGGATTTCATTTCGGGGGGGGGGGTTTGAACCCCTAACCTCCCCCCCCCCCCTGGCTACGCCCATGCTGTCTGGCAATATGATGCCAACGTGAATTTCAACCATTTGCATAAGATAATATCAAATGCATTACCATGTTAGAACTAAACGAGTATCATTGTTTTTCTCGCCTGCAGTTGTTAGCTTCCATGAATAAAGCTCAATACTGATAATTCACTTTCTTTCACCTATCTCATAGTCTGTTGGACAGTTGGGGCACCACGAACAATTTGTCAACCGTCTTTCTCCATGCCTGTCCATTTGGTTTGGATAGAACCTCTTTCAATGATGAAAATGAGTTTTTATCAGCCACTATGGTGTCTGTCGTGAGCGACAAAGTCGTAGATACTGAAGGGTTGTCTAAGGAAGATGCGCTGCCTAACATTCCAACGTTGGAAGTTAGTCAGAAGTCAGACGGGAATATCTTGGCGCAGGTCAAAATAAACCCCGATCTTTGTTCTGAACAGAGAAAACAGGTTGATGATATTCTAAATGAGTTAGGGATATTATTTCAGAGCCAAAGTAGAGAAATTTTCTATTACATTAACGAATACAAAGCCTATTGCGCTAAAGCCATAAGCGGTCCCCATACAAAAGAGGGAGAAAGTTAAACAAGAAGTTGACAGCGTGCTTGAATTAGGAATATTAGGTCCCACGAACTCGCCATATGCAGCCCCTGTAGTTATCATTAAAAAGAAAGATGGCTCGTTAAGACCATGTATAGATTTCAGAAAACTTAATAATGTAACTCAGAATCTGGTAGAAGTGATACCAGAATAATTGTTTAACACATTGTATAAGGCCTAATATTTTACATTGGTTGATCTTACCAAAGGTTACTGGCAGATTCCTTTTAGTGAGGAAAGCAAACCATACACAGCTTTTCGTGTATTGGGGGAACATTATATGTTTCATTATTTACCTTTTGGATTAAGTGGTGCTCCAAACCATTTTAATAGGGTTTGTAAAACGTTCTATTTTACTTTGATGACATATGTATCTTCAGTGAAGATTGGGATACACTTTTGAAGAGTGTTCGTAAAGTTTTCGGCGCACTTAGGGAAAATGGTTTTACGTTGAAGCCAGCCAAATTAGAGGCAGGGTTCCCTAATGTTAAGTTTCTTGGACATAATGCAGGGCAGGGGGTTGTTAAACCTGATCCTAGTAATGTCAAGAAAATTTTAGAATTTAAAACCCCCACAAAAAAAAAAGAGATTCGTAGTCTCATTGGGTTGGTTAACTATTACAGCAGGTTTATACCGAGATTCTCTGACTTGATTTATCTCTTTACTGATCTAGTGTCGAGTTCGGTCTGTTAAAGGGCACTGTAATCATGATTCCGCGGAGGCTTTGAGCAGGGTGCAGGCGTATCTGTGTAAGTACCCCATTCTTCGTTTGCCTGATCCTTCATTGCCATTTGTTATTCAGACTGATGCTTCGGATAAAGGACTCTCCGGTATAAATAGCCAGTGTGTGAATGGTGTTCTGCATCCCGTCAAGTATGTGAATCGAAAGTTGTTGCCTCGGGAGCAGAGGTATTCCATCATCGAGAGAGTTTGGCTATCGTATTTGCAATTAGAAAACTGGACAGATACCTGATTGGCGTAAAATTTCACATTCAAACTGACCACAAGGCCTTGGCTTACCTTCGGAGCACGAACTTTACGAACCACCGTGTTACGAGGTGGGCTCTGATGCTCCAGTACTACACCCTCGACGTGTGTCACATCAAAGGAGAGGACAATATTTTTGCGGACTTGTGCTCAAGACTGGTGTGATTCTCACGAAAAGACTATTTTACTATAGTTATTGCTTTATATTTATGTATATGTATGTAATATGTACTACTTGTTTTTATTATGCATTGCAATGTTATAATATTTTTAGGATGGATGTTGTTCTTTGCGGCAGATTCTGTGTGAATATTTATGTAATTTTGACTTTCTGAAGGTTGTATTCTTCGGCTTTAGTTTGGGGCCAGGGGCGGACTGGCTATATGGGCAAACGGGCAAATGCTCGGTGGGTCGGTACCAAATGGGCCTGTCAGGTCGCGACCAAAGAAAAAAAAATTTCAACTTAAAAAAAAAGTGACAGCAGCAAGACACAAAGGCCCGAACACGTTTTTTTTTTTGTTTTTTTTTAAATTCTTATTACAATTAATTTTGTTTGAAATTCAACAAGAATATCAAAAAGAAAACAAAAATACACTATACACTGTACGTATCATCATTTGCAAAACGTTAGACCGTACTTTCTGCTATGCACGAGCGGCATGGATTGCTTTGATGTCTTCGAGGTTGTGTTTGGCCTACTCATTTTGCTGGTCGGCATGGGCCTTTGATGGCACTCCTATTTTTTTGCTCCTTCCCTCCCCCGTCTTTTAATGGTTCCAATGAAATTTAACCAAAAAGAGGGATGAGAGAGGTTAAGTTAGAAAACATTGATATAATGCAGCAAAAAAGATAATTAGCTCTTTAACAATACGTAATAGAAATTAACTTTAACACATACACACAGCCGCGAAATTGCAAGCCACCCAACTTATTCACAGCTCAATATGGGTACAAAGCTCTACTTTCTGCGATTTGAAAAGAAAAGTAAGTTTTTTTCTGTTTATTTTTAATAACATAGATCTAAAAATAATACACTTAGGGCTTACAAAAAAAATATTTTATTAAAAAATAAATCTAGATCTTAATCAATATTTATACTATTATAATTAACGGCAAACGTATGCTTAAAAATAAGAAGACTAGTCTTCGAGTCTGAAGATTAGTGAGAAATGCAGTATTTTCCGTAGCTGCGAAGCCCCAGCTGAGACCTACATATTTTGCCACACCCAGGGCAAACATAACCATTATCCGCAGGTGGTCAATTTAGATTTTCTTTTCGCCGTCTGCATTTGTCCTCGGGAGCAGACTTTCTTTTGGTCTCAAATGTGTATCATAGGCCTGCGTGAGTGACCTCAAGTTGTCTCGTTCTGAGGTCGCATGCAACCAAGGAAAGTTGACGCCTAAGCTGGTCTTTGAAGCGTTTCCGTGGGGCGCCTCTGTTACGTCGACAACCTTTTAGCTCACAAAAAAATAATGCCTTTGGCATTGGTTCGTCTTCCATACGGGATAAGTGCCCTACCCAGCGTAACTATCGGACTAAAAGAGGTCCCTCTAAACTGTCCATACAGGCGTTCGCAAGGACATCACTGTTTCTAGTGCGGTCTTGCCACCGTATGTCCATGATGGAGCGCAAGCATCTTTGGTGGAAGCGCTCAAAAAGTCTTAGATGTTTCCTGTATAGTGTCCATGTCTCGGAGCCATACAGAAGGGTTGAGAGAACCACCGCTAGGTAGACACTGATTTTTGTAGGCATTCGGAGCGTTTTGTTCCGCCAAACTCTAGCCTGAAGGAGTCCAAAACCGCTACTGGTCCTGGACAGACGGTTATCAACTTCCCTGAAAGTGAGGCGTCATTTGACACTATACTACCTAGATATGTGAAGTGGTCTACCACATTAAGGGGCTGTCCGTTTACGGTAATCCTTGGGGCTAAGTATGTTTTATTGGAACATGACTTCTGTTTTCACGAGGTTTATAGGTAGACCGAAATAGTATATAGATGCTTTCATGCAATCACTGCCTCATTTGACCCATTATTACGCCAAAGAAGATAGCTAATAGAGTAGGAGCAAGTACACAGCCCTGCTTCACGCCATTTTCTATTGGGAAGTGATCAGAAAGGGCACCATTGTGTCTTATCGGGCCTTTTTGTCCCACGTGAAGCTGCTTGAGAATGGATAGGGACGTAGATGGGCATCCCAGCCTGACTAAAATCCTCCACAAACCATCGAGACTGACTGTGTCGAAAGCCTTGGTGAGGTCCACATAGGCAGCGTATAGGTTTAAGTTCTGCACTTTGCATTTTTCTTGTAATTGTCGCAGAACAAATATCATGTCAGATGTACCTCTACCGGCTCTGAAACCACATTGGCTTTCAGATAAGACCTCGTTCACTAAAGAGCGGGTTAGTCGGTCGAGCATCTAAGTATGAAGTCATTAATGATCAAAATTATTACAATAATTACAATAATTTATATAGCGCTGTCACATCCGATATTTAATGAAAGGAGTTTTATATTTTAAATAATGGGCCATGGTATATTCATACACAAATCGCGTTTTTGATAATGTACTAGGAGTAAGCAAGAGCTTTTAACATTAAGTGCGTTTCTAACCGTTCTGCTTTCTCTTATCTTTTAATGGAATGGGTGGCTGAGTCAGCCAGGAAAACCAATGATTTAACATATTTTAAGTCACAGATCAACATACAGGACTAGATTGACACATGAAATGCGTAAGACGTAACAATCTTATTTTTTGAAGAAACGTCTGTAATCTATAAGTAATACCATATGGTAATACCAAAAAGCTTCAAACTCATTAGGCTGCTATTGTATTGTTTATAGTTTTCAGACTACATATATGTATAAATAGATACATTATGTAATCCTACGAATGCAAACATCCAGTTTTCGATGCGTTATCGAACTTTATATATTTTCTAGAGAATTAGGCTTACGCCTATAATATAACACATAGGCTTAGTCGGGAGGGGAGAGTCTTAAAACCATCACTTGCCTCAGACCTCATTGTCTGAAAGGGAAACTTTACTTACTGCCCCAGTGCAGCCAACTTAAGCAAAAAACTACAGTCACCAAATTTCATGAGCGTAGCCCAAAGGGTTTTTGTGGTTTCCCATCCCCCTCCAATACAAAAACTAAAGCATTTTACCATTTTCTACCAGTCGCAGGACTCCATTGAATAGCAGATTTGGTTTTTGAATTTTTTTAGCGGAAGTGTAGCAGGCTAATTGCACTGTAGTTACCTCAGAATATGCATTTTTAAAGTTTAAAATAACGGAAATAATGCTTGGTTCCGGGGCTTCGCCCCGGACCTCACTGAGGGCAGCTCACAGCGCTCCCCTGGACTCCCTAGCTGCCCTTTGGCGGTGTGTACTGTATGTCCACTAATTATAGGAAGAGAGTATTCTAGGGTAGAAAAAAACGTTTGAAAGAATGAAAGGTCAGAATGTAATGAAGATTAATTATATATACACACACACACTAATATATATAGATACTGTTTCTGTAGCTGGAGAGACTATTGAAATTGTGCAAACCTTTAAATACCTTGGTACTATCCTAGACAATAAACTAAATTTTAGTGCAAATACTGATTATATCAGCAAAAAAGGGCAGCAAAGATTACGATTACTAAGAAAACTGTCCTCGTTTAATGTTAGCGAAAAGGCTTTGGCTATGTTTTATCACGCTTACATCTGCAATATTTTAAGTTTCAATATCACTGCCTGGTATGGCAATCTGAGCATTAAAAATAAAAATAAACTTTATAGAATCGTAAATGCTGCTGGCAAAATCATTGGCAAAAAACAAACCCCATTTGGGCAGTTGTTTGAGACAAACATCTATAAAAAAGCTAACAAGATCCTCGAAATAAAGAATCAACCTTTGTGTCAGGATTTTGTGATTTTACCATCACAAAAGAGATACAAGACACCGATAGCAAAGACAAACAGACACAAAAACTCTTTTGTTTACCTGGCAATCAAATCATTAAATAAGAACAATCTGATATAAACTTTGTCACATGTAAATTATGAGTGAGTCTGGTGTGAATGTACACTTTGGTTTCTTATAGTTATAATGTTTTTTGTTTGGTGTAATGCACAAATTGTAAGACAAATTTCCTTACGGATAATAAAGATTAGTATTATTATATATATATATATATATATATATATATATATATATATATATATATATATATATATATATATATATATATATATATAAATTGCGGAGTGGGGTTAAAATCCTCCCCCCCCACCGAATATATATGACATGCCATTTGTGGGCCGGTTTATATGGAAATGCCCGGGCCAATTTTGATACCCAGTCCGCCCCTGGTTGGGGCAATGTTTCCTCTTTAGTTTTGCTTATTCCAGTTGTCTATATACTTCAGTTTCTCTTTGAATACTGGACTTGTCATCGCAAGATCTAGTTAGGGGGAGAAGGGGTATGTTGTGCACGCGTGAAGTTTTCTTTGCATTTAATATTGGTGTTTTAGCGCAGTGATGCTAAACCTATTTCGACCTGCGGGCCATTTTAGCTTTCGACACGCGTGTCGCGGGCCACATCAACAAAAAGGTAAAAAAAAAAAAAAATGAAACCAAAATTCACCTGAAACGATTTAAAACTATTGGATACAGTACTTACATTAATTTAATGGGATATTTAAAGTATATCATTTTTTACGCGTCTATCAATGGCTTCATTTCACTACTTAAAATGTGAGCAACATTTTAGTTAACTTTATCACCAACTTATTTTCTTATCTCTTTTTGGTAAATATTCCCATCGACCCTCTTGGCGTAGTTTAACCAATCTTTTATACGCGGCTCAAACCAAGAAGGCCTTCATATTTGTTTTATATTGCCGCTGTATATGTTGTTGTTTCTGAGACAGTCAGACTATTTAGACAAAACAATTATGTTGACTTATGTTCCACAAAAAGATCCGTTCACTTTTTTCTGGTAGACTCTAGATTCAGAGTTCCATTTCATAAACTCATAAACGCACAATCGTTATATGTCATGGTGACCAATCCATCAGAGAAACAAGTGAGGGCCCTAACGAAGGTAAAGATACATTTTCAACTTTTTTGAAGGGAGGAGGATTTTCTACTTTTTTTGACGACGTTTCGGCGGGCCGGATGGAACCACGTGGCGCGCCGGTTCTGGCCCGCGGGCCGTACTTTGGGCATCACTGTTTTAGCGTATAGGAAGTATTTTCTTTTAGGTGCGTTTTGTTGCCTATAATCTTATCTTATATAATACAGACGTTACTTCAAAAAAGAAGATGATTACGTCCTACGCGTCATGCATTTAGTGATGCATATTAACCAATGACTTAAATTCTGCCAAGTCACTGGTTTTCCTGGCTAGCTCAGGCAACCCATTCCATACTCTAATAGCACTAGAGAATTAGGAGTATTTGTACAAATTTGTCCTAGCATATGGGACGAGGAATGTGCCTTTATCTTTGTGTCTTTCATAGTATTTTATTAAATTTTGTTTTTGTATTTGAAGATTATGGTTCAGTGTTTTATGTATAATTGCTACTTTACTTTTGAGTCTTCTGTCCTGAAGGCTTTTTAAATTTAGTGATTTTACTAAAGGTGTTACTCTAGTCAAATGTGAATATTCGTTTGTTATGAATCTCACTGCTCTATTTTGTGTCTGTTCCAATTTCTTAATGTTTTCTTGAGTTGAGGGGTCCCAAACGGAGGATGCATATTCTATTATTGGCCTTACCAAGGTTAAATAACATTTTAGTTGTATGTTCTTATTTATTGTGTATGTGTGTGTTTACGTCATCCTTAGTTCCCGCAAGAGAGAGTGAGAGCTTCTTTTGTTGGCTGGTTAGCTTAGTTTTCTGTTTACCCATTGTACGTAAGTACATAGTTTTATTAAGGAGGATGATCTTTCGGTACGGGTGTCACTATTGAAAAGTTCGTTGTTGTAGCGGCATTGCAAGATTTAGGTTTTCTTTTCGTTTCAGGGTGTTATGCTTGGGCTATGGGAAAGATTGCCGCCTTTCCGCCCTTGGAGCCGATCGTAACTATCGTTGTTGAAGTGTAGGAAGTTGTTGGTCTTTAGGGCGTTGCGAACCCTGCTTGACTGTGACACAGGATTTTAAGGTGTGCAATAGCTATTGTAAATAATTTGATTATGGGTACTTGCTTTTGTAAATACCATTAAGACTTCATCATTTTTATCATTATACTTTATCTGTTCATTAAAGTGTTAAATTTCCGCTTGGGTTGTTACTAATGTCAGTTCACTTATAGTTAACATTAATAGTGTTCGGGTTGAACAATTGCCGTTCATTTACTAAATGTTTAGTTGAATAACATTTATTCGGTGCTCGTAGTTCGGTATGTTATTACCTGTTGGTTCTTGCTTTATACTGTTCAGGGTGGGGATACGGGACCGTAATATCATACCTTATCCAAACGACTAACCTACCTGATAATTGTCATGTTTTTCCATAAATTTTACCTTTAGTACATAACGGAGGATCACTAAATCCAGCACATCCTCTGTCACACAATCCAGTATTTCTGTCACATGTTGAATCAAAACATTGTTTTCTGCATGTATTAGTACAGTTTACACCCCAGGTGCCTTTTGTACATTCTAGAGGAAAAAAAAAGACTGACAACTTCAGATGATGACTTTTTTTTTTCTAATTTTGTTTGACAAAATTAAATATGTGACTAATTGGGTAAAGACCGCTTAATTGTTTTATACATATACATATGTATGTCTATAAGCATCACACACAGGCTAGGCCCATTTTATGTTACTGATTATTATGGCCGGAACATCACTTCTTTTTTTAAACTTACAATAAACTCGCCACATTTTTATCATCCATAGCAAATACTCTAGATGTTGATTTTTTTTTGTATCTTCCACAATATTTGTTTTAAAAGGAACATCAAAGGTTAAATCAGATTTTAAATAACTTTTAGTCATTTTTTTCGATCTTAACGTGACGGACAGACAGTCAGACAGACAAGACGCACACAAGTAAGCAGCTTTTATCCTGATGGGGGCACTAAACAAAAAAAATCTGATTATTTAATTATTTATTTGAGGAAACTATATTTCTATCACTTGACCCGGCCGTCACGCTTCTGCATTAAAGTCGCCGCATAGAGAATCGATTTAAAAAAAAAGTTCATGACATTTACATACTACATTCATTCCTAGCCTTTATAAACAAACATAAATGTTTTCTTTTAATTTTTGTAGCAAGTCTACCAGAAAAAAAAGTTAACTAATATTTATAATTGATGTGAACATTTCTTGTACATTTTTTTTTTATAAATATATTTAACTAAGTGATAATAAACATAATTTAACTCGTCCCGAGACATGACGTTAAACTGCGCTCCTCTTTCCTTAGCACTTTTGGAGCTCAAAAGTGCCCTACTTCTTTTCTATCATTGTGTCTGCCTCCTCTTTTCCTAAGTCTGCCTTCATTGATCATCACACTGTCTCCTTAACTTTAAATTCTCACTACGTCCTAGACCAGTCCGTTTGCCGTGGACCGCGACGGGTAAGGGGGGATAAAGAGATCCTGGTGTTTGAGTGGTGGCTATCTGAGGATAAACCACAACAACACAATACTTTGGCTCCAAGTTCCCCTAGACCTGAGACCCAGATGGCCCGCTCTGGGTCAACCGGCTGGTCATGCCGAGCTACCAGCATAGGTCGTCGACCTATGCTGGAGGGCGGTGGCTGGAGGGTCAATCAGGGAGCTGCTGTATCGGACACATGTCCGATGTAGCAGCTGACTGAGTATAGCACCTGTGTAGCCCTGGCGGGCTCATTCTGGACATCCGAATGGCCCGTCCCCTTGTTGGACTCGATGGCGGGTGGGGAGCACAGGTGCCGAATTAACCAAAATATATATGGACAAAAAAACACACACAAAACTACTTGCCCCAGACCTATGTCTGGGCAAGAAACGACGAATTGACGATAAAAAAGAGGAGGTCCCAAAAAGCTGTGCCACCTGGCCATCATTTCTGGTGGTTAGATGCACAGAGGAGGGAAAAAGCCTGACCAAGTTGAGCCCTTTTATTATCCATAAGGGACTCAAGTCAGTAGTGGGAGAGCCCAAGAGTGTGTCTAAGCTACACAAAACAATGGAACTCCTTGTAGAAGTAGACAGCAAGACACACTCTGATGGGCTTTTAAGATGCAGAAGACTCTGTGATCTCCAAGTGGAAATCATGCCACACAAGAGTCTGAACACCAGCAGAGGTGTAATCAGCTCTAGGGACCTACTGGAATGTTCCGAGAAGGAAATAGTGGAGGGCATTGAAGGAGTCACCCATGCCCGGCGCATTACCAGGCGCAGGGAGGGTGAGGAGGTCAAAACCGCCACTATTATCCTCACATTCGGAACTAGGACACCGCCAGAGTATGTGAAGGCAGGATACCTACGAGTTCCAGTGAGGCCCTACATACCTAACCCCATGAGGTGCTTCAAGTGCCAGGGTTATGGACACGGCGCGGCAGTCTGTAAGAGGAACAATGTGTGTGCCAGATGTGCTGGAGAGGGTCATGAGGACAAGGGCTGCACAGCCCAGTTCAAATGCCCAAACTGTCAAACTGGCCACTCAGCCTACTCCAAGGACTGCCCTGTGTGGAAACAGGAGGTTGCCGTGCAGGAGTACAAGGCAAGAAACGGATGTACCTTTAGCCAGGCGAAATCGGCTGTACTGGCCCTACCCAAGGGCCAATTCGGCTTGACAAAGACCTACGCCCAGGCTGTTGCTAAGAAAGGAAGATCCATAGCCACACAGACGGACACATTGACCCCACCACCCCCTCCTCCTCCCCCAACTCAGAAGAAAACACCGCCAAAGAACACACCTCTGAAGAAACAAGAAAGCCCTGTTGTCATGCTAAAGAACAGGTTCTCTGTGCTCGCTGATGAGAGCATGGAGACTGAGCAGCATGTCAAAACCAATACTCCGGGAGAACCCGGAGACATCATGTCTGACACAGGTTCTCCTCAGAGAACCCAGCCAGACACCCCAACCTCTACTGAGTTAGAGGTTGACCAACTCCCTAAGGGGAGAAATCAAAGCGGAGAGGATGCCCGAGGTGAGAGAGGAGGAAATAACCTCCGCTCTAACCAGAGGGATCTCCCCTCTCCAGAGAGAAAGACTTCCCCCAAAAGGGGTTGTCCTCCTCTCCATCCAAACCCAAGAATAAAAATACCAAGGTCACTGGAATAAAGGGAAACCCCTCCGGGGGCCTCCCAAGGCCAAATAGCTCCAAGTAGGTCATCTAGAATAAGCCATGGATTCCAGAATTGTACAGTGGAATTGTAGAGGCCTCAAGGCCAATTACGAGGAAATGCAGCTACTGATGGACTCTGAGACTCCTGTAGCTGTCTGCTTACAGGAAACATTTCTAAAAGATTGCATCAGCTTCCGAAGCTACCGTGCTTACACCAAGAATGTTGAGGATGCAGAGAGAGCATCAGGTGGAGTCTGTATCCTTGTGAAGGATAGCATCCCCCATGAGAGGGTAGAACTACAGACCACACTACAGGCCGTAGCAGCTAGGATAACCCTTCACAAGGTTATCACTTGCTGCAGCCTGTATCTACCACCAGGCGCTCCATTAAACCGAACAGACATGGAGGACCTATTGAAACAACTCCCCCGGCCTTATTTAATCCTTGGGGATTTCAATGCCCATAACACCATGTGGGGATCCAACAATACCGACACAAGAGGTCGTATGCTGGAGGATATCTTCCTCCAACATGATTTATGCATACTTAATGATGCATCACCGACCTACTTGCACCCAGGAACTGGATCATTCACATGCATTGACCTCACCGTATGCGTCCCCGGACTTCTGGACGATTTTAAATGGTCAGTTAGCAATGATCTACGGGGAAGTGATCACTTCCCAATCATCATTACTAACAATCTCCCTTCATTGGGACGACCTCAGCGGTGGAAACTGAATAAGGCCGATTGGGAACAATTCCAAAAAAGATGCTCTGAGGATATCACAGAAAATATCCTCCATGAACAGAACCCAGCTGATACCTTTGCTAGCAAGCTACTAAGTATAGCCAGGAAAGTTGTACCCCTAACCTCTGCAAATCCAAAACGGCCTAGCAAACCATGGTTTGATACAGCTTGCAAAAGTGCTATTGGTGATAGGAAAAAACGACTGGCTGCATTTATAAAGAATCCTTCCCAGGAAAACCTAAAGCTATTCAGGATAGCTAGAGCAAAGGCTAGACAAACCATACGGTCAGCCAAAAGGAATTCCTGGAGAAGTTTTGTCGGCAGACTGGATGCCAAAACTTCTGCTAGAGCGGTTTGGAAGGCAGTAAGGCGAATCAAAGGGAAAGAATCAAATGCAATAGGGCATTTGAAAAACCAAGGACGAACTGTCACGTCCCCCAGAGAAATAGCTGACTGCCTTGCATCCTCAATAGTAGAAAAATCATCCACTGCACACTACACGCCAGAGTTCCAAAAAGTCAAAACCAGGGAGGAAAGACACCCCATTGATTTCAGGTCAGAGAACAATGAAGACTACAACAAACCGTTCTCGCTTGAGGAACTGAGGGAATCGCTGAACAAGTCACATGACACAGCGCCTGGAGAAGACGAAATCCATTACCAGTTCCTCAAGCACCTTCCCGAACCCTCATTGGCAGTCCTGCTAGGGGTCTATAACTGTGTGTGGCAAACAGGCGCTTTCCCAAACAGCTGGAGGAAAGCCACAGTTATACCGATACCTAAACCGGGAAGAGACGGCTCTGACCCAGCTAACTATCGACCAATAGCACTAACAAGCTGCATCTGCAAAACCATGGAAAGAATGATTAACAGTAGGCTGGTCTGGTACCTGGAAAGGAATAAAGTGATCTCAAACTACCAGTGCGGATTCCGGCAGGGGCGGACAACAACTGACCACCTGGTAAGGCTGGAAGCTTATATTAGAAATGCATTACTCAGAAGAGAACATCTAGTAGCTGTATTCTTCGATATAGAAAAGGCCTATGACACAACCTGGAAACATGGCATTCTACGTGACCTGGCGCTTATGGGGCTTAAGGGACACCTCCCCCGTTTTGTGGAGGAATTCCTGAAAGATCGAAAATTTCAGGTTCGAGTGGGCAACTCCGCTTCTGACACTCATGACCAGGAAATGGGTGTACCCCAGGGCAGCATTCTGTCAGTCACCCTGTTCAACATTAAAATAAATAGCATTGTCACAGATTACATTATAGAATTGTTTGTACATTTCACTTTTGAAAGTAATATAAGCCCTCGACATGAGTCTCGGGATTTAATCCTCAAATTTAGACACTTGACATTCAAGTCAGGATTTACCCAAGGGACGTAATTAGTATGTTTGAAATCTATTGGTTGATTTGAATTTAAACAAAGACATTTTTGAAAAGAGTTAGCGCCAAAAGAATTGGCGGTAGTAAGAAAGAAAAGTCAGTCGATAAAATAATGTTCTTGTAGCTAGTCACTTTTCTAAGAGCTCTGATCTAAAGCCTTTGTAATATGTTCCATGCTCATTGATTTGTAATTTGTACATAAACTGTACTTACGTTGTGTTTAAATAAAGTTCCAGAGTTTTGTATTATCAAAGAATCGTCAATTGTGATTCTAGATCTTCATTTTTTGTTAACTATTGAATTCAAATAAAATCCCCGGCATCACAACACATCGTGACATCTTGCATCATGTATGTTGTGACATAATTGGCACTCTCCGACTAATAAAAGTTCATGGACAACTTCTAACGAAATTTATTCAAGATCTGGGACCAATTTCTAAACTCTTCAAAGGAACTTCATTCTTATTTAACGGAGGACAGAATTTCTGTGTTTAACAGGTCAGTTGGTTATCGATAATTCTTTTATAAAGATTTTCGTTAGAGTTACGTCTAACTCACGAAATCTATTATTATATGTAATTGGCAAAAGGAATAAGACCAATATACATAATAACTGGCATTATTAAAAGACCAGTAAATCAAATAACTGGCATTATAAAAAAGACCAGTAAAGTAAATAACTGGCATTATAAAAAAGACCAGTAAAGCAAATAACTGGCAATATAAAAGACCAGTAAAGCAAATAACTGGCAGTATAAAGAAGACCAGATTTAACCAACTGTTAAACCAGTAAAAAGTACATCGGCTCAATAGATCTATATATTCAATCATACGACTCCAGTAACTACAAGTCTACTGTCAAGAATTTATTAGCAAATTGAGGCTTCAAGAACTTTGTCACTAGATCTATATTATTATTATATCTGAGATAAAGCCAAAATCCAGATATCGTACATTTTGCTCCAATACAAGAAACTAAAAAAAAAAAAAATTAAATATGGCTTCCAGTTCTAGAACACAACGATTCTTCGAATTGTTCGAATTAGCCAAAGAAAAGCATATCCCAAAGCCAGACCAGTGGCAGTGGGCAGAGAAACAAGAAGAAAAAGAATACCAAGAGCAAGAATCTGAAAAACGCATGCAATTAGAAGAAAAAAAATTGCAAGACGCCGAAAAACAAAGGCAAGACGCCGAAAAACAAAGGCAAGAATCTGAAAAACAAAGGCAAGAATCTGAAAAACGCATGCAATTAGAAGAAAAAAAATTACAAGACGCCGAAAAACAAAGGCAAGACGCCGAAAAGCAAAGACAACATGAAAAAGAAAAAATGGAATTCGAAAGGCAAAATAAAGAAAATAAAGAAAGCATTCCAATTCAAGGTCACTCAAATATGTTTGACAAATACAGATTAATGAACAAAATATCGGCTTTCAACGAAAACATTGACAATATGGACTCGTATCTCATAAGATTTGAAGAAATAGCTACAACATCCGGTCTACCTGAAGCACATTGGTCGAGCTCACTCCTCACCCTTTTGACTGGCAAAGCTGTCAACATTTGCTCACAACTGTCCATAAATGAACGCAGCACTTACTCTGATATCAAGGAAGCTCTACTGCGCCAATACGGAGCAACTTCAGCCAACTATAGAAAGAAATTCTATCATGAAAGGCCACAGCAAAATGATGATCCTCAAATTTTTGTAGCTAATATGTCAATGTGGTTTGATAGATGGGTATCCATGGCAAAAATAGAAGAAAGTTACCAAGCTCTTCGTCAACATATTATTATCGACAACATCACCCATGCTCACTCAGAAGATATTCAATCCTACATTATAGAGAGAAATCCTACTGATATACAGACATTAACCAAGATCATCAGACAATATAGAGCAGCCTATCCAAACAAAT
This sequence comes from Biomphalaria glabrata, assembly GCF_947242115.1. Taxonomy (NCBI): domain Eukaryota; kingdom Metazoa; phylum Mollusca; class Gastropoda; family Planorbidae; genus Biomphalaria; species Biomphalaria glabrata. Next base: position 9,797,812 of record NC_074715.1, read on the forward strand.
CAGTCAAACCATCTGTTGAAGAAAATTTTGTCTGCTTTGCTCAAGACAAAAATGCAAGATATAAGTCAGATGACAAAGTCAAATGCAACAAATGTCATAAACTAGGGCATTTCACGTCTCAATGCCGCAGCAGAACCACAGAATGTTCATTTTGCCATAAAAAGGGTCACCAAAATCATGAATGTTGGAAAAAACAGGCAGTCTCCAAAAATCAAAATTTTGATAGACCCACATCACCAACTCAAAGATACAGCAATAGAGAGCAATACAATCTCAACAAAGCACCTGGAAACAATAAACCAGATAACAACAAACCTCGCTACAGAAGTCATTCACAGGACTCCAGACCACAATATATGCCAAACAGAAGCTCATATAACAGAAGCTATTACAATGAGCACTCAACTATGACAGTCATTGCAAAGTCCAATGGTCTCAAATTTTATCCAGGCTTTGTAGGAGACAAGAAGGTGGAAGTTCTTCGTGACACCGGAAGCACGTCCACATTAGTACATGAACGCTTCGTACACGCAAACCGTTTCACAGGCTACCACGTCCAAGCCACTGCATTCAACGGAACTGTCAGCAAGTTACCTGAAGCCATCATTTATGTTACTACACCATTCTTCAGTGGTCAAACAAAAGCATTAGTAACACCCAATCTACCAGTGGACCTAATCATTGGAAACATAGAAGGAGTTAAAGAATGCACTCCTCAAGAACTTACTGAATGGACAAATGCCATACAACAAGGTCAAAAATGTTTGGCAGTAATGACAAGATCCATGTCCAGACAACAAGAACATTTGGCACCTGAACAAGTTAGCCAAAATAATCACATGGCTACCTCAGTTACTCAAGTTATGCAGAATGCAACAGAACCAGTTACTAGTCCAGTAGCCAGCAACAATCAAGAACATTCAACATGGACACCCCCAGTTACATCAAGCCCATCCCTACCGGTCATAAGTCCACCTCCAATTCCCGAATGTCCATTGTTGAACTTTGAAGAACAAGACGACATGCCCAGAGTCTTTAACAATGATACAAGAACTCTAACTGGCCAAACTGAAGTCCATCAAGACAAGTCATATTTCACACATGATGACTTCAAAGAAGAACAGAAACGAGATCCAACATTGCGAATACTTTATCAGAAGGCTCAAGCAAACAAACAGCTGAATCTACCAAATAAACCATATTTTCAAGATGGCCTCCTGGTGAAAAATGCCATGCATAAAGACAATTCCATTCAGCAAATAATAGTGCCACAGAAATACAGGAAAGAAATACTGGCAACAGGACATAACATTCCACACGCCAGCCATATGGGTGTAGTCAAAACTAAAGCCAGAATCCTCAAAGAATTTTATTGGCCAAGTATCATTAAAGACGTCAAGAAATACGTGAAGTCATGTCATATTTGCCAAGTCAAAGGACCTAAGAACAACAAATCACAGGCACCTATTCAAGATATGGAATTGACAGACAAGCCATTCCAAAAAGTCTCAGTTGATTTGATTGGTCCTATGCCAGTAGCTTCAGCAAGAAACCATCGATATGTCCTGACATTGATTGACACATGTACAAGATGGACAGAAGCAGTACCTCTAGTCAACATTACAGCGCTTGACATCACCAGAGCTTTGTCAGAGATATTTTCCAGAATTGGTTTCCCAGAAGTTATCCTCTCTGACAGAGGCACACAGTTCACAGCTGACATTACCAAAGACTTCATGAACATGTACCACATCAAGATGAAGTTCACAACGCCCTATCATCCCCAAAGCAACGGGCTTTGCGAACGATTCAACTGTACTTTGAAGAGGTGCATCTCGAAAATAGCACACGACAATCCGCAGAATTGGGACTTATTGCTACCAGCAGCTCTGTTTGCATACAGAGAAAGTCCTCAAGAAACCACAGGATTCTCACCTTTCGAGATGGTTTATGGCGCCAACCCTCGAGGACCGATGGCAATCCTCAAAGAAGCTATTATTCGCCAAAACTCAATCTCATCAGAAACCAAGACAGCGTTTCAACATGTGCAAGATACCAGAAACATAGTCATATCTGCATGTGAAAAAGCAAATGAAGCCACAGCCATAGCAAACTCCAATACCAGAATGAGAGTCAATAGAAACAGAACACTGAAACAATTTGAACCAGGAGATCAAGTATGTCTGCTACTACCAGACAAAAGCAACAGACTATTCATCAAATGGCAAGGTCCATTCTCCATACTCAGAAAGATAACAGATGTTGACTATGAGATAGACATACGCAACAAAAAGAAAATCTATCACGTCAACATGTTACAAAAATATAACACAATAACAGAAGGTACCACAAGCCCAGAACAAAATGAAAGAGCCATATCATGTCTTGCAGTCATACCAGAAGAAGATGAAAATGACACGTCCGAATTTGACGACATCGACATGCCACAAACAACTACCAAACAAACTGAATTTTGGCAAGACATCAAACTCAATTCAATGACACCGCAAAAACAGAAAGAACTGACTACCATTCTCAAAGAAAATTCAGACATATTTACAGATGTTCCAGGCAAAACGTCAATTGCGGAACACAATATAATACTTACTGATTCCAAGCCTACAAAAGCAAGACCTTACCCATTACCAGTACACTACAGAGACTTTCTTAAACAAGAAATTAACCAACTATTAGAGCAAGGAGTCATTGAACATTCCAACTCTCCATATGCTGCACCAATAGTTCTTGTCAAACGAAAGCAAACGACAACTCCAAGAATGTGTGTCGACTTCAGACAGTTGAACAAAATAACCCAACTCGACTCATATCCTATGCCAAATCCTGAAGATCTTATGACCAAGTTTTCAGAGGCAAAGTTCTTCACCAAAATAGACCTATCCAGAGGTTATTACCAAATACCAGTCAGACAAGAATGCAAACAGTTTACGGCATTCACCACAGCTTATGGACTATTCCATTTCAACTTCATGCCATTTGGTCTAGTCAACGCCAGCAGCACCTTTAATAGAGCCATTCACAGCATACTAGGCAATCGCTCTGACACAGTGTCATATATAGATGACATTTGCATATTCCATAAGACATGGAACGAACATATCAAAGGACTACAAGAAGTTTTCAGCATACTGAAACAACATGGTTTTACCATAAAGCCTAGTAAGGTAGAACTAGCCATGTCAGAAATATCCTTCCTGGGTTATAAAGTCAGCTACAATTCGCTGAGACCTCAAGAGAACATTATTCAACGCATACTAGACATCAAAGTCCCCACCAGTAAAAAGCAAGTGAGAAGTATTTTGGGTCTGTGTAATTTCTACAGACATTTCATACCAGGTTACACAGCACTCATAGCTCCATTGATCGAACTCACTAAGAAAGGACAACCAACGAAGATTCCATGGTCTACAAAGTTACATACCACTATTGAGAACATTAAAGCGGAATTCTCAAGAGACACTATTCTCAAACTTCCGAATCCAGAGAAGCAATTTTACCTCGCCACAGATGCTTCATCTTCAGCTATAGGTGCATGCCTAATGCAGAAACACCAAGACACTTCACAGAAATGCCAAGAGACTTTGCACCCAGTATTTTTCATCAGCAGGAAGTTGTCACCAGCTGAAACCAGATACTCAACCATCGAACGTGAATGTCTAGCCATTGTATGGGCCATAGCCAAGTTCTCCAGATATCTACTAGGTGCTCATTTCACACTCCTAACTGATCATGCACCACTAGCATTTCTGAACTCAAAGAAGTTAGCGAACAGTCGTTTAACTCGTTGGAGTCTACAACTCACAGACTACCAATTTGAGGTCAAGACAATTCCTGGACGTGAGAATGTCTTCGCTGACACACTTTCCAGATGTATTTAAGTCTTAACATAATTGTATATACATTTTTATTCCACAGGTGTAGTATATCAGTTTTATAATGTCATATTTTAATTTCATCATGAAGCTTCATAACTTATTCAATTCAATATTTAATTTATCCAAGTATTATTCTTTGTACAACTTTTGATATTATTCATGACAAGCATTGTCTCATTTTCATAACCACTTGTATAGTGAAACAGGTGTTCAAAGTCATCTATAATTTTATTCACTGCATTTACATTTTTTTATTATTGTTGTCATCTCCAAGTTGACTTTATTTTGTCATATGTTACCTCAACCATTTTTCTATAATTTCATGTATGGTATTTTGTGTATATTTAAATTTTAATACATATGAGCATTTCTATTACCATACAAATGCTAAATGGAGAGGGGGGTAATATGTCACAGATTACATTATAGAATTGTTTGTACATTTCACTTTTGAAAGTAATATAAGCCCTCGACATGAGTCTCGGGATTTAATCCTCAAATTTAGACACTTGACATTCAAGTCAGGATTTACCCAAGGGACGTAATTAGTATGTTTGAAATCTATTGGTTGATTTGAATTTAAACAAAGACATTTTTGAAAAGAGTTAGCGCCAAAAGAATTGGCGGTAGTAAGAAAGAAAAGTCAGTCGATAAAATAATGTTCTTGTAGCTAGTCACTTTTCTAAGAGCTCTGATCTAAAGCCTTTGTAATATGTTCCATGCTCATTGATTTGTAATTTGTACATAAACTGTACTTACGTTGTGTTTAAATAAAGTTCCAGAGTTTTGTATTATCAAAGAATCGTCAATTGTGATTCTAGATCTTCATTTTTTGTTAACTATTGAATTCAAATAAAATCCCCGGCATCACAACACATCGTGACATCTTGCATCATGTATGTTGTGACAAGCATCATAAATGCGCTGTCCCCTGGCATAGAGTGCTCTTTGTATGTTGATGACTTTGTCATTCTTACTTATGGGAAAAACATGAACACCTTAGAAAGGAAATTACAGTTATGTTTAAACAAAATTCAGGGTTGGGCAAACTATAATGGTTTCAAATTCTCAGACTCCAAAACAGTTAGTATGCATTTTTGTAATCTAAGGGGACTCCACCCAGACCCTGAACTATTTATACACAAAAAGAAGATCCCTGTCGTGAAAACTACAAAATTTTTAGGCCTCACCTTAGATTCCAAATTTAATTTTCTCCCCCACATTAAGGAACTTAAGAAGAAATGCCAAAAGTCATTAAACATACTAAGAGTACTCAGCCATACGGACTGGGGAGCTGACAGAGATACCTTGCTGCTGCTCTATCGGAGTCTAATTCGATCCAAGCTAGACTACGGATCCATAATATATGGAGCAGCAAGGAAGTCGTACCTAAAAATACTGGAACCAATACAAAATGCTGCCCTGCGTCTCTGTCTCGGCGCTTTTCGTACATCACCTATCCCAAGTCTCCATGTGGAGGCTGGAGAACTCCCCATGGATATAAGAATGAAAAAGCTTGCAATGCAGTATATAGTCAAGCTAAAATCCAACCCCACGAACCCTGCTTTTGACTCCATATTTAACCCCACAGAGGTAGAATTATACAATCGAAGGCCTAACGTCATACAGCCGTTGGGCCTTCGAATGAGAGAACCCATCCAAAATTTAACCCCACCCATTGACCAAATCTCTAAAATAGAAACCCCTCAGAATCCTCCTTGGCTAATGAATAAACCCAAATTAAATTTATCCCTCCTTAATTTCAAAAAAGAAAATACAGACCCAAGCATACTACAAGTCCACTTTAGGGAACTGCAGGAGAGCTACGGAGATTGTGGCACCATCTACACAGACGGATCCAAAATGGAGGGAAAGGTCGCGTGTGCCTGCTCCTTTCGGAACAAAACAATCTCCCGTAGACTCCCCGATGGCTGCCCATCTTTACGGCCGAATTGCACGCAATATTGCTTGCACTTATGGCCGTAAAAGCATCAGAAAGGAGGAAATTTATGATCTGCTCCGACTCCAAATCTGCATTGCAAGCTTTGGGGCGGATGAAGACTGACATCCCATTGGTACATAAGAGCCTGAAGCTGTTGGACCTAATAACAGCCGACCGTAGGGATGTCACCTTCATCTGGGTCCCCTCCCATGTTGGCATTGAGGGAAACGAAGCCGCAGACAGAGAAGCAAAGAGAGCCCTAAATCATGCGGTGTCAGGAACCCAAATCCCCTACTCGGACCTGAGACAAAGTATTGCCTCTGCCACCTATCGAGAGTGGCAGAACCGATGGGAGGCTGAGACTCACAGTAAACTCAGGCAGATTGTGGCGGATGTCAGTTGGCGGCCCACATCTAAGGGTCTGACAAGGCGTGGTAGCACAACCATGTCCAGACTTAGGATTGGCCACACCTACATCACGCACTCTTTTGTACTGAAGAGAGAGGAGCCCCCACTTTGCGAGTACTGTGACTCTCGCCTCACCGTGGAACATATCCTCGTTGATTGCCCCAGATACCAGGATGTCAGGGCGAAACATTTTAGAGCCACTAATCTAAAAACACTATTTAATAATGTCGACCCTGGGAAGGTACTGGGCTTTATTCGGGAAGTGGGGCTATCTACGAAGATCTGATTTCTGAATTTGTGAACATGCACTATTTACATTAGATTTTTACCAAATATTTAAATTTTTACTACCTTTACTATTTTAACTGTGAATAGACCTTAATTTTAATTATATTACTGTATAGAATCTGGCCCTTGTTGTTTAGAGAGAGAGTAGTCCTTAAGGGACTGCAGGCACGACATGGCCTAAATTGTGCCGATGTGCCTCAAATCAACAAATCAAATCAACATAATTTAAAAAAATGCAATCATCTATCTTAATAATATATTGTAAACATAAACTTTTATGAAAAAAATCGCTTGAATAGTTAATTTTATAAACTAAACGTTTTTCTTTTAGAAAACAAACATTTATAGCATGTTTTATCAAGATTGATCCAACGGTTTTGATTTTTATTTGTCACTTATATACATACATACATACTTTCAATAGTCTTTAGGTGACATTTTATTGTGCATATTAGTGTAATTAAAGATGTCTTATTTATCTTAGAACTTTGGTACTATTTTATGTCGCGTATGTTCACTCTAATTAGTACATAACAACGGATATTAAAATTAATCAACTAAAATCTTGCTTAGAAGACACATTTATTTCCCTGGCAACTCCAGCCATCAAAGAGATCACATAAAATAATCCACATAATTGTATAACATACGACAAATATAATTTTATTAAACACAAAGCTAGCAATACTTAAATGCTTCAATACTTAAAACATAAAACACGTCTGTCTTCATTAAATTACATGGCGTAGACTGCCTCTGACTAAGTGGTCTGTTATCAAAAGGAGATTTTTCCCCACAAAGCAACTGTGGCCCCTTCATTTCTCCGTGCGAGATCATATTCTCCATAAATCAGCATATCTCGTGATCCACAACCATTGAATGCCACTAACTACCGAATGTGACACATACATAAATACATACATACATACTCCTTTATTTAAATTAAACCTTTTAGATATCGTTTTAAAAAATAATTACTACTAATTAATCGTAAATGTAAGGATTAAGTATATAAATATATAAATAATTATAATAATAATATAAATAATTTTTTAAAAAGTCTCTAAAATTAACATATAAGAAATGCTAATTCGTTAGTCAATTTTTTATTGTTAGCACTTTTGTGTATGTTTTAGTTGATAAGCATTCACAATATTGCGACAAGTGTTTACCTTTTGTACAAATTGGTGGGTCACTAAATCCAAAGCAGCCATTATTACACAGTCCATCATCAAAACGACACATGTCTGGGCAGCTTTCATTGCATTTGTTTTTACAGTGTACACCCCAGGTACCTTGCTTGCATTCTGGAATAAGTCAAAACCCAAAATATCTATTTTTTCAGCTTTTATTTTCTATCTGCTTAACTGTGTAAATATGTACATCAATAAGTCGATAACATTGTTATGCAAACCTGATATTGTTTGACGTTAAGAGTATAGGAGAAAATATTAATTAGGAGTATTGAAGTTGTGACTTATCCGAAATTTCCTTATGACACGACGGTACATTACAAAATTAGAAAGGAAATAGCTTAGAGACAGATTAATGGACAAGAGATCGATCGCAATAGTTGTTATGATAAGACGTGTTTTCTACATCTGACGATAGAGGACAATGCCCTTCTTTGTTGGAATCGCTAGTTCTATTTTACTTAATTTAAATTCATCTGTTGAGTATTTTTCAAAGTGTGTTCATTTAAGTATCATACCTAATAATTGGACCTCTCGACTGCAAACAGCAATGTCTCAAGATACAACAGACCTGCCACATCACCAGAAAATTCCTCGGTGGAAACTGATAAAGGCACTACGATGAATTTGTTTCCCTTTAACGAAACTCGACCCTGGCTTCGCCAGAGAATAAATACTCACTCTTTTACTCACTCTTTTATAATAATAATAATGAATTGTATTTTACGAAATAATGCATCAAAAGTACTACATTTCATACAGATATCTTGCAATTAAAAAAAAAAAGGTGTTGATCTCTATTGTAAAAAATGAGATATCAGAGTAACGTTGACTATCGTATATACACTTGTGCTTTGATATGTATTAAGCCACTCACCTATAAAAAATTCTACTTCACAGAGTAACACTGCCAAACTTTGATTTGTCAGCCAGTCTGTTAGTGAAAATTCCAACGCTTTCATAGGTGTAGTTTCCGTATCCAAAAGGCCATAGTAAGAACGAGAGTTCATTTTACCAGATTTGAATGTATCAAACAATTTTCCGCCTTTATCGAATCTTCTTATGGTGAATTGTCTGTAGTCGCCTGAAAATAAAAAAGGGCTACAGAAAGCATTTATTCTTTGTGTGGTCTTACGATAAGTTCTGCGTCTGTATTTCACCAGAAAATAGCTTATGAAAATATGTTTTGTACTTATCTATTATTAGTTTCAATCTTTTCTCACTATAAAGTGTAAAGGTGATTTATTCAGCTTGTTTTACCATATCGGTCAAGTGCAATTTATTTCTTTTGTTTGGAATACTGAATTAAATTAATTTCCAATAAAAAATTATCTATATGTTTATTTTAGTTTTATTAATTACTTTTTGTCTTGTAAAGATACTAATTGAGCACAATGTTAGCTAGATCTAACATTTAATGTATGAGTAGCGAACCAGGCCCTTGCGGAACTCGGGGTAGGGATGGAACAAGTAGCCCTCACACCAGTCCAAAAAGTCCAACACGCCGTTCCACAAAGGGGGTGTCACACGACGCTAGCAGTGTGCTGGTGCCTGCTTTAACTGGTCGTGGTCTAGGGTGATTCTGGAGGCCCGACTGTTGACGCTGGAACTTTGGTGGCTTTAGCACTGTCGCGATGTAGGTGTTTGTCTATAGAATTAACATATAACAACTAAACACCGGAATATAGTTAGAAAAACGTAGGCGTATCACTTTATTTACATCCAGTATAGAATCTTCCAAATAAAACGTTTACATACAGGTACATCAACAAAACTGGCGACTAAACTCAGATCTCTAATGACTATGAACAATATATTTCACTATAAGTTTCTCGTACAATCTTAGGAAGACTAGCAGAAGCGGGAAATACGACCGTCCGCTCTACAAAACATACGCTCACTATCCGTTCCTTTCCAGAGCAAAAAAACCTCCCACGTGGACTACACCGCAACACAGTGGTTACGTCCCCTTGCATCATCAGTGACGCATAACCTCAGTGGTTACGTCTACATGCATCATCGGTATCTGACCAGTGATGTCGTATGCCGCGCCAACTGCCCCTTTCCCCAAAATTTCCCAGGTCACCCCGCCCTCGTTATAGCCTAGGTCCCCTGGTCACGCGACAACAAAATAAACATTAAAGCACAAAAAAAAATACTTATTTCCCCTTACAATAATAAAATAAATCTAATTCAACTAATTAAAATATATTAAAAACATAAATAATTGCATTAGATCTCAAATATAAATAACAGTAAACAAACTTAAAACTTTCCACAATAACTAAGGCCATGGTAGTGGACTGCGGTTGTTCTGCTACACACACACAAACGGTTGTGGGCTCACAGCGGTTTGTGACAGGGGGCCGTCACCAGACCCGTGGCTGGAGTGGCGGTCCCTGCACATAACAGTGGCGGTTACAGTATAGGAATATGAGACAGGCTCCCCGCAGTCAGCTCTGTTCTCGTCCACTTGTCCAGGAACGGGGACGGAGCGCTGTGTACACGGCACGCCCGTTCTGGCCCAGTCAACCAGTACCACCTCATCGTGGTCGCCGCGTGAACACTCCGCTCTCAGGGAGTGGCCAAGGGTACTGGTTGCTTGCCGCTGATGAATGAGCAGCCGGCAAGTGTAAAAGGAATTCAAAGGGGTTATGTCCAGCCCCCCCCCCCCTGTGGGGCCCCGGGGCAACGGTTAGTAAGAGACTCACGGGTTCTCCGAAAAGCGGATAGGGTTGGTCGGGTTCTCCTGGAGCTCGGCTGATTCGCGGGTCTCTCTTTGGGCAAAGACTGGACTGACTGGCGCGGCCTTAGAGGGCTGCGTCGGGCGGACTGGTTGGCGTCCACGAGCTAGGCTCTATCAAGCCCGTTCCCTGGTGCGCTAGTGGAGGAATCCGCCGCGAACAATGGCAACTCTGACACTGGTAATATCGAGAAACGCGCGCCGCCCCACTCCTGCCTTGCAGGAAACTTATATGCCAAACTGTGGTGGTGATTGCTTTGGGCAGGTTTCTGCCTTGTCCTTAGTGGCGACATAAGTATAGGCCATGCACGCTGCTGCATTAGAGCAGTAACTAAGGCCACCAACGGCCTTAACCATACAACAATGATAGGCACAGACACAGAAAAAAGCGGGCACGAGCAGACCCGAACAGGCTCCGGACACGAAAAGTCAGCTACTAGTCGCCCCGCGACCTCGATGAGGGGGAATTTGTCAGGTCGTGAAAAGTTAGCTAAAATTTCTTCCACCAAAGACCTCTTCTCAACGAACACTGCATTCGTACCTCCTTCGGAGGTCCGATTCGAACAAGGTTGATGGAAGTTTGCCACAACCTCCTGCCGACCTAGATACACGGCAGGCAAATATGACTGGAAGCGAAATAGTGAAGGGAGCCTCCGGCCCCCAAACAACCCAAACTGACACTAGTGGGACCCAACCCACCTCAGGGACTAGGCCCATAAACTCTAGGCCCCTCCTGATCTTACAAATTAACATCTGTGGGGTAATCCCCAAGGTGTTAGAGCTCTCAAAACTCCTCCACGAAAGGGCAATAGACGTGGCTTTACTACAAGAGACACTAACTGGCAAACGTAATGCCAGCATAACCGGTTATACTGCATTTAAGTGTAAGTGCACAGACTGCCGGGGACTCATTACCTACGTACGCAACAATCTGGTTGCTACACAAGTCCCCGGTCCACGAGTGCATAGGCGAACCGACGCCATCACCCTTGAGGTACATAAACTTGGGCGTAAACTCACGGTAACTAATCTGTACACCCCCCCCCCCCAAGCACGAAATTAGTCTCGAATATGACTGTACCAATATCAATACTCACAACGTCATCGCAGGGGACTTTAACGCTAAGTCTCAACAGTGGGGCTACGATTCAAACGATTCATCGGGACATAAAGTCCACGAACTCCTTAATAACTCTAATTTATTCTGTCTGCAAAACAAACATACTTCCCCAACTTTATACCATACTGGAAATGGCAGCCAATCTAGACCAGACCTTACTCTAATTACAGCTAATTTAGAATCTCATACACAATTTCAAGTCTTAGACGACATTGGGGGCGACCATAGACCCATACTAGTAACAATTGCTATTTCAGAGGCCAGTGGTGTAACCCCAAAAGCTCCACGTAGGTGGAGTTACACCAAGGCGAACTGGCCAGCGTACGAGGCAGCAGTCGACACTGCCCTTATGAATCTAGCAGTGGAGGATAGGGACGTCGATACCATCTACAGCGAAATAACAGCAGCTATGTTGGGTGCGGCCAAGAGGTTTGTCCCGCGGACTTATCCTGGCGTAAGGCAGAAACGCGTGTGGTCTCAGGAATTGAATAAGCTGGTCCTGAGACGTAAGCGAGCCCGGAGACTTGCTGAACGGAAGGGTACCCCTGAAATCCAGCGGGAGTACAATCGGCTCTGCAGAGCCACGAGTGAACTGGCCCGACGCGTCCGGTCGGACCATTGGAACGCTGCCTGCGCCGGGATGGATCTTCGAGACTCCTCAAAAGCCTGGCGTCTTCTGCGAAACCTAGAGGCCAAAGATACAGCGCGAACGGCTGCCCCTCTATTGTCACCCGGAGGGCCGGTCTCGACTGTAGCCAAAATGGCCGGCTTGTTGAATCGACATTTTGCTAAAATCAGCAAGCCCGAAAAGAAGTCAGCCATGTCCAAAGCCCTCAACAAAGAACGTAAACAGCTCGAGAGGGAGCCAGATGAGCCTGAAAGCCAAGCAGAGTGCAACGCGCCCTTCTGTCGTGCTGAGCTGGACAGAGCGATAGCTAAGTCTAAAAACCGAAAAGCTCCGGGGCCAGATAAGGTTACCCCCGAGATGGTAAAACACCTTGGGGGCATTGCAAGAGGTAAACTCCTGGAGTTTATGAATCGAACCTTGGCAGAGTCCAGACTGCCCGGGGCCTGGAAGAGTGCTGTCATTGAGCCAGTCCTTAAGAAGGGAAAAGACGCGACTAACGTGGAGTCCTACAGACCCATTTCACTAACCTCAACCCTCGGCAAAGTTGCTGAGCGAATGGTTAACGAGCGGCTAGTTTGGTGCTTTGAGAGTGCCGGTATCCTGGCGCCAGAACAGGCCGGCTTTAGGGCAGGCTTGAGCCCGATCGACCAGGTCACAACATTCGCACAGGAGGTGGCCGACGGGTTCCAGAGGTCCGAGAGCACATATGCAGTGTTTATAGACCTAAAACAGGCATACGACCGTGTGTGGAAGCAAGGCCTCTATCTTAAGTTAAGAGCCATGGGTGTGCGGGGCAAAATATACAATTGGATGCAATCCTTTCTGTCTGGGAGGAGCACACGTACAAAATACCAGCACTCCCTTAGCAAGCCAAAACAACAACTCAATGTCCTGCCTCAGGGCTCCGCCCTGTCCTGTACACTTTTCATAGCCTTTCTGAATGATTTGCCCAGCTCACTACGGTCCAAGAAGCTGCTTTATGCTGACGATATTGTCCTCTGGTCAACCGGGAAGAAAGCCGACCAAATTCAGGCGGCACTTCAAGCAGACCTCCATGCCATCTCCTCGTATTGCGAAAAATGGCAGATTCAGATAAACGTTGAAAACGACCTGGTCCCTGTTCAGCCTAGGGATCGACATTCTTAAGGCTCCATTCGAGCTTCAACTCGGTGGGCTGCGACTCCAGCGTGAAAATACGCCAAAATATCTAGGGGTGACCCTGGATAGAAAACTGTCAATGCTCCAGCACGTCCAGGATGTTGAACGAAAAGCCTCGGAGAAGTTAGCGTTATTAAGAAAGCTGGCCAGCACAAAGTGGGGTGCCAAAGCTGACATGCTACGCACATTGTACTTAGGGGCAGTCAGATCACAAATAGAGTACAGCTATACAGTTCAAGTATATGCTAGTAAAACTGCACTCGAATCACTCGACCGAGTACAAGCACAGGCTCTACGGTTCATTTGTGGCACCTTTAGGACAAGCCCAACAAACGCTGCTGAAATTATAACTAACGTGGCACCCTTACATCTTAGGAGGGAAAGGGCAGTACTCACGGCCTATGAGCGCTACAAAAGGGGCGACTCTAGGCTACCCACCTCAATTTTAGTGCGACAGTGGAGAGAGAGGAACCGCATCAAATTGCGATCGTTCCTACACATTGCGGCCAATTTGTCTAAATCAGCTGGGCTCTCCACTGACATAATTCCCATTAGGAGAATAAGTACATGCCCTCCGTGGAGGAGATTGCCGGCCCCACAAATAAACCTGTCCCTAATAGGGCAAGAGGGTGCCACCAAGAGGCGATTACCACCTGCCATCCTTCAAAACTTGGCATCATAAACCATAAAAACCTACCCATCAGATGACATTTTCTGTTATACCGATGGGTCGGTAATGAGGGACCCCGACAGATCGGGGTATGGGGCCCTTATCGTCTACCCCGACCGGACTGAACCAGATAGGCTCTCTGGTCCATGCGGCTACGCCGCATGTTCCATTGATGCTGAACTTACAGGGATGACTCGGGCGTTCGAGGCCATTAGGGCCCGAATGCTCCAACGCGAGACTAGTACCACTACGGTGGTGCTGGTAACTGACTCTCGCACCAGTCTCCAAGCTATGGGTGGCGGCGGGGGAGGGTCGCCCGTAATAGAAGAGGCAATCGGCGCCGCAGATAACATCCGCCGAGCTATTGGAGCTGTCGTTTTCATGCAGTGGACGCCCTCACATTGCGGCGTGAGGGGCAATGAAACGGCAGACGCCCTCGCAAGGGAGGGTGCTTTGGCAGCCACACACCTCGAAGCACCAAGCACGTACTTAAAGCAACGGCACAAATCCGAGCACTCATTCAAGAGAAGTGGTTAAAATCCTGGGAGGAATCCGACAGAGCACGTGGTGTCTGGCAGCGCATGCGTCACCCAGATCGCGACGATCCATGGTGGCGACTGAAGAGGTCAGAGCAAGCAATTATTGCGCAGTGCAGGACGGAACACTGTCCTATTGGGGCATATTTTGCCCGGTTCCGCCCGAACTTTGACTCCCGTTGCCGTCACTGTGGAGAGAGCGTCGAAACAGTGTCGCATGTCTTGTACGAGTGTCCCCAGCTCCGCAAGCTAAGGGGGGACTTGCCTGTGCAGTCACTCGACTTGTATGATAGCTATGAGGCACTACGCCGGACGGCTAAGTTTCTTGCCAGAGCACTACGGGAGGACTAGAAGCTTCCTGCTCTGATTTTTCAATAGGAGTTCATCTCAGGCCCAGTCAACCAATATGACCGTCTACCGTTGGGAGCCCTCAGATAGGACAGGGGTGAGGAGTTCCATGTCCAGGCCTGGTAGTTAGATAAATGCCTTTATAGCCACCAACGGGATCATGGCGCCTACGGCGTAGACGCCCTACTGGACTTCATTGAAGGTGTAATGCAGCGATGCCCAAACTACGGCCCTCGGGCCAGATCCGGCCCGCGACGTGATTCTATCCGGCCCGCCAAAGCATTGGAACAAAATGTAAAAAAAAAATGTAACAAATTAGAATGTTGAAAAAATATTCTCTTTTAGTTTGGATTCTCACTCATTCTTTGACGCAACTCGCGGTATTTATTCACGGTACAAACAGCAATTCTGATATAACAGAGGAGTTAGCTGCTATGAGGAGCATGCAAGGGACTACAACTGGAGAATACCTGGTCAATCATCATAGAGGACCTTTCATTTCCTTGGAATAAATTAGTTGGAGTGATAACTGATGGCGCTAGAAATATGGTTGGATGTCACAGCGGATTGACAACAAATGTTATTTAAAAAGTTGTTGAGTCAAATGGAACTGAACCCCTGCGGCTTCACTGCATCATTCAACAACAAAATCTCTGTGGAAAGGTTTTGAATCTGGACCATGTGATAATGATCTGCTCAACACTGTACATTTCATCATATCACAAGAACGTTGTATCACAGAACTTTCAAAGATTTTTTGACAGAAATAGAGTCTGAATATGAAGACGTTCTATTTCACAGTGAAGTGAGGGGCTGGTTAATCCCAGGAAAGGTATTACAACTTTTTTTTTATTTGAGACACGAAATTGAAATATTTATGACCGATAAATCAAAACAAGTGCCACAACTGAACGACCCCTCGTGGTTGTGGGATTTGGCTATTTTATGCGACATCACATCTAAATGAACTTAACACCAAACTAAAAGGCGGAAAAGGTGCATCTTGTCCACTTTCCAACCTGTACCACTCTACAAAATGATAAGCTGCTAAATATGTCTTTTCCTAAAGAAAGAATGATCCAACTCATGAGGCTCTTGATGAATAATTTCAGTGAAAGATTTCTGGATTTTCAGAATATAAAAAAATGAAATCCGTCCTTTTGAAAATCCGTATGCTGCCGATGTGTCAAGTGCCCCAACAGATCTGCAATTGGAACTGATTGACTTACAAAGCCAGACATTCCTGCTTGACAAATTTCAAGTGATGAAGACCATTGACTTCTACTCCATGTTACCTACAGAAACTTTTCCAGCGCTAAGGATGATCACGTTTTCAAGCACTTATTTGTGTGAACAAACTTTCTCAATGATGAAACGGGCGAAAACCATGTTGCTTAATCGCCTCACGGATGAACATCTAGATTCAGTGCTCCGACTTGGTTTTTCATCTATGCAGCCAGATATTCAGAAGATGGTTTTGGATAAACTTCATGCATCACATTAATTTATGTAAGTGGGTCCACAAATAAAAATATTAAAAATAGCTTATTGTATATTTAATTTTGTTTTCTATTTGATGATATGGCCCGCGACACGAATGCCGAAAATAGAAATGGCCCGCAGACCAAATAAGGTTGGGCATCACTGGTGTAATGAAAAATAAAATAATTTGTTTACATATTAATACAATACAGATGCTTACCACTTGTGTCATTAACAAAAAGTTTTAATGTCTTGGTAACAAAAGATTGATTCATTACTATCAACCAGTTTGTGCCAGCTATTCCTGTGTTACTTGTATTACAGGTATACACTGCATCTGTAGCTTGAGGATACTGTGGTATGTTTGTGTCAATTTCACTTATAATTGAATTTCTATAGTAGACATTCTGTTTTGTGGCTATGTTCTGACCTAATCATAGAAAAATAAAAGTCCTCGTTACTAAATAGATATCAATGAGTAATATTTAATTATATGTATTGTAAATCCTATACTATTACTAAAGTTAAAAACTGCTAAAGTAAATATTTAAGAATGGTTTTGGAAGCTAAAATATGTAAATAATCAGATGCAACTAGAATTTTTGCTTGCCGATTCATTTTGTCTGGATCTACACATAGTATTTTTTTATTTACTGATAGTAAATGATAAAGCCGTTGTATGAATAATATTTGCGGTTAAGTGAACGCCTGCCCACAGCAAAAAATATTCCCTGGTGACACTGAGACTGCCCCGTTTGCCCAAAGTGATGTAAGTTTGGCAGGTCGAGGATCATATACAGGGAATGGAACTGTTTAAACAAGCAAACAATATAGAGTAGGCTTTATGACAAAGCAAATTATCGCCAGCAATCTACAGTACTTACCTGTTTGAAACTTCAATCAATTCATAATACTAGATCTCTTACTGAATGAATCTAAGTTCCTTACATTGAATAGAGCCTATGCCTCCACGACACTGATAGAAGCGGACGCGAAGGATAAGTTTTATAGTGACCTGATGCGTCCTGGACAAAGTTGAACACTAGGAATAAAATTGTAGTCTTGCGTAACTTAAACGCCTAAGTAGGTAATGACTTTAACATATGTTCAGAAATCCTTGGCAAATATGGTGTTGGGAATTGCAACAGCAATGGCAGACCAGATTATTTCTAGAACTCGACTCTGAATTTCGGCATGTAGTTAAAATTTAATTTTCCAACCCCCCCCTCCCCCCAAAAAAAAAACAAGCATTAGGGTGCATGCGCTCTTAAAACTTTTGTTTATTAATTCTTCTTCAACATATCCTGGTGAGGCAATCCAATTTTGATAAGTTATCTACACCTGAGATCACCACCTTGCTCACGCCAAGCATATTTCTAAGACTAAGACTAAGCCTGCTTTATTAATCCTAATGAAATTACAAAGACTCTTTTCTTATATTAAGACAACACAACAGAAACAAACTCATAAATAGAACAGACACAACATAAAGATTTCATTTAGGGACTACACACAAGCATCTTGATCCTTTTCATGTTTTCTGATCAACGGGTGGCGTTGATTTAGTCTGACCGAGTAAGGTACAAACACATTTTTTTACCACTCTGTTCTTGTCTTAATTGACAGCAGTAGCCCACATCGCGACGACTTGAAGTAGTTATGACGGAGTGGGTGGCTTATATTTTTCCGATTTTTCTTAGATATTTAAACTAACAAAATCCTGGAGAAGGGTTTAAAGCACAAAACGCTCTCGAGGAGGGTTTTTAACAAAAATCTCCCTTGGTTACATTTATGGAATTTGGTTACTAGTATTTTTTTATTGAAGGGAAGTTTAAACCACATATTCCCATGAGGAGGCTTTTAAACTCAAAACTTTTGGCAGAGTGGTATTTAAAATCAAAATCTCTCTTGGCTAGGCACATAAAATTTGATGACTTTAGTTTGCTTTATTTTATTTTATTTTTATTAAAGAGAGGCTTTAACCTCAAAACCATCAGAGAATAATATTAAATTAATTTTCTTCTGGAAAAGGTTTATACTCAAAATCTTTTGACTATCAACTTATGGTATTAAGTGGCTGTATCATCAGTGAATTTATTGAGTTTAATTGAGTCATAATTGCTTCTTATGTCATTAGTGTAACGAGTGTGCAGTACAGGAGAAAGTACACAACCTTGTGGAGCACGCGTACATAGTACTCGAGTTGACGACTTGGTGTTTTGTTTTTAACATACTGAGGATGTTGGGTTAAAAAGTTTAGAACCCATGGTAACAAGGCTCCAAACAAAATAAATTATTTCTGTAGAAAGAAAATTAAATGTCAAAAAGCTGATAGATGTATAGGACAAGTTTAGATCCAGGGTTGAGCTCATAATGCACCCCGACATTGATCCAAAAGAAAACTGGAAGCAGCAAGGCAGTTGGCTACTACTCTTATCTTATATTTTATACAGACTTTACTTAAAAAAACAAGATGACTAAGTCATATGCGTCATGCATCTAGTCATCATTGTTATCAGTTTCCATCGAGGAATTTTCTGGTGATGTGTATCGCCCTCTGACAGGCAATGAGAATGTTTCTAGGAATGCCAAGGGCCTGAAGGTGTCTGTGAGGTCAGTTGTTATTATTCCCTCGGTTGATATAACAATGGGGTATATTGTTGTTTTAGATAACTTCCATAAACGCTAAATCTCCAAGCCTAGGTTCCCATTTTTTCGTTGTTTTTCCAGCTCAGTTTTTTTTTAATTATGAGATAGTGGTACGGCGATGTCAATAATGGTAGCGGCTTTTTCTTTTTATCGATGAGCAGCAGATCAGGGCGATTAAAATCATCGTTTTGTCAGTCAAAATAGGCCTATCCCAGTTCAGTAGATGATCCGTAGACTCGAGAGCCTCTTTTGGCGAGTATTTGTAATAAGGAGGAGTATCCTTACCGATCAAATTGTGTGTCAAAGCCAAGTGTTCTTCTTCTTATTATTTTTTTTAGTTAAATTATTTTTATTGATTATTGGATAATAGGGCATTTTGAACATATTTATAGATTTGTTTATAAACAATTATTATTATTACTTTTATTTCGCAAAGAAGTGACTCCAGAATAAGCTTTAAAGATCAGCTTAGGCGCCATAACTAAGCACCTGGCAGCAAGCGACTTTTGAAAGCGACAGCTGGAGATTTATTACAAAGGTACATTTTTAAAACCAATAGTAAATCTACAACATTGGAAAGACATTCAACTTTCTTCTAACATGTTCCATTAAACACTATTGCTAATTGGTTCTTTTTTTTTTTGTCAATACAGTGAGCTGATTACCTACTTTAATTGATTTTTACTAAAATGTGAAATGATTTTCAATTCTTTTTATAAAATCCCTATGTTTATAACGTTTATTCAAACCTTATTGCAAATTTTACAATATTTAATTAAAATTAGAAACAGACTTAAAAACACCTGAACAGGTTTCCTTTGTTAAGACACAAAGAGTATAACGTTGTCATATATATCTATATCTATAAATATGTATATATATATATTCATTGGCCTCCTTCAGTCGTGAAACGACTATGGTTCATCTCGAACACTTTTTGAAATGGCTGTGGAGCCCTATTTTGGAGAGAAACTCCCGTCCACATGTATTGCTTGTAAAGGAGGCTTTTCTTCAAGAATCGAGGCCCATGTTTTCTCTTTGTCTATAGCTTCTTGGTCACAGTCTCTCTCCAACTAGTGCAGTCTAGGGCTATGTCTTCCCAATGGTCAGTATTAATGTTTACTGATTTTAAATTCCTTTTTATCACATCAACGTAACGGAGGTGGGGGCGACCACTTTTTCTAGATCCAGACGCAAGTTGCCCATACAGAATGATTTTCGGGATGCGATTGTCCTCCATCCATCGAACATGTCCGAGCCAGCGCAGGCTGCATTGCCTGATGACCGTAAAATGCTGGGAAAGCCTGTTCTCACGAGGATCTTAGTATAACACACTCTTTCTTTCCATGTTATTTTTAAGATCCTTCGAAGGCAGCGCAAGTGGAGTGAGTTTAGTTTTCTCTCATGTTCTGTGTAGGTTGTCCACATCTCGCTGCCGTATAGTAGCGTGTCAATGACGCATTCCTTGCAGTTCTCCATTTTGGTCGCTGTGGTGAGCTTCCCAAACTATTGGTCGGAGTCTAGCGAAGGTTGATGCGGCCATACCTATGCGTTTTTTGATCTCCTCTTCTAGAGACAGTTCATCTTGAATTGTAGATCCAAGGTAGCAGAATTCATTTACGGCATCTAGCTTGTTATCGTCTATAAGGATGGATGGTGGTGTTGTAGCATGTGGTCCTATAATATTAGTTTTTTTTTGTGCTAATGGTTAGGCCACACTCTTTGCAAGCCTTAGAGAAGCAAGACATAATGACTGAAGCTCCTCTTGTGAGTGCGTCACTATCGCTGCGTTATCCGCGAAAAGCATATCTCTTATAAGGTGTAATAAGAAATAAAGGAACACTGAAGAGTAACCTAAAACAAGGCTTTATTAAACTAGAACGACACATGAACTGACGAAAGAGACTTGGACAGTAGCACACTAAATCAATGCTGTGAACACATTCTCACGACGTTACACAAACATAAACAAATAGTAACTATTTCACCACATTCACTCCACCTAGAATTAAAATAGCAAGTATAGTAACATAGTAGGCCGTAGCATAAATAAAAAAGAATGCCAGTGCCTGTAATACAATAGATCAATAAATAGTGTCGAAATATTAGTTTCTCTTGTAAACAATAGTGAATAGGGATACAAAGAAACCTAAAACCAGTATCTGTTGTATGACATATAAACAATTACTAGTTTCTGTTTTAAGCAATAAGAAATAGTCTAGTAAGTAAACATGTACGTAAGTAAGTGAAAAGTAAACTCTAGTATCAGTAGCAAGATAAACAATGGGTGTTGACTGGTACTTCCGTGTTTTGAGCTTCTGGAGGATATTCATTATCCTCACCCTGAGCGAAGAACGAAGGTTCACTTGTTGTGGATGGGGAGGGGGTGGGAGCCAAGCGTCTTAGAGAGACCGTCTCCTCTTTACCGCTGGGCAACCGTACGACGGCATATTGGGGGTTACACATCAGCAATTCAACTTCTTCCGTGAGAGGATCATACTTTGAAGATCGGTTCTCTCTTCTCAGCAACACTCGACCTGGGCTGGATAGCCATGTGGGGATAGATATCCCGATGGAGGATTTCCGGTTGAACCGGAAAACTCTCTGTGGAGTTTCGTTTGTTGCCATAGATAGTAATGATCTAATCGAGTATAGGGCCTAGTTCAAGACAAGCTCCCATCTTGAGATCGGGAGATCGAGGTCTTTCAGTGCTAAAGTAACAGCGTTCCATAGAGTTTTGTTTAGTCGTTCAATTTGCCCGTTGCCTGAAGGATTAAAAGCGGTTGTTCTACTTGTAGCTATCCCCCTCTAGTGCAGAAAGTCCTCCATCCCACTGTCGGTCAGAGTGTTACAAGATTATCTGTTATCATCGAGAAGTTCATAGAAGTCTAATTCATAGAGCGCTGGTTGTGAGTGTGTGTGTGTTTCGTGTGTGAATGTTGTTCGTATTTCCATCTATAATTATATTGTTCTAGTAGTTACGCTAAGTTTGTCCATTGTTATCAAACTGAATTTCCATTTGACTAAATCAATAAAATTATATTATCTTATAAGATAAGATAAGAAATTACTAGATCTATAGTTTGGCCATTATTATGATCAGGATAAGTAAGCCTACTACTGGGTTATGCACTATGCTATTCGCATTCGATTCACATCTTAATGTAATATCACTATTTACAAAATAAATAAATCTCTAAGCTGTAAGAACCATACAAAAGAAGAATAAAAAAGTAGCCCATTAGTTAATTAACATTTGGTCATTAATTATTTTGTTTGGTTTTAAACAAGTGAAATAAATTGTAATTGACGGATGTGTTGGTAAATTGAACTACTCCCCTATATACTTTGCTTTAACGTTTAAAACTAACAATAGATAACTATAAACCTTTTATTTTAAAAAGAATTTCTGTGTTAAGTATATTAACTGAAACGGGTTAGAGCCCTGTAGTTCATCTTTTTTAAATTTTTGTTATAAATGCATTTTAAAAACGACTGCGATAATATTCACTAATATAACCGTTTCTTTCTCAATCCATCCTTTTCTAACTGGTCAAGACAAGTGATAGGATCATAGCGCATTGATAAAGCTCAAAGCATGAAATTGCACTAAACTAAAAACAATTGGCACACATATTTCTAATCGTCCAGGTTTATTGTTGTTGGTCTAGATCTATTACTAACTTAATGACAAGTGTGTAGTAATATAATTTATCTATGCTTACCATAAATATATTTATTTTTTTTTGGGGTGGGGGATTTGGTTTGTTTAAATTGAACACTAGTAGAAATATAAAATTAAGACTTATTCATTATTTCATATCTCATGATATAAAAAGACATTGCTATTTTGACTATAATAGGTCATTAGGCCATACACATTCTTTTCAAATACAATTACATAATAAAAATGTGTATGAAAAGTCTGCTTCTGGTTGATGATGTTTAATTATTTTTTTTAGTGTTAGTACCAATTACTTAGTCCTCAGTCTTTAAGCCTGTAAATATTTACATACATTTTGTTACGATTAAGAAAAACGCTTACCTTGAATTACCCAGAGAGAACAAAGTCGAGGTATAGCTACACCTTGTAATATAATATATTTTATAAAACCATTCACTGAAATTTGAATATCTATAATATTGTTTCTGACCAATATTCTCTCCCTTGATGTTGCAACAACAGTATTGAGTTTCTGGTTAAGAAACGATATTTTTAAGTCGAATAGTGTTTCTGTAGATATAAACAAGTTAAATGATTCAAGTTGTTTATGGAAAGATTTAAAAAATATGCTTTTTTTTTCATTGTTCTAAATATACAGGTATTGTATTGTTTCAAGGGTCAAATAGTAAAGAAACTCGCAAGCGTCTAGTGTACGTTTAAAAGAGAAATGTTTATTTGTATCATGAGCGTAGCAAGGATATTTTTTGGGGGGAGTAGGATTTTTTTTTTTTTTTTTTTGGGGGGGGGGGTCTCTTTCCCCACGCATATATATATATATAGAGAGAGAGTATATCTGTGTCGCAAGTGGGTACACTGACGCGTTGGTGAACAAGCAGTTACCTACTCAAGGCTGCGGCTAAAGACGTTGGAAGATGTAGCGCTGTCTGCACATTACTAGTGTGACTTTCAAGATTAAAAACGTGACAATGATCT
This sequence comes from Biomphalaria glabrata, assembly GCF_947242115.1. NCBI lineage: Eukaryota > Metazoa > Mollusca > Gastropoda > Planorbidae > Biomphalaria > Biomphalaria glabrata. The sequence continues at coordinate 9,821,527 of NC_074715.1, forward strand.
CAGTTGATTAATACAGACTTAATCACCTCATCTCATCTCTGCTGTGGACCTTTCAGGTGCATAAGCAACCAACCAGCTTTCTTCAGGCATCTCGGATCTGGGCGAGTCTTTCCAACTGCCCCCGTGTCTTGCCCACCATGCTCTACTCTCTTTTTTATGATAAGGCCCATTTTAGCTGATTTGAATACAAACTTAGTTATATTCAATTTCGTCATTAGCATGGTGCGTAAGGGAGGGGACCGCACTGGGTGTCACCCTTTGGCACCGGAGATATCCACCAAGGGGTGACAACAGAATCAAGAAAAATTCACTTTTCCAAAATTCAACTCTTAAAAATAAAAACATACTGCCTCAAATGCCTCTCACAGTTCAGTATCTACATGCTCCAAACTTTCTTAATTTAGACCTTATTCTATTTGGCTTGTAGCCTTTTAAGAAAAAAATAATGTTTTGCATACGTCATGAGAAAGAGTTTCTAAAACTCATAAATGCAGAAAAACACTTAACGCCTGGGGTTTCGCATTAGACATTTCTGATCGAGCTTTACACACTCCCCCAAAAATCATATCTGACCAGTTGAGCGGCTAACGTAAAATTTTTGGTTGTAACATTTTAAAAGTACCTACACTTAAGCCCCCAACTGGTCATTTGAGGCATAGAATTTTAAGCTCGCTCCACGGATATCGGTCTAGGGAGACTTACAAAGCAACTTCCAGCGAAATTCCGGACTTCTAAAAAGGTAAAACGTCTTGGTAGTCGCTGTTGGCATTGTATTTTTTTTCTCTTTGCAGTTTTCAATTTAAGGCTGTCTTTGGTAAACGTGTTCGGCGAATGCCTGTGAGGGAAAATATTTTTCTTTTGGTTACATTATATCTGTATTTTAATCGTGTTTTGTGTTCAGATGGGCAGTACGGTTTTAAAGATGACTCATGTTTTCCAATACGACAAGCAACACCGTGATATGCACCCCCATCGCTTGCGATAACACTTCCTAAACAGGTTAACTTTTGTATTTGTTCAAGATCTGTATAACTAATGTTTACGATGGTACTGGTTGACCTGAACACAATATGCATAACTTTGAGGGCGTCTTTATCCTTCATCTTGTGTAAATTGTATTTTAAAGCAATGCTATATCGTCTGCATAAACTAACTCGGTTTGGTTTAGATCATAGAAACTCGAATGCAGCCTGTTTAATGTGTTGTTTTTTTTATGACAGCTTCGATGGCTAGCAGAAAGGAAAATGGGAAAAAATATACATACTGTCTCGATGTTGAAGAACTCGGTTCTTCCGACGTCTGCTGTGAAACAACAGTTTGATTTTCTATAATGGACAAATAGTTGCAAGATGCCCTTTTCTCTTGCTATTTTCCAGAGTGAATCTGAAGGACGTTGTGAAACGTTTTTATTTAAACCTACAAAACTGATCATCATCCTTGGTTAGGACGTAAACCTGTGTTTGATTCTTTTCGGAAGAGCTAAGAAGCACTAGTGTAATGTAATACCAATTAAATGAGGAGCTCTTTAATTATTTCTAATAACAATATTTTAAATTTATTTAATGACGATTGATAAAATGTAAATCAATTTTTAAATAGAATCGAAAACAATTTTTGAGTAAAACCATCAATTAACTAGCCTTCAGTATTTTTTTTTTGGGTGGGTGGCTCCCAAGACCTTTCTGCACGGTTGACATCAACCGTAGTGACGCCACTAGTTGTAATGTTGTTGTTCTTTTTGGGGGTGTCGACAACACGTTGTATGGTAATCGTTGGTTGTTTACCATTATTTTTTTGTTGAGCGGTTTGAGTTTAAGTTTTTGGCACATCGGCACATTTTAGGCCATGTGGTGCTCGTAATACTTCAAGGATTGATCTCTTTTCATATCACCAGAGCTAAGTTTCATACAGTTAAATCATTAAAAGCAAGGTTAAATTAGTAACAGATAGTAAAGATGTGATAATTTAGTTAAAATATTTTGTAAATATTATATGTTCACAATTTCACAAATCAAATCTTCGTAGACAACCCCACCTCCCGGACAAAGCCTAGTAACTTTCCAGATTCGACACTATCAAGCAGTGTTTATAAGTTGTGCGCTCTAAAAAAAATGCCCCTAATATCCTGGTATCTGGGGCAATCAATGAGGATATGTTTCACGGTGAGACGAGAGTCACAGTACTCACAAACTGAGGGCTCCTCTCTCTTCAGCACAAAGGAGAGCGTAATGTAGGTGTGGCCAATGCAAAGTCTGGACATGGTCGTGCTACCACGCCTTGTCAGACCCTTAGATGTGGGCCACCACCTGATATCCGCCACAACCTGTCCGAGTTTGTTGTGGGTCTCAGCCTCCCACTAATCCTACCACTCTCGATAGGTGGCAAAGGCAATACTTTGTCTCAGGTCTGCGCAGGGAATTTGGGTTCTTACCATCGCTTGATTTAGTGCTCTCTTTGATTCTCTGTCTGCAGTTTCGTTTCCCTCTATGCCCACATGGGAGGGGATCCAGATAAAGGTGACATCTCTATGTTTATTTGTTACTTGGTTCAACAGCTTTAGGCTATTATGTACTAATGGAATGTTAGTCTTCATCCGCCCCAAAGATTGCAATGCAGATTTGGAATGGGTGCATATGATACATGTTCTCCTTTCTGATGCTTTGACGGCCATTAGTGCAAGCGATATTACATGCAATTAGCCGTAAAGAAAACAGAGACGCAGACAATATTTTGTATGGGTTCTAGTATTTTTATATAAGATTTCCTCGCTGCTCCATATATTATGGATCCGTAGTCCAACTAGGATCGGATTAGACTCCGATATAGCAGCAGCAATGTATCTCTGTCAGCTCCCCAGTCCGTATGGCTGAGTACTCTGAGTATGTTTAATGACTTTTGGCATTTCTTCTTAAGTTCCTTAATGTAGTGGTGAAAATTAAATTTGGAATCTAGGGTGAGGCCTAAAAATTTTGTTGTTTTCACAACAGGGATCTTATTTTTGAGTAAAAAATAGCTAAGGGTCTGGGTGGATTCTCCTTAAATTGCAAAAATGCATGCTAACTGTTTTTGAGTCCGAAAATTTAAAACCATTGTCGTTTGCCCAATTTTGGATTTTATTTAAACATAATTATCATTTTCCTTTAAAGTATTTATGTTTTCGCCATGCGTAAAAATGACAAAATCATCAACATACAGAGAGCACTTTATGCCAGGGGACAGAGCCTTTAAAATACTGCATATTTTTTTGTTAAACAAGGTTACTGAGAGAATGCTGCCATGGGGTACACCCATTTTCTGGTCATAAATGTCAGAAGCAGAGTTGTCCACTCAAACCTGAAATTTTTGGTCCTTTAGAAATTCCCTCACAAAGCAGGGAAGGTGTCCCTTAAGCCCCATAAGTTCCAGGTAACGTAGAATGACATGTTTCTAGGTTGTATCATAGACCTTTTCTATATGGAAAAATATAGCTACTAGATGTTCTCGTCTAAGAAATGAATTTCTGATGAAAGCTTCCAGCCTTACCAGGTGGTCAGTTGTTGTCCGTCCCTGCCGGAATCCGCACTGGTAGTTGGAGAGTATTTTATTTCTCTCAAAGTACCAGACCAACCTATTGTTTATCATACTTTCCATGGTTTTGCAGATGCAGCTTGTTAGTGCCATTGGGAGATAGTTAGCTGGGTCAGACCAATCTCTTCCCGGTTTAGGTATCGGTATAACTGTGGCTTTCCTCCAGCTGTTTGGGAAAGCTCCTGTTTGTCATACACAATAATAGATTTTTAGCAGGATTGCAAATGAGGGTTCGGGAAGACGCTTGGGGAACTGATAATAGATTTCATCTTCTCCTGGCGTTGTGTCATGTGATTTGTCCCTCAGTTCTTCAAGCGAGAACGGTTTGTTATAATCTTCATTGTTTTTTGGATTTTTTTTATCCATAGACATTAGTGGCACCTGTGCTCCCCACCCGCCATCGAGTTCAACAAGGTGACGAGCCATTTGGATGTTCAGAATGAGCCCGCCAGGGCTACACAGGGGCTCTACTCACTCAGCTGCCGCACTGGAAATGTGTCCGATACAGCAACTCCCTGATTGACCCTCAAGCCACTGCCCTCCAGCATAGGTCGATGACCTATGCTGGTAGCTCAGCGTGACAAGCCGGTTGACCCAGAGCGGGCCACCTAGCCTCGGGTCTAGAGGAACTTGGAGCCAAAGTACTGTATTGTGGTAGTTTATCCTCGGATAGACACCTCCTCAAATACCAGGATCTCTTTTTCACTCTTACCCGTCGCAGGCCACGGCAAAAGGACTGGTCTAAGACGTAGGGAGATTTTAAAGATAAGAAAACAGAGTGAAGGGTAATAAAGGCAGACTGAGAAAGAGGAGGCAGACACAATGATAGAAAAGAAGTAGGACACTTTTGAGCTCCAAAAGTGATAAGGACAGAGGAGCGCAGTTTAACGCCATGTCTCGGGACGCTTGTTAAGCAGTGCGCCTTAGTTATTTTTCTGGCTTAGTTCAGTTTAGTTTGCTTTTAAGTTGTCAGTTGTTGCTTTGACAATAAAATGTCTTTGTAAGATCTAGTTCAGGGGTGAAGTGAGGGGTTAGTCGCCTGCGCTGCTCTTCTTTTTATTTTATTATAGAGGTTTACATGAACTTTTAATCTGCTGGTTATTGTCATAAATCTTGTGTGTGTACGTCGTCACGCCATAGTTTAATAAATTTTAAGACCAATTGTTATAGTAAGCTCCAACACTGACCTGCGACGTCGCAGCCTGAAGCCAGTGGAGACCAACAGCGCGTTGCCAATAAAATATTGGCCTAAGCTGCCAACAGATTGTGACGTTGCAGGTCAGTGTTCAGGCCTTCTATGATGGGTGGGGGGGGGAGGATTTTTTCTTCCTCTCCCCGCTAAAAAAAATTAAAAACTAATTATATAAATGTTAGAAGACTAGTAAAAGTGAATGTAAAGTTAGATGTTAACCTGGCCTAATTATTTCCCGTTCAGAACTTGTGGTCTATAGGGCAGATGATGTAAAGTTCATCTGTTTTTGTGGCCTATGGTTAACGAGGATGTCATGTAGCCAGCACAACGACCAACCGCCTTTTCTTTTCCCCAACTAATGTCAGGTACCCATTAAAACTGGGTGAACTCAGAGACGCCCAACTATTCCGAAGTTGAAAATCCCAATTTTCACCAGGAATCGATCCGGGACCCCGGTTTGGAAGCTAAGCGCTTTACCGCTCAGCCTCCCCTGGCCTAACTAATATCTTATAATTGATCTTATTGTTTTGAATATGCTCAATCTCTTAATTTAATCCTTTGGAGAAAGTATGACCATTGCAAAAAAAAAGACACGAAAATGCAGTTTACTAGATTACTATTCGTTTTAGATTATCTTTAACTTATAATGCATCCTAAATATTTTTTTTTTCTCCTTAAAAAAATAGTAAACATTTGTTCTTGTGTAAATGTAGTACTTAGTATAACAGAACTTACATATTTTAACAATACTAATATAAACCGTTTGCATAAATGTGTTAAAAATATGGACAAATGTAGAGTTAAGTGTTTGAGTAGTTGTAAAAGTGGTGTATTTTATGAAAAAACTGCTTTCAAAAGTGATTTAAAAAATTAGATTTTTTCGCTTTCAGAAAAAAAAAGTAGCCGTTGTATCAGAACTTTGAATGTTCTAAAATATTGTAATGTCGGATTTTCACTATCTTTTCTAGTTTACGAAATCTAAACCGGACGACGGACAAACGGACAGACATTTTACACAAAACTAATAGCGTCTTTTCCCCTTTCGGGGGCCGCTAAAAATGAGTAGTTACATTCATAACATAGTGATGTTACATATAAAATCAATGGTTCTTCATTTAACGAAACATCTATATGAAACATGACGTCTAGCGATCATATTTCACGATTTTTTTCTGGCATCAATATTTTGTTCAAATTATTGCATTTATATAAAAAAAAAATTAACACGGGTCATACCATTTTACAAGAAGAAATGTACATAACTTTAGGATAAAATTTATTATGTTTAGCATAATTCCGTAGCATGAGACCGTATTGTAATTATGTTTAGTGTTACGTATGAACATTTGTATAAAATACAATTCTGATCAAACAGGATTTCAAGAACTGTTATAATTTAAATTATATTTCAATTGCTTCTTCCAATATGTTTTTACCTGGTTTCTCAGTAAACAATCTGATCCATGGGTTATAATAAATGTTCATTAAGTCCAGTTGTGCAAAGTCTACCTTGGTATCAATACACGTTGTCTCATTGTCATCATTTAAAATAGTTGAAACATCAACTAGATTGGGCTTGGTAACAGCCTTGTATGGAACTGAACCTTGTATATATGCAGTTTTTGTAAAAGTAATATTATAAGAAATATATACATTGATATATAAGAAAGAAAGATAGATAGATAGATAATAGATATATATATAGATAGATAAATAAATAGATATATAGATAGATAGATAGATAGATAGATAGATAGATAGATAGATAGATAAAAGATAGATAGATAGATAAATAGATAAATAGATATATAGATATATAGATAGATAGATAGATATATAGATAGATAGATAGATAGATAGATAGATAGATAGATAGATAGATAGATAGATAGATAGATAGAAGAGAAATGAAAATATTATTTCACCATGCGTTGTGGCCTGCAATTTTATGTGCAAAGGCTTCTTTTTGTTTTGTAAAAGCAAACCGTTTAGTTTGTAAAATTAATTATGCAAGCGATTTTTCATAAAAAATACACCAATTCTGAAACAATACGTTAAAGAAAGGGAGATAATGTTCCCAATATGTTAAAAAAGAAAGATTTTTAAAATTGTTTTTGCTATTTTTAGTATCACATAGTCAAATATGGTTATAAAATGTACAAGAAATGTTTACAACGTTAAGTTCCGGTACAGTTTGGGTATAAGCGGCGTCGCATCTCTATCAGTGTGTGGCAAAGGGTGTAGCATACTTTTGTTTAGGCGCCAGTTACTCGCCTTTGCCTCTTCTTTAGTGAAAACAGTTTCGCCGAACTCAATAACTGAAACTAACGTAAAGGTAGTGGGGTATTCATATTCATTCCCTTTTACTTCAAAGACAAACTTGCGGATCAAGGAAATAGTTAGTTAATATTTAGCTTAATTTTCATAACATTTTAGAAAAATGGAATTGAAATTAAAACTTACTATATTGACACTTGTAACCAAACCAACCATCATCACATTTATCAGGACATTCACCTTCAGGGCTACACGATTTTTGACAGTGGCATTTATATTGACATTCATTTCCAAACCAACCATCTTCACATGCTAAACAAAATAGATGAAAAACCCAACGTTTTGTAATATGGAAATGTTATGATTTACTAAGATTGATGAAATAAAAGCCATATTTTACGTCATTACATTTTTAAAACATAATATTTTATAATTAAAAAAAAAATTCAAAGAATAAATTAACGAGCATGTGGATCTGGATTCCATTTAGTTATCATTTTCTTGTTATAATTTATAGACTCTGTGACTTAAGACGCAAATCGTCAAGATAATTTTAAGTGATTGCAAAATAAAGTCAAATATTCACTTTAAAACAATTTTATAGTAAGCATCTTTTGGAAAAACAAAACATTTAAATGTTATTTTTATTAATTATAGTTGGTAATTAATAAAAGAAAAAGATGATATATTAATTTTTATGACCATAGATGCAAAACTGTTTCTATTAATGCATGAATTTAAATGTAAATAAAAGGTGTTTTTGGTTTGTTTGTTTTGTTTTAGTTTTTTGAAAATTTTTATTTGAACTTTTTGGCATACTACTCACCACTGAATATTATTTTATTTTTATTTTATTTTTTAAACGATGCATTAAAAAAGACACAACAATGTATTACTTTTATGAAAAAAAATAAACGATCATCTTTTACCAGACATTAAAAATTATTTTCACTAGAAATTAGCTGCAAATTATCATAAAATCTGACTTTTTAAATTTCTTTTTAGTTTTGAAATCTGAATGTGACGGAAAGATGGATAACACAAAACTAGAATTCCATACTTTATATTTTATTTTTTTTAAATTTATCCCATTCATTTTAAATGTTAGGTTCACATCTGAAGATTACATATATTAATGAAAAAGATAACATTTAAATTATGAGATAATAATTATAAACTCCCTCTCATTAAGAAATGCGTCTTTTGTTTTTTTGTTACTAAAGTTTAAACGAATCTCTTAAATCTTAAAGTATATTTTATGTGATTGTTATGTTTCTCTTAAATTTTTACCTTTAGTACAGTACGGAGGATCACTAAATCCAGCACATCCACTATCACACAATCCAGTATTTCTGTCACATGATAAATCAAAACATTGTTTTCTGCAAGTCTTAGTACAGTTGACACCCCATGTTCCTTTTTTACATGCTGGAGATGAAACAAAAACATTTTACATATAATTGTTAATTATGGACATTGTTAACAGGCTATTTATTGTGTCTTCTAGTATTAGCATATGCCTGTTAACTAATCAATTAAGACTATAATTTTTAATTTTTAAGGAATGAAACCTTTGTACAGTTTCTTGTTTGTGATTTATAAGTTCTGAGTTTGAAAATAGAAAAATTGTAGGAACATACTAAAATTTCGGGATATAGTACAAAAAAATAAAGAGATAGAATATCTTCTTTCCCTATGAATCTCTCGCTTTCTCTCTCTCTCTCTCTCTCTCTCTCTCTTTCTTTCTCTTTCTCTCAAACCCTATTCATCGCTGTCTTTAAAATGTAAAGATTAATAAAACAAAATAGTATAATTGTATCAAACTATTTTTTAAAATAAATATTTGCTCTTTGTTGGTTTGAATTTTTACCGTAAATAATCGGATTATTTAGAGAATTTAAAACAAAAATATTTTTTTGCTATAAATATTTCTGAAATAAACAAAATAATTTTTGTGTGTTTGAAACAAAAACAAAAAAAAAAGATAAAAAGTAGTAATAAATAATCTATCGTAGAAATGCTGGAGAATCGATAACTAAAAAGTAATAATTAAATATAAATGATTTCTTCAATTACAAACTTTTGTTCACCTTTAGTACAATCTGGTGGATCACTATATCCAAAGCAGCCATTATTACACAGTCCATCATCAAAACGGCATAAGTCTGGACAATCGCTATTGCATTTGTTTCTACAGTGTACACCCCAGGCACCGTCTTCGCATTCTGAAATGAGTCAAAATCCTAAATATCATTTACTTTCTACTTTTGTTTACTGGCTGCCAAACTGTGTAATTTGTTCATCAATAATTCATTAACATTGTTACGGAAGCGAACCTTGGCAGTAAGTAAAAATAAAGTTTTCCCCATTCAGACCTTGCGATATATGGGGGCAGATGATGCTAAGGCAGAGATGCCTACATGCCAAAATGGAAATGCGTATTCCCACACCTGGAAATGCGTATTTTGAGGAGCAAATGCGTATTTTCCTCAATATCAAGAAATATACACAGGAAAGACTAAAATTAAATCATTCAGACACATAACATACATGAAAGGCAGCTATACTAAAGTTAACAAAGCATAAAGTTATATAAGTCATTTTGTACATTTACACTTTTAGTCTTTCTCTTAGACTTTTCTAGACTATGTTAGAATGATAACGTTCTTGTCACCTGGCAATGATCTTATGATCATAATGCCTCTAGTGTACTTCACATTCCATAATAGCGGCAACAGAACATTTAGCTGGATCAGTGACATCTAGTTTTATAAAAGTAATTTTGTTTATAGGCAATTTCTTTACAAGGTATCCTGCCACTGTATAAAATTTATGTCACTCATATTTTTTTCTTACAGACCTTTTTTTTTACTGTTAGCAATGAAAGCTTTGGCATCCTGTACAATCACTAAAAACAAACATTATCAATATTTGTTCTTCAGGCAGATATTCTTATTTAGTCATTGAACTTTTTTCTAATATAAAACAGCTTTGCTATTGAGTCTGCCTTAAATGCCCCTGATTTCATTCTTTGAACTTAGGACTTCAAAAGTAATGGAACCTATCAAGTAGCTACTGACTATAACAGTAGCTACCACAGAAGATACATTCTTCAGGTTATGGAACATCATGCAAAAAGAGAGCTTAAGCGCAACCAATGTTTCTTCTATGAAAACCTCTGCCCTTCTCACTTTCGTCTAAAAAAAGATCAAATCCATCTCTGGTTCTAGATCCAGTCTAGATGATTTAGAACTAATCAATCAATTAATTCCCAATAAGTTTGAAGACTTCACATAAGCTGACATATTAAATGGAATTCGACTTTATTTAGATCAGTAAGGTCTGGATCTAGGTAAATATTTTAAAAAAACGATACTCGATCTATCTCGTGGTAGATCTAATAGGAACAGTCCATTTCCAGGCATTGACTCACTGGTCTATATACATATGATTAGCAAGAACTAATTTTTTAAATTCTTTTTTTTTCTACTTTAGAGAGGGAAATGCGTATTTTCATATGATAAATCGTTCTCGTGTATTTTCGAGTCCATTTGTGTACAAAATACTCAAGATGCGTACTTGTGACTCTGTGCTAAGGTCATCTGTATTTGGGCCAACGGTTTAAAAGCAGGGTGCAAATTTGTCAGGACAAAGACCAACCGCCTTCACTTTACCCAACAAAGTTAGGTACCCATTAGTGTTGGGCGGACTCAAAATCCCCAAATTTAAAATCCCATAATTCACCGTAATTTGAACCCAAGACTTTAGGTGCGGAAGCCAATACCTTAACCCCTCAGCTACCACGCTTCCAAACCTTGGCAACGAGGTGACGGTTTGATTGTCACAAGAGCTGAGCCGAAGGCTCTTCAAGCTCTAAGCATTTAAGCCTGGTTGAACAAACGTTCTGTCTGGAAGAGATCCAAGTCAATGCCTATGGAAAGCATTGCTATTTCCGATATATCTGGCACTACGAGCGCATGGACTAGAATGCATGGCCAAAGGCCGAGTACACCGGGAACCTCCGCCATTTTCCTATGTTGTACCAAGCTAACAGTGCAGAACTCGCTTTTATTGTAACGGTCCCTTGAGGAACGGCGCATGGATTATCGACAGGGACGTGGAAGCTCTCTTTCAACTCCTCGACGTGTAATGGGAAAGCTCCCACAGGAGTTTTGTTTTGCTATTCATTTAGCCTAATCACTTCCTCAAATGATCGTTTCCACCCGAGTTCCACGTTGAGGCAGAATAGCGTACCCGGGGTAGAGGTGACTTGACATTAAGCTATGACGTAATAATGTTATGTATGGTAAAACGTCTAGGAAAATCCTTTAACTATCTCATTTTATATTTATTTATTTATAGGAGTAGTCAGTATTTCTTTTTTTTTTTTGGTAGGGGGCTTTGGGAATACATTGTTTATGTATTAACTTTGCAGTTGTCTGTTTACTTTTAGGGTTAGGGTTATTCAATATACTTTTTATAAACTCTTACTGACTAATTCTTTTAACATTTTCTTTATAGGTTTTCCTTCTGTTTGCAAAGTTTCTTTAATCTATTATTAAACCAGCATTTATTTATTTTCTTAAATTAATATTCAGTTGGTATATAATTTTCATTATTGTCTTAAGATCGTTTTTAATAAAATTCCGGAAGTCATCAACTGGTTGATTAATGCCTTTTTTATAAGAATATTTGTTAAAAGTTTAATGCAGCTTGGTGTAGTTGTGTTACGTTGCTTTTTTTCCTATTTATATCAAATAGGTTGAAGTCACCAATAATCCAATAACTGCATTTTATTTTTGTTATGAAGTATAGTTAACTGATAGCTCATGCATATACTCTAAACAATAATTTGGTGGTCTATAGATACTGGCTATTATTAGAGATGTTACGATCAATTATTGGTCTGGCAACCATTAATCAGAAACTATACCTCAGCATTAACGTACAATGCGATGCGATTACTCCATATTAGTCTCTGCCACACATTTAATTACGTAAACACTAAAAGTCTTTCATTCACCTCTGAGGATTTAGGAACTGTGATTTAATTGTATTAATGTTGTAAAAATGTGTTATATATTAAAAATACACAAATTAAAAAAATAGTGCTGACGAAAAGCTTTCAATTTTTAAACAAATGTTGACCTATGTTGTAATACATTTTAAAAAAAAGGTAACGAACTCAGCCATTGGGTAAAGTTTTTTTATTATCTATATTTACTATTTAAATTTGTAATTTTTACTCACTTACCTGTAAAAGCTTTTACTTCACAGAGTAACATGCTTAAAATTTGATTGGTTGACGAGCTGGTCAGTGAAAATGAAAAAGCTTTAATAGGTTTATTATTCATTCCCGTAACGCTGTAGTACGAGTAAGAGTTTGTTTTACCAGATTTGAATGTTCTAAATAACTGTCCGTACGTATCAAATACATTTAAGGTGATATATCTGTAATCACCTGAAAAAGAAATGTCAACATATATTAGTCATTATCAACCTGGTCCAAAGGTAGGTATTTAAAACATTTTTTTGCTTTAATACCACTTGTAAATGACCAGTAAACAGAATGTATTCTTCATTTATATGTAAGTCTTATACAATAGAAGATTTATTATCATAATAATAATGAAGAGATGCGGAGATTAAAAGCTACACATTATTTGTATGAAAATGTTTAGATTAATGTGGCAATAATATGTAAAGGTTTCTATCATGTGTAAATTAGTGTTTTTAAGCTGCAATTAGATGTTTTCTTCTTTAAAAAGGTCACCTACGATTAAGTATTGATTTTATAATGCTGAATCATACAATCTTTTCTTTTTAATCAAGTAATTATTTTTTGTAATATTTATTCAGCTCAATATTAAAAATCGATAACTACATAATGATTATTCATAAAGCAAGTCTGTAAAGTTGTGTTTTTTTCCTAAAATTATATTTTTTTATATTTGTTTAAAGGAAATCTCAGTATTTGTGCTATTCAGTTTTAGCTTGTTCATCAAAAGAATCCTTGGGCCTTATGCCTCTTTTTTCTTGTTTCTTTTCTTTTTGGTTTTCTTTCACCTTATTTTTGGACCTCTTTTTTAGTTTTTAAATTAAATAAATTTCTATTTAAAAGAAATCACGTATTATTTTATATTAACAATAATACAAAGAATATTTTATAAAAACAAATTTTTATAAAGAAATAGTTTCAAAAACACACTTCAGGATTTCCAGCATGATTGTGAAGCAGGCTGCAGCAAAGGTACAGAAAATAATGACAACAAAGGTCTAGAAAATGATGATAAAGTTACTAAAATCATGAAAATTTTCGACAAATAAAAATATTTCAAAACAATTTTTAAGGGCTTATGAGATACCGGTATTAAAAGTCGTGTAGTTGTTTTTTTTTTTTTTTGCAACCAATTTCTCTTGTATGAACCCAAGATAAAGGACCTCCATCCTTTATCATCAAGAACTCTCTGGGGTCTGTTAGAGTCACAAAAATGTACATATGATGAATCAATTTGGTTTCTATAATAGTATAGAATTCATATAAGTATGTGTATGAAGAGCATGAAAATTATTTCATTTTCGAATATAGGCTAATTCATTTTAAGATTTTAAGATTGAAATAGTTTTTTTTTACAATTTAGTAGTCCATTTGGTCCATGCTCTGAAATTCATATCCTCTTTGGGTTGTCTTGAAAATTTATTATATTTAGCCAAAAGGGATGTAACAAAAAGACAATTTTGGCATAATACTAGAATGATTTTCAATAAGTTAAAAACATTGGTAGTACAGAGCAGAAAGTACTTCACCTCAAACTACTCAAGTGTGAAAAAATGAAGATCTCCTTAAGTAGTTTTTGTGTCTTTTTTTCTGAGCTTTAATGTTGGGAAAATCATTGGAGTTCATTGTTTATGAGACAATTGATGAATCAACATTTTTCGGTGATTTGTATATTCTTTTAATCTCCCTTGGAACAAAGCACTGGCTTTGTCTGAGTTTCTCCTTCATTTTTTTTTAAGTTTATAGTGGTGTGAGTTCCTTCGAACCACAGACTTTCTTGGTGGTGTTGTAGGACTCCGACTTCCGGTACTTGTGTGCTACTGACGTACTTCCTCTTTATACAAGAGGTACTTAAGCACTTGCGATTTCGTTTGTTGGATGCGCTAGCAGTGGGGCACTCACCAAGGCGACCCAGCCGTTGAAGGTGTCACCATTATAACTGAGCACAGAGGAATTAGACTTTTAAAAAAATAAAAAATGATGGCATTCTAGCTCTAAATAGATGGTTACTATAAAAACTCTGAAACTAAATAGAAAGGATTATTTGGAATATATATATATATATATATATATATATATATATATATATATATATATATATATATATATTGGAATATATATATATATATATATATATATATATATATATATATATATATATATATATATATATCTTATCTTATCTTATATAATACAGACGTTACTTCAAAAAAGAAGATGATGCATTTAGTCATGCATATTAACCAATGACTTAAATTCTGCCAAGTCACTGGTTTTTCTGGCTAGCTCAGGCAACCCATTCCATGCTCTAATAGCACTAGGGAAGAAGGAGTATATATATTCATGCATACCTACATACACACATTTATATTTCTTTTCTTTAAATTAATGGACAATCTTGATTTATTTATCTAGTACTATATTGCTTCACTTTGTGATCAATAATTTTCTTAAAAATGTGATCTAATATAACTTCATTACAAATTTTATCTTGGTAGACAATTTGTAGGTATGTACTCCAAATAAAATTTCTATATTCTGCTAAAATAATTACATTGATATATTTTAGCGTCCCCCGAAAGGGGAAAAGACACTATTAGTTTTGTGTGGATTGCCTGTCCGTCGGTCCTTCCGTCCGTCCCGTTTGGATCTCAGAAACTAGAAGAGAAAATGAATATCGGACATCATGGTATTTTAGATCATGCAAAATTCTTATGCAACGGCTACTTTTTTCTTTTTCGAAAGTGAACCATCTATTTTTTTAAATTAGATAAGCAAGCAGATTTTTTTTTTAATTCAGAACTTTTCAATGAAAAACTCCAGGGAAGTAAGTCTTATTAAAAAGTTCTTCATTTAAACAAGATTAAACCTCATTCATAGATTCGCGCATTGGTACAAAAAATTGCAAGTAACGTTACAATTGAAAAGTATCATTGGATCATTATTAAATAGATTTTCCATTTACTAACTCATAGAATAGAATACTGATTCAAATGTTGTAGTTTTTTAAATAATTTTAACAGGAACTTCGTTTTAGTTGTAGTTAAAAAAAAAAAAAACTAACTCCTTTTTTACCGCTCAGTTTTCACACATCTTCATTAGGCTATTCACTTAACGACAATCTACATTACAATACAAAGAGGCCAGACATAGATTTAGATTAAGATTTAATTGTATGAAACAATTTGAACAAAATTAACATTTATAATCTATTAAGAAAATAATTTATCTTCTTACAGCCTAGGGGTGCAGATTAATTTATTATGTAAGCAGTAGTATCACATTAAGAAGTGAATCTGTAACCCAATAGTAGGACTACTAATTCTGATCATAATATTGACCTAGATCTAGTAAGTCTAGATTCTATTTTTGGATTTATAGATCTAGTCTAGATTCTAATCTAGATTAGGCTATACATTTAGTTCTGAATCTTTATCTAGAGTCTATTTAGTCTAGACCTAGTCTAGGAGAGCTGCATGGTCGCGCGATTTGAGCCCTGGACTATCGTTTGGATTTATCGATGGTCCCGGGTTCAAACCTTCAATCTTCAACTCTGAAGGAACATCCGAAACATGTGAAGCATTTTACAAACATTTTCTAGACCTAGTTTAGATTCTAGATCGAGATCTAGATTCTAGATCAAGATCTAGATTCTAGATTAAGATCTAGATTCTAGATCAAGATCTAGATTCTAGATCAAGATCTAGATAGATCTAAATCTTTAAGCGTCTAGATCCAGATCTAAACAGGATCTAGATCTGTACCATATCTAGAACTAGTCAAAAAATCTAGATTTTGTCTAGATGTAGATTCTATATAGATCTATATTTTATATTCTGGATTTAGTCTAGACCTATTAAGTAAATAGAGTCCAGAGCGATTATGATCATGATTAGTAGGTTAGTAGCGGTTAATAGTTTATTAGGTCTATGCTGTTCGCATGGGAAACCTGTTAAGTTGTGCAGGCCTTTTTTTTATTTCTTACTACGTCTACTCCAATATATTAATCGACATTGTAGGGAAGAAGTAGGTATCTTGGAGCAGTGGCGTCAATGGGACGGGGTCTACACCTATTTTGGGGGTGACAACCAAGTTGGAAAAATTATAACTTGGCAAAAGCAGACACATTAAAAAAGATAATAATGAGATCTCGAGATATATGCCCGAAAATGCCTTGACATATCTAGATGGTAGTTTAAGTGTACTGTAAATGATACAGCACAACGTTATACCATTTAGAGTAGCTAATGTTCTCTAACAGGGTGTATAAAAGGGGGGTAGGGGGAACCTTGCCTAACAGATCTTCTAATGGGAATCTTGCTGATAAGTGTTTGATTTATTATAAGTTACTTGTGGCATCAGTGTAGAGCAGTCTTATGTACTTTGTCAAAGTCTTGTCTATGTCTTGTCTTGTGTAGTATTTTAATTAGATAACCATGGTCGACTTTGTCGAAAGCTTTTTCTTGGTCAATGGACATTAGGGCTGCTTTCAAGTCTTTGTCTCTACAGTAATATAAGATGTCTCGTAAGAAGTGGTTTAGTTCGTCTATATTTTTTTCAGGGTAGCTACGGTACTGGTCTTGTCCTAGTAGATAGGATATAAGGAGCTTACCTCTTTAAAATATTATTTTGGTTAGCAGTTTGTAGTCGGCGTTTAAGAGGGAAATGGGTCTAAAGTCATTAGGTGTTGTGTTGTTTTCGGGTTTCTTTGATAATACTGTAATGTATGCAAGATTAATGTCTTTTGGTGTCTGTCCTGTTTCTAGAATTTTTTGTAAAGTGTTAGTAGTAGGGGTTATATTTGGGGAAAAAAAGGTTTTGTAAAATTCAAATGTCAGATCGTCTGGGTTAGGGGACTTGTTGTTTAGGGTTTTGTCTAACGCAGCCCTAACTTTGTCAAGCGTAAAGGGAACGTCGGTCTCAATCTGTTCTGTCGTAGGTATTTCTTTGCAGTTTTGTAAAAAAAAATACTTTTGTGCGTTGTCGTCCGTCTGTTCATTATTAAGTCTATCGTCTTCTTTTTTCTTCTTTAAATTGATTAGTGTTGCTAGTATTTGGCTTTGCTGCTTAATGGACCTTTTCATCAACCTCCAAATTTGTGTGACTTTGTATAGAGCTGTGTCTGTCTCTTGTGTTATATTATTGAGGAGATTTATGATTGTTTCTTTACATAGCAAGTTGTTTAAAAGATCGTTGATGAGTTTCCAGATCATTGCTTTATTTGTTTTGCTTTTTAGTTTTAGGTTCAGTTCCACCAAGACACCTTTGTGATCTGTGTAGTTGAATGTCTCTTCAAGATGTGTGACTCTTTTTATTTTCTTTGGCATATATACTATGTCTATGCGTGTACATATTTGATGTGCCTTGTCCCTGAAAGTGGTGTCGCGGCCAGTCATCTCTACGTCTCTATAAGTATCTCCCAATCGGAAGATGACTCCCCCCATTTGGTCAAGCGTTACTGTTTTCCCGCGAGGGGAAGGACCATCGTTTTTTTTGTGATTTGTTTGTCTACTTGTGAATTAACGTATTGTATATCTCCTCCTATTATTACATTTTCTCTTGCGTGTTGAGTGTGTAAAGTGTCTCTTAGCGTTTCAAAAAACTCGTGATTTTCTCTATACTTAGTGGGTGCATAAATCGTAACTAAAATGTATGTGTGTTTTTGGGGATTCTACTTTGAATATAACCACCCTCCCTCTATTATCGCTATGTGAATATGTAATCTTGAAACTATCTGATGTCTGTAAGATTGCTACTCCCCTGCAGTCCTCCCCTACCCATGTTTGATTATTTGCTTAATTCTGAAAATTGAATAAACATTTGTCTCCTGTAAGAAAATAAAGTCCGGTTTGTGTGTTTTGGTTAAATGAAACATGCAAGATGGTTTTTAGTTTCTTATGCGTACTGGAAACCGTGTTACTCTCCCTTTCGTCTGTTTTTAGGGGGGAAGGGATGGTTCTCCCACTGTCTGCCCGTGTTTCGTGTGTTGTGTCTTTTTTTTTTTGCTTTTGACGAGTTCGAACCCGTCTTCATCTAACCCAGGTATAACCTTGGTCTGTCCCTTTCAATTATCCCTTTGTTGGTCTCCAGGGGTTTCTCAACATCTTTTTTGGGCCCCTATGGGTAGCCCTGTTTGGGGCACTGGTTTTACCAATGGTCTTCTTTTTGGCAAAACCATCATTAATGTCTTCTCCCAGGCGTTGTAATTAGGACTTTGTAGGTCCTGGGGCCACCCACTTGTCGCTAGATCCCAGCCTCACAACTTCTATTTTGGAGCCTTCTTCCGCGAGGGTTCCAATTTTTCTTTTTGATATAGTGGGTGACATCCAGTGAAGCGTCACTTTTTTTTTCTCATCCTCTAGGCTGAGAACTTCCAACCTGAAGGTGTCTTTCCTATGATTCTGTTCCTCACCACCGGTCAGGAAACACCCAGGAACCATAGGAAGGGATTCTCAAACCGGTACAAAAAACACACCTACTCCGGTCCGAGCCTCAAGGCGGCAACGATGGATGCCATCGAAGCTCTGACTGCTCCCTGTCCGGACAATTTAAGTAGCAAAGTGCCTGGTGGGTGGACTAGACCTTCCTCCAGATCCTTGCGTTCCAACAAGAATGCCTTTATAGACATGGTAGAAAATAAAATAAATGCAAACAAGAAACACACTCTTTAAGATAGGAAACGTAGACAACACACTCCTCACGGAAAACAAGTGATCCAATGAAATAAAAGTTTAAACGTAACTAGGTAAATCCAAAGAAATTTAAAAAAAAATAAATAAGAAGTACTCCCCGTATTATACGTAGGTCAAGATTAACTAATCAAAAAAAAAAAACTGTTGGTGAATATCAATAGAAATTAATAGAAATAGAAACTTATAACTGAAAACAGAGGTCCACCTTGCTGATCATGGTACCTCCTGTGTCAGGTAAGAGAACAGCCTTGATTATCCAATAATTACTTTATAGATAATGTTTAGTACCTCCGTCTGCGTATGAACAAGATGAAGATGCATTCACTATTGTAATCAATAGGTGATAATATGTAAGCATATTCATCAAGTTCTAATTTACGTAATGAATTTTTAGTAATGCAATTTCAATATGGTTAAAATTTTTGTTTGTAGTTTTTATGTGCCTTTTAATTAAAATCAAATAATTATTAAAGTAAATTAGTTTTGTCGTCGTTAGGTCTAGGGGTTTCTAGCTACCAGCGCGCAATACAGGAAAACATAACAACCAGCGTACAAGAAAAAAAAATGGTACTTTAGTTTGAAAGACAAAAAATATTTAATGCAAGAAAATACAAGGTTACAAATCAAAGTTTGTGTAGAAACACTAACGGAAAATCGGCCTCGAACAGGTTCACCCAGGAAGGTAAAAAGGCAGGTTTCAATATTTTCAGAAATAATGAAATTCAACAAAGACAAATGACAGAGAAGAATAAAAAAAGACAGTTGACAGAACTTGTGTTGTGTCCCAGCGGTCAAGCAGACCAAAGGATAGGTTAAAAATGAAGTTAAATGTTAACCTAGCCTATATGATGTCTTACAATGAATATCTAATTGATCTAATTGAATGAAGAAAAACTATTGACAGCTCTTATGTGGTGCCACAGCAGTTCAGCAGACCAAAGGATAGCCGAAAGTGAAGTTAGATGTGAATCTGGCTTAACTGATGCCTCATGATGTGTATCTAATTGATCTAATTGTTTGTAAATTGTTACTCTCTAAGTCCTCAAAAAAATATAAACATTTCCGTAAAGTAAAAAAAATCCAATGGTACCAATATAAAAACCTTATTGTTTTCAAAGCTTAGACTTTTTGTTCCAGCGCTTAAATGCTGTCCTGAAAGATTCGTATCCCTCTGTGCTGTTTAGCGTGATTATCAGCGTTGGGAGGTGTCAGCTCTAGCTGAAAATTTCGTTTAAGATTAAGGTACCTCGGTCCCTGTTGTATGTTCTCCAGGTGTTAGAGATGCAGCCCACTGGCGGATCTAGAACTTAGGAGTGGGGGGCGATTTTTTTCCAAACCCTAACCCTAACGCCCAGTAAACCCTAACCCTATGCATAAACGTGCGAACAGCATATTTATATATATATATTCGATATATGAGAATAAAATAAGACTGTTTCTCAATCTTCGGCGAAAAAAAAAAAAGAAAAAAAAAAAAAGTCATGTTGAGGCCTTTCTCTTGCAAGCTTGGGGGTCCAGGAGAGCGCTGTAAGCTTCCTCAGTGGGGTTCGGGGCGAAGCCCCGACTCCAAAAGCGTTTTCTTGCATTCTTTACTGCAGAAACGCATTCTCCTGACATCTACAGCTTATTATTCATCAGTGAGGTTAGGAGCGAAGCCTCGACGCTAAAAGCGTTTTCTGGCATTCTTCACTGCAGTAACGCATTCTCCTGACCTACAGCTCATTATTCATTATATTATAAAGGACCTTTTGAAAAATGTTGAAAAATATTCTAATATGAATTTATAGTCCCTTAATACATTGCAAATACAACCGATTTGTTCTTTGAAAAGATAAGATACCCCATATATTTAGATTAAGGTTTTGAAATTCACCGCCGAAAAAAATAAATATTTGATTAATAATATTCAATAAAATTATAATATCAATTGTGAGTTGTGAGATAAGATGCCCCAAATATTTAGATTTTGGCTTTAAGGATCGCCGCCGAAAAAAGAATTATTCGATAAATAATATTCAATAAAATTTAAGAATAAATTGTGAGTTATAGTCCTAAATTTATATAATTAGAAAAATATGGGATAGAGTAAAATTTGAAAAAGCCGACTAAGAAATATTATCTGGCTTTTGAACTCATCTCAACCGTGACTGTTATATTGAAAAATTTCGTTTGAATTATAACTTTTCCAAAGCTAAGTCTTTCTTAAAATAGTTATGATAAATTCATGTGAAATTACACAAACTCTGCTAATGATTGCATTTTGCATTAAAGAATAGGGGTTAAGCTACTTGATATAAGAATTTACTTTATAGCATATATAAATTATATTAGTGACAGATTTTTTAAATTTTGTAATTTCTTACTATAATACAAAAAGAAAAAGTATTGGTTTGTCCGATGGGGGGAAGGTGATTGCATGTATCGCACTTCCACCTGTTTATATTATATGGATATTCGACTAATTTTGTTCACGTACTATGATTTACAGGATGGCTGCCTGGTCGTGCGGTTTGCGCGCTGGACTGTCGTTCACATTTATCGATGGTCGAGGGTTCAAACCCTGCCCGCTCCCATCCCCCGTCGTCCTGCGGGAGGTTTGGACTAGGAAGTAATTATCTTCAACTCTGAAGGAACATCCGAAACATGTAAAACATTTTACAAAACATTTCTCCATAAAAGTAGGACCGCTCCCCCCCACTCAAAGGGTTTAGGTGGGAAGGGCAGTAGAGGTATTCGCTCCTCCCCTTCCAATCGGCCAACAGGTGAACGACATAATATAAAGACCGGTTAAAATACCAATAACAAGTTTTAATCATATAGATATTTCTTTGATTCTGTTAGCAAGTTTTGATTTCTACAAATAAATAGGACCGCCCCCCCACTCGAAGTTTATGGTGGGGGGGGGGGGCGGATTGATGCCATCGCCCCCTCCCGACCCTACCAAATCGGCCAAAATACTAGAAAGGGGGGGGGGCGAAATAATCTAAAAATAGGTTGAAATATAAATAGTTAGTATATATTATTAACATAAGTAATAAATTCGTATACAAATTGTGTGAATTCTATACTAAAATTCGTTCGTCTCCCCCCGAGTGGGGGGGGGGGGGGGCGATTGCCCCTACCGCCCCCCCCCCCTGGATCCGCCAGTGATGCAGCCATGGCATCGTAAAAAAAAACAGCTGGCATGTTGCTAGGGAATGAGAATTGACTTCAGATGTAGAACTTAGTGCTCATTGTTTGCTTAAGCAGGGGTTACTTCCTCCAGCCATGGAGTTCAGGATGGGTTCAGTCGTAGGAACAACAGGAATTCAGATGCAGCAGCATGTAGGCTAACAAGGATTCTATTGCAGGAATTTTGATCCAAAAATAGGATAACAGGAATTATAGTGCAGGAAAAATCAGAAACCAGCTGGTTTTTGTAGTCACGATCAGGCACAGATCCAAGTGAAAAGAATAAGAATAAGTGACACATTAAATATAATATGTGAATGAACGCTTCTGAAAGTTATAAAAAATGGAGCGACTGCTCCTAACTAAAATATTTTTAGTCCTTTAAGTCGCTTGGTGGAAAACAAGGACAGGGCAAGAAAACATGCGATAGATCACAGTGATATGTAATGATAGGCAATGCAAGATTCGGTAAAGATTTCCGCCTCCCACTTTTTTTGAATACCGTCTAAAAAACACGTGACTAGAGGTCAAGCATGGCGTATGCTAATGGTCTAGACAAAGGGTAGAGGATAGTCTGAACTCTCGCATGGTGAAATGAGCTCAGATAGACAAGCGCCATTGATGAGTCAACAACGTTGATGGACCAGCACAGTTGAATAGAATAAAAGAAACATTGCCCAGATTCATATGTTTTCAAGCTGGCAAAAATGGGGTGGGGTACGAAAGTGAATTTAAAAGGAAAGTTGGAAGATGAAAAATATAGTATAGACATACACTTTTCTATGGCATTTTATTCCAAATATGAAATCATTAAAAATTGGTGAAATATATTGGTGTATACGTTTGGGCGTACTTTTCAATCCATGTGTATGTTATGAAACACTTTTTATAAAATGTATACTTTTATTTTATTCAACTTATATACTCTATAAATACATGCTTTTCTTTAAAAACAAAAATAAAATATTTATTGTAAATAAAAGTAACTTGTATAACAGAAAATTAGTTATACATTTTTTTTGCATAAATATTTAGAAAATATACTAAATAATCGCCACGTTTATTAATTTAGTCTCTAGTATTCTTACTATTAATAGTTAAATGTTGTGAAAAGTGTGTATTGTTATGAAAAAACTGCTTGTATAGTTAATTTTTAAAATTCAACTGTTTGCTTTTCGAAAACAAAAAAATAGCCGTTGCATCAAAACTTTATAACATATATAATATCATGATATCAAATTTTCAAATCATTTCTACATCACGTGAAACATAGGGAAAGATAGACGGACGGACAGTCAGATAGATCACACAAAAATAATAGTTTTTTTTTCCTTTTGGAAACCTCTATAAGTGAAATTTAAATTGAGAAGTACAGAAAAATATTTTTTTCTAGCTGTTACGTTTACTATATTAATTAATTATTATCTTAAAAAAAACAAAAACAAATGTGTTACGTTTACTATATTAATTAATTATTATCTTTAAAAAAAAACAACAAATGTATCCATAAGCTTACCAATTGTATCATTAACATCAAAGTATATTTCCTTGATAATAAAAACATCCACTATTATCTCCCAGTGTTTACCAGCATGTTGTATGTCGCTTTTGTTACATGTATCAATTCCATCTGTAGCTTGAGGATACTGTGGTAAAAGTGTGCTGATTTCATATATATCTAGATCGCTATAGTACACATTCTGTTTCAATGCAACATTTTGACCTAACCATAGAATAAACATAAGTCCTCGTTATGGAATATACATATCAATGTATAACATTATTAAGTGATCTGGACATTTACATGTAAAAAGCTAGTAAGCTTTTTTGCCGTATTAGAAAGAATCGGCTGTCCAAAGAAGCTACGGAAACTAGTGTCAGCTTTTCATGAAAATATGCAGGGCATTTCATAGTTTGACAGTTCCACCTCTAGGCCATTCTCCATCAAGAGCTGAGTAAAATAAGGACGTGTTTTGGCTCCAACACTATTCGGCAACTTCTTTTCAGTTTTAAATCCCTGGAAAATGGAGTGTACATCCCCAATAGATCCGATGAAAAGATATTTAACCTGGCATGCCTTAAAACCAAAACATAGAGACGGCGTATCTTGATTAAGGAACTGCTGTTCACCGATGATGCCGCACTCATATCCCTTTCACAAGAAAGATTGCAGAGGCTTGTAAGAATGTTATGGCAGCTTCTTGTCAAGAGTTTAGCCTCTCCAAGACTGAAATCCTGGCACAAGATGTCGCAGAAATACCAGTGATATATATTGAAAATCACACACTTACGGTTCTGCGGGAATTCACATATTTGGGAACAACAATAGCCAGAAACCTAGAGTTAGACACTGGGCTGACAAAATGAATAGGAAAGGCTTCTGCAGCAATGGCAAAACTCTTCAAGCGTGTGTGGGAAAATACTAAATTGACCACGGCAACAAAAATCCTGGTCTACAATGCCTGAATTCTGAGCACACTTCTTTATGGCGGTGAGAGCTGGGCAACTTACATGCGTCAAGAACACATTAAATAGCTTCAACCTACGCTACCTGCGACGCCTAATGTGGATCTCCTGGAAGGATCGTGTCATCAACCAGAAAGTTTTGACACGGGCCAACATGCAAAGCGTTTATGCTCTCTATCAAAAGAGAAGACTTCGCTGGCTCGGTCATGTTACTCGCATGCCAGATGGAATAATCCCCAAAGACATCCTATACGCTGAGCTTGCAGAAGGAGCCAGACCCATGGGCCGCCCAAGACTTACCAACAGAAAAGCGAAACGTGAGAGCCACGGGCATCGACCAAAGAATGAGGGAGGAGATAGTCCAAGACCTGACAGCATGGAGACAGACTGTATGTGATGGTACGAACTTTGTCGAATGCAAAAGAAATGAAGTTGCGTCAAGGGCAGATGAATATACATGCACGAACTGTGAAAAACTCTGCCGCTCCAGAAATGGCTTGATCAATCACTCCAGATACTGTCCCATCTCAAGACGTAACCAAAGCCAGTGACTATTCTAAGCGCCTCCATTTTCTTCTGAGACCAAAGGATATATATATATATATATATATATATATATATATATATATATATATATATATATATAATTTCACACAGTCATCTATATGTATAGACGTGTATGTATCTAAATGGTTCCAGAAAATATTATATTGTTAGACATACTAACGATATGGTACCAAAGATTACGGAGATTTATTGATGATCACCGTAAATGGAAAGCCCCTAAACGTGTAACGTGATAGATCACTTCACAAATATATGAAGCATAGTATTCAATGATACTTCGCTTTCAAGGCAAGTTGATAATTGTCTGGTTAGGGCCGGTAGTGCTTTTGGATACCTCCAGTCGAGAGTTCGGCGGAATAAATCGCCCCGCCTGCCTAGAAAAATCAGTGTCTACCAAGAACTTGTCTAGAAACAAACATCTTGTCTAGATCTAGATATATTATATATTCTAGATCTAGTCTAAACCACTAGCGGATCCAGAACTTTGGAGTATGGGAGGCGATTTTTTCCCTAACTCTAACGCCCAGTAAACCTTTACCTTATACATAGACGCATTTACAGCATATACATAGAATAGAGAATAGCAAAAGCGGCTAAGCTTACAAGACAAATGCGTTTTCTTGCATTCTTCAATGTAGAAACGCATTCTCCTGACATTTACAGCTTATTATTCATCATATTTAAAAAGGACCTTTTGAATAATGTTTTACTTGAAAAATAATCTAATATGAATTTATAGGCCCTTACTACATTGCAAATACAACCGATTTGTTCTTTGAAAAGCTAAGATACCCCACAAATTTAGATTACGGCTTTGAGTATCGCCGCTGAAAAAAAAAATTAGAACATGGGGAGGGGGGAGAGTGGATTTTTCTTCTCTCCACCCTCCAGTATATATATATTGGTCGTTTTTTCTCTTTACCCATACATTGGCCATAACTTTCTTGTCTGGAACTTGTGGTCTAAGATAAGCATTTGTAGCCAGAAGATTAGTTTTTAATCGTCAGTTCAAGAGCAGCCTTGCTGGTAAAGGTCCATTGGGGCATTTCTAAACTGTACAGTTCGTGTTGCGCGTTTAGCCATGCCATTGATTTTGGAAATCTGGGATTTGAAGTAATATGTCAAAAAATCAACTTTTTAGAGAATTTGAGAAACACTTCGCAACTAAAATAAGGTCCATTATCAGTAATTAGTTCTTTGGGGATGCTGTGGTGAGAGAATAGTGATTTCTTATAAACAATCACATCTAAAGCTGGAAGTGTTGCAATGAGATTAATCTCAAAGAATCAACTGTAATAGTCAACAACAAGTAAATAATTTCTACAAAAATACAATCAAAAAAGGGCAGCTCCAAACTTTTCCCAGGGAAATTGAGGTGTATCATGTGCTAACATTGGATTCTTCTGCTTTGACTTCTGCTGTTCATTGCATACTGCACAGCTAGATACCATGTCTATAATTTGTTTTGACATTCCAGGCCAGAAGAAAACCTCCTTGGCGGTACCAAGACATCTATTACATCTAAGGTGACCTTGATGACATCTTTGCAACATTTCTTTTTGTAATGCTTTTGATACTATTATTCTTTCTCCTTTTAAAATAAAACCATTTCTTTCACTAAGATCTTCTTTAAATCCATAATAAGCTCCTATTTCTTTAGGAATTTCTTATCTTGCTTATATTGTACAGACGTTACTTCAAAAAAGAAGATGATTACGTCCTATGCGTCATGCATTTAGTCATGCATTTTAACCAATGACCTAAATTCTGCGAAGTCACTGGTTTTCCTGGCTGTTTTTTTTCTTGTTTTGCCATCGTATAAAAAATTTGATCTTTTAACTGCTTTAGAATGGCATCGGTTGCAGTTGCTTACCGAAATTGTTTCATATTTTCATCTGACACAGGCAAGCTATCTACAGTAAGATGAACCTGTGCGTCATAGTCATCACTTGATGGATGTTTCACTGGCAGCGATGCTGGTGAAAGTGTATCTAAAATGGCTTATATTTCAGAGGATTTCATACTTTATAAGACGAAGGAGCATTCTCTGGAGTCTTGGTGGTGTGGCTCACAAAATTTTTTTGATAATCACTTCTAATGTTTTGTGAACTATTTCAACTGCTGACGTCCATACATATAATAATGGAAATGTTCAACTTCGAATTCTATGGAAAGCATTTCTTTTTCTATTTTTGCATGACGTTTTTCACAGTAAGAGATCTACATACGTAAGCTCCTGGATTCTGATTTCAAATTAATACAGCTCCGAGAATAGGGGTGGTTGTGATCATACTTTGTATGTAATCAACTGCATTCTGATGTTGTTCCAGCAACATCCATTCAGTATCTTGTTTAAGTAGCTCCCTTAAGGGGCAGTAACATCTGATAGATTTTGTATGTATTTTCCAAGATAATTTATCATGATAGGAAATCTTTCTAGTTCTTTGCGGTTTGAAGGGCATGGAATAGAGTGTATTGCTTCAATCTTGGAGTTTTCTAGCTTAATTCCACTATCTGTAATGACGTGTCCAACAAATTTTATTTCTTTTAATCTAAGGCTACATTTTGATAGTTTCAATTTAATTCCTTCCTTTCTTGCTATGTCAGTGGCTTTTCTGAATTTTTTCGTCATGTTTTTCTGTAGTTCTACCAGCTATTAATATTTCGTTTATGTAGGTTTCAACACCTTGAATTATTTTTAAAAACATTGGTGAAATCTGTTGGCAAATGCTTCCTCCGAAGAGTTTAGTCCAAATGGTAGTCGTAAAAACTTATATCTATCAAAAGGTGTGTTGAAAGTTGTGAGATCTATACAGTTCTTATCTAGTTTGATTTGCCAAAAGATACTGGCTGAATTTAATACAGTAAACAATTGACTGCCACTTATCCGGCTGGCTATTTCATCAATGGTAGATAATTGGTGGCAGTGCTAAAGTCTCTAGGATCTAGACAAATTTTTAAACAATCTCCTTTCATTTTTACTATAACTATTGTGTTGACCCATGCTGTGGGATGATCAACTTTTTCGATGACACCTTTGTCTTCCATTCGTCTCAGCTTATTTTTTAAAAGTCTTCTCGAAGTGCCACTAGAACTTTTCTTACTGCGTGTACCACTGGTCTTATGTTTGGATCAACTTTGATTAAATACTCTTCTTTTAAACAACCAAGGCCATTAAAAACATCAGCATAGTTGTTTAATGTTTCATCTTCTAAAAAATCTACTCTCTGAATAAGGTTCATCTGCTGGCAACCTGGTAGACCCAAAATTGGTTTGGAGTGTGTATCTACTAATTGAAACTCTTTCCATGCATTTTGTTACTTTTCTGAACATTTAGTGTGTGTTTTGCCAACAACCTTTAAATGTTCACCACTGTATGTAGTAAGTCTTGATGATGACTTCTGGAGTTTTTTTCTTCGAAGTTGATTAAAAATCCTACAAGGAAGATCGTTGACTTGTGCTACTATATGCCATTTTGTAAGAGTTATAACTGTATTCCACTCATTACATTGGTTTTGTAAACCTATACAGCCGATTAAAGATGCTTCAGACTTGGTATCATCTGTAGTTTCAGTCTTGTTATTGATGAATTGTATTTTATTTGATCTGTATGCACTGGAAAGATTGTTCATTTTGTGGTATTTGTGACTTAAGTTACCATAAGTTGGACACTGCTTTGGTAAACTCTCTTTGTAATTTTGTTTTTTTTTAGTTTATTTTTTTTTTTTTTTTTTTTTTTGAAATTGATGATAAACATCTAATTTAATTACTTTATTTTAGTTAAATCTTAGTTTTGATTTAACTTTTTAATTGTGTTTTCTACTGGGTGCTGGTTAACATGTATTTACTGAAAGCACTGTTGACCATTTCCCCTGGCCTTTTATAAATTGTCCACTAACCTTAACACATACATATTTACAAATAAAATATGCGCACTAAAGACTTTATTTTAAAACAAAATAAGGCAAACTAACTGTTAATTCGTGCTAATTTTCGATTTTTAATCTTATCGAAAGTCATCTTTAAGGCAGACATTATTAACATACTCTATGTTCTAGTGACATTAGTATAACATTTTTTTTCAGGTGAGTTTGCTTAATTTTATTGAAACGTTATTTAAACAAAAGAGAATAACCCATGTATAATGTTTATCATTTTGTTGGAATATTTGTTTTGTTTTTATTATTCAGTACGAATATTGGTCATTTTTACTTTGTCCTTGATCTTATAGCCCGTGAAAACAAGCAATAAGTTATTTTAATACAAAACTATCTTACCTCTACTTATCCAGAGAGAACAAAGTCGTTGTATAGCTACACCTTGTAATTTAATGGAACTTATAAAAGTGTCGTAAAATAAAAAGTGCACATCTGCGACGTTGTCTTTGACTAAAATTCTCTCTTTAGATCTTGGAATAACAGGATTGGAGTTTTCGTCATAAAAATGTATTTTTAAATCATACAGTGTTTCTGTCGATAGAAAATCCTTAAATGATGACAATTACTTATACAAAAAAAAAAAAGAAAAATATAATTTTGAAAATAATTTTGAAAGCTTTTTAAAATAATGTCTACCTTACTGCCCAAATTAATAATGTTACGTATTTCTGAATCTTCTGGCTAGATGTATTAGTTGGCTCACAAATAAAAACAGCAAAGAACTTGACGACTAAACTTTCAGTTTCATATAACTTTAATGACTATTAACTCTAACAATTCGTTACTGTAACATGTAGCGTAGAAGACTGTACAATATCTGTCAGTTTACAGTTAGCTATACTTCGTTACAATTCGTCTCTTCACTTCGTTGCAATTCATCTCTTCTCAACTTGCATCGAGCCGTATTCCACAGACCAACGACACACTTCTCAGTGTCGCTCCAGGTCTCCCAAAGCGGAACCAAGTCGTACTCAAGTCTACCGAATCAGAGCCGTAAACGTCTTACATCGACTGTATCGACTGTAACGGCTCAAGTCCACTGTAGTTCGCTGTATATAATTTTTACAAAACGTGGAATAAATGTTCTCTAAATCAGAGTGGAGACCATAGTGTATGTTTATTGTCCAACCACGACGGGGGGTCTTAAAAGAAAATAAAAACTATCTAATTTATCTCAATCATAGATCGAAATATATTAGCGGTAAATCCGTTTTCACAGTGTATTACATTTGATATGAATTAGTCGGCTGAGCTGGGCAACTTACATGCGTCAAGAACAGAGATTAAATAGCTTCCACCTACGCTGCCTGCGACGCATAATGTGTATCTCTTTGTGGGATAATGTCACGAACCTGGAAGTTTTGACACGGGCCAATATGTACAGCATCTATGCTCTTCTTCAACAGAGAAGACTACGCTGGCTCAGTCATGTCACTCGCATGCCAGATGGAAGAATCCCCAAAGACATCCTATACGCTGAGCTTGCAGAGGGAGCCAGACAAAAAGGCCACTCGAGACTAACCTACAGAGATGTCAGCAAGCGAGACATGAGAGCCAATGTACGTGATGGTACGAATTTTGTCGAATGCAAAAGAAATGAAGCTGCGTTAGCCAAGAGAAAGAAAAAGAAATCTGCCCTGTCAGATAGCCCTAGGACAGATGCATATACATGCACGAACTGTAGCAAACTCTGCCGTTCCAAAATTGACTTAATCAGTGAATCCCATCTTAAGACGTAACCAAAGCCATTGAAGTTAAATTTTAGCATGGCCTAACACATTTTTGTGGAATGTTTATCTAATTGATATAATTGTTGTTTTTTTTTAAAGGACTGAGTTTTTATGCAAAGTCTCAACTCTTTCTTAACAAAAAAAAAAAAAACTTCCCCATTTCAAGTGTGTTGAGGATCTGTAGATCATTTGTGAAAAGGATAACAATACATTCTATTTGTTTCTTTAATTTATTTTCCATTTATATGCATATTAAATAGACTTTTTCTCCCTAAAAAAAAACAAATTTTTTTTTGGTAATTTAGGAAGTTTGTTTGACAGAAATTACTTAATTTAGTCACCCAATTTGTGAATTTTGAAACATTGTTTTTGGCAAAAAAAAACAACACAAAAGCGTTTGCATAAATGTGGTAAATATGGTAAATAGTAACCCCTCTTACTATATAGTCTCCTGTATTTCTTACTATTAATAGTGAATAGTTGTCAAATGGTGTATTTTTATTGTTAAAAAACGCTTGCATAGTTGATTTTTAAAATTAAAATTTTCACTTTCAGAAAAGAAAAAAAAATAGCTGTTGCATCATGTCAGATTTTCAATATATTTTCTACTTTACGAGATCTAAACAGGACGGTTGGACGGAAAACAGACAGACCACACACAACTAATAGCGGTTTTTCCCTTTTGGAGGCCATTAAAAGGTAGAATCCCATTCAATAGTTCGAAATAAGACAGTAAATTAAAGCAGTATCTTTGGCGACCAACATAACTATATTGTAATTTTAATTTGGAATCAAAACTATTTTACACGAAATGTCCACTAATATTGGAATTATATTAAAATTGTTACTACTTTTGACGCTGCAGTTTACATCCTGAAAATAATTTACTTGTTCAAGACCTAAAGAAAATGATGAAATTTTAAATATTCGTCTTGTTTCGTCCGCAGATAGAGGGAAACTTAGTAATAAGTGATATGTTCAAGGCGCTTTTAATTATTTATTAGATAATAAGTCTTTAAAAAAATAGAACTCAAAATAAAATTATGTTTACACTTAATTAATTAAAACAATAATTGTAAATGCTAGGCATGAACTAAATTTTAAAAACTTCATTGCTCTAGATCAGTGGTCTTCAACGTGGGCGATAATGCCCCTGGGGGGAGTTTTAGAGATTTTGGGGGGCGCTGGGAGCCAAAAGGGGCGGTAGTGGGACGCTGGGCACAATAGGGGGCGGTAAGAGGGCGCTGGGCATAAAGAGGGAAAGAAGAAACTAAAGGTACACTGAAACAAAACAAAAAATTCTTCAAAATTAAAGCTGGCGAAATAAATATACACAAATTATTATTAGCTTGCTTCTAATTTAACGTTAGAAATTGTGTTCAAAAATCCCTTTTTTTATTTTTAAATTCTTACTCTTTTGCTGAAATCGGAGAGTATCTAGTGTCCTTAGATCTTGCGCGTATAAACGTTTATGATTTGATAAACGAACTAGATAATACCCCTTTTAGATTATAGTTTATTTTATCAACATATGTTAATATATTGATATGTGAATGTTAATTAAGAAAAATGTTATAGCTAATATTGAAATAAAATAATTTAATATTTTTTAAAACAAAAACATTGACAAAGTGTTATGAAAACTCGCTGTTATGTAATGGAATATTGCAAAAAGTTGTAGTGAATTGCTACTAGATAAAAAACAAATGATGAAAAAGATGTTAGACTTGTTGTCAGAGGCGGCCTTAGCAGTGCGCGGGACCCTGGGTGAATGTCAAATGCGGGGCCTTGCGCTGTAAGGGTAGATTAAATATATCGTACCATGTCAGGCTAACGGTATCGTCCGCCGCTAACACTGAAGGCCTTTTTTGCTATTAAACATACTGTCTTACTTAAGTACTGTACTATCGGCCTTTAAGCTACATAAACTCGAAATGTTCTCCAGCTTAACTTCTGGATCTGATAAGCCACAAAACGCTATGTAAAAGACATGTGTTGTTTGTAGCTAACATCAAGCGTGCAGTCAAGGATGACGGAAAATATGCCACCAAGTCAAAGGCTCTTTTCGATTCCTAAATCCGAGGTACTGGTCGTGAGCCTTAGCGTTTTAATTCGTTTAAGTGTTTGCACGGTTAGGTCAATTTTGTCAGGCATCTCAACCAAGCCTCAAAACTGGCCGTTGTTCGGCGCATAAAGTATCTCTGTTCTCCCACGAAAGGCGCTTTTTGCGTTTGTCTTCAATAATGGCTTGTCTTTGAGTCCTAAATGTTTCTCCCGCAGATTTTCTGAGAGCTCTCCAACTGCCTCTCTCAGAGGCCATCTGCTGTCAGAGAATGCTGCCAGGTACTTTCCTCTATGCCAGTGAGGGCGAAATGGCGCCTGACTGGATCTTTATTGCGCTTACGGCAGGCACCTCTGTAACTCCTTCCGACTCTAAGCTCGTCAAAGAAGATCGCCTTCGGCATGCGGTCGTCTTCCATTCGGTATAAGTGTAATTGACAGCAAAAAAAAATAAATAAATAGATGATATTTTGTTGAAATTTCTTACAGGGGGACGTTGGCGAATTTTTTAATTGAAAAAATAGGAAAAGGTGGCGCTAGGTTAAAATAGGTTGAAGACCACTGCTCTAGATTATACATTTTAAAAACGCTTCTAAAATATGTTTTACCTGGTATCTGGGTAAATAATCGGATCCATGTATTAGAAATAATATATAATCCAATCATAATAGAGTCATCCTTGACATTAAGGCACGTTGTGTCGTTATCATCAGTTAAAATAGTTGTTACATTGTCTCGAGATTGTTGGGTTATTGCACTGTAGTCAACTAAACCTTTAAAAATACATGAAAAATAGATAGATAGATAGATAGATAGATAGATAGATAGATAGATAAGATATATAGATAAATAGGTAGATAGATAGATAGATAGACAAAATGATAGATAGATAAATAGATCGAACGAAAACTCAAAACACAATTATTAAAGTTACGCCTTTTATAAATACATCAAATGAGTCTTTTTTTTTAACATCATTCAAAATGTTTTAATACAAATGAGCCTTAAAAAAAAAGGAACAAAGGGTGTCAAAAAGTTAATGTTTAATTACGTTGACATTATACTCAATTTTTATCAACATGTAAATGAAATTAAAACTTACTATATTGACACTTGTAACCGAACCAACCATCTTCACATTTATCTGGACATACACCGTCAGGACTACAGAGCTTTTGACAGTGACATTTATATTGACATTCAGTTCCAAACCAACCCTCTTCACAAGTTTGGACTTTAAAAAAAATGATTAAAAAAAGATAAAACACATTAAAACATAAACAAAAAAACAGGAATAAGTTATTCTAAGCTCCTTAAAAACCTTTTGCGAATAAAATAAAATATTTTTTTAGGCAATTAATGAGATACATGTATTATTATGACGTTCTTTTACTTTATTAACACGAAAAACACCTTTAAAAGTAAGGATTGATACATAGGCAAATTAAAGAAATCTTTATATTTATTCTTTCTTGCATGATATTTTTTAGCGGCCCCCGTAAGGGGAAAAAGCCGCTATTAGGTTTGTGCAAAATGTCCGTCTGTCCGTCTGTCCGTCTGTCCGTCTGTCCGTCTGTCCGTCTGTCACACTCAGATCTCGAAAACTAGAAGAGATATGAAAAATATTATTTCATCATTAAATCCGGCTTGAAAAGTTTAGTTGCAACGGCTACTTTTGGTTTTCTAAAAGCAAACCGTTTAATTTATAAAATTAATTATGCAAGCGATTTTTTCATAAAAATACACCAATTCTAAAACAATTACGTAAATGTAAGGGAGGCAATGTTACAATATGCTAACAAAGATGGACAATTTTTGTGTATTTTCAGTATCACTAAGTCAAATATATTTTTAAAATGTACAGGAAATGTTTACAACTAATACAAATAATAGTTAAAGACGTTTTTTCTGGTCAACTAGCTGCTAAAATTAAAAGAAAACATTTCTGTTTGTTTATAAAGGCTAATAATGCACTTTGTATGTAAATATCACGCACATTTTTTTAAATGGACTTTTTATGCAGCGATTTTCGTGCAGTAGCGTAACGTCGCAACATGATCAGGTGCTAAACCAATTCCTTAAACTTTTTTTAAAAATCAGATTTTATTTATTTTTTGTTTAGTGCCCCCATCCGAATAAAAGAAGCTTATTTTTGTGCATTTTGTCTGTTGGTCGGTCTGTCCGTCACGATTAGATTTAAAAAACTAGAACTCTAAAAGCTATTGAAAATCTGATTTACCCTTTAATGTTCCTCCCATAACATCTCAATAGTTTTAAGTATCTAAAATTGATTGTTCCGGATTTTTTTGTGCAAAACTAATCAACGCCAACAAATGTTTGTTTGCTCTTCTAACTTATATTACATTCAATTTCCATGCTTAAACGTTGCAAAAACACATTATCAATAATATGTTGTTACGTTTTTTATGTAAATAGCATATTAATGCTAAATCATAATCTCTATACTGATTTATATTTCATTAAGTGTAAAAATGTTCCGGATATTGTTTTATAAAACATGAATTATGCCTAATGATTGTTTGAAATCGCATAAGGCTTTTAAAAAAAAGTAATTTACTAGAATTGATTACTGAAAATTACTTTTTAGACATTTAATTTTCTTGTAAAACATAACATAGAAGTTTTGTAATCGATAAAGAAAGTTCCGGATTTTGTTTCTTACAAATCGTCGCCAGAAATTTCCGAATTTATTTAAAAATCTAATAACGCCAAATAATTGTTTGAACTCCCTCTTCTAATTAATAAACAAATAATCTTCTCATTTACGAAATAATGTTTTTACGGATTTTTATGAAAAATATTTTAACTCACTACTCTCTTACAGTACATTTAACTTTCTACCTAAAACATTAAAAAATCTAATTATCGTTAATATTATGTTCCGATTTTTAAGGAAAACAGAATCCAAACACCAAAGTAAGGTATGAAAGGTACGTGGCTGTAGTACATCTAATTTTTATACGAGACCATCCAAAAAATTTAATTAACGGTATTACATTTATCTGAAATTCTCTTTTTCTTTTACTATTTATACAAACATCCGGAACAATCTATTATATAAACTTTTCAATTGTGTTCATACCTAAAAATTATTGCGATGTTTTGAAACGTAAAATAAAGGTTAATCAATTTTTAATAACTTTTAGTTGTTTTTTTTATATCAAGATAACGGACAGACCGACTGACAGACAAAACGCAAAAACAATGTGGCTTTGATCCTTTTTAAATAATATCTATTAGAACTCAGTGCACCAATGTCTATGAACCCTCGTTAAATATCTCGTGTAAATAAAGACATTTTTTTTTATGGTACCGGTACTAGCCTATTGTGAGGTAATGGAATTTTTTTTCTTTGACGTCATATGAATGGACTCTTTAAATGTAATGTTAAAAGAACGCACTCGGTGCACCAATGTCTATTAACCCTCGAAAAAATTGCTTGTATTAATGAAAACATATTTTAGTCTAACTAAGCCGTGTGACGTAGTGTTTTTTTTTTCCTTTGACGTCACATGGAATGAATTCTTTAAATGAAATGCTAAAAGAACGCACTCGGTGCACCAATGTCTATGAACACTCGAGAAATGGCTCGTGTTGATAAAGGTGATTTTTAGTCTAGCTAGGCCTTGTGACGTAGTGTTTTTTTTTCCTTTGACGTCATATGGAATGAATGCTTTAAATGAAATGCTAAAAGAACGCACTCGGTGCACCAATGTCTATGAACACTCGATAAAAGGCTCTTAATGATGAAGGCGATTTTTATTCTAGCTAGGCCGTGTGACGTAGTGTTTTTTTTTCCTTTGACGTCATATGGAATGAATTCTTTAAATGAAATGCTTAAAGAACGCACTCGGTGCACCAAAGTCTATGAACACTCGATAAATGGCTCTTATAGATGAAGGAGATTTTTAGTCTACCTAGGCCGTGTGACGTAGTGTTTTTTTTTCCCTCTGACGTTATATGGAATTAATTCTTTAAATGAAATGAAAAAAGAACTCGGTATAGTAATGTTTATTAAGCCTCGTTATGTGACTCGCGTTTAAAAAAGGAATGATATCTTGATTTAGATCTAATCTAGATTTTTTAAACTAGATCTAGATTTTTATTACAGTATATCTAGATCTGGATTTATATTCTAATTAAAATTATTTTAGAGTCTAGATCTAGAATTTCTAGATCTAGTTTAGACTAAAATAGACTAGATTAAGATGTAGAATTTCAATTTCTAAACTTAAAGTGTAAAAAAAAAGTGTAGATTTTCATTTCCAAACGTTTTGATCAATATTGTAATGTTTTAATATACTAAAACTAATCTACTATTTTTTTATTAAATTTAAATTTAAATTTACGGCAAATGAATCTTTGAAACATTATTACTTTTGACCATCGGATGGCTGCCTGGTCGTGCGGTTTGCGCGCTGGACTGTCGTTCAGATTTATGGATGGCCCAGGGTTCAAACCCTGCCCGCTCCCATCCCCCGTCGTCCTGCGGGAGGTTTGGACTAGGAAGTAATTATCTTCAACTCTGAAGGAACATCCGAAACGTGTAAAACATTTTACATCAAAATTAAATCACCTCTTGAATATTATTTGCGAATATGCAGATCCGACAGGGATCCGACTTCGACGGGGGCCGCCTCTGAGTTTGTGTAACACAAACTCTCTTTGTAATCTTGTTTAGAAATAGGTTACACTTTTTTTTTTAAATTATAAAGCTTACTAACGTAGACGTCTATTATGACAAATTAGTAATCGTAAATAGTTTTTAATTATAAAAAAGCTAACCAGATCGATTTGAACTATAACATATTTGCAATTAGATTCCATATTAAATAGTTTAAATAGGTTTGCAATGCTTTCTACATACCTCATACTGTAAGACGAAAGTCTCATCCATCGGAGCCATATTTTTTTAAATCTTATCAAAGCTTATTTATTTTATAATTTAACCTTTATTTAACCTTTATTATTTATATATACTTCTGACTGTGAAAGCAGGTAATCGGAAATTAAGATCCAGCGTAATCTAGACTAGATCTGCGGGACAATAAAGGTTAAACCTGATTTCCCACAGTGTAGTGATATCAGTTATTAAAATTAGTCTATTTACCAGTGGCTCGTGTTGATTAACACGTTGTTGTTTAAGTGTGCGTGTGTCGCACAGCGTAATTCAGTCTGGTCATAGGGTACTTGCACAAATAATCAATGAGTATATTTTTATAATTATATTAGATTTACTATAGATCTAAGATGGGGATCTAGACGCCAAAAGCCTAGATTAACGAATGGAATTCGATTGATATAAAACTATTGGGGAGCTAAGGATCAAGGTTGAGCTCAAAAGTTGGCTCTAATTAGAGAACATAGATAGGACGTGATATTATTTGTTGGTACAAAAGGTACCATAATTAAGGTGAAAAGTAAGGGGAAATTAGCATACGAGTAAACAAGTAAACAATATGATAACTGCTTCAGGTTACGACCTAGAAGATTTTTGGAAAAGCTAGAATTGCGCGTGGTGGGGGGTAATGACCACTTATGTTCAGCAGATGATGACTATAGAACAGGAAAGGATCAAAGAAGAAGCTTAATGATTAGAGAAGGAAAGAATTAGAGAGGATGAACGCTTGGAGAAAGAACGAATTAGGGAAGCAGAAGGATTGGAAAAGAGCGGAAAAAAGTTAGGGAAGCGGAAAAGGCTAAAGAAGAGGCTGATAGAAAAGTGAAAATACAAATAGAGCAGATGAGGATTGAGGCTGGTGGGAGTGTGTCCACTTAAGATAATAGTAACAATATTGTCAAAACGGAGAACCTCAGTAGCGCCGCATGTACTTTGCGGAGGATAAAAACAACATCGGTGGTACTACTTAAAACGGTTCGAGATAAAGCTTGCAAAGTTTAATGCCCGAGAGAAGAAGTGGTCCAAATTGTTTTGAATTCTGTGCATGAGCAAACTCTTACAAATTGTCAAAATCATGACCGCTCGATACAGAATATCTATCAAGTGCTAAAGAAAGAACTGCTCAAAGCCTATTGGCACAACGCTGCAAAATTCCGAAAGAAACACTACGAAAATACGCCATCTAGCCAGGTAGAACCACAGACGGCCATCAATCTAGAAAAGGACTTCTTAAGTAAATGGCTACGATTCGAGAACATTCAGATTGATAGTTCCTCAATAAATGCGACTCTCAGCTATATTCATATACTAGACATATGTTACCCGCGACCCGCGGGTCTTTATTTGCGCATTACTTTCGATATAGTCACTGAGAGTGTTTTGTAAGCAATTAAACGAAATAATAATGTAATAAGTAAAGCGAATGTGTCAATGTAAAAATAGTGTGAATAATGCTATCAAATCAAAATAGCTAATAGGCTTAAATCCATTTTTTTTTAATTAAAACATTTCTTTTTAATAATCTAGTGAATTGGATTTAGATGTATGTTAAACGTAGCTAATGATCCTTTCACGTTATTTCAGTTTCGCTACGAAAATAAAATTAGTTTTGCGAAAATGGTTTACCCAAAGTCGATACATTCTTATCTATTAAAAACAAAAAGAGCGATAGCTTTGTTAAATAAACAACACGGCTACGCAGCTTTAGCGAACAGCGAACGAATGTATTAAAATGCTTTAGAAAAACAAATTTGAATGTTAATTTGATTAAAATATGAAATGAATGGACAATAATTAGTATATTTATGTGTTAAAGCACAAAACTATCTTTGCGAAAAGAAGTTTTATCATCTTAGAGTTCAATAAGAGTTTTAGACCTAGGCCTAGAAATAGACTCAGTAGAGAGATGTGTTAATGTGTAACCATTGGTAATGTCTAATGAAATAATGTTCGTCAGGAAATCTGTAGTCACAGATATCAGGAACTAATTTATGTAAAAAATGCTTTTGAATAATCTAGTGGATTGGATATAGATGTATGTTAAACTTAGCTAATAATCCTTTCACGTAATTTCTCTTTCGTTACGAAAATAAAATTAGTTTTGTGAAAATGGGTTTACCCGAGGTCGATACATTCTTATCTATTAAAAACGAAAAGAGCGATAGCTTTGTTAAATGAATGGGATTATAAAGTGAACAATTAAACGAAATAATTTTTAGTACGCGATTCATGAATGAATATAGATCTAGGCCTATCTCAACTCGGCTTCGTGGCTTTCGTAAATGTATGTAGCTTTAGAAAACCAAATTTGAATGTTTACATGTTCAAAATATGAAATGAATGGACTTTAACTAATATGTTTATGTGTTAAAGTATAAGACTATCTGTGCGATAAGAAGTTTTATCATCTTAGTGTTGAATTAGAGTTTTAGATCTAGGGATGGGATTATAAAGTAACAATAAAACGAAATAATTTTTAGTACGCGATTCATGAATGAATATAGATCTAGGCCTTTAGCTCGGCTTCGCAGCTTTCATAAACGAATGTAGCTTTAGAAAACCAAATTTGAATGTTTATTTGATCAAAATATGAAATGAATGGACTTTAATTAATATGTTTATGTGTTAAAGTATAAGACTATCTGTGCGAAGAGAAGTTTTATCATCTTAGAGTTGAATTAGAGTTTTAGATCTAGGGATGGGATTATAAAGTAAACAATTAAACGAATTAATATTTAGTACGCGATTCATTACTGAATTGTCTAATGAAAGAATGTTCGTCAGGAAATCTGTAAT
Source organism: Biomphalaria glabrata (assembly GCF_947242115.1). Lineage (NCBI taxonomy): Eukaryota > Metazoa > Mollusca > Gastropoda > Planorbidae > Biomphalaria > Biomphalaria glabrata. The sequence goes on from NC_074715.1 coordinate 9,862,183, forward strand.
CACAGATATAAGGAACTAATTAATGTAAAAAATGCTTTTGAAACACAAAATTGAAGGTTAATTTTATTATATAATGAAATCAATGGATCTTCTTTTGTCTTTTCATGTGTCAAAGTAAAAAACTATCTGCGCAAAGTGTATTTCTTAAAATTAGATCTAGGTCTAAATCCTTTCTATCTTTTCTCATGTCAACATTGTAGACATGGCCTAGATCCATAAAATACTATAGCTGTAATAGAGTTGGACAACTTTATTTTTTTTGAGGGTCTTACATTTGTTTTAGGGCTACAATACATTCACTAAGGTCTAAGTTGGTACCCAAGGAACATTCCTGCCTAGTTTTATCAAGATTGGTCAAGCGGTTTTGATGTCTATAAGTAACATACATACATACATACATACATACATACATACATACATACATACGCCACACATTCTACTTTATAATATAGATAAATGAAAGATATCCCAAGCTAATTGAAGAGGTGGTAAAAATCATTAGGATCTTTAAAAAACGCCTACCCTAACAACCCACTTTCGGATAGTGACCATATGAAAGTCATGGACCTCGTAATTTATGTGAAAGGAAATGACGTTAGAGATAGGGAAATATATATGATAGAAAAAATGATAAACCTTGAAAAAATAAAAACGGTCTGAGAGACTTAAGCTAGGAGACATTATATATCTAAAGCGGGTGATAGAAACCGTAGTGAAGTAACGTGTTTTAGTTGTCAAGAAAATGAATGTTTTGCCTCTTAGTTTAGGAAACATAAATAAAGGCAATAGATCTAAGAATAGAGATACACAGGGTAATAGTAACACTGATATTCACATTTGACTAGAGTAACACTTTTAGTAAACTCACAAAATTTAGAAACCTTCAGGATAGAAGACTTAAAAGTAAAGTAGCAAACATACATAAAACATTGAACCTTAATCTTCAAATACAAAAACAAAATTTAAAAAAATACCATGAAAGACACAAAGATAAAGGAATATTTCTTGTCCCATATGCTAGGACAAATGTGTCTTTCTTCCCTAGCGCTATTAGAGCATGGAATGAGTTGCCTGAGCTAGCCAGGAAAACCAGTGACTTGGCGGAGTTTGGGTCATTTGTTAATATGCATGACTAAATGCATGACGTTATCATCTTCTTTTTTTTTGAAGTAACGTCTGTATCATATAAGATAAGATAAGATAAGGGACAAGAGGCACAAGGAGCTGCAAGCAGAAATGACACAAAAACCCTCCATCGTATTGTCCGAGATCTCACTGGAGCTAAGAGTGGACATGGGGCACCGATAAAAGACAAGCAAGGCAAAACTTTGTTGACGAAAGCAGAACAGGATGCAAGATGGGTAGAGCACTTTAAAGAGACCCTTAACCAACTGTCGCCAGACCTAACTTACATATTCAAGGACCCCTCTCCAGACAATGATCTCAAGGTCAAGACAGACCCAATAACTGCTGAGGAGGTTACCATGGCCATTGCAGTGCTAAAGAATAACAAAGCACCAGGGCTAGACATTATATCAACAGAAATGCTAAAATATGGGGGACAGTGCATTGTTAACAGAATGACTGATCTCTTAAATCTCTGTTGGCAAACTTCAAAAGTACCAGAGGACTGGCAAAAGGGAGTGATTGTAAAGCTTCCAAAAAAGGGCAACTTGGCAGACTGCAAAAACTGGAGGGGCATTACTCTCCTCTATGTCCCGCCAAAGTTTTCAGCACTGTTTTGTTGAGACGGCTTCAACATTCTGTAGTTGAAAGGCTTAGAGAAGAACAAGCAGGTTTCCGAAGAGGCAGATCATGTACAGAGCAGATTTTCGTTCTACGAAATATCATAGAACAAAGTCTTCAGTACCAACAGCGGCTAACGATCAGTTTCATGGACTTCAAAAAAGCGTTTGATAGTGTCCACCGAGAATCACTATGGAAAATAGTTAGAGAATACGGCATCCCAGAAAAATTCGTCCAAATCCTACGACACCTTTCCAGTCAGTCTAGTTGCTGCATTAAAACAGAAGAGGAAGCAACAGATTTTTTTACAATCGAGATAGGTGTGAGACAGGGGTGCATCTTATCTCCCTTCCTTTTCTTCCTAGCCATTGACTACATAATGAGGAGAGCAATGAACCAGACTGCCTTTGGTATTCTATTGCGCAAACAACTTCGATTGACGGACTTGGACTTTGCTGATGATGTTGCACTACTCGGGGCTACAAATAAATGCATTCAAGAAATGACGGAGAGCCTAGACAGAGAGGCACCCAAAATTGGCCTCCGAAAAACTTGGATAAGACTAAAATTATGCGAGTGGGATATAAGGCAAAGGGTGTCCCCGTCAGACTTGGCGAGTCAAAGCTTGAAGAGCAAGACAAATTCACGTACCTTGGCAGCATCATAACAAATGATGGAGATGCCTACCATGATGTAGCGTGCCGAATAGGAAAGGCAGGGAGCATTTTCCAAAGGCTGCAGCCTATTTGAACTAGCCAAGCCATTGGACTCGAGACAAAAATACACCTTCTCAACACAATCGTCATTCCAACTGCTACATATGCATGTGAGACATGGAAGTCATCTGTCAAAATTAAGAAAAGACTAAATGTAGCTCAACAGAGATGGCTGAGACGGATTTTGGGAGTCAGTTACACAGATCTGGTTCCAAACAAGGAAATCCTATGCCGAACTGGGAGTCGATCACTTAGTGAGGTTGTGACAGAGCGTCTCATGAGGTTTGCGGGACATGTTCTACGTCAAAGTGAATTACGCACACCAAGAGTTGCGATAACATGGAAGCCAAAACGAGGAAAGCGCAAACAGGGACGTCCTCGTATTACTTGGTGACACATCTTCATGGAGGACCTCAAAACAGTGGACACCAGGTGAGAGGAGGCTTCTGACATTGCCAGTGACAGATCTTTATGGAGACAGCTTGCCGCCCAATGCGCCGAACGGCGCGGGAGGACCTAAGTTTATGTCTAAGTAAGATAAGCGTGTCGCACCTATTGAATGGGTTGCTTAGCGTCGTGTTCATTTGCGCTTTTTAGTTTTTGTGCAGTAAAATGATCTCCCCTTGTTGCTTGTGATTATTTCTTGTGACGTAGAGTGAGTGCGCGTATGACTTTCGTCATAGATCGACTGTTTCAGTCTCTCCATCTTGTACTGTAGAGACAAGTTGTGTTTTTGGGAGCTCTTGAATTTTTCCTTGTGCTTATGTGACTGGATAGCCTTAGCATTTGCCTTGGATATATTCTAAAAGGATTATCTTTACCCCTGTTTAGGGTGAGTTGTATTTTCACATGATATAATTGTTTGTATTTGTATACGATCGTATTTGGATTTTTTTATAATTAGACTTTAAAATTAGAAGAATTTGTTCTTTTATCTTTCTATAGGGTCTCAGTGTTAAGACACATTGTCAGTCTCGGTGTTAGACTCAGTGTCAAGTCTCAGTGTCAGTCTCAGTGTTAGACTCAGTGTTAGTCTAAATTTCCAGTCTCAGTTTTCTGTATTGAGATTTCAGCTGTAGTCTACAGGACTGAGGTATTCATCTCAGTTTGTCTGACGATGCAAGTTTTGTTTGCACGAGTCTGATGTTCCAGATTCCAGACTACGGGTTGCTGTGTCCAGACCTGGTGTTACAGTGTAAACTATGAACTTTTGACTAATAGTCGTCGGTGAACAGTATCTGAGCTAGAGGCTAGATCTACGTGTATTATCTATTGATATCTTTAAATTAAAAGTCTATGTGGACAATTGTACTGAATATTATAGCTAAGGTTATTTAGTATTTGTATTATAATTTTTTTTATGTTTTAAAGTGAACTGGACCATATTAGACTACATCATATTATATATCTACTGTTATTCATACCATTATTATTATTCATATATCAGTTCATAGTAAATATATCATTAGATTAAATTCATAATTTTATTTAAATCATAATACACCTCGTTTATTAATTTATGTATACATAGTGTGTATAGACTGTCGGGCTGAACTTGAGCCTAAAATATTACAAGTTTTAATATAAAACACACATTTGTAATTCAAAATTACTGTTATACATAGACACATTAATATTTAATAATAATTCAGAAATTTCTTTCATTAAAGACCGGACAAAGGGTGTATTTTACAAAGAGTATTCTTGGCATGGATCGTGATATCGGTGACAGTGTACCAGATGAAGAAAATAATTTCGTTGACAGTGGGGAAAATTGATTCAAACTCTACACAGGCGTGGTAAATAATAAACAAGTGAATGTTAATAATGACGCAGCTAGTAGTACGTCGCGGTCAGAGGAAGGTTAGTGTCGCAGTTATCTATGTAGCTGTATAGTGGAATTATTTGTCTATCTTATCAATGGCGCGGCGTTATCACTATTTTGATGACGTCATCGGAGTGACTTTTTGGTTTCCTGTGTGCTTTCAGGGACTGATCTCCCCTTGTTGCTTGTCACAGCTTCTAGTGACGTAAAGTTAGTGTGTGTGACTTACGTCATATATCGTTTGGTGCAGTCTCTCCATTTTGTACGGTGGTACAGTTAGACGTGTCTTGAGAGCTCTTGAATTTCTCCAGGTGCTTTTGTTATTGGATAGCCTTAACATTAGCCTTGGACATATTCTGGTTGGATTATCTTGACCCCTGTTTAGGGTAAGTTTTATTTTCATTGTATAGTTATTACTATTTGGGATTCGATCGTATTTGTAATTCTATAATTAGACTAGATCTAGATGATTAGAAGAATCTTTTCTTTTATCTTTCTATAGGGTGTTAGCGTCAAGTCTAAGTATTGGTCTTAGTCTCAGTTTCAAGACTCTGTTTCAAGTCTTAGTGTCAAGACTTGGTTTCAAGTTTCAGTGTTAGACTCACTGTCAGTCTAAGTATTAGAATCATTGTCAAGTATCTGTTTCCAGTCTCAGTTTTCAATCTTGAGATTTCAGCTTTAGTCTACAGGTTTGAGGTCTTCATCTCAGTTGTTCAGTCTGACGTTCAAGTTTGTTTTCACGTCTGAGGTTCCAGATTCCAGACTGCGGGTTGCTGTATCCAGACCTGGTGTGACAGTGTGAACTATGAACTTTTGTATTTGTCGTCAGTGTACAGTATCTGATCTAGAGGCTAGATCTACATGTATTACCAGTTGTTGTTTTGAGATTGAAGGTCTAGGTGGTACAGTGTACTACATATTATAGCTAAGGTAATATATTATGTGTTTCATAATTATTTTTATGTTTCAAAGAGACTAACTGAATCATATTAGATTACATCTTATTATATATATATCTATTGATATTCATACCATTATTATTATTCATATATCAGTTCATATGTAAATATATCATTGGATTAAATTCATAATTGTTTTTTAAATCATCATAAACCTCGTTTATTAATTTATGTATAACAGAGTGTGTGTGGTGTGGCTATCGGGCTGAACTTGGGCCTAAAATATTACAATTTATAAAATAATAATAAAACACACATTTGTAATTCAAAATTACTGTAATACATAGACACATTAATATTTAATACTAATACAGTAATTATATCATCATAAAAAGACCTGACAGTTAGTAAAACCTAGAGATTATCTAGGCTTCTCTAAAATAGTAAGATGTACAGACGTCAGAGTTAAGCGATTTTAGCCTTGCAAAGTATTTATAAGATCACCATTACATACTAGGTACTGTGAAGGGGTAGCCATGCCGAGGTTATCTAGAGATGTTCTACTAGGGATTGTAGCAGGCGTCAGAACCGAAAACCTTCTCTCTATATTCTCTCTCTTCTCCCTACCCCCCGCCCCTCTCTAAAAAAGGTCCTCAAAATGATTGAAGCATTGTGCATTGAGTATGCTAAACCATGAACATTTTGATAAACCAAAAACAGTAATGAAATATTTCCAATCGCACACATTTCTTATTGTTAGTTTTAATCTATTTAAAATTTATAACATGGTTGATTCAAAATATATAATAAAATGCCTCTCAATATAAACATTTTCTTTTTTTTAAGGTATATATTTATTTTTATTTTTCTAAACGTGTATTCATTCACTTTGTCTGTCTTTCTGTACGGATTTTTTACACTTCCCATTCTTGTATTAAGTTGAAAATTTGCACAATTTTTTTTAGGTTGATGACAATACATGAATCAATACAAAAACTAACAAACCAGTTTTATATAGAAAAGGGACATAACACATTTAATATCAAGAGATATGGTTACGATTGAGTTGTGCTCTCCTTTCACTCAATAGAAGTTTGTTGTTTTTTTTTTATCTTTGTTTTCTTTTTTTTTGTACATGTCATTGACAATTTGTAAATCTACGCATATTTTTAGATTTGTCATAGGTTCATTCTTGACATAGTATTGATTTGAGAAATGACTAAACATATAAAGTGGTTGATGTAAGTGCTAATTTAAATTTTTGTTCGTTTCATTTGTAGTGTATTATTCATGAAAGCTTCTGTTCGGAGTTTTCTTTGAACATAAAGGGATTCAGACCCAAGGGCCGCCCAAGACTAACCTACAGAAATGTCTGCAAGCGAGACTTGAGAACCACGGGCAACGAACAAAGTTTGTTGGAGGAGATTGTCCAAGACCAGACAACATGGAGACAGACTGTACGTGCTGGTACAAACTTCGCCGAGTGCAAAAGAAACGAAGCTGTATCAACCAAGAGACCAAGAGATAGAAAAAGATAGCTGCTCTGTCAGCTAACCATAGGACAGATATATATACATGCATGAACTGTGGCAAACTCTGTCGCTCTAGAATTGACCTGATTAGTCAAACCAGATTCTGCCCCGTCTTAAGACGAAACCAAAGCCAAAGACTCACCTGGATGCATCCATTCTCCTCCGAGACACTAGGAGCCATAAAATTGGACACAATAACTGCATGCAGAGTGGTAACCGCTTTGTGGGCGAGAACATTCTGACCACAATTAATGACTAGACTGTTTGCCTTTAATCCTTTACGCTTTAGGATATAATTTTTTGTTTTAGCATAGGATTTCCCTTAATTATTTAAAGTATAATCATACAATTAATATTCTATGTATTTGGAAATGTGTTTGAGTATAAAGATATACATGTAACTTCCTAGTAATTTTCATTTTTTTTTGCACATGTCACCATATCAATCTCTATAGTGTATGCTACTATACCAAATATCATTTCTATTCGTATTAAATAAAAATATATTAAATTCTTATGAGTCCAAGAATAATTAACACATTAAAAAAATATATTAAGTTTGAGTGTATCTTAGAATAAGTAACATATAGTTAAAATATATTAAATTTGTGCGTATCTTATAATACGTCACATAAGATTATAATTATCAGTTTGGTTGTACCAAGAAACCATAATAAATTATATAATATACAAAATTGTCTCACCTGATTTGACTATAGAACAAAAACCAAACCACGCAAAAAGAAGAGAAGAAACAAAATGTGTTCCATACATATTCAGGCAGCAAGAGAAATGTCGATGTTACTAATTGAATTCTCTAACGAACATTACACAACAAAGAAGTTAAACAAAATTCAATTGTTCAGTAAAAATTCACTTTTATTTTATTGGGCAGCTAAATGCTAACTATTGTAACTTAACTGGACTCAACGAGTCACCACTTAGTAAGCAAAAAAAAAAAAGATATAGAGATAGAAACATTACACTTAGCGTCCGTACGCAATATTTACGATGGCTTAGGAGATACTACAAAACCTTAGCGTCAAATAATACCACTAACTGCTTGGGGAACATTAGTTGAAATAGTATGTTACTACAATTTTATTCTCGTATTATTTCTTTTTTTTTTTTCGCGTAGTAAAGGTTAATGACTTTTTCAATGTTATGCAGAACATGTTTGCTTGTGGAATCACTGAAACAGTGAGACTCTAATGAACTACAAAGCTATGGTAATGAATGCTTTTTATGTGAATGCAGATGTCAAAAATATTTCAGACACAACCGTTTTCTTTCACCCCAAAAAGCAAATGAAAAGTATTAACGTTCAATTAAACGAAATAATAATGTAATAAGTAAAGTGTATGTGTCAATGTAAAAATAGTATAAATGAAGCTATCAAATCAAAATAGCTAATCTACTTAAATCCATTTTTTTCAAATTAAAACATTTGCTTGTAGGCCTACATACATTTGATGAAAATTTGAGATGAATAGACTTAATTTTGTATCTTCATGTGTTAAAGTATAAAATAGATCTTGAGGTAGACAGTCACATAGATCTAGAGTTAAAAATTGGCTTTTGAAGAGTACATTCTGTGCTGTATGAAGGCTTTGCTCTGCACATGCGTGACCTTTTTTCATGAATGAATGTAGGCCTATCTCAACACGGCTTCGCAGCTTTAGCGAACAGCAAACGAATGTATTAAAAATGCTTAAGAAAAACCAAATTTGATTGTTAATTTGATTAAAATATGAAATGAATGGACTATAAATATTATGTTCATGTGTTAAAGCATAAAACTATCTTTACGAAGAGAAAGTTTATCATCTTATAGTTTTAGACCAAGCAATAGTCAATAGAGAGATGTGTTAATGGGTAACTATAACCATTCGGTATTGTCTAATGAAAGAATGTTCGTCAGGAAATCTGTAGTCACAGATATAAGGAACTAATGTATGTAAAAATGGTTTTGAAACACAAATTTGAAGGTTAATTTTATTATATAATGAAATTATGGACCTTCTTTTGTATTTTCATGTGTCAAAGTAAAAAACTATCTGCGCAAAGGGTATTTCTTAAAATTAGATCTAGATCTATATCCTTTCGATCTTTTCTCATGTCAACATTGTTAACCATGGCCTAGATCCATAAAATACTATAGCTGTAATAGAGTTGTTCTTTTTTTTTTTAGGGTCTTAAGTTTGTTTAAGGGCCACAATACATACACTACGGTCTAAGTTGGTACCCAAGGAACATTTCTGCCAAGTTTTATCAAGATTGGTCTAGCGGTTTTTATTTCTATACGGGGACATACATACATACGCCAAACATTCTACTTTATATTATATTATATATATATATATATATATATATATATATATATATATATATATATATATATATATATGTATATATATATATATATATATGTATATATATATATATATATATATAAAAGTGGTTATATTATAACTTGAACAGTGTTTCTGAAACTTCGAAAAAAACAAAGTCGCGTTGGTGGACCATCTTTTGTCAGCTTGGGGATCTGGGGGAGCACTTTAAGCTCCCCAAGCGTTTTCTTGCTTTCTTCTAAATAGGTCAAAATTCATCCCGTTAAAAATGTAGGTCAAATATAGTAAAATAAAGTAACGTGGGGGTAATGGCGCTACTGAAATGTGAGGGGCAATTAAGTTACAAGTAGTGTAAGCGTATTTTTGTTAGGCTTATCTATCGTATCTTTACCTTTATGCTAAGTGAGACCTTTTGTAGCAGGCTTCTTTGTTCAGACCACATGGTTTTGATGGCAAAAAATATTGGGGGATCGTCTTTATGTAAAGCCTCTCATTGTAAAAATTCTTTCTAGACTCATCTTTAGCAGCTCCGCCCTGGCTCAGGAGTGCTTTTTTTGATGTTTAAATATTTGTCTAGCTCATGAAATGGATGCTGTATATACATATCCATTACTCTTTATTTTAAAAGGCTTTTCAATGTTCTTCTTCATATCTAATCAGGTAGTTCTGATAAATTTGGTTAGCTATTCAAAATGCATTAGTTAATAATCGATACTGTCCTTTGTTTCTTGGAAATGTTTAAATTTTGACTAGGACTAAGATTAAGACTTCTTTATATTTGTCAATTTTTTTTTTCTTACGCTATGCTACCTTTTTGTGTCTGGGCCAATATCATGTATTTTTCTTTAACGATCTTCTATTTTCTCAGTATAACAATTGAACATGGACTATAAAGCTACTCATGTTATAATATTGTTGCACAATTTAATTTTATTGCAAATAAAATAAAAGTTAAAAGAACACAATGTTGTGGCGGTAGTAGTAGTAAAGTTCCCCTTTCAAACTATCTATTTTTTTTATGAGGCACACGGTTAAAGCACAACAACCAACCACATTTACTTTTCCCCAACTAATGTCAGGTTCCTCTTAGATCTGGGTGAACTAAAAAATCCCAAAATTCCAGTCTCCATTAGAATTCGAGCCCGGAACTCCCGATTCAAAATCCAAACTTTTTACCACTCAGCTACTGCGCATCCAAGTATTAGTTGTAGATTTTATAATTTACACAAGACTCATTAGATAAAAAAAAATTACAGAGTTTGGATGCCCTAACCTAAGTTTAAATCATCAACTAAAAGATGTTCAAAATTTATTGATTTACAATTATTTCTTCTATTTGTAGAATAACGAGCTATTATAACCATATTATAACCATATTATAACCATATCCTAACTTTCTCTTCTTATCCTTATTTAAATTCCGTTAAAATTAAGTACAATAATATTGTCCTAAAGAAAGTAAATTTCTTTACTTTCTGAATCTCATTCAAGTGGCTAATTATCTTCTGCGATCTTAATTGCTCTTAAACTTGAATCCTGATTAAAAATCCTGATTAAAAATCTTTACAGACTAGATTTTTCTTTACTTATTCAAACAAAAGAACAACAACTCTTTTTAAAGCTCTTTGATTAACCAGGATTCATTCTATGGAGGAAGGAGGGAATGGGGCGGGATAAATACTGTTTTATTATTTTATAATTTAACATTCGTTAGTTGTTGTTTTTTTTAATCGCTCTATAAGTTGCATAAAGGAGGTATTGTCTTTTTAAAAAAAAGTATTATTTATATCTAACGAGCTTGGTTCCAATTTAAAACCGACATGAAGACAGAAGATTGCGTAGAGATTAAGAACCAGAAGCCACCTAGTCATGTCTTTTGTAGGTGGATTACAAATTACTTGAGATATTACATGCTGCCAATAAATGGAGTTCTAACCTTCAGTAGTGAAACAAATTATAAAAAAAAAATGTCATGTAATGTATTATAGCAGCACTAGAATACATTAAACCATAGAGAATAGAGGATATATTATCGTACGAGGTTAGGTCATGGAACTATACTAGTGGAACACCAGCTTCGAGATTTTATGATCGGAGTGACGTCGCGCATCTTTTTTCGCGCATAGTGCCTTTTTGAGAAATAGATGATGATGCCAAAGAAGAAATTTACTCCACGAGCCATTTTGGATCGACCTGCAATGAGTGTAAAACTTACCTACACTATATTTTATTAGATCTATAAAAACTTTATCCATTTTCTGATTTAATGATATGATAGATAAAATTTTCCTGAATCAGTGATATTCAAAAAGTTATTTTTTTAAGGCCGCTTTGTTAAAATAGATGTTTCCAGTTTTCATGTTTAAATAAATTGACTCATCAGAGACTGATCAGATGTGGTCTACTTGATCTAATCTATGCAACTAATGTCAGATACCCATTAGAGCTGGGTAGACTCAGAAGTTGAAAATCCCAGTCTTCACTAGGATTCGAACCCGGGACCCTCGGTTCGAACTAAATAAGTTAATTGTTTTGAAAAGGCTCAATCTCATATTCGAATCCTAAAAAAAAAAAAAAAAAAAAAAAAAAAAATTCCGCTATATAGAAAAATGTTCACGAAAATTATGTTTATAACATTACTATTCGTCTTAAATTAGGTCTAACATATAATGCATACTAATTAGCTTTTTCTTATAAAAAAAACTGCTTGCATAATTGATTTTAAAAATTAGTGTTTTCGCTTTCAGGAAAAAAAAAAGTAGCCGTTGCATCAGAACTTTGAATGGTCTAAAATATTGTGACGTCGGATTTTCAATATCTCTTTTAGTTTACGAGATCTAAACGGGATGGACGGACAGACGGACAGACATTTCGCACAAAACTAATAGCGTCTTTTCCCCTTTCGGGGGCCGCTAAAAAGTACACATATATAGATCTAGATCTCGTATATTCTGTGTTATAGTAGGCTTATAGATTATAAATCTAGTAGACTATATAAATAACTAGATCTATAATTTTTTAAACTTTGGCTATGATTGATGTGATTTGATCTGGCATTATTGGATTGAAACTCACATCCCTTAGGTTAAAGTCACTAGAATGTCTAAAAAATCTGAAGCTTATTAGAGAGGCAAAACGAGGCAAGAGTCTATGATCTATCTGCTTACTAATCTAGTCAGGTTTAATCTTGACAACTAGTTCTCTAGTTTCTAGATTTAGATCAAGTTTAGATTTAGACTCTATAATATAAATATTTTACGGTACTAGGTAAAATGCTAATTAACTGATCTAGAGATCTAGCAAAGACATACATATATAGACTGGAAAAAAGAAATAATTGCATGTAATTTTGAAATAGGTACATAAAAACAAAAGCATTTATAAATTCTGGAAAGTCGCATGATCGTTAGTTTTGAAAATAAAAAAAACAAACTAAAACTATTTCTTTTGCTGTTGACGGTTTCCAAAACCTTATTCATGGCTGTCATCTCATCGTTTCAAATGTTTAGTTTTAGTTTTAAGCACATAACGTCGAAGAAAATGAGCAGAGCGTGTTCTAACGCTCGTAGTCCAAGGCGTCAAAGGGACAAGTCTATTAGATTAATAATAATTTATATCTAGATTAATTATAATCAGCTGACTAGATCACGGTGTAGTTCTGATCTGAGTAGTACTCACTAGTGTACTAAGACTTAGATATCTACTTACTGACTTAAGAAATTAGATCTATTATTAGTATTATTCTATATAAGATCTATAGTTACAATAGAGTCCAGCTAGATTCTAGTAGATCTAGTCGTAGATTGACTCTTGAGACTGAGTAGATAGATATAACCTCCCATCATACAAGTGTTGAAGTGACAGTCCGTAGATCTAGAAGTCTAGTCATAAAAGAGGTCTAGTCTAGTCTACATAGTAACTGTTAACATAACTAACATTAAAAATTAAGATTAGACTAGATTGTCACTATAGATCTAGATACTAGAATGTTATATATCTTTATCTAGTAGTCTAGTAAATGATAAATCTAGTAATACTATGCGGCAGTATAGCATCTAGTCTTTAGATCTATAAATATAAAATATAAAAACTAATCTAGATCTTGTTATACTACTCTAGATCTAAAGGTAATAGAATATATATAGAAATAATTTCAATTAACCCTAGACTAGATCGCCTAGTCCAAGACCTATATGTCTAGAAACCTAATCATGGTTAGATCTATTGAAAATCATTTAATTAATTGAAAATAAAATCTATTAATTTATCTATTATCAAGGAGATATAATGTATATCACTGCATACACTTATAAAGAACTAAATCTAGTAGTTTTAACAGTACCTAGTCATTGTGATCTCGATTTAGACTAGACTATTTATAGTAAAACAAATGCTGCCTGGTTGTGCAGTTTGTGCTCTGGTCTATCGTTTGAACTTATCAATGGCCCCGGGCTCAAATTCTACCCACTCCCATCCTTCATTGTCCTGTAAAATAAATTAACTTCAACTTTGAAGGAACATTCAAAACATGTAAAATATTTTACAAACAAACTATAAGATTTAGATCTGATCTAGATCTTAAATGACCAAAAATATAAATTATAAACTTATCATAAGGTGATCCATTATTTCTTTGCTCTAATAATATCAATTAAGCCCTTAACTTTCAATTTTATATATGAGAAATTGAGATAAATACTCTTGTAACAGATAGATCTTGAGCATTTATATGTATTACTATGTTACATATATTTTATAATAAGTTGTTTTTGTTTTTTTTTTAATCTCTAACAGATTTTCAAAAAACGTATTAAAATCTGGTTGAAATGAAGAAAAGCAAGAGGAAAAAGAAGAAAAAAAGAACCATGAAGAATATGATTCTTTGGTCAGTAAAGATTTTGATGAAAGGCATAAACTAAATCCAATGGTAGGTAACCGCTATCCATCTTTAAATAAACAAATTTTAAAATATTTTTAACAGGATTTATTTTTATATGTTTTACTTTATGACAGTTGCCCCTATGGGATGGGTGCCCGCCCAATTAGATATATTTTCTAGTCAGGCTGATGAACATAAGACATAATTATCTCTTTGTCACACAAACATTTTTTTTTCTAGATTGACAATCTTAAACCTAAAACACCGAACACAAGTGAGGTAGCTCTACTACTGAAGACATTTGTAAGGAAGCTCTAAAAAAGTAAAAATTTATATTTAATAGTGTGACTCATAATAAACATTATATACACCAAGCTGAAAACAGGAGATAAACATATTTGCATTTTAAAAAAAGCATAAAATTCAATTTAAAGTGTATAGTCTAGAATTTGAATTAAACAAAGACTTGAACATAGTTTGCTTACATGTGAGCAATTTAAAAAAAAACATTATCTTGAAATTACTCTGATAAATGGAAAACAACGAGCTGTCTGAGCACAGCTTATTGTACACAGCACGCCACTGTGCTGACACTGATCTGTGAGCCGCACACAATTTTTTAAATTTCACTCATGGTATCTTTGAAATTTAGCCGAATATTGGAATCAATGGTTATTCATGAAAGTCTGTGGCGACTTTAAATCATTGTTAATGAGGCATGTCATTATGTTAGGACTCATTGTATTCCTTAAAATAGCTTAATAATAAGCTCGCACCAGTGTTCAAAATACATTTTAAAGCTTCACTTAATTAAGGATGAGTACAAAGTGACTGGAACTGTCACTCCTCTATTTAAGAATGGAGATAGCAATTAAATAAAGCTTAATACCATAAATTGTTAAAAATATTAAAATACGTTGGTCTTGGTGGACTGAGGATTTCTTGATAGTGAACGAAAAAAACTGCAATAATAAATAGCTCCAAATTTTAAAGTTATGATAGTATAATGATACGTATTTGGACTTTGTCATGTTAGCATTAATATTTTACACCATTTACATAAGGTTTGTAGTAGTGAATATCACTTGACATTAATTTTCCTTTTTAAATACACTATTTAATATTCTGTGACTATAATACAGGATATTAAAAGGGTATATGTGATTCCATTTTTTATTTCCTCAGAAGACAATCCAAAATGATCACCTCTCCAATCTAACAAATACATGATGGAAGCATTATAAAATGCTAGTGACAGTCCACAAATGTATTCTTAATGGCTTGAATGTTACAAGCTATATCAAGAAAGCAAATACAAGTAAAATTCCCCTTTCAGACCTTACGATCAATTGGGCAGATGATGTAAATGTTATCTCTTCTTTGGACATGGTTTCTGAGGGTGTCATGTGGCCAGCACAATGACCAACTTCCTTTGTTTTTTCCTGACTAATGTCAGGTACCCTTTAGATCTGGATGGACACAGTCAAATCCTAAATAACCCTGTCTTCACCAAGATTTGAACCCAGGACCCCAGATTCAAAAGCCAAGCGCTTTGTTACTCAGCTTCTGCACCTCCTAATTGTGATGCAAAGAACAAAAATTATTTAAAGCATTTTGTGTGTGTCTTAGAAAATAATGTGAGAACACTTCAATAAAAGACTAAAGCATTATGAATAGTTAATAGTGTTAATTTATGTTTACAAAAGGCGTTGAAGTGACAGAGAGTGTGTGAGTTAATAAAATAGTGGTTAAGTTTGTTGTATTAAATAATTGTTAAATTACTTTTAGGCATAAGTAGCAATAATGCTATGCAATGTAAAAATGTAGAAGTCATTGTGTTATATATATATAAATAAGTTATTTTGTGATTTTAGGTCTTTCTGTGTAGTAAATATACTGCACTATTTTATCATTTCTTCCAGTATATTATGTTATTTATTGAATGATATTAAAGAGCTTTCAAATAAATATGTCTTAATATGACTCTTTCCTTTTTATTTCATAATACCAATAATAATAATAATAATCTTAATTGTCATGGAGGAAATGCATTTACAATTACTATGCTGGAAAAATATTTTATATGAAGGTCCCGTAAAGAAGAAATGTTACATTATATTCTAAAAAAAAAAGCATTGCATTTGCTTATAGCTCTAAATAATTGTTAAGATAAAACTTGAAATTCTGCAAATCGCTAAAATGCAAAATAATAAAAAAAATATTGTGAGAGACATACTGCAATGTAGGCCTATATTCTTAGGAAAGGTTCAATGCACAATGTAGGCCTATATTCTTAGGAAAGGTTCAATGCACAATGTAGGCCTATATTCTTAGGAAAGGTTCAATGCACAATGTCCCTGCTGCTAATGGTGTCTAGATAGAGGATGTGAAAGATTTTACAAGGTAAAAAAATAATGCTTTTCTGATGACTGTCGGAAGTGTTTTCAGCTATATCTCAATTCCATATTTATCATATAGCAAATTTTTAAGTATAAACATATATTTTTGATAAAGAAATCTTTCTTGAGCTGAATGGGGGAGACTTGCATTGCTGATCATTGCTTTGACAGCAGTTTTTCATCTATGATACTTCTCTTGTTGGTTACATATTCTACTGTCTCATCCAGAGTAATATATTTTGTATTAGTTACCTTGTTATTATAATCTTGTTAATTTTAAGTAGCCGTAGCCTACTAGCCCAAGTTTTGACTACATGACTTTTTTTTTTATAAAACAGAAGTGCGATGTCATCAAAAAGATTCAGTCCTCAACATGGAATATATGAAATTATGTATTTTTTCAGCAGAATGTCCAAATAGGCTAAAATTAAAACAGTTTAAGAACAAAAAATGAACATTGTGTTTATGTAACATTATAAGCTTGCTAAGAGATTTAAAATAATAGTGAAAAGATAGTAATACTTGTATAGGTTATGGCTGAAATAAATATGAATACTTTTCTTTTATACTGCTTTTAAATGCTATATAATAAAATACACAAAATTGCCAGTCACAAATTTTCGTTTCATAAACATCTTTTATTGGCCAGTTTATATATTTATGTATATGAGATTTAGATATGACAACTACAAAAATTATTATTAAGATACAGTGGCGTAGCTAGGGTATTTGATGCCTGGTGCGGCAGGTCCTCATGATGCCCCCCCAAACAAAAAGTCCTTCCTCCCTCCCTCCCTCCCTCTCTCTCTCCCTCCCTCCCTCCCTCCCTCCCTCTCTCTCTCTCTCTCCTCCCTCTCTCCTCTCTCTCTCCTCTCTCTCCTCTCTCTCTCCTCACTCTCACTCCCTCCCTCCCTCTCTCTCTCCCTCCCTCCCTCTCTCTCTCTCTCCTTTCTCTCTCTCTCCCTCTCGCTCCTCTCTCTCTCTCTCTCTCTCTCTCTAAAAACATTCAGATCACATCACATTTAGAACGTTCATACTCAAAACCTGGGAGTACATAAACAAAGGGATGTAATTCTTTTTTATAAACCAATGTTACAACAAATAAACAATACAATTAAACTCTCCATACATACATCTGAGATTTTAAACCATGCGGGAGATACATATTTCTGGAACAGCTACGAGCCTGTAATACACTACATCTGTTGTAGAGTTCGTCATCTTCGTCATGCTTAAGGCTCATACTATTATGTGTTACATGTTTCAAACGATTTGTAGACACTCTCTTGCAGTATATCACACTGTTCCTGTATCACGACGAAAGTCCTCGATGATTTTAAGCGTCTAGTTCACATTCAGACAAAAAACTACAACAACAAAATGATAAACGAAAATACAAGAATAACGGAACACTGTACGCTGCTCGACTTTATGATGTCACATAGATAAATAGCGTTGGCAAACATCCCCTCGGCATATAGCTGTCAACGGTCACCTGACCGGCTTATTCCTTAGCCCACCTCAAAATACCCGCCATCACCAACAAACCAAAAAAAGCCGACATACAAAAAGACGCCGTCTGATATCTCTTATGACATCTATGTAGACAAAGTAAAAAAAAATAAAAAATTCAGCTAGACAGTTATTAATAAATGAAAATAAAAATAAACGAAAAAAAAGTAAAATAGAAGAGCAGAAAAAAAGTGTCCAGTCCTTTAGAAGTAAGATAGAAAAAATAACGTGGACCTTAAAAATTATGTCATACGCTTTTACATAATTTTATTATTTTAGTCGCATATTTCGATCGGACCCCATGATATCTTAACTATTTTCTAAAAAATACAACAAAAAAAAACAAAAAAAAAACGAAAAACTAAAACTCTATGGCCATATTAAAAGGTCCACAGTCAAAAGACAGAGAGGAATGTAGAAAGATGGTGAACAAATCTTCTGTGGTGCCCTAACTGTCCAACAGACTAAGGGATAGATGAAAGTGATATTTCTTATACAATGTTTTTAATAATAATTCTATAAAATGTCGTTCTAACTTCGCCGGAAACATGAATTCTTTTTTTTTTAAAAGCAAGAGAAATAAAACAAAAAGAAAATAAGCCAATACAAGATAAAGAGAAAAAAAAACAAGTATACGTTTTTCTGGTTAAAGTAAGAAGCTGAGCCATATTTTGAGGACCAGAAAGGGGAAGAGCTTCGGGGTGACCAAACAAAATAGTATTTATTTTCTTATCAATGCCCTTGTAAAAAAATTCGAGTTTGATTTCGGGCAAACGAAAACATAACGTAACGACTGACATTGCATATTTCACTCGATTTTTTTTGTGTGCAAAGAATTACAAGCTTGAAATTAACTCTTTCTCTCCGTAATTATTTACCACATTCTAGTGGAATCAACGCTGGTATCGTCAGTTAGGAGAGAAAGAGTTAAGCCTACACGGTCGGCAATTAAAGCAGGATTACCCTAAGTACGCCTATTATAATAATAATTTATCTATAATACTGTACTTCGATTACGAAAGAATTATTTTACATTTAGCACCAACACGAATTTTGTGTCATCCCATACGATGCCGATTATAAATAATATCTTAAATTACTGTTTAAAAATGTAATATTCTCAGACGATTTTGTTTCAAGATGACTTAGAATGAAAATAGATACAAGAATATTTTTAAAAAATCATAGTATAATATATTTTAGTGGTGTTTGACTAAAGCAAGGGTCTTGGGTTAGAGTCCTGTTGAAGACTTGATTTTCTGAATTTGGTTGTTTTTTTAGGATGCTAGTGAGTCGATCCAACCCTAAGAGTACCTTACACTAGATTGGGAAAGTAAAGGGAGTTGGTTGTTGTTCTGGCTACATGACACCCTCGTTAACCGTCGGTCGATGACTTAAAATGACGATAGATACAAAAAAAATGAAGTATAGTATGTAAAATTTTGGGATGTTCGACTAACTGGTAAACCAAGGGGTTTCGGTTCGATTCCTGC
Organism: Biomphalaria glabrata; assembly: GCF_947242115.1. Classification (NCBI taxonomy): domain Eukaryota; kingdom Metazoa; phylum Mollusca; class Gastropoda; family Planorbidae; genus Biomphalaria; species Biomphalaria glabrata. The sequence continues at coordinate 9,881,535 of NC_074715.1, forward strand.
TGAAGACTTGGTTTTACGGATTAAGATGCCCCTGAGTCAATACAATCCTAATGAGAATCTGACACTAGATTGGGAAAGTAAAAGGAGTTGGTCATTGTTCTGGCTACATGACACCCTCGTTAACTGTCAGTCGATGAAACAAATGACCTGCTTTATAGAAATTAAGATCTGAAAAGTGTACTTTATTCATACTTAACTAAGTCTTTTCCTGTCTCAAATGGAGTGTAACTGGGATGTTTGCTGGCTGCAATACTATTCAGCTGTATGTTCACCGCCCTGCTGAGAGATGCCTTTCGTGAAGACTGACGCAAGTCTATTCAATAATCAAAGACTTAATTCCAAGAACAAAGTAAAATATGACTACACCAGAGATCTGTTATTCTCAGATGACTGTGCTCGAAATGCCTCAAATGAAGAAGACCTTCAAATGAGATTGTCCCTCTTCGCCAACCCCCGCAAAAGAAAATGTTCCTCAGCTTCAATGTAAAAAAGAATTGTCGCACCAAGCCCATGTAAATTAAACGATCACAGAACCAGACATTCTTATAAATAGTAAAGTTCCCTTATCTGACTTTGTGGTCTAAAGGGCAGATGGTGTAAAGATAATCTTTTTCCGTGGCCCATGGTTAACGAGGGTGTCATGTAACCAACACAACGACCAACAGCCTTTACTTTCCCAAACTAATGTCAGGTACCCATTACAGCTGGGTGGACTCAGAGGTGCCCAAAGATACTTTTATTAAAAATACCAGTCCTTACCTGAATTCGAGCCCCGGGACCTTAGTTCGGAAGTCAAGCATTTTACCGCTCAGCCACCGTACCTTCAAATATTCTCGTAGATGACCAAAAACTAGCATGTGTTAGAAAGTGTGTCTATTTGAGAAGGACCATATCAGCAAATTTCATCCTGAAAGACGAAGAAGACTTCCGTGTTGCTTTGGGCAGACTTCAAAGACGCGGCTACAGAGATGACAGCATATCCACAAAATTAAAGGCCCTTAACATTCCTAGGAACATTCTCGTTGCCTGTCAGAGGACGGTACTGCTGCAGACCTGCCATATCACCAGAATGAATTTGTGTTTCCCTTTAACGAAACTCAACCCTGGCAGCGCAAGAGAAGGACTTCTCGTTCGTCTCTAACATAATAATAAGGCTTGTGCTCGAGTTCAAAGATTAATGATGAATGCAATATTTCCAGTGGCTACGAAGCCCTAAATGCAACCTACATATTTTGCCACATGTAGCACATGCATAACCATTGTCCGCCGGTGGTAGGTTTAGATTTTCATTTCGACACCAACGTCCTCGGTACAGTTGTATGATATAGGACAATTATTATTCTTTGGTTTTATTTTAAAAGTCTTCAGACTGACAACATTCTCTGAGTCCACAAAATGAAATCAAGTACTAGAGAGGCTGGTCGTTAATTATTTAATTGCGAAATTGTAGTTTCTACTATAAATATGTGATTGATAAAAACCAAATATACATATGAAAATTAATACTTTATATTTACTACGAGCAAATACGAGGTACCAGCATGTGGCGTTTTATATTGTATACACATGTGAAGGTTCTATTACACAGAGTAATTTTACAGATATATATGAAATAAAATACTTAATATTTACTATAAACATATACGAGATACCTGGAATCAATTCTATATAGTGTATATACATGTGAAAGTAGTTGTAAATAAAAGCAATATAATTAATAATACATAATAATTAATTGTGACGACCTGTGTGTGTGTGGGGGGGGGGCGGGGTCAATTAACTGCTGACATGACCACAAAATCCAAATCACATTAAATAATTACCAAGTCATAGCTATCATAATAATAATCACTTAATGTACGTTTTCATTATAATACTCAACTGTGACTTACGTAGCGTTATATAGATATACTAGCTTGCCTAACATTATTGCTTTTATAAAATATTTTATTCTTTATATTAAATTACAATTTTTGTAAAGAAAAATAATGTTAAAGTAAATATGTAATTTAAAAAAGAATACAAGAAATTTGACAATATGAACAGTTTCTTTTTGTAGTTCCGCAGTCGATGTGATGATCAATAGTTCAATACAGTCTCAACCTGACGAACTGTTACATCAAAATGAAACGATCTGCTTTTGGTAAGGGTCTGCAACCGTTGTAGACAAATGATATAAGAAAATAAAATCATAATATATTATAGGTGTAATGTTGTTTTTTTTTCGTAGTATGCATAAATAAAATAGACTAGAACAAAAAACATTACAAGCCTTTCATCAATTACTTAAGATAATTTAACACCTTACTAGTATAACTAACGCTGCCAGAACTCTGTGGGAGATATCTAACGTTTATTCTAATACAAATAAGTATTAATCGTATTTAAAAGGAAACAACAGACAAAAATATCAATATCAATATATACCATCGTAACATTTCCTTTCTAGTTAATAAAAGTAATATAATTAAAGAAAAGGATAATTTTCTTAAATTTGGTAAAAAGTATTCTAAGAAAGACGAGAAACAATAGTACAAAATAATAACATCCATCCAGCTTGTAAGTTTAGGGTTAAGATGTAGTTGATAAACATGAAATTAATTATAATAAATTAACAATGAACAGTACCATCACTATTGAGTCGACTATGCAGCATAATGCTTTTCCTCCATGGGACCAGATCTCTCTTTCTCTCTCTCCTATAAATGGCAGCATCGAAAGCATAACCGAAAGATCCATTACTTACAAAATTTCAACACAAACGGAGGAACTGGCATACTAATTGAATGACCCAATGGAGAAAGACTGGAAAAGTCAATTGCAACTGGCGATCTCTCAGACAGTCATAGAGCAGAAAGGCAAGCACTGGAACTAGCAGCTACCACACTAATAAACTACCCCTGCACATCAAACAGCCAAATTGTCTTACTACACGATGCCAAAACAGTCCTTCAAAGCCTGAAAAACTCAGATACTTCCTATATAAAGCAACTCAGGACAGCTCTTGTAAACCTTAACATCAACAGCAAAGAAACTGTGTTTCAATAGATCCCAGCACACCTTGAACTAGAAGGCATTGAAAAAGCCGACATACTGGCCAAAGAGAGAAGAATGAGCAGACAAATGAAAATCCCTCTCTACCCTGAAGAAATGATGAAAATAATAGAGAGTAGAATAAATGGGAATTGGACCATCACACGTCCCAATTACAACAAAATAGGATGCCTATAATAGCTATATCGACATGACCAACGAATAATTTTTCAACTCAGAACTGGACAAAACAGAATGAGACAACATGTATTCCGAATCTTAAAGTCGGGACGAGCGAAGCCTGCCCTTGTGGAGCATCAAGAGAATGCTGACCATGTCCTTCAAAGCTGCATGCTACATCAAGAGGACCAAACAAGACTCTGGCCCCAAAACCTTCCCATAGAACAAAATACTATACAGAGAGCTACCTGATCTGGAAACTAATGCGAATTCATCTCAGATATAGGATAACTGATCTGAACCTTCCGACATGTAAAATGAGAACGAAGAAGGAATAAAGAAGAAGAAGTACCATCCATATTATCTATTTGTTGATTCTTGCTCTTATATACAGAGGGTACAAACCTGTATTATTATTTCCATTTGACTGTAGGTCATCAGAAATGTCCTCAGCATCAGAAACTGACCAATATGATGCTCGCAACTCTTTTGGATCAAATACATCAATGTATGGGTTTCTTTCTCGATTCATCTCAGTATCTTTATTATCAGCTTTCGAGTAAAAATCTGAAAAAAAGAGATACATAAAAATTTTGAACAGTTATTCTCCTGCTGCCCTCCCTGCCTACGAAGAGCGCTATATTCGCTCTCCTTGAAATAGCTGGGAGAAGGGTGCGGGAAGCGCTGTAAGCTTCTATGGAAAGCTTTCTAAGGAATTGGGGCCGATCGCTTTCTAGAATTCTGAGATGAACAAAAGTATTCTTCTTGCATTTTCGTTTAGAAAAAAAATCAGGTTAAATAAATCTAATAAAGTAAGGTTTTAAGAGAGAAGGTAATCTTATTAAAAAAAAGTGTAAAAGATTATCGAGGCACAATTACAATATTAGATGCTCTTCTTGGGATCGAGTCTAAAAAGTGCAATTTAATTTGTTTCATCTTTTAAATTAGTGCCATGTAATTTGTTTCATCTTTTAAACTTTGGCAAGGCTTTTTCTAGACCTACGATATTTCAATATTTCAATACATTTCATAGCTAAACGAAAAACAAATGTTCAGCTATAAGTGATGTGGCAAAGTTCTTAGGAATAGTATAAAGGCAACGGAGTCTAAATTATAAATCACGGAGGGTTAAAACAAATAGAGTTATTCTTACTTATTTGGAAAAAAACAAAACTGGAAATCTTAACATAAAAAAAAAAATTGTGATTTGGGTGTCAGGGTTATGTGTTGTAAGCCTCAACTCGTTTACCCGGCCACTGACATTCAACATGCACCTTCGTGCTTAAAATAAATAATTAACTACATATTAATAAATCAATATAATGTTGAATGAGATGACTTTATATGCAATGAATAAAATTGATAGCGTAAATATTATTGAATTTAACAAAGTTAATTGTCAAGTAGGCAATTTGCAACTTGCGGTTCCATAACACTAAAACTACACATTAGCAAGTATTGCAGAGGCGCAAGATATATATATATTAAAAGGTTTAATCAAATACGCAGTGAAATTACTAAGACATGCATTGATACTTTAGGCATGCACCATAGACAGGGGTAAAAGTTCCCATTTGAGACCTTGTGGTCTATGGGACAGATGGTGTAAAGGTCATCTGTTTCTGTCGCCTACGGTTAACGAGGGTTAGGCCAGCACAACCAACTACCTTTACTTTTCGCAACTAATGTCAGGTACCCATTACAGTTAGGTGAACTTAGACAAAGTTCACCACCATAGTTTGCTTAAAAAATTAAAATATTTCGGCATTAATGGTCCACTGCATCAGTGGATTAAGGACTTTCTGATAGGGAGAGAACAAACTGTAATAATAAATGGCTCTAAATCAACACCGATAACAGTAAACTCAGGTGTACCTCAAGGAACAGTCTTGGGTCCACTACTATTTTTAATTTACATAAATGATTTACCAAATTGCATTACTTCAGGAACAAAAGTCAGATTATTTGCAGACGATTGCATAATATATAGAACAATAAAAACAACACAAGACACAGATATTTTACAAAGAGAATTAGATGAATTACAGAAATGGGAATCAAATTGGAGCATGTCTTTCCACCCAGAAAAATGTCAGTTGTTAAGAGTAACAAAAAAACTAAAACAAATTAATTCCACTTATCTTATTCATGGCAAACCAGTAACACAGACTAAAAACGCAAAATACCTAGGTGTTATAATAAATGAAAAACTGTCATGGAATCCACATATTGATGAAACTACAAAAAAATCAAACAAAGCATTAGGATTTATTAAAGAAATTTCTATAAATCAAATAAGAACATAAAACTAAAATGTTATTTAACTTTGGTTAGGCCAATAATAGAATATGCATCCTCCGTCTGGGACCCCTCAACTCAAGAAAACATTAAGAAACTAGAACAGACACAAAATAGAGCAATGCGATTCATAACAAACGAATATTCACATTTGACTAGAGTAACACCTTTAGTAAAATCACTAAATTTAGAAAGCCTTCAGGACAGAAGGCTCAAAAGTAAAGTAGCAATCATACATAAAACACTGAACCATAATCTTCAAATACAAAAACAAAATTTAATAAAATACTCTGAAAGACACAAAGATAAAGGCACATTCCTCGTCCCATATGCTAGGACAAATTTGTACAAATACTCCTTCTTCCCTAGTGCTATTAGAGCATGGAATGGGTTGCCTGAGCTAGCCAGGAAAACCAGTGACTTGGCAGAATTTAAGTCATTGGTTAATATGCATGACTAAATGCATGACGCGTAGGACGTAATCATCTTCTTTTTTGAAGTAACGTCTGTATTATATAAGATAAGATAAGATCCCGCTCAATAGCAAGAATTACCAAATGTTTCAATCTATCGTTGAGAATTGTTGACCTCAAGTAATTCTTCATAAATTTGAGGCGGGAGAAGCTTCTTTCACCTGATTAGACAATTTCGGGAGATTTCCAGGAGCTCCTGGTAAATCGACAGGAGGGAGTGGGAAATCTGTTTTAAGTTATAAAATGGTTTAATTTAATAATTTGTACACCTTGAATTTGCGCGAATTCTAAGAAAATGCGGATCCTTTGAAAGTGTTGGCCCACTGCGGTCGCATATATGTATATATGCTGTATGCACGTTTATGCATAGGGTTAGGGTTTACTAGGCTTTAGGGTTAGGGTTTGGAAAAAAATCGCCCCCCACTCCAAAGTTCTGGATCCGCTAGTGGCACTGCCGTTCTTTTAGATACATCAGCAGCGTGGAGAGGGGGGAACTGATGTATGGACGACATCATTCCGACCACAGTTAATGCCAAGGCATTCATTTTATTTCCATGAGATGATCCATAGTCGCTATGCGACTGAAGGAGGTAATATATATATATATATATATAAATCACCAGCGAAGGAGGAGCATTTGTACAAATTTGTAGCATATGGAACGAGGAGTGTGCCTTTATCTTTGTGTCTTTCTGAGTATTTTATTAAATTGTGTTTTTGTATTTGAAGATTATGGTTCAGTGTTATATGAGAAAGAGAGAGAGAGAGAGAGAGAATGAGAGAGAGAGAGAGGAAGAGAGAGAGAGGGAGAGAGAGAGGGATAATTAAAGATGTTACCATTTTCCTTTCTGATGCCTGGTAATTGTAAATGATAAGTATGTTCATCTCGTGATTGTATCGCTGGCATATGGTAAACTTTAAAACAAAAAAATTTAATACATTATCAAAGTAATATGAAAATGAAAATTGTTTTAAATTATTACCATCATTTAAACATATTTTTACGCCTCTTTGTTAAATTTAACTTTTGCTCACTCTCTCACTCTCTATCCCCTGATCACTCTATTTCTTCGTTCCTTTCTTCTCATATTAAATCTTTCATTCTTTTCCCATATATATGTATTTGTAATTCTCTCTCTTCATAAAAAAGTAAAAAAAAAAAAAAGTTCCCATTTCAGACCTTGTGATCTATAGGGCGGATGATGTTAAAGTCATCTGTTTTTGTTTTTTAGGCCAACGGTTACTGAGCAGGGTGTCATGTGACCAGCAAAGCGACCAACCGTCTTTGTTTTCCCCAAGCATCGTCAGGTACCCTTTTGAGCTGTGTGAACTCGAGCTGCCCTAAAAAATCCCGAAATTCCGGAGCCCAGATTCGGAAGCCAAGCGTTTAACCACTCAGCCACCGCGCCCCCTCTTTCTTTAATTCCAAAGCTTAATTATCATTATTAACCCTAACCCTAACCCTATTATTAGTCACATTTTAACGTCTAACACGTCTTGCTAAAAAATGTTTTTCAGAAAATGTAGAAAATTTATGATAAAATTATATTAAACGTTATGCCAAAATGCGCTGCTCTTATATTTTAACTTTTCTGAATCTTAGGAGAATATACGTTAACATGTTTTACATACTGTTGTTATCGGTCGTTGACTTGTAACACCCGACTGCTGGTAGACAACTAAACCGTTGTAGACGCAATATATCTAACACTAATAAAGCTAACAAAACTTTTAAAAACTAGAATAACTTACTTTTGTGAAAAAAAAAAAATAAGTAACACTTTTTTATAAAAAGAATCAACTTGTGATCGAATAAAAAAAAACTGTATTAGAGATTTAAAAAATCTAACTCACTTGAATAACACAACTTTTCAGTCTTAAGTTTTGGAGTTTTCTCTCCTAATGCAGACCAAGTGACGACAGTGCCACCTATGTTGCATTATTCACAACCAATCGCTAACCTCTTCCCAACGTCACCATAGAAACACTCACACACACACACACACACACACTTCAAAGCACATAGGTAATTATTTATATGCAAGTTTTTTAGGGCAGATGATGTAAAGGTCATCTGTTTCTGCGGCCTATAGTTAATGAGAGTTTCATGTGGCCAGCAAAATAAACAACCACCTTTACTTTCACCAACTAATGTCAGGTACCCATTAGAGCTGGGCGGACTAAGAGCGCCAAAAGATCCCGAAATTAAAAATCATATTCTTCATCAGGATTCGAATCCGGGCTCCCCGATTCGGAAGACAAGCTCAGCCATCGCGCTTCTAATTATTCCTATATACTTAATCGATATGTTTAGTGTCGAGATCCCGATTTTAGACATCTCTTTAAGTTGCTTCATTCACAACCAATCGTTAACCTCTTTCCACCGTCACCATTTAAACATACACACATACACTTCATAACATATACATACACAAATAAATGATTTAGAAAAACAATACACCTCTGTCAAAGTATATTCTATTTTGCCCGGGCATGCTACCCTGCCTCATAGTGGCGCCGGGTGGAAACGATCGTTGGAGGAAACGATTAGGCTAAAGGGTAGCAAAACAAGACTCCCGTGTGGGTGCCTAAGGGGATGCGAGAGCATCCTCATTGCACTAGGCGGAGTTGTAAAAAAGCTCCCACAACATTGTCACAATCCAGGCGCCGTTCCTCAATGGGCCGTTACATAAATGTCGTGTCCTGCACGGTTAGCCTGGTATAGAAAAGGGAAATGGCAGGGGTCCCTGTGCAGTGTGTGCACGCGGTCTCTTGCCGCGAGTCTGACACCCCGCCAGACTGTACACTGTTCTCATTCAGGCCGTGAAAGTGAGCTCTTGTTCACTTTTGCTGGCTTAGAGCTCCAAAAGCCGACGGTTCAACTCTACCTGACAGCTTCAAGAAGAAGAAGAAAATTATTTTAAAATTGACGTATGTACACTATGAAAAAAAAAAGACACTTATATAGTATCGTTTTTCTTGAGAGAAAATGAATTATCGTTTGCATTCATTTGAAGCTGATCGAGTTGGACGGTGACATTTGAAATTGTAATGAGACAGACAAAAAAAAAATTAAAAAAAAATATTTTGTGCAATGAAGTTATCTTACCGTTTGAACTATTGGGGATTTTGTTCTCATCAATCTCATTGTAGTGTTCGTGCTCAAGCTTGCCCAGATGGTCGTACGGATCCTCATCTGGTTTAGTGAATACAAGTTATATATAACAAATAAATCACTATACAAAATGTATATCATTAAATTGTTCATAAATGTTTTTTGTTTTTTTGACGTTTCCTTACCATATTGTTCGACTGGGGGCTGCGGTAGATTGCGGCTGTGAATAAATACATTATTTTTTTATTGCTATTTGGGAATGTATACAAAAATATATTAATAAACTGATGGATTTAAAAAAATATGATACAAACTTACACGTTTTCTTTCCGTTTAAAACACAATTTTCCTATTAAAAATTTAAAAAAAAGGTAAATTATAAAAATCATTTCTAATATATGTTACAATAATACAGCTAATTAATCATTTAAAGGGCATGTCATAGAATGTATGTCTTGCCATCAAACCCACACTATTCGTCTTACTAGTGTCTATCTCTCTATCTATCTACCTATCTATCTACCTATCTACCAATCTATCTTTTTGTCTATCTATCTATTTATCTATCTATCAGTCTATCTATTTATCTATTAAGCAGTCTATCAGTCCATCTATGTATGTATGTATGTATGTATCTATCTATCTATCTATCTATCTATCTATCTATCTATCTATCTAACTATCTATCTACCTACCAATCTATCTTTTTATCTAACAGTCTATCTATCTATTTATCTATCTATCAGTCTATCTATCTACCTATCTATCTATCTATTTATGTATCTATCTATCTATCTATCTATCTATCTATCTATCTATCTATCTATCTATCTATCTATCTATCTATCTATCTACCAATTTATCTTTTTATCTATCTATCGGTCTAGCTATCTATCTATCTATCTATCTATCTATCTATCTATCTATCTATCTATCTATTTATCTCTTTATCTATCTATCTATATATCTATATATCTATATATCTATTTATCTATTTATCTTTTTATCTATCTATCTATCTATCTATCTATCTATCTATCTATCTATCTATCTATCTATTCATCACATCCATATATCCCATTCCTTCCCCCCTCCATTCACACACATTGTATACACATTGTAAACTTAATTTATTCAAATAAGATTTCATTTATTTTTGTTACCAAGGACTTACCTTTGACTTTCAAAACTATGAGACAAATTACGATTGTTAGAAGTGCTGCTGATCCTATGGATACTGCAATGGCTATAATAGTCACTTTAGAGAAACTTTCACTAGTCTTGAGTACTGTGTGGTAAAAAATAATATATAAAAACTCGTGAGAGCTCTTATTGTCCTGATTTTTTTTTTAAAAAAGAGACCAATGGTAATAGTAGGCATGAAAACTGATTTGTGGCACTGAGGTCAGTAGAGACCAATAGTTCGTTGCTACGTCACATTCCAAGACTCAGGCCTACAATGACGACTGGTCTCGGTGAAATAAAGTCTAGTATTCAGCTGACATTTGAGACTTAGTTCTGACATTTTTATTTTATAGTAATATATACTATTTCATCTTTTTTTTTTTCAAACATGTGCACGTAAGGTAATTTTATTGGACTATGAAATAAGTTAACAAACATAAAATACTACAACGTAATTAATAACTTTTAATGGATTATTGCTATGGTCGAATAAATGTTTTAACTATTTGAGGTTAAAACATGTCGGACAGACGACAGACGGACAGCACAAAAACAATGAATGCTTTTTTCTGCTGCGGATACTAAGCAATCTAATGCATATAAAGATATAAATAAATGTAAGCATTATTTATGTATGCATGTGTGTCCTGACTACAAATGTGTCATACATAGTCCTTAGATCATTTTGGAGACCGTAGTCTTTGTTTTATGCCCCTGCCACAATCGGAGGGCCTTAAAATAAAAATAATAAAAACATCAACTAATTTTATTTCTATTAAGGGTAAATTCGTTTTTTACGTATATTTGGGATGAACATGTAAGTTTAACAGTTAAACCTATTTTTGTAGCAAAATTATTAAAAAAAATGTAGGGAATATTCTACATGTTTGACTTCCAATGGTTTCATTTATAGACATTGCGTTAACCGATATTTGGTTCACAGACAACTTGTTCACCGACAACTGGTTCACGACAAATGGGTCACAGTTCACATGACAAATACTTTACTAAAAATTAGCCCCACGACAAATCCTTCACTGAACATTAACATATTTTAATAAATTCGCGTGGCGTGTTTAATTTTTTACATACAGGGATTGATACATATTAACTTTTGTTGCTTTTATTTCCAAATTTATTTTTCTTTTTGATTGCTTGAGGCGGGGCCTGATCCAAGTTTGCTTGTTAATTTGTGTAGCCTACAGCTTGATGACTTTTGTGATAAAAATTTGGAATTTAACTTTTAAAAAATGTACCTTACAACAATGTAGCTGAACATTTTAAATGGAAGCTCATTTAATGTGTCTTCTCCTGAACGAATTAACGAATAGTTGGGTGAAAGAATTGTCGTGTGAACAAAAATGAGGTAAAACGAATGTTCGGGTGAACGAAAAGTCGTGAATGATTGGTCGGTGAACAAAATGTCTGTAAACAATTTGTTGTGAAGCCGAATCCAATCCGTTATACATAATGTATATTATTATTATGAGACACTTTGTATGAGTAGTTTGTAAATAGATGCACCATAGACGGATTTTAACGCGACTTTTAATGGCATCACAACTTAGCTGGGTTATAGATTATTTATGTAACTAAAGTCAGTTGGTGTTAGGACTTCATTGAGATAAAGTGATATTATACACAGAGACTCGAAGCTGGCCTTTTCAATATTAAGAATGATCTGTATTTTGAATAACGGTTTAGACTTAATTTCTAGTTGTTACATGTGTTAAGTACGTCGAATACACCCGTACAAGAATACGATACATCCCCAGAGTAATCTGTCGGAGTCAGGCAACCATTAACAACAACAAGGGAAAGGTCCACCACACAGTAATACCCAAACTCATACCAGCAGTCCGCAAATATTATCCGGCCAGTTAAAATGCACATACACACTTCCAAAATGATCCGGAAGCGATGATACTTATTATGTCCTCGTTAAACTTACCCAGGGTACAGTTTGTAGCAATGCATCCTCTGTCACAGAATCCAGTTTTAGCGTCACATGATAATTCAACACAACTATTACTGCATTTGTTGGTACAATTGACACCCCATGATCCAGTTAAGCATGCTAAGCATATAAGTATATAGTTCCTAATAACTACTCAAATAATATAATAAAATAAACATGTATATTTTATTTTACATAAATTTTTAACAATTTTACTTAATATAACGTGTGATAACTATCCAACAGAAAAAGGCAAAATAGAAAGGGTGAAACAAACAACGTTGAAAACAAGAGATCAGCCACCTATGTTCTAGATTCTATAGTGTATGCTTTTCTTCCGAAATAGGTCATTGAATAATAATAGTTATTATTATAGCTTTTATATAGCGCAATTTTGAAGCTTATAGCATGCTCAGAGCGCTATTATCCAATCTTATTTGTTTACCAGTGTGGTGAAGCGGGTACCTGGGAGAAGTTTTTCCGTGCTGCCTTAAGGCGCTCAGTAAATACATTTTTCTTCGAAATTTCGAGCACCCTTCATAGGTAGCCAAGCAAAGCGTACTTAGCCTCTCGACCACGCTTTCCACATTGTTATACATACGATATACAGCTGGTCATTAATGGGATTCAACACTTTTGTGTATTTTTTAACAAGCTTTAATAAACAGGGTAAGTTTGCCATAAAAACTAAAACTGTCAAACATGAGTATATTGAGCTAGATTGTTCCTAATAATTACTGAATGAAAAAAAAAAGACGATTTCCACTGAAATGATACATACTGATAATGTTCCACAAATCGTAAACAAAATAAGTATATAAATACATACTGAAGTGATCATTCTAAAACATTGATAAAATTTGGTATTAATCATTATTAGTTTATGAGAAAAATTCCATCTCGAACGGAATAATGTAAATATATAAAATAAATTATTTAAATTTAAATATGTCCTTATTGGCGATAAGGAGTTTATCACCCTTCTTATACCCCAATAACGAAAAGTGATCTTTACTCGTATGTATGGTACATTATTAATACAACAAACAGTTCTTTGTCGAAGAAGATCTTGAAAGGTGAATGTTAGCGTGTTCGTTATGTGGTGAAGTTAATGAATTTTTAACTGAATAGTAATAGTTCAAATCCCACTCAAGGCAGGGATTGGAATCCCTTTTTTAAAGACGCCCCTGAGTCCACCATACTTTAATGGGTACTTGACATCCGTTAAGAAAGTTTAACCCTAGGTCTATAGAAACAGACGAGCCGCACGTTATTTTAAAAGTATGAAAGCAACCAATCAACGTTGAGGAGAGGGGAGAGAAGCAGTGCTGGATAATATCGCCTAATGGAAGCGTCGTGAGCAGGATATTCGTGGAGTCTCTTAACTCTTCCACCTTCAATATTGTTACAAATGACCAGTGACAGGAAGAGGTTAACGTGTGACCCCGACGAGATAACACATCAGCGGGTGTTCCCTGGAATGTACATGTATAAACAGAGACAGGATGTGACGTGTCCTTACGTGTTATTCCAGAAGGTACTAAAAATGTCCAGTGACAGATAGAGGTCACAACTTGTGACCCTGGCTGGATGACACTGCAGCTGATGTTTTCTGGAATCTACATGTATAAACAAAGACAGGATGTGACGTTTCCTCACTTGTTATTCCAGAGAATACTAGCCGTGTTTGTGCAACTTTGGACAAGCGATTAGGGACTCTATATAAGCCAGAGAGTTCATGTGAAAGTCAGTCGTATGGAGTCGTGAGTGAGCCGTTACAGTCGATACAGACTATGTAAGACGTGTGCGGCTCTGTGGAAGAGCAATGTGTACGACTCGATGCAAGTTAACTAGGGTAGAGTTAACTGGAGTGGACTACTGTCGTTAAAGTCTATACAGCGAACTACAGTGGACTTGAGCCGTTACAGTCGATACAGTCGATGTAAGACGTGTGCAGCTCTGATGTGGTAGACTGGAATACGACTTGGTTCAGCTTTGGGAGACCTGGAGCGACACTGGGAAGTGTGTCGTTGGTCTGTTACGACTTGGTTCAGTTTTGGAGACCTGGAGCGACACTGGGAAGTGTGTCGTTGGTCTGTTCTGTGGAATACGACTCGGTGCAAGTTGAGAAGAGATGAATTGCAACGAAGTGAAGAGATGAATTGCAACGAAGTATAGCTAACTGTAAACTGACAGATATTGTACATTCTTCTACACTACATGTTACAGTGACGAATTGTTAGAGTTAATAGTCATTAAAGTTATATGAAACTGAAAGTTTAGTCGTCAAGTTCTTTACAGTGTTTTTATTTGTGTGCCTACTAATACTTCTAGCCAGAAGATTCAGAAATACGTAACAATTGGTGTCAGAAGTGGGATCTTTCTGGCTAGAATGTGTTCCATCAAACTTCTTATTGAACTTGACATGAAAGAACTTAGACAAGAGCTTCGAGAAAGAGGTCTACAGCTTAATGGAAATAAGGAAACGCTAACAGCACGTCTCAGACAAGCCCTGTTGGAGGAAGATGTGAATCCGGACACTTGCCAATTTGAAATCAAACCTAATATGACGGAGCTCCTGAGAACCTTGCAACACAAAATGAAATCGGTGAACAAGAGCATTAAGGAGATAGAATCAGAAATCAACACCCGATTTTCTTCATTTAACCAGTTGATTAAAGTCATGAATGAGAATGAACAAATAGCTACCACGCCCAACAAGACAGAAGAACAAACAAATACGATAAAAGATCAAACTAGAATCATGATTAACGAGCTGCTGAACACTCAGCAGTATCAGATTGAGTCAACAGATGAAAGAGCTACACCATTGATGAACAGCGAACAATCGTCCAACCAAGAATGTAGCGATACAGACAATTACGATAAAGATGCTGGTGATGGCTGTGCTGTCTGTTACTGTGATAGCAAACCAAACGAATGTGGCCCACAAGAAATGAAAAGAGACGGTAGCTGTTACTATTTCAACGAGAAGCAGAATGAGACCGCTGAAGAAACAATAGAAGAGACCTATAGTTTGACCGAAGCTTTAGCTATAGATAAACTTGATATGAGTACCTCAACCAGCCAAACAGATCAAGACAACGTTGGGTCTGCGTCCAAGCCTGTTGCTGTGGGCCTTAAAGACTTCTGTCTTCTATCTGCCATTGTCTACGAGAGGAACTCGAAGCTGGATTATTTCACCCATGCGTTTGACAAGAACTGTACGTACGTAGCTATTCAAGAAGACTGTGAATGCCAAGAAATACACCAACAAGCTCTAGACTTAACAGAAGCTTGTACAGCTATCAAGGTAGGCGTGAGAAGCCCTGGTGATAGTCAAGGAATTACAATAGAAACTGATGCTGAAGTTGATGGACCTTTGCACGTTGAATGTTATCAACCTGCCCCACAGTCGAGTCCTCCAGACTCGGATGAAGGTGATGACGTGTTTGACAACTTGCCTTCAAGTGGACTTGCAGCTCATTCGCAAAGCACCCATCGAAGAATAATGCTGAAGCAACTTGTTAGATCAACAGTCTTGATGACTACAGCTATGAAGTGCAATACCTTCCTATGTGTTAAGTGGCTGCCATCAGCATTGATCGACAAGAAAGCAAGACAACGACAACGACATCAACGCAACCAAAGAAATATCAAATTGAGGAGGCGGAGAAAGCGACACATGCAGAGTGCAACGTGGATGGCTCCAACAAGATCAAGATACAAACCTACCCCTTCTCCCACTGATAGACCCCCACCTGCATTTATGAAACTCCATAGCCCATCTTGTTAGAAAACAAGCCCACCACTTCTCCCACTGATAGACTCCCACCTGCACTAATGAAACTCCACAGCCCATGTTTTTAGAAAGATTCTGTCCAGGACCATAAACCAAAGAAGAAAGCCTTACGAATCAGTTGAAAGTGTGAAGCCACTAAATAATAATTTAAGAACATTCCTCATGAGAATAGGTTGATGAAGTATAACAGAGGTTTTAGAAGAACGCTAATTAAGTCAGAAGCAAGAAGGACAGAAAAGAAGTAGTTTAAGATGTCAGAACTGTAGTGAATAACCATCTGTGACAGAACTGTACAAGAAGATCAACCCAACATCGTACAAACCCAAGTCAGTTGCTGTTGTTTAAAAGAAGAGCATGTGAATATTGCTGTACTGTAATGAACCTGTGTATCTCTGAAGAAGCTCTGTAAAAAAAAGATGCTGGAGAATGTAAAACTCAGCCAGTGAAGCACGAACTCGTTAGAATGCTGATGAATTTTCTTGACAAGAGTGCCCAATGTCGTCATCTGAAGGTCGATGTTTCCATACCAAGATTGATGAAAACATTTGTGAGGACCTGCCGAAAAATGAGGATTTGGCTCCCATTCTTCTATGGAAAGAAGATGGACATATGCCAGATTGAAAGAACATCTCTGAGAAGGGGGCAACCACCAAAGCTTCCTTCTTGATCGTCGATCGGTTTCTTCAGTATCGTGGTGAAATGGAAACTGTTCGGGACGAACAGATCTAAGAAGGGGGCAGTGTTACAAATGACCAGTGACAGGAAGAGGTTAACGTGTGACCCCGACGAGATAACACATCAGCGGGTGTTCCCTGGAATGTACATGTATAAACAGAGACAGGATGTGACGTGTCCTTACGTGTTATTCCAGAAGGTACTAAAAATGTCCAGTGACAGATAGAGGTCACAACTTGTGACCCTGGCTGGATGACACTGCAGCCGATGTTTTCTGGAATCTACATGTATAAACAAAGACAGGATGTGACGTTTCCTCACTTGTTATTCCAGAGAATACTAGCCGTGTTTGTGCAACTTTGGACAAGCGATTAGGGACTCTATATAAGCCAGAGAGTTCATGTGAAAGTCAGTCGTATGGAGTCGTGAGTGAGCCGTTACAGTCGATACAGACTATGTAAGACGTGTGCGGCTCTGTGGAAGAGCAATGTGTACGACTCGATGCAAGTTAACTAGGGTAGAGTTAACTGGAGTGGACTACTGTCGTTAAAGTCTATACAGCGAACTACAGTGGACTTGAGCCGTTACAGTCGATACAGTCGATGTAAGACGTGTGCAGCTCTGATGTGGTAGACTGGAATACGACTTGGTTCAGCTTTGGGAGACCTGGAGCGACACTGGGAAGTGTGTCGTTGGTCTGTTACGACTTGGTTCAGTTTTGGAGACCTGGAGCGACACTGGGAAGTGTGTCGTTGGTCTGTTCTGTGGAATACGACTCGGTGCAAGTTGAGAAGAGATGAATTGCAACGAAGTGAAGAGATGAATTGCAACGAAGTATAGCTAACTGTAAACTGACAGATATTGTACATTCTTCTACACTACATGTTACAGTGACGAATTGTTAGAGTTAATAGTCATTAAAGTTATATGAAACTGAAAGTTTAGTCGTCAAGTTCTTTACAGTGTTTTTATTTGTGTGCCTACTAATACTTCTAGCCAGAAGATTCAGAAATACGTAACAATATAAATGTACGTTATGATATGAAAAAATATTAAAGCATGTCAACTTTATGAAGTAAGAACAATGGTACGCCTACTTGTAAGTTTTATCTTATTTCCATATTTTAAAAATTATTTAATATGCATATTTTATCCACCAAAAATAGTTTGTGTAGAGTTAAGATTCTAGAGGGTAGCATAGTTTAGCCTGTCGCTGTCTGTACATTCAGACAGAAATTCTATATACTATGTCGTAATTGATAGTGTATACAATCCAAAATATCATTGAAATGTCTATACGCACAGACATATATTATACCTAGACCAGACATGGAAATCTCTTACAAGACACTAAGATGTCGTGAACAACTTTAAAAAAGCTAAAACTAGGCGTTGATATTTAAAGTAGTTATAAGATGTAAACTTTGTTTTTTTCAGTCCTAACCAATGTAATATATAATTTATTTAATTTTAAATTTATATCTAGTAATTAAACATCGGAAATAAAAGCACTCTAGCCTCATAAATATTATTTTCCCTTTCTAGATACAGAGTCTGGAACGACCTGGGTAATAAATCTATTTAAATGTACATAAGATGATTAAAATCAACAGACTTGAATTATTATGTTCTAGGATTTTCCAAACATTATCTCAATAGAAACTAACAGGATATGGCTTTATTTCACAGAGTTGCTTGAATATATTTTTACGTGATAAATAGCCAATTCTATTTTAAAATCCTCAAAATGGTATTGAATTATTTCTAAACTTTGAAAACTAAAAATCATTAGTTTTCAAAGACCAAAAAAAATAATATTTCCCGAGAATGTGGGCGACTTCCCTTACAGCTTGAAAAAGAGTAAATTAGATAACAATCTATCTCTTTATATACATAGGTCTTTTATCTGATCATTATCAGATAATACTTTCTTTCCGTTTTCCAGTCTAGCTATAATATATCTAAGACTAAGGTATATAAGTTTGTATTAAGTATGATTTATACTATAGCTGTACAACGTTACATATAGAGCAGAACGGAGGATCACTGAAGCCAGCACATCCCCTGTCACACCATCCAGTTTTGCTGTTGCATGATGAGTCAACACATCTGTCGCAATGGTTGACACAGTTGAAACCCCAGAATCCTGTTTCACACTCTGGTTAAAGTAAGAAAAATATGTTGGCTACTTGAGATTATTTTAGACTAGACCTAGATCTATATTCTAATTTACGTTATTGTAGTCTCTAGTTTTAGAATTTCTCGATCCAATCTAGAATAATTTAGACTAGATTAAGATCTAGAATTTCAATTCCACTACGTCAAACGGCCTACTTAGACTAAACAATGTCTTTATTAACACGAGAGAGTTGACAAGGGTCCCTCCTAGTGAGTTCTTATAACATTACAATTAAATATATATATATATATATATATATATATATATATATATATATATATATATATATTAATCAAGATAAAGCCTGATTTGTGCGTTTTGTCTGTAGGTCTGTCTGATGGCCACGTTAAGATTGAAAACAGTTTAATCTTTTGAAAATGTTATGAACCTTTTAATTTTAGTATATATTTTATCAGAAAAAAACAACTAATATTTATATTTGTTATGACCATTTCTTATACATTTTATGCATATAATTGACTAAGGGAAAATTAAAATACAAAAAGTGGGTACTATAATTCAATGGGATCAAATAAACTATTGTATCCTCAATCAGGAGAGAAATGGTTAAATTATCATATAGCAGCAATATTGCAATATGAAATTCAATTCTGGCTAAGACCTACCTCTAGTGCATTGAGGATAATCAGTGTATCCTAAACATCCTCTGTCACAGACTCCAGATTTACTATTACACGTTGAATTATAGCAATGATTGCTGCAAGTCTTAGTGCAGTTTAACCCCCAGGATCCTGTTTTACATACTGGAGAGAAAATATAGAAAATAAATGTAAATCAATGTTATTGTTTTTTTTTTAAATAAACTAGTTAGATGTATTTTGTTTTTTTAAAAAAAAACATAGTTTATATTAAATGAACTGCGCTTTTCACATTTCACATATAAAACTAAATTAATTAATAAGGGCTACTTGATAACTTTTTTTTTATTGAATCAAGTTTTGTCAATGACAATTTTTTGTGTAAAGCTTACCTTTTGTACATTTGGGAGGGTCACTATACCCGAAGCAAGCATTATTGCACAGTCCATCGTCATAACGGCACAGGTCAGGACAGTTTTTATTACAAGTGTTTGTACAGTGGACACCCCAGGTTCCTTCACTGCATTCTAAATATATATATATATATATATATATATATATATATATATATATATATATATATATATATATATATACGAAAACAAATAAAAATGAAATCACAGTGTTTGGCCTTTTTTGTTTGTTTCTTCGTTGTTGTCTTTCTTTGTGTAGTTTTTTTTTTTTGTTTTTTTGTTTTTTTGCAAGTACAGAAATAACAGTTTATGCTATATGGTTTATGCTATTCATGAATTTCTAATTTTTTAATGGTTTTTGAAGTTATTTTTTTTATAACATAATCCAATATTACTGTTTCACTAATCTTTCTGTAGCTAATTTCTCTTTATTAACCTCTCTGTAGCTGATCCCTCATCTCTTTTCTCTCTATAATATATCTCTCTATAATATTCGTGAGATTGTCATTGCCTGAAGTGGTAATTGATATAAGCCTTTTTAAAACCTATAAAATGCTTCCAATGGCATGCATCTCAAATAGCCTCTAACAACTAGTTCAACTCATGGACTTGAAGTGTGGCATCAAACACAGGATCAGCCGAAACTGTTTTAATTTACATGAAAAGGGGCAAAGGCGAGTATATGGCACCTAAGCCATATATTTTTTGGCATGATGGACGCTTTAGCTTTTACTGTCTACCCACCTAGGAAAAAAAAGACTGAATTTAAACCTCTGCTGCCTTGCAGCTATACCCTAACATGAATAAGATCAAGGAGTCAGCTCTTAAGAAAAATACAGGGATGCTTTGGTAGTTTACAGCACACAGAGCTACATCCTGGTAGAGTCTGCGACCTCTTTTCCTTTGGTTACATCAGCTGTGTGGAAAGTGTTGCAACAGCTATGTGCGTGACATACTTCCGACTATAGTTAATGCCCAGGTATTTCATCTCATTTTTTTTTAAATTCCCCACCTGAATGGTGACATGTATGCAATACGCAAGACAGCAGAGTCTCTCTCCAGGGCTTTTGCAAGAGAGGATTTAAGTCTCTCAAGCCCTCACTATAAAGGAGTTTGATGATGATGATGATGATGATGATGATGAGTCATATTTGAACTGATTGTGAGACTGTGTGTGTGGGTAAATTTTTTATACATTTCTCAGTATTTTCTTTCAAAACCGCCCAATATTTTCTATTGCTATATCAATACAGAGAGAATATCTGTGTAATTTTTAAGAAAATATAAGTTATGTTTTCTCATTTTTGTACTAATTTGGATAAATTACCCCCCTTTCAGAACTTATTATCTTCGGGTCAAAT
Source organism: Biomphalaria glabrata (assembly GCF_947242115.1). Lineage (NCBI taxonomy): Eukaryota > Metazoa > Mollusca > Gastropoda > Planorbidae > Biomphalaria > Biomphalaria glabrata. Next base: position 9,902,805 of record NC_074715.1, read on the forward strand.
GATCAATACATCATCTGTTTTATTGGCCGACGATTAACCAGCCAAGATTTTATGTGGTCAGTACAAACACAACTGCCTTTACTTTTCCAAACTAATATCAGGTACTGATAAGGGTTGGGTCAACTCAGTGGACGTCAAAATGACCAAAATCGCAACCTTCACCGAGATTCGAACCCGAGACAAGTAAAAAATTAGATTTTTTTTTTCGCATTTCTTATTCTTGGATCAAGTTAAAACTTTGCACAATTATTCACTGAACCTGACAAGACATGAATCAATAAAAACAAGGTTACAAAAGACGATTTGTGTGGAAACACAAACTCAAAATCGGCCCCCGAAGTGGTCCACCCAGGCAGGCTTCGATATTTTCAGAAAGAACATCCGAATGAAATTATATCAAAGACAAATGAGAGATATGAATGGAGAAAGAAGGTTAACAGATCTTGTGTAGTGCCCCAACGGTCCCGCAGATCAAAGGATAGGTGCAAAGTTAGATGTGAACCTGGCCTAACTAGTTCCCCTTTCAGACCTTGTGGTCTATAGGGCAGATGATGTAAAGTTCATCTGATTTTGTAGCCTACGGTTAACGAGGGTGTCATGTAGCCAGCACAACGACGAACCACCTTTACTTTTCCCCAACTAATTTCAGGCGCCCAAAGATTCCAAAGCTGAAAATCCCAGTCTTTACCAGGATTCGAACCCGGGACCCTCGGTTCGGAAGCCAAGCGCTTTACCGCTCAGCCACCCCGCCTCCCCTGGCTTAACTGATGTCTTATAATTGATCTAATTGTTTTGTAGAAGCTCAATCTCTTGTTCGAATCCTTAGAAGATTATATTATTGCAATGTAAAAAAGTTTAGGAAAATGAAGTTTACAAGATTACTGTTCGTTTTAAATTAGGTCTAAATTATGATGCACACTAATTAGCTTTTTCTCTTTAAAAAACTGCTTGCATAACTGCTTTTAAAAATTAGATTTTTCGCTTTCAGAAAAAAAAAAAGTAGCGTGCATCAGAACTTTGAATGGTCTAAAAAATTGTGATGTCGGATTTTCAATATCTTTTCTAGTTTACGAGATCTAAATGGGACAGACGGACAGACATTTGCACAAAACTAATAGCGTCTTTTCCCCTTTCGGGGGCCGCTAAAAAAACACGAAAACAATTACTTACATAAAGGTTTGTGCTAATTTTTCTTTTGATTTCGAAATAAAGGGAATAAATGCTACTTAATGTGGATATATATATATATATATATATATATATATATATGGATTTTTTCCCCTTACAACGTTTTAACACGTTTTTTATCCTACTTCCCATTCTCAGATCAAGCTGAAAGTTTTCATAATTATAGTCAATAACATAAAACGAATAAATGCAAAAAATAACCAGTTATTTCATTTAATCATTTAGTACTAATTAATTAATTTTGTTTAATATAGCGAAGAGGGAGCTGAACCATGTAATTTTTAGATAAATAGCAGAAATTAGCAGTTCTTTCCCTTAGATAAGCTATGTCTTTTTATTCATTTTCTCGTTTTATGAATTGACACATTTGGCTATAGGAATAAATTGATATTAAAAAAAGAATAATATTTAATATAAAGATTTTAGATTCGTACTTCATGGGGTCATCATATACAAAGGAAATTTGAAAAGAGAACATTTTTTTTTTACTGTACCTTGTAATCTATATAGTCACTTACCTGCAAAGGCCTCTACTTCACAGAGTAACAGTGGCAAAGTTTTATTTGTAGAATAATTTGTCACGAAAAAAGTAAACGCTTTTATAGGATTATCCCAATAATCAACGATACCGTATACTTCATCAGATTGCCAGGCATTAGAAGAGAAAGTTTTGGATACTTCACCGTCGTTATCAAATGCTTGAAACATGAAATATCTGTAGACGCCTGAAATACAAAATAATAAAAAAAATAATAATAATATTAATAATAATAAATTACTACTACTACTACTACTACTACTACTAATAATAATAATAATCTTTATTGTCCATATGGAAATTTGTCTTACAATTTGTGCATTACACCATATAGAACAAGGGTTCTCAACCTGTGAGAACCGCTGATATAGAAGATAATAATATTATAAATTTCATGATTTATTTATTTGAGTTTAAGAGGATAGTTAAGTGAAGAAAGATAACAAACGATTTTTTGGGACGCAAGAGTTCATAGTTGAAATTAAGAGAGATGAATAAAAAAATGTATAAAATGAATAAATAAATATAAAATTGACATGACGTGCCTTTGTCACGAGAAAGTATCATAAAAGATAAGATAAGAAAGAAAAAAGAAAGTTGCGCTATCAGTTAGCCCTGAAAGAGATGGAGTGAGGAAACGTGCACGAACTGTGGCAAACTCTGCCGCTCCAGAATTGGTTTGATTAGTCACTCCTGATTCTACCCCGTCTCAAGAAAAAATGTAAATCAATGACTCATCTGGGAACATCCCTTGTCTTCAAAGACAGAAGGAGCCATCTATACTATAAAGTAGAAAGTGAGGCGTATGTATTTATGTATGTATGTTACGAGTCGAAATCAAAACCGTTTGACCAATCATGATAAAGTTTCTTGGGAACTAACTGGAACCGCGATGCATGTATTGTAGCCCTAAAACAAACTTAAGACCCTCCAAAAAAAGTTTATGAAAGTATTACTATCTTTAGGTCACATGGCCATGTCTACATGATGAGACAAGACGAAAAGATCACACATGCGCAGAGATTAAAATCTCTAGGTCTAAATTAGCTTTCATTTAAGAAAACATAATTGTTTACTTTTAAAATGAGCATACAAATTAGTGTTTATTCATTTCATTATTAAACGAAAATTAACATTCAAATTTGAGTTTACAAAACATTTTTTACATAAAATCGTTCGCTCTAAATGTGAATAGCTTTAGCCGTGCAGACATACTTTTCCGTAACTTGCGGCACCATTATATCGCGTAGTGATACAAATGAAATTAACGTCAGAGGCCAGAGGTCATAATATCGCCCATTAGAAAGGCATATTATAAAACTAATAATCTACTTACATAATACAATTTACTTTCCAATGTGTTTTTTTAAAGCATTTAAAACTTCAACTACCGATTTTTTTTTAATTTTAAGTCTTTATTTAAAATTTACTTTTTTCTTTCAGATTTACTTATGCACATTTAGACCTGTTAACAACGTAGCTACACATATACATTAGCCTTGTTGACAAACACTTTCATTCATCATAGCACGTACCCTACTGTATCTAGGTCAACACAAGCTCAAAGTGTTTAGTCATTTACTATAATAAGCTCAAAGTATTTAGTATAGATTGACTACAATGACATTCAAATTGCTTAGATTCTAGATCTAGATCTACATAAAATTAAACTAAAAATGTTATATAAACAATTGCGTGCGCGCGTTCGATTTGATTATAAAATCTTATTAGATATCTAGATCTAGAAAGACTAAATCTACTTATTAACTTTATACATAATAATAAAAAATAATAATACTTTCTTCAATAGCAGTCTACACCAAGACAAATGCCCTGACCCCACAGATAAACTAGTACAAAATAAAGTCTATTCATTTCATATTTAATCCAAAATATATATAGGCCAACAAGCCAATGTTTTCGATTTAGGTCGATTAGCTATTTTGATAGCACCATTCATACTATTTTTACATTCACGCTTTCCGCATTCGCTTTTCTTATAACATTATTATTTCATTTAATTGTTTATAGAACACTCTCAGTGACTATTTCGACAGTAATACGTAAATTAAGACCTATATCAGAACCTATCAAGTCATTAGGTTGGATTTGGTTGACGTCTCAGTTAACAATTGGATGTCTTAAAGGTATGGGTGTTATGATGTTATGTATTCTGTACTATGCCATGCATATCCAATACATTATAGATTCTAGATCTAGATAAACATTAATCTTTAAAATGTATTTTTAAAAACATTTTAAAATAACGCATTCGTGTTACTTATAACGTAATTATTTTTAGTGGCCCCCGGAAGGGGAAAAGCCACTATTAGGTTTGTCCAAAATGTCCGTCTGTCCGTCTGTCACACTCTAATCTCAAAAACTAGAAGAGAAATGAAAAAATATTTTTTTCACCATGTGTTCTGGCTTGCAATGTTTAGGTGCAACGGCTACTTTTGTTTTCTAAAAGGAAACCGCTTAGAATTATAGAATTAATTATGCAAGCGATTTTTTCATAAAAATATAACAATTCTAAAACAGTGAATAAATGTAACGGAGATTGTTCACAATATGTGATCAAAGAAAGATAATTGTCTGTCTATTGTTAGTATCATTTAGTCAAAAATATGTATAAAATGTACAAGAAATGTTCACAACAAATATAAATATTATTTAACTGCATTTTTCAGGTAAACTAGCATCTCAAAGTAAATAAACCATTTATGTTTTGTTATAAAGGCTAAGAATGCAATTTGTAAATATCATGCACATTTAAAAAAAAATCGACTTCTTATAAAGGGACTTTCCTGCAATAGTATGAAGGCCGCGGCCAAGTGGTAACAAATAAGTTCTCTCAAAAATGTTCAAATAATCAGATTTTCTTTATTTTGTTTAGCGTCTCCATCAGGATAAAAGCCGCTTACTTTTGTGCGTTTTGTCTGTTGGTCGATCTGTCGGTCACGATTTAATAAAAAAAAAAAAAAAAAAACACTATAAAGTTTTTCCGGATATTGTTTTATAAAATATAAATTACGTCAAATGATTGTTTTAAAAACGAATTATTGACTTATTTTACACACATATTCATGGACAATATAATACTATAGTTTAATTATTGATATCAAATAGTTCTGGATTTTCAATTTTATGTAAAATCCCTTTTTTTTCAAAATATCGACAATAGGTTGTTCACGATTTTACAATAAGTGATTTAAGAGTAACGGTTATTAAAAACACATTGTAGACTTATTTTACATTAAATTTTCTTGCTGAAACATTACAAAAGACTTTGCATCGGTACAGGATGTTCCTGACTTTGTTTTTAAAAAGAAATTGACCTATATTTTTTTTAATTTTCTTACAAATCATTGCTAAAATTTAATTGTTCTGAATTACTAACGCCAAATAACGTTTTGAAATTCCTTTTTAGGGTTATAGATTTTTACTTAATGAGTGCCAAGGTATATATATAGGGGTGCCAACCTATGGAACAAGCGCCAAATATAAATATATATTGCCTGCATGTGCATTTTTAAAAATATAAAACTTCTTACCGTGTGCATAAATTATAATTTGTAATAGGGCATAGAGAAATTTAAAAAATGTTAATTATACTTGCAAACTAGAAATGTTAACAAAGAAAACTCAAAAAGTAAAAGCTTCTTATTTTTTTCTTAAATTCCCCTCCTATACTAAGCAAATATGTACAAATTGGGAAATTTTAAAGGACTGAAACTTGTAAAATTCTAAGTGGCGCATCTGGATGAAAAGTGAAAACGAAAATTGGAGCATGGAAACAAAAGGTTGGCCAACCCTGATATCAACATTTCCATCTTACAAAACAATATTTGATAATATAGTAATATACAAAAAAAGTTCCCCTTTCAGACCTTGTGGTCTATAGAGCAGATAATGTAAAGGTCATCTGTTTCTGTGGCCTACGGTTAACAAGGGTGTCATGTGGCCAGCACAATGACCAACCGCCTTTACTTTTCCCTAACTAATGTCAGGGACTCAGAGGCGCCCGAAGATCCCGAAATAAAAAATCCCAGTCTTCACCAGGATTCGAACCCAGGTCCCTGGTTCGTAAGCCAAGCGCTTTACCGCTCAGCCACCGCGCCTCCATAGTAATATACTTACCAAAAACATCGTTGACATAGAAATCAAACTCTTTGAAAACAAATGAAGGGTTCATTACAATCTCCCAGTAATTCCCAGTGTGTCCAGCGTCGCTTTCGTCACATGTGTAAACTCCATCTGAGGCTTGAGGATACTGCGGTAGGTTCGTGTCAATACGATTAATACTTGAATTACTATAGTAGACGTTCTGTTTTGTCGCCACATTCTGACCTTTTAATAAATAAAATTTACTACTTTGTTATTTATTCAAATTTCAATGTATAGAATAGTAAGATTTTTTTTTTGGCACAAACAAGGAGGTGTTCCCAAATGTGACCACAATTAACAATAACTAACATGTCGATAAATACCAAGCTTAATGACTGACTGATATAATGAGTAATGAGTAATGATGAAAAATATTATTTTTGCAATCTAAAATATTCTAACAATATTAAATGAGGTAAATTTATCAAAGCTAGGGGTCTTAACCATTCTTAACTTGAAGATTTGGAAATAGAACATTCTGATGTTCGGTACCACAGTATCCGCTGGCTTAATATGAGCAAGGCATTGAAAAGAAAAAGGAATATCCAAAAGGAAATGTGTATGTTCCTTAAAGGACATTGACTGAGACTTTGTTACTAATAATTCTAATGTTTTTTTATCGGAAGTATCATGGGTTTTTGCACATGAAATGTATGATCATATTAAATCTTTTCAAACAAAGCTTTCCTATTTCTCCAGGCAACGAAGTGAAAACAGGTTTTGTTGTTTTCTTAAAAGGTCAAACTATTTGAAATGCAATGGTTGAAAGTACAAAACTTATTTGGATTCCTTTAGTTTTGGAATTTGAAAGCAAATTTTAAGAGTCAATAATTTGGAACTCGTTATCAATACACCCATCTAAACATTTAGTGCACAAGCAGATTTAGCTCCAAAGGACACATTTCCAAGCAATTTTTACCTGAAACATAAATTCCAGTCAGTTCTTCCGCGTGAGTTTTACTGAAGCGGTATTTCCACTTTAATGTTAAAATTTCATATTGTTGTAACCTTATTGGCGACGCGAAAAGGCTAACACGACTCAGGCCAATCACACAAGTCAAGGGCTGTCGATAGACAAGGGAAAGTACTGGTATGAACTTTGCACGCAAATATGACGAGTGTTATGGTCATCTGATCATAAGCCTGCGTGGACCAGAGACACACTGTTTAAGAAGGCAGTTCAAGATAAGATACGGAGGAGACCGGGACTGTTAGTCTGGCTATGAAATCGGTCCTGGTTGAGTCCTCAAGTGTTATCTACTTACTCATTATTAAAGTACTAGATTATTTCGAGCTCTTGTTGTTAAGTTCTTTATGTGTTAGATGTGATGTGTTGTGTGTTTAGCAGTGTTTACAGAAGGCCTAATTAAGAGAGAACGAATCAATATTATTTGGGACCAGATACATTGGATTGGCATCCAAAAATGACAACTTTGTCTTTTTTTCAGGTGATGAGATTTATAAGTTTCCAGTAGATTTCAATAATTTTAAGAGATTTCCAGGACTTTGTCGTATATTTTGCCATTACATGTGGAAAATCAGGAGGCCGCTGAAACCCTGTTATTATATTAAAGTTATAATAGTTTATTTTTATACTTTACAACTAGATATAGCGCTGGGCCTATGAAAGTGCGGGGCCCATTGTGACTGCATAGGTTGCAGTGGCCTAAGGTCGGCCTTGGTTACAGAACATTAAGTACGAGTGTTAACAAGTAAATAAATTAGAGTTCCCCTTTCAGACCGTGTGGTCTATAGGGCAGATCTTGTCGAGCCCCTCTGCCTCTGTCGCCAACGGTTAACGTGGGTGTCATGTGGCCAGCACAACGACCAACAACCCTTACTTTTCCTCAACTAATGTCAGGTACCCATTAGAGCTGGGTGGACTCATAGGCGCCCGAAGATCCCAAAATAAAAAAAAATCCCAGTCTTCACCAGGATTCGAACACCAGACCTCAGTTCGGAAGCCAAGCGCTTTACCGCTCAGCCACTGCGTCTCCAAACAAGTAATAATTTCACATTAAATGCATATGTACATTTGTGGTCAGATGTGATCGAAAGAGACAATTACACATTTTATTTATAAATTGTCAAATTGGTTTCAAAATTGCTAACTCTTGTTGCTATTCCTCAAATGGGAGTGTAAAAAAAAAAGAATGAAATAAATTTATGAATGTATAATTCAATATAAATGTGAATTAAAAGACACATTTTTGTAAGTTGTGAGTACATTACATATACATTTAGAGAGAGAGAGAGAGATAGAGAGAGAGAGAGAGTATATATATATAGCTACTATTCCCAAATTATTTTTATTTCTTGTGGCCCTCGATCGAAAACAATTGCCTATCCCTGCGCTATAGGATACTTTTCATGATATGAAGTGCATTTATATTTTGTGTTACTACTATCAGCTTATGGTTGGAATAACTTATATGGAATAATAGTTACTCTCTATAAGAACATTACGTCTGCTAAAATGAGACTTGACTCCGTGTATCGTTATTAGAAATGTGCTGTTAACTCTTTCTCTCCTAACTGACGATACCAGCGTTGATTCCACCAGAATGTGGTAAATAATTACGGAGAGAAAGAGTTAATATAAGTAAGCTGAACTAAGTGTTAGGACCAAATCACCTTGCTGCAATACAGTGCTAGATACTCAAGAACCCACCATAACGTCTTCACCAAATAGACGTTACATATTTGGTTGCCAGTATGACTCCACCGCCAGTTACAGTAGACATTTATGATGGATAATGTCTCTTTTTTTTCAGGTGGCTAATTTATTCCGTGGTAGCATTACGGCCGAGTGGTAAAATGCTTAGATTATGAAACTAGGGATCTCAGGTTCAAAACATAGGGGAAAATATTATTTAAAATATCTGGATTTTAAGTCGACTGATCCACCTAATCCATAGAGATACATAAGTTAAATTAGTTTAGTCGTTTTTGTGCTTGCCACATGACATCCTTGTTAATCACTGGCTGTAGAAGCATGAGTTTAAACATCATCTTTTTCCATAAATCGCAAGGTCTTTTCGGGGTATCTTATTTCTAGCATTTATATATAATTTTCAAGCGGTCATAGTTAAGATAATTTAAAGGCTAACTTATTTATCGTATGTAATAATCAAGTTTGTCTATAAGTCACAAGATTATGAACTCTTTCTCTCCTAACTGACGATACCAACGTTGATTTCACCAGAATGTGGTAAACAAATACGGAGAGAAAGAGTTAAGGAGTGCAATATTTCGAGTAACAACGACGTCCAAGCGACCTATATATTTTGCCACATCAAAGGCAGACTCAACTGTTGTCCAACTTTGTAGGTTGAATTTAGGTTTTCTTTTCGTCCTCATCTGTCAACGGCAGTGGATTCTCTTTAAGTCTCAAATGTGCATTTGTATCTGGCGGCCTTTGTAAGAAATTATTATTATAGCTTTTACATAGCGCTACTTTCATGCTTATATCATGCTCAGAGCGCTTTTGGTCCAATCTCATTTGTGGACCAGTGGGGGGGGGGGGGGGGAGGTGGTATGTAGGAGTTGGTTTTCCGTGCTGCCTTTAGGCGTTCAATAAACACAACTCTGCCCGAGTCGGGTGTCGAACCTCGAGCCCCTTTCTGGGTAGCCAAGCAAAGTTCAAGCGCACTTGGCCTCTCTCTCTGACCACGCTTCCTATGTCCAGCTATCCTTACGAAAGCTGCCTGTCAGTTAATTAAAGAAAATGGACTCCTAAGCTGGTCTTTAACACGATACCGGGAGGGTCATCTCGGTTACGCCAAACAAATGAAACATTGTCATTGCTATATGGTCTTCAAACGTGCAGAATACTTGCTGTCGAGCTATAAGCAAATCCTCTATACTTTTCACACTTCAATTCACAAGAATATTGCTATTTTTAGTAAGGTCTTTATCTTCATGTCGATTTTGTTTCGTACATAAATAATATACATTATCTACGTGTCCAAGAATAATAAAGAGTGAAGTTTTTTATGAGATATAAGTTAAGATCTTAATCTCCTTAGGCATATTTACATACATTTTATTTATTATATTTTTATTAAAGCACATTTTATAAATTTGTAATAATCATAAATTAATATTAGCTAATTTGTTTTTCTCGATAAAAGTAGCACAAAAAAAAGTATGTTTTCAAATTCCTAAAGTGTACATAACAATGTCGCTACAAAGAAAGGTTCAAATCATAGATTTCATTGTGGGAAACTTACCTGATATGACCCAAACAGTACAAAGCTGTTGTATCACTTCCCCTTCTAATAGAATGTAGTTTATAAAATTATCATTAACTGAAATGTGGATATCTACAATATTATCTCTGACTAATAATCTTTCATTTGATGTTGCGAGTATAGCTATCGAGTTTCTGTCCAGAAAAGATATTTTTAAACTGTATAATAAATCTGAGGATATAAATAAAAATGAATGAGTTAATTTATGTACTAATTATAATAAATTTTTTTAGAGGCCTGACAAGTGAAAAAAATGTTTTTTTTTTTTTTTTGCTTGGCGTTCTCTCCGTCGCGACCTTACATGTGTCTGACACATTTAGATCTCAGAAACAAGAAATATGTGGTTAACCGACAAAAAAGCGCGAATAAAGTTGCACCGACAAAATATTAATAGAGTCAATATCTTTTTTTTTTTTCAGTTTAATTTTATCTTTTTTTTTTTTCAGTCATTCTGCAGGAAACACTTTATATTTCTTAAAATATGATTTTGCAAACATTATGCAAAATTATAATAAGCTTAAATGCATTATTTCAAAATATATCATTTATTTACATTACAGAAGTGCTCTTTAAAAACATATGAAGATACTTTTATAGTTGTCAGATTTACACACACACATAAAAACTTTCACTAAATTGTATGCAATGTCACCTAGAAACTCCGGGAAGTGAGGGATTGACTTGTAGACTTTGAGGTGATGACTGTCAATAGACAACTGAAATACATAGTGTCATCCCTCCACTGAATTGTTTGTTCGTGGTAGGCTGTCCTGTACTCCATCTCCAACATGCCTAATTGCTATTAAGGAGTCAATCTGCGGTTTCTTCTAAACATAATTGTCCTCCCAATAGCATCCCCTACAACATCTGGCAGAGCATCATTTAGTTCTTCGAAGGCAGTATTTTCAGATAAAAAAAAAAAAACAAATCCCGACACACAGGTTTTCACAATGCTGCAGCAAGAGACGACCTGGTTTCATCAAAGAGAGATGTTGCATACATGAAACACACATCCTCATACACCTAACCCTGCCTGGTCGTGCGGTTTGCGCGCTGGACTGTCGTACGGATTTATCGACGGTCGAGGGTTCAAACCCTGCCCACTCCCATCCCCCGTCGTCCTGCGGGAGGTTTGAACTAGGAAGTAAACTATCTTCAACTCTGAAGGAACATCCGAAGCATGTCAAACATTTTACAAACAAACAACCCTTGAACGAGGTCATCAAATTTTCAAATATCAAATTTCAAAATCATATTTTGTTTTGCATATTATGCATTTTGAACATTGTTTGAAAAAGGAGAATGAGAAGAATTTCAAAATACATTTTTTTCTCTGCTATTATGGAATACTCTTTTGATCTATTAATGTTAAAGAAGATAGAGGCCTCAACGAAAGATACTACTTAGGGCCTTCACTTATTAAGATCTGATAATTTTATACATGCCATATATAATTGCGCGCTATTTTGTCTGCACTATTTAGTCGCTATGCATGCAACTATGCAATTTTGTCGGGTTACTAAAATATTGTAATAACTGATGTGAGGCTAATCAACGAGACATAGACGTTTATTTACACGGAGACATGACAAACACAAAGTGGCATCTGCCTTGAGCACAGCATCTCCATATTAGCTCTAGACTTGGGCGGAAATCCTTCTATCTCTCATGTCAACATCCGACTTGTCTGGTCACAGATAGTGCGCACCTTCTTTCTATGTGGGTTTCGACACTAGCGCGCATGGCAAAGTCATAAAAATATGTACATCTGATTTCGTGATATTTTACAGCTGTCAAAGTTTAGATTCATTAATTACTCTTTACCTTCTAAAATAAATTATTTTTTTTTCAATTAAATTAAAGACATTTTTGTTTAACTAACTTTAAAAATTTATATAGCTAGTTACTAATAATACTAATAATAGTATACAAAAAAAAACAAACAACAAAAAAAAAAAAAAAAACAGGGCCGGTTCTACAAATTGCGTACCCTATGCGAAACGGATTGCCGGTGCCCAGTCTGGGTAGGGATAAGGAGAATAGTGAAAATTAATATTTTGTATTAGAAAATAAATTCGTCTTTGCATTTCAATTACACTCATAAGTACAAAACCACGGTCAAAATAACTTTACGAGCCATCTACAGTAGATGGTAGTTTTCCAACAAAAAGCCGATAAACATTCAGGTCTGCGTTTAAGATTTACTAGCAAAATATCGCTTTTGATTTTTTTTAAGAGTTCGAGATAGATTCAGATCTATATTTATATTTATATGACATTGACTAATAAAGTAAATTAAGTATTTGAACTTGTTGTTTTGGTTAAAATTCGCCCTATTATTACATTTTTATTTAACGAAAGCTAACAATGCCGTAGTTTGTTGTTTTTTTAATCGCGAGTAGGATTGGCGTTTTCCATATTGAATGATACACCGGAATGACAAATTTGTCTAATTTTTAGGAGATTTGTATGAGTTTTCAGAAAATTTAAATGATTTCGTGAGATTTTCATGACTTTTTTGTATATTTGGCAATTTCAGGAGGCCGCGGTAACCCTTAAATAATAAGTTAAAATGATTTAATGTAATAAAATTCTGCAAAGTCATTGGATTTTCTGGCTGACTCAGGCAACCCATTTAATATTCTAATAGCACTAATGAAGAAATAGAATCTATGTCTAGACTAGAAATTCGTATGACTTTACACGTTTAATCTTAAAATTACTAGATTTAAAGCTAGGACAATATTATGATCAGCATTAGTAGGCCTACTATTGAGTAATTGTGTACTTATGCTGTTTGCATCAGATTCACTTCGTGGTATGAAACTATCCTACTGCTTACACAATAACTAAATCTGCACCCCTAAGCTATAAGAATATATGATATTTCCTTTATAGATTATACATGTAAATTTTGTTCAAATTGTTTAATAAAATTAAATCTAAATCTAGATCTATGTCTAGCCTCTAATTAGTCTAATTTAGATTGTTTTCAAGTGCATATTGAGAATATGTCAAAACTGCGCATTTTTTTTGCGGCCCCCGAAAGGGGAAAAGACGCTATTAGTTTTGTGCGAAATATCTGTCCGCCTGTCCGTCTGTCCCGTTTAGATCTCGTAAACTAGAAAAGATTTAAAATTTAAAACGAATAGTAAACTTGTAAACCTCATTTTCCTCTACATTGTTTTTATTGCGGAATTATTTTTTTTAATTTTTTTTTTTAAGGATTCGAATAAGAGATTGAGCCTTTTCAAAACAATTAGATCAATTATAAGACATCAGTTAGGACAGGGGAGGCGCGGTGGCTGAGCGGTAAAGCGCTTGGCTTCCGAACTGGGGGTCCTGGGTTCGAAGCCTGGTGAAGACTGGGATTTTCAACTTTGGAAGCCTCTGAGTCCACTCAGCTCTAATGGGTACCTGACATTAGTTAGAGAAAAGTAAAGGCGGTTGGTCGTTGTGCTGGCTACATGACACCCTCGTTATCCGAAGGCCACAAAAACAGATGAACTTTACATCATCTGCCACAAGGTATAAAAGGGGAACTAGTTAGGCCAGGTTCACATCTAAATTTACATTCACTTTCACCTATTCTTAGATCCGCGGGACCGTTGGGGCACTCATGGGCGTAGCCAGGATTTTTTTTCAGGGAGGGTTGATTCCCCCCCCCCCCAGACCTCTCCCCCCCCCCCCATATATATATGTGTGTGTACCTAATTAATCTTTATTACATTCTGACCCTTTCGGAAGACGTTTATTGTTTATTGTAGACTCCCAGCCCTTGCTAGCAAGAGGGTCTGGGGGAGTTCGCAGCGCTCCCTCAGCGCGGGGCGAAGCCCCGCCGCCGAGCACTATTTCTGGTATTGAAAGCCAACAAAATGCATATTCTGAGGTATCTACAGTGCATTATCTTGCTATTAAAAAGTTTTATTTCAAAAACCTAATGTGCTATTCTTACTGACTTTAAACCCTCTCGCGCCGTTCGGCGCATTTTCCGGCAAGCTGTTTCCGCAACTCTTATTTTGCGTAATTCATTTTGTCGGAAAACATGTCATGCAAAACCTCATGCGACGCTCTGTCACAACCTTACTAAGGATTCGACTCCCAGTTCGGCAAATGATTTCTTTGATTTAGACTCGATCTCTATGACTGACTCCTAAAATCTGTCTTAGCCATCTTTGTTGAGACACATTTAATGATTTTCAATTTCGGCAGAAGACTATTCACACTTAATTAATGGAGCCCAAGCCACTGGTAGAAATTTGTAACCTTTCTTAACTACGCTCTTGGAATTACATGCCTGTATTTCGCTTTAGATTTTATATCGAAAAAGAAAGTTTTTTCGTCAAATCATCTGTTGAGGGGTTTTAAACTAAAAAATCTCTGGGGGTTTTTTTGTTTTGTTTTTAATTCAAAACCCCATTTAGCTACGATCATAGAATTTGGTGACTGTAGTTTGCTTTAAAATAATATTGAAGAGAGAGGTTTTCAACTCTAAACGCTCTGTCGGGGAATTTTAAACTCAAAACCATCTGGAGGGGTTTTAAACTTTAAAGAAAAAGCCATCTGGAGGAGGGGGATTTAAACTCAAAACCCCTTAGGTTACGCTCATAGATTTTATAGTGTGTAATTTGCTTTTTTTTTATATTGAAGAGGTACTTTTTAGCTTCAAACCCCAACTGGAAGGGGGAGGGGGGTTAAACTCAAAACCCTTTTGGCTACGCTCATAGAATTTTGAGTGTGTAATTTGCTTTTTTTATATTGAAGATGGGGTTATCGTAAATTTTGGATGGGGTTTTAAAATCAAAATCTTCCTCAACTGTGCTGTTGGAATTTGGGGATTGTTGTTTGTATTTTTTGGTTTTGTATTATAGAAGAGGGGGATTTAACTGCAAAAACCTCTGGTAGGGGGTTTAAAATTCAACCCCCTGTAAAGGGTTTTAAACTCAAAGCCCCCTGGTAGAGGGATTTGTATCTCAAAACCCCCTGATAGGGGTTTTTAAAATCTCAAAACCCCCTGGTAGGGGGATTTAAACTCAAAACTCCCTGGTAGAGAGTGTTTAACTCAAAACTGCCTCGGCTGTGCTGTGGTAAGTGATGATTTAGTATTAAAATCTCACCTAAAATAAAAAAAATGAAAGCAAAAATCAGTCACTTAATTCCGCCCCCCCCGGGGGGGGGGATTTCATTTCGGGGGTGGGGGATTGAACCCCAAGAACCCCCCCTCTGGCTACGCCCATGGGGGCACTACACAATAACATTCTTTCTCTATTCTTATCTCTCATTTGTCTTTGAAATAATTCCATTTGGATGTTCTTTCTGAAAATATTGAAGCCTGCCTGGGTGGACCACTTCGGGGTCCGATTTTGAGTTTGTGTTTCCACACAAACTGTCATTTTTAACCTTGTTTTTTTTATAAATTTTCAAATAAAACAAAGTTCGTATCATTTAAAAGCAACCTTTGAATCAGTATTCCATTCAATAAATTAGTTAATAAATGAAAAATATATTTTGTAATGATCCGTTCACACTTTCTCCATTGTGACCTAAGATGCAAATTTTGTGTACCAATGCACGAATCTATGAATAAAGCTTTGAGTTATTAATGAAAAAGTCTGTGACCTTTTTCAATGACATACCTCCCCTGAAGTTTTTCATTTAAAAGTGGTGTATTTTTTTAAAACTAAGCTTGCACATGTAATTTAAAAAATTAAATTGTTCACTTTCGGAGAAGAAAAAAGTAACCGTTGTATCAGAACTTTGAAGGCTCGAAAATATCATAATTTTCTCTTCTAGTTTCTGGGCTCTAAATGGGACGGACGGACGGACGGATTGAAGGACAGACAAAATGACAGACAGACCACACAATACTAATAGCGTCTATTCCCCTTTCGGGGACCGCTAAAAAAGACAACTGATAATATTTAAAGAATTATGTCGTAAATTAATTTATCAAATTTATCAATTCTTCCTTACCTTGTTGCGGTGTAAATAATCGAATCCATGGGTTATAATAAATTCTGTTTAAATCCAAAACTATCAATTGTTCCCCAATATCAATGCACGTTGTCTCATCATCATCATTTAATAATTCCGTAATATCTTCTTGAGATTGATTGGCTGTTGCCGTGTACGTTATTAGACCTTCGAAACAAAAGGTATGTTTGAAAAAGCTAGATTTATAGAACAAGGATCGCTAAGACTAAGTTGAGTAATAGAGAGAGACAGAGAGAGGCAGAGAGAGAGAGACAGAGAGAAACGTATAAAAGACTTTTTTTTTTTAAATTATAAATACATTTTGAAACAACAAAACTTTCTTTTAATCCGTAGGTATAAATTATAAAACCATGTAATGATTCTTTCTTTATTTTTTTTTTCAAATCTACTCAAAGACAAATGACAGAGAAGAATGGAGAAAGAAGCAATATTTTTTTAATGACTATTCTCTAGTGGTTCATTTTATTGTGTTAACAAATCATTACATTGAGTTTTATTCTAATAAACATTTTCTACCAATAAGGAATTAATAATAATCACTTACTATATTGACACTTGTAACCAAACCAACCAACTTCACACATATCTGGACATTCACCTTCTGGACTACAGGGTTGTTGACAGCGACATTTATATTGACATTCAGGTCCAAACCAACCATCTTCACAAGCTTGTGCTAAAGATATAGACATAAAACTCTTGTGTTCCTTTGGCGATTATATCATTGTACAAATATAAGCTACTGTTGTAAATTTTACATGTAAAGTTAAACAAAAACTGTGGTGTACAAATTGTTTGGTCTGATATTGTACTTTTATTTATAATGCACAATTGTAAAACAAACTTCTAACTTATAATAAAATTACTATTATTTTTAATTTCGTTAAACAATAATTTTTAAAAAGTAGAATATAACAGAATACTTTCTAAAAAAAACACAAGGTTTTAAAGACGGTTTGTATGGAAACACAAACTCAAAATCAGCCACCGAAGTATGTAAGATTATCAGAAAGAAATTATATCAAAGAATAGGTGAAATTGAAGGTGAAGTTATTTGTAAACCTGGCCTAGCTGATGTCATATAATGATTATTTAATTGATCTAATAGTTCCGTAAAGGGTCAATCAAATTCAAAGCCTCAAGGAAAAAGAAAAAAAAAAGCATTTCCGTAAAATAAAGAAAAAATTAAAAAAATTCTACCCTTCATTTACAGATACCCTATTAACCTTCGATGGACTCTTAAAATTGCCTTTATGCCGCAGTTAAAATCAATTTACTATTAAAAGTCAACACTCTGGCTGGCAAGAAGGAAGAATTCCTCGACACTGTAAAGAGACGAAATCTAAACTGGTTTGGTCATACTATAAGACATGACTCAGTATCAAATGTCATTCTTCGAGCAAGATGAAAGGGTCGTCCAGAGAAAAGCTGGCTGGACAACGTAAAAGAATGGACCGGCCTTTCTCTAGATATCCTGCTAAGAACACCTGCTGACCAGGAAAAGTGGAGGAATCTGGATACGCGAACTGATACAGCACCGCTACGACGAAAGTCAAGGGACTGATAACATGTCATCAATTTACATTTCGGCTGCTGCTCAATAACAGAAATTCAAGATTAAATCGTCATCTATAGCATTTACTTAAAGTAATAATAAAAGAGTCTGCCCTCTTGCTACACAGTGTACCCATAATATAATAATTTAAAAAAAAAGACGCCTATTATTGTTACTTACCCGTATGCTGATTTGCAGAAAATATAACAGAAATTGCTGAAAAAAAGTAGTAAATGCCAATGCACACATACTATGAATACAAGATTAATATATATATATATATATAATTCTCTTCTTCCCTCAACAGCTGGGACAAAATGAAAATGTAAAGGAAAGATCACTCTCATTTCTGCGGATAGTCACCCCACGAAACAACAAGAGTAGTATTCACACCTTGGATGGCTGCCTGCGCGCTGGACTGTCGTTTAGATTTATCCAACTCTGCCCGCTCCCATCCCCCATTGTCCTGCAGAAGGTTGGGACTAGGAAGTAAACTATCTTCAACTCTGAAGGAACATCCGAAGCAAGTAAAACATTTTAAA